>NC_134356.1:539924222-540555229 GCF_048569485.1 Anomaloglossus baeobatrachus
CCTGCTGTTACTACCACATCCTGGTGCCACTGATCTGCTATTTATGGCCTATCCTGTAAATAGGTTACCACATACCTATGCCCAAAAAACCTTAAAGGGGGTGTTACACGTAGCGATATCGCACCCACCCCTGTCGTTTGTGCATCATGGGCAAATCGCTGCCCATGGCACACAAAATCGTTTGGAGCCATCACACGTACTTACCTGCCTAGTTACGTCGCTGTTGCCGGCAAACCGCTTCCTTTCTAAGGGGGCGGTTCATGCAGCACCACAGCGACGTCACTAAGCGGCCGCCAAATAGAAGCGGAGGGGCAGAGATGAGTGGGATGTAACATCCCGCCCACCTCCTTCCTTCCGCATTGCCGGCGGCTGCAGGTAAGCTGTAGTTCGTCGTTCCCGGGGTGTCACACGTAGCGATGTGTGCTGCCTCGGGAATGACGAACAACCTGCGTGCTCAACAATCACCGATTTTTTAAAAAGGAACGACGTGTCAACGATGGACGATAAGGTGAGTATTTTCAATTGTTAACGCGTGTTCCTTGCTGTCACACGCAACGACATCGCTAACGATGCCAGATGTGCATCACGGAATCCGTGACCCCGGCGATATATCATTAGATACGTGGTTGCGTGTAATAGGGCCTTAAGTGAGATAACCTACTATGATAAGTTAAGATTGCATTTTGAGTCATGATAACCTTTGCTAAATCCATACCCTTGTTGATATTTAGATGCTTCTATATTAATGTTGCAATATCATTATAATTCATTATCATTCTAGAATGATAGGTAAAGAAGTATGCATCCATATACTTAGAATAGATTCCATTCAGTCAACTGTAGAAAGTAATGTAATGGTCCTATGTTTCCACCAGATTATGCAGTTTGCTGGCAATGGCACTACTATATATTGAATAAATTGTTAATGAATCACTTAATGATCTCAATTAGAACTGTTGATTCTCATGACTTTAATAGTATTTTCAGAAGGTTATCAGATGTTATAGACACAAAGTACCCTAATCTGAATGAAACAAAATAGTTCTACATAAGAACATCCAGCTGATTATTTTATTTAACACATATTGATCTGCTTTGGTTTATTTCTTTCAATGTACCTGGTTATATATTCTTATTTTTTAATACATAGGAATTAGCTAACAAGGGTATCTTTCGTGGACTATTATTAAAGTCTTCATTTTTAAATCATTTTCATAAGGAGATGATTACATTTGTAAATGCATTGCTTTACATCTGTAACTCAGTTGCAGGCACAACTGCATTCAACGGTGTTTGGCTGCTGAGCATTGTCTGCTTGTTCAGTGTATGCATAGAGTTTGTGCTGTGGATTTGCATTTTTTCATAGACTTTACAACAGATGTTGCACAGTAGCCTAGTATTCAGTATAGCTGGATAAAGACTTGTCCCTTGCTCAAAAAAACATAAAAAAATGAGTTAAATTCCTTGTGAATATCCCTGAGTTCTCCTTATTCTGCACCTCTTTTATCCATTTTGCACTGTATCAGTCCATTGCAGAGATGTTCATGTTTATTTCTCCTGGAGCACACTATGTGAAATCTCTTCTTCTAGTCCAACTTATTTCTTCAGAGTCTTCTCTGGAGGCTTGCACTTTCATTCTTCCCTCCCAGATGCTGTCGATCACTGTTCAGCCATGTTTGAGACTCATCACCTGTTACATCAGCTGCTGAACCGTTTTTGGCAGTGTCTGGGAATTATGATAGTGAACACTCTGAGAGAAGAATTAAAAAGTGCCCTGATGAACTGGAAACAGAAATTTCACATAGTGCGCTGTAGGAAAAATGTAATTGTCTCTACAATAGAATGACAACGCAAAAGGAAAAAAAATAACAGAGGGATTTTTATATGGAATTTAACTCTAATTTTTGAGGCTGTCACAAGTCTTCTTTAAGGCGTTTCATTATGGAATCTAAGCAATACATTTCATGTGTATATCATACATTGTTCACTTATTACTGTGACAAACAACAGATATTCTCTTTTAAATTCTGCAGTAATATAAGAAAAGTAATTGAAGAATTTTCTAAATTATTCAATAGCATTTAAGGTTGTTGTTCAATCTGTGACATTTATGGTATTTAGGTCAGATACACTATAGGTGTCAAATAGTGAAGTGGACTTGGCAATTTTAGAGCTCCGAAAGAAATGAATGGAAAAATCCATGTATCTTACTAGTAGAGTGTTATTGGGCTCGATTCTTAATAAAGGTTTAAGTCTCACTACTGAGACCTACATCTATCAGGTATCTATACTCAAATGGAATCATATTCTAAACATTGACTGTGGACTGCCTAAGGGGAATTATTTCTAATCAGGGATAATAAAAGTAATTATTGTTCTTAGACATTTTTGCTTTTAAATACTTTAAAGGTGTTGTCCAAGATATAGATGGAGCTCCAAGGGTCTTCTCCAGTCTTTGCTTAATTTGCCACAATGATGGCATGAAAAACAGTACATCTATGTGACCACTGCAGCCAATCAGTAACCTGAGCAGTAATGCCTTGATGGACCCCATGAATACAGATGTCAGTGATTAGCTACAGCAGTTACATACATGTTGCGCACTTGGTTGTGTGGCATAAAACCCCCAAATGATGGTGCTGGATTTTCTTTCGTATTTAATGGCAGGGTATTAAGCTTTGTCCATACTACATCTGTGCACAGTGCTTGGGGCCTCTATGGTCAGAATAATATGCCTGATAATGGGCATAGTGAAAATGTTTGTCTAGGTATCCATCTGAAATAAAAATCCCCTTTAAAAAACACAAATATTGCATTGTATACATTTCTTTGCCATGGACGTCTGTAAAGGAAAATGCTCATCCATGGCAACCTTACAGTATACTTATAGAAAGGTCCAGATGTATGCTGTAGGCTAAGTGCACCTAGCCTTATTTTTTTATTCTCACATTCCCTACTTTTACATAATACAATCCTAGACAATCACTTAAAACATGATTGTTTTAATTTACAAACCTATGCAAAATGTATTATTTCCTATTATTGCCAGTTTAGACAATTTCATATATTTTAGAGTTAACCAGAAAGAGACCAAATGAAGGGCAATAGTTATTTTCCCTGCTCTTTCCATAATTTTATGAGCATATTTCAGCTCTGGATGTTAATAAATTCTACGAGTTTTCTTTCCACAAAACGTGATTCATAATGGGGAAAAATGGACCATTTTTTTTCTCTGGGAAAAGTCCTCTTTTTTCTAATTTTCTTTGTTTAAAAAATAAAGCTAAAAATATGGAGTGGAAAAAAATATTAAAAATGTATGTATTAGTTAAGAATCCAATTTTAATAAACATGTTGGCTGCATTAAATTAAAATCTATTGACCAATAACAATATTTTAGCATTATTGTGTTTAAAGCGGACCTGTCTGAGGGTAAAAAGTGCCCAGATTTTCCTTGTGTTTTAATCTACATTGACTTCTTTCTTCACTTTTCTACTTCGTTTAAATCCTCCATGGTTTCAGGGAGATGAGCCTTTTAATTTAGTGTAATTTTTTTTATAGTCTTTACTAAGGAAAGGCACTCACGGGATTCTCTAGGCATGTGTCTTTAGGCTGCTCTATATATTTACCCTGTGAGCAACGCACTCTTGAAAAAAAAACCCATAAAAATTAGATCTAAATAAAAAGGCCAAAATCTATGTAACCATATAGCGGAGTTAAAATTAATAAAAAACACGTGATATTCAGCCTAGCAGAAGGAATAAAGTTGGAGCAAACATTGGCCACTTTTGACTTGGTAATTGTCTCGCTTTAAAAAAAAACAAAAACAAAAAACAAATTAAATAAAACAAATATATTTTATACCCAAAAGAAAAATACATATTGAGCATATACCTTATAATAAAGTAAAAGAGTAAGTTTATTGTTTGACATAATTTGCAGAAAAATATGTAAGAAAAGATTATGTATATTTTTAAATAATTAATTTTATGTTGTTTTCAAACAATTGATAACAGCACCCACCTCTGATGATCAGCTCTATCTTTAGCCTTTTATGATTTGTGTCCTGTCAATTAGACACAGATTTGAATGTATCTTTTTCTATGTAGATTTTAAATCAATTAAATATTTTGATTTATTAATAAAAAATATTATTCATATTGGGTCTATACTGCAGCACAAGTTCTCTTTCTGTCAAAAGCTATTACAGAGCAAACTATAAACATATATATGTATGTGTATGTATATATATATATATATATATATATATATGTATACATATATAAAGATATATATAATTAGATACACATGGATATATTATTTAGCATATGTATAAATATGCACACACAGATACATATATTTATATATATATATATATATATATATATATATATATATATATATACATAAAAAAAATATGTATATATATATATATATTATATCTATATGATGTCATATATATATATATATATATATATATATACATATATATATATATATATATATATATATATATATATATGCATGTGTATACATGCATATATATACATGTGCGCGTGCACATATACTGTATAAATATACAATATATGCATGTGTATATAATATATATATGTGTGTATTTATGCATGTGGTCATATATATATATACATATATATATATATATATGTATATATATATATATATATATATATATATATATATATATATATATATATACAGTATATATATATATATATATATATATATATATATACATATATATATATATATATATATATATATATATATATATATATATGGAAATATTACAAATTATATTTTGCATCACGGAACAAATTAGTTTCACATATAAACAAAATTGTGTAAGATATGGTAACTATATTTGGTGGGTGGGGCTTGACCTATCCGTGCCATTTTGTAAAGGTTGTAGCCACTAATATATCACATTGTGACTAGCACCGTCTCCATTACAAGTCCACTATCATGAGCTGTTTGCCTATTGCACCCGCTGTCTCTGTGTATTATGTGAGAACTCGTGTATAATGGTTAGCACTGTGTACTCCATTAAACCAAAACTATTTCAAGTTAAGGCTTACCATGCGTCAAGTTCTGTAAGACTGAAGCGTTCTTGAATAATGGACTGTAGATAAAACATACCAGCTTCATGCTCACTATGTCACCATTTTATGCTATATTTCCTAAGAGTAAGAGTTTGGTGTAAATGGGTTCTATATTAGTTACCTACTGTATATTAAAATGGCTTTACACTAACCTGGTTTTCATGTAGAATAAATGAGAAGGTCTCTAAGGTCTTGTCCTATATAAAAACATATCTGAGTAGGAAATTGATAGATGATGCACAAAGCTCACCTTTTTCCTATGTAGATGCAGGTCTTCTAGCAAAGGGCACATCGTAAGACCTCACAATTATCCAATCGCTTGCTAGAAAACTGTTTGTGTGAAACCCCTTTAACTGTCTTTTCCAGTTAATTAATGAGCTGTGGCACATGGAACTTTAAGCTGATGGTTTATTACATTTATATAATTTTGACTTTTACAATAATCACTTAACCACTCATAACTATTGATGCTTTAGCACCATTGACCTAATAAGACTGGAGTTCAGTAAGACGGGAAGTAATAAAACATATTAAAGTTTATTGGACATGCCAGAACACAGATTGCCATGGGAATTAAATGCATGTACCATGTAAGTGATGGTAATGTTGCTTTTTTATTTTTAAGATGTAAACAAGGTGCATTAGCTGAATTCTCTCTGCTTTACAGCTGTTGCATCTCATGTACTTGAATAGGTAATATAGAGCTAATAAGTGTAAATCTGCTTTAGTCATTACCAAATATGTCTTGTCCACTGTGTTTTCCACTATAGAAGCATAAGAACAGAACTATGAAAAATGTCACAAGCCAGACAGCCATGACATACAATTTTTAGATGTAATTAATATCTCCACTTCTCTGACTGGTTGATTCTTGACTTTGCCTTCTTTATTTTATTCTAAATGTATTAACAACTATTAAGAGTTTAATTAACTTAGAAAAAAAAAAATTGACATACAATAAATAGGGATTATCGAATACCTCAAATATTCGGCTTCGCGAATATCCGACGAATAGGTCGCCGCTATGCGAATATTCGATGCGCAATTTAAGTCTATGGGAAGCCTGAATAGTTCCGAATAGCTGTTATTCGGGTTTCCCATAGACTTACATTGTGCATCGAATATTTGTGAATAGTCAAATAGTGGCGACCTACCGGTATTTGGCAAATATTTGCGAGGCCTAATATTTGAGGTATTTGATCATCCCTAATAATAAAGTTTAAGCAATTTTAGTTTTGCGTTGGGATTTCATACGGTGTTGTTGATGACCCAAAATGGATTTAAAAAAAGAAACAATGTCTATTCTCGATGACTTGGCTGACCTTGGCCTGCTCATGAGTTAATGCATGCACAAAATTCTTCTGTTGAAGCTGGAATTATGCTTGGAAAATGATCAAACTTGCCATTTTTCTTTAAATGCCTTAGTACACAGACCCGGTGTCTGCAAATTTTTGTGTCGTAATGACATTACATGGTTTGTCGATGTCTGCTCTACACATGATTTTTACATTCCTGGATATGGTATTAATCAACTCAATACATATTTTATGTTTATTAATCATACCTGGCATGCTGTTAATTCAAGAAAAGGTCTAAAAGCTAAATGTTTATCAAGCAACAGAAAACATGAGAAAAATACTAATTTGTTTTATTCAGAACACCAAAGCCATCTTTGTGTACAACACTTTTCTCTTTTCCCTCAACAAAATGATTCTCCTGTATGTTGTCAAATCAGTCCAAAGGTTCACTAGTTCCACCCTAATTACATAGCTTACTGCTGCATACAAATGGTGTACACTTTCCTTGAATTTTGTTAAATGAAACTTTTTTACCTATATATAAATATATATATATAAACATAAACATCTGACATAACTGCTGTAAATATTCATTTACTGTATATGTATCTGTTGTCTTCTTATCCATGCTGTCATAATCTTCAGTGTTATGTTACTTGCTCCATCTACTGATTGATGAACGCGTAATTAAACATGTATCCTGACATAGTTTATGTAGGTCTCTTCTCAAAATAAAGTGCAAAAGATCAGTTCTGTGTCCTGTATTCATTAATATTTACAGCATGCTGCATATTAGTTTGCGATTCGAATTGTGCCAATCAGCCCCCCAAAAAAAAGTCCGGCACCAATTCACACAGTGCTAAAGAGTCACCGAACAAACTAATGGCAAAAGGGGCTGCCAGGCTGGCTTACCTATAATGTATAGAAAAAGGAGTAAAACATCTCACGGGAAGGATAATGAGGGGTGCGGTGCTCGGCTAACCTGACCCGGCTTACAGGTAAACAGCAAGAAGAAAAGATGGAAATACAGCACCAACATAAGAAAATTTAGAATTATATTGTAAAATTAAAAAGCCTATACCAAAAATATTATGTTCATGGATGTGCATCAGAGTGATTCCTTTCCTGAAGATGGGGGCTCAGACTCCTGAAATGCGTACAAGCAAAGTCACTCATTTTATTATACAAAAACATGTTTTTGGTATTTTCCCTGTCACGGGCAGTGCAGTAATACCTCCTTCTGCTCCTCCAGTCTACATTTGATATCTCACAGGACTGCTGCAGCCTGGTTCATTGAGTTTGCTTTGGGCATTGTGACTCTCTCACAACCTTAACAGGTGAGCATGCATAGCCCATTTCTACCCTGGTTTTGTTGATGGATAAGACCCTATTGCGCCTTTTCTTTTCCAGTTTTTCCCTCTTCATAACAATAATGTATTAGGGCATGTACAGAGCAAAGAAACGTCAAAGTGTTTCAAGCAGAAAAAGCTTTTATTCATGACAGGAGCTTTTTTTTTGCTTGAAACGCGTTGACGTTTCTTTGCTCTGTACATGCCCTAATATATTATTGTTATGGGCTTTTTAATTTTACAATAAAATTCAAAATTTTATTATGCTGAAGCTAGATTTCCAAAGTTTCTTTTTACGCATAATGCCCTCCAGCTATCACATCACATGGTCTGGTGCAGCCAATCAGGGAAATCTATCACAACCTGTGCAAAAATTGGCTTGTATTATATTACTGCACTAGTGATGACTCTCTCTCTCTTATTCTCTCCCAATTATTGGGAAAACACATAAAGTTCTACACACCTTTCCAAGGCAATTGATCTACCTTAGATTCACAGGAAATCAAAGTTTTGAAAAAAATTGGCGAACCTGGCAAATATGACATTCAAATGGTTCCATCAATTCTACCTAATGCCACTATTATATATGTATGCCAGCAAATTGGGAGGGGCTTTCTACTCTGACCATTGGCTGCTAAAGATGGGGAGACAGAAGGAGCAATAGAGTCTTACCCGGTATTAACCGTATAGAAGTATAGAGAGGTACACTCACCTGGTCGGGTTGTGCCAGTCACAACTATTGAGTGAGCATGTGAGTGTCCGCGTGGTCCAAGCAGCGGCCCCATATAAAACGTAACAAAAATACCAAACAGGAAAATGGGTCTATGCAGCGCTAAAAGACCACTGGTACAAGGAATTTAACGGAATTTCTTTTATTTCAGCAATCCAACGCGTTTCAGAGACAAGGACCGTCTCCTTCTTCAGGGAAAAAGAAATCATACATACAGCTTACAGATCAGTTACTTATAGAGGTGGCAATATGGAATCCTCTATAAGTAACTGATCTGTAAGCTGTATGTATGATTTATTTTTCCCTGAAGAAGGAGACGGTCCTTGTCTCTGAAACGCGTTGGGTGGCTGAAATAAAAGAAATTCCGTTAAATTCCTTGTACCAGTGGTCTTTTAGCGTGGCATAGACCCGTTTTCCTGTTTGGTATTTTTATTACTCTGACCATTGGAAGGTCCCCTATTAGAGACCCTCCTGAGACATCTATATGGCATCAGGGCAATGGTTCTGTTAGTGAGATAAACTCTTTAAGGTTCTAAACAGGTGCACTTTTGGTTCATTCTAATTTTGGACAGTTGAAATGGGTGCTATTGGTGAAATCTGTTCATAGTACAATGTATTTTTCAGTTCATATTTTTTATTATTTTAGCCATCTACATGTAAATACTGCAATATATTCATTGATTTTCACAATATCAGAAGTATACACATGTAGCCAAAACAACATATTTAAAGGTTATAGCGTAGTGAAAGAGTATGTGCGATATAGTCCTAGTCAGTTAAGACACATATCTCGAGGCTGTAGTTTAAATTATAACAGGGACTCCATTTTATCTTATTCTTTCACAACACATTTTATTCAAGTACTTTTAACTATAGGGGCACCTAACGATTGTGGAGTGCCAAAAAATGATGCAAAACAATTTAAATTCATTCAATATAAAATGTCAAATATTTGGTCTCCACTAATAGAAAATATGCATCCATAGTCAACTCTAAGAATAGTTTTATATGTTATAAATAAATTATCAGTGTGATTTAAAAGTTGCTGTTTTCCGTATAGTATAAGAGAAAGTGGGCTGAGATGCCAAGGTTGACTTCTGTTTGTGTACATTAATATGATAATTTGCTGAGACAATTTTAAAAGAAAGGAAAAAATAATATGGTTCGACTGACAAACTTCATTCTAATATTTTCACCTGTAGGAGCAGTATTGACTAAGGTGTAACTAAGTCACACCAGCATTTCACATGCCACCCTGCTCTCTACATTTGCCACTCTGCTTCTTACGCATCAGATCATCTTCCTGTGTTGACTTGTGCTCACTGCCAGCTCTGCTCCTAGAGAATCTCCACCTGGCTATAGGGAGGTGTGGCTGGTCTCTGCAGAAATGTAACCCTGCTGTGGCCTGCAGAGATTTGGTAACCTAGCCAATCATGTGCTAGCAGCACCTATATCAGGCAACTCTTCCCCCTACTCTTTACCTGATTTTTTGTTCCTAGTAGCTTGTCTTTGGATCTAGTGGGTGCAAGTTTGTTCCATATCTCCAGGTATCGACCCAGCTGTATAACCCATCCTGTCTGACCTATCTGCTCCTGAATAGAGTTGAGCGTGGTTCGTGGTTCGCGGTTCTCTGGTTCGCGGTTCGAGTGAGTTTGGGGTGTGTTCTAGATAGAACTAGAACTCGAGCTTTTTGCTAAAAGTTCGGCAGCTCAAGTTACATTTGAGAACGGTTCGATCACTATAAATGTGGCTTTTCACAGTAAAGCTATGTGCACATGTTGCTATCTGAATGTGTCCTGCGTCCCCAGCACAATCTTTCTCCCTTTCCTACTCACCGATCACGGGCGTCTCGCTCCCCGGCTGTCACAAATCTGCGGCGTCTTTTCCTCTTTAGAAAATGGCTGCCGCTTCATTAGTGAATTAGTTATTCCGTGCTTTCCCTGCCCACCGGCGCTTATGATTGGTTGCAGTCAGACACGTCCCCAAGCTGAGTGACAGCTGTCTCACTGCAACCAATCACAGCCACCGGTGGGCAGGTCTATATCGTGCATTAAAATAAGTAAATAAAAAAATGCGGTTTCCCCCATATTTGATACCAGCCAGGATAAAGCCGCACGGCTGGAGACAGGTATTGTCAGGATGGAGAGCGCCGTGGTATGTGGAGCCCACCACCCTAACACAATATCACCCTGCAGCCGCCCAGAATTGCCGCATCCATTAGATGCGACAGTCCTGCGGGACTCTACCCAGCTCATCCCGAATTGCCCTGGTGCAGTGGCAATTGGGATAATAATGAGTTTAATCATGGCAGGCGTCTCCCCGAGATACCTTCCAGGATTAAACTGTAAGTGAAAATAAAGAAACACACACCGAAAAATCCTTTATTTGGAATAAAAGACAAAAAAACAACCCTGGTTCACCCCTTTATTAATCCCAAAAATACCCCTCCAGGTCCAAAGTAATCCACACGACAAGATCAGCTCTGCTCTCTTGGGATTTTTTTTTTTTTATTTATAATTTCAAATTATAACTATTATCTATTTATAAAGTGAAAGTAATTAAACACACACCGCGGAAAATCGTTTATTTGGAATAAAAGACAAAAAAACACAGTTTCACCATTTTATTAAAATCCTCCAATACCCCTCCAGGTCCGACGTAATCCACACGACACTGTCATCTCTGCTACAGAACACGAGCGCCCTGCATGAGCTTCATATAGCAATGAAATGAATCACATGGTCAGCTGGGACTTCAGCAATCCAGACTTCAAGACTACCAAATGTGCCTATCATTCAAATTAGAAGCAATAGCTGAGTGGAAAGAGTGCTCACCTAGGAAGCATAAGGGCATGGGTTCTAGACCCGGTAAATTTATTTATGTTTATTATTTTTAATAAATTATATTTATAATATATTTATAAATATAATTTAATTATGCACTCAGGGGAGGAGCCGGAGATCAGCTGTAAGCTCTCTCTCTATCTCTCTCCTTTCTCTCTCTTTATCTCTCCCTTCTTTCTCTCTTTTCTCTCTCTCCTTTCCCTCTCTCCTATCTCTCTCTCCTTTCTTTCTCTCCTTTCTCTGTGTCCTTTTTTCCCTTCTTTCTCTACTTTCTCTTCTTTCTCTTCTTTCTCCTCTCTCTCTTCTTTCTCTCTCTTCTTTCTCTCTTTCTCTTCTTTCTCGCTCTCCTTTATTTTTATCTCTCCTTTCTCTTTCTCCTTTCTTTCTCTCTCTCCTTTCTCTCTTTCCTATCTCTCTCTCCTTTCTTTCTCTCCTTTCTCTCTCTCCTTTCTTTCTCTTCCTTTTCTTCATTCTCTTACTTCTCCTCTTTCTCTTCTGTCTCTTCTCTCTTTTCTTTCTCTCTTTCTCTCTCTTTCTCTTCCTTCTCTCTTTCTCTTCTTTCTCTCTTTCCTTTCTTTCTCCCTATCCTTTCTCTCTCTCCTTTCTTTCTCTCTCTCTCCTTTCTCTCTCTCCTATCTCTCTCTCATTTCTTTCTCTCCTTTCTCTCTCTCCTTTCTTTCTCTTCATTCTCTTCTTTCTCTTTTTTCTCTTCTTTCTCTTCTTTCTCTTCTCTCTCTTCTTTCTCTCTTTCTCTCTTTCTCTCTTTCTCTCTCTTTCTCTTCCTTCTCTCTGTCTCTTCTTCCTCTCTATCCTTTCTTTCTCCCTATCCTTTCTCTCTCTCCTTTCTTTCTCTCTTTTTCTCCTTTTTCTCTCTCCTATCTCTCGCTCCTTTCTTTCTCTCCTTTCTCTCTCTCCTTTCTTTCTCTTCTTTCTCTACTTTCTCTTCTTTCTCTTCTATCTCCTCTTTCTCTTCTCTCTCTTCTTTCTCTCTTTCTATCTTCCTTCTCTTTCTCTTCTCTCCTTTTTTTCTTTCTCTCCTTTCTCTCTCTCCTTTCTTTCTCTTCTTTCTCTTTTTTCTCTTCTATCTCTTCTTTCTCCTCTTTCTCTTCTTTCTCTTCTTTCATTCTTTCTCTCTATTTCTCTCTTCCTTATCTCTTTCTCTTCTTTCTCTCTCGCCTTTCCTTCTCTCCTTTCTCTCTCTCCTTTCTTTCTCTTTCTCCTTTCTTTATCTCTCTCTCCTTTCTCTCTCTCCAATCTCTCTCTCCTTTCTTTCTCTCCTTTCTCTCTCTCCTTTTTTTCTCTTCATTCTCTTCTTTCTCTTCTTTCTCCTCTTTCTCTTCTTTCTCTTCTCTCTCTTCTTTCTCTCTTTCTCTCTCTTTCTCTTCCTTCTCTCTTTCTCTTCTTTCTCTCTTTCCTTTCTTTCTCCCTATCCTTTCTCTCTCTCCTTTCTTTCTTTCTCTCTCTCTCTCCTTTCTCTCTCCTATCTCTCTCTCATTTCTTTCTCTCCTTTCTTTCTCTCTCTTTCTCCTTTCTCTCTCTCCTATCTCTCTCCTTTCTTACTCTCCTTTCTCTCTCTCCTTTCTTTCTCTTTTTTCTCTACTTTCTCTTCTTTCTCTTCTTTCTCCTCTTTCTCTTTTCTCTCTTCTTTCTCTATTTCTCTACTTCTCTCTCTCTATCTTCCTTCTCTCTTTCTCTTCTCTCCTTTCTTTCTTTCTCTCCTTTCTCTCTCTCCTTTCTCTCTCTCCCCTATATCTCTCTCCTTTCTTTCTCTCCTTTCTCTCTCTCCTTTCTATCTCTCTCTCCTTTCTTTCTCTTCTATCTCTCTCTCCTTTCTTTCTCTCCTTTCTCTCTCCTTTCTTTCTATCTCTCTCCTTTATCTCTCTCCTATCTCTCTCCTTTCTTTCTCTCCTTTCTTTCTCTCCTTTCCATCTCCTTTCTTTCTCTTCTTTCTCTTCTTTCTCCTCTGTCTCTTCTCTCTCTTCTTTCTCTCTTTCTCTCTCTCTTCCTTCCCTCTTTCTCTTCTTTCTCTCTCTCCTTTCTTTCTCTCCTTTCTCTCTCTCCTTTCTTTCTCTTTCTCCTTTCTTTCTCTCTCTCTTTTCTCTCTCTCATATCTCTCTCTCCTTTCTTTCTCTCCTTCTCTCTCTCCTTTCTTTCTCTTCATTCTCTTCTTTCTCTTGGTTCTCCTCTTTCTCTTCTCTCTCTTCTCTCTCTTCTTTCTCTCTTTCTCTCTCTTTCTCTTCATTCTCTCTTCTCTTCTTTCTCTCTTTCCTTGTTTTCTCCCTATCCTTTCTCTCTCTCCTTTCTTTCTCTCTCTCTCTCCTTTCTCTCTCTCCTTCCTTTCTCTCCTTTCCCTCCCTACTTTCTTTCTCTACTTTCTCTTCTTTCTCTACTTTCTCTACTTTCTCTTCTTTCTCTTCTTTCTCTTCTTTCTCTTCTTTCTCTTCTCTCTCTTCTTTCCCTCTTTCTCTCTTTCTCTCTCTTTCTCTTCCTTCTCTCTGTCTCTTCTTTCTCTCTTTTCTTTCTTTCTCCCTATCCTTTCTCTCTCTCCTTTCTTTCTCTCTCTTTCATCTTTCTCTCTCTCTCCTATCTATCGCTCCTTTCTTTCTCTCCTTTCTCTCTCTCCTTTCATTCTCTTCTTTCTCTACTTTCTCTTCTTTCTCTTCTATCTCCTCTTTCTCTTCTCTCTCTTCTTTCTCTATTTCTATCTTCCTTCTCTTTCTCTTCTCTCCTTTCTTTCTTTCTCTCCTTTCTCTCTCTCCTTTCTTTCTCTTCGTTCTCTTTTTTCTCTTCTGTCTCTTCTTTCTCCTCTTTCTCCTCTTTCTCTTTTCTCTCTTCTTTCTCTCTTTCTCTCCTTCTCTCTCTCTATCTTCCTTCTCTCTTTCTCTTCTCTCCTTTCTTTCTTTCTCTCCTTTCTCTCTCTCCTTTCTCTCTCTCCCCTATATCTCTCTCCTTTCTTTCTCTCCTTTCTCTCTCTCCTTTCTATCTCTCTCTCCTTTCTTTCTCTCCTATCTCTCTCTCCTTTCTTTCTCTCCTTTCTCTCTCCTTTCTTTCTATCTCTCTCCTTTATCTCTCTCCTATCTCTCTCCTTTCTTTCTCTCCTTTCTTTCTCTCCTTTCCATCTCCTTTCTTTCTCTTCTCTCTCTTCTTTCTCTCTTTCTCTCTCTCTTCCTTCTCTCTTTCTCTTCTTTCTCTCTCTCCTTTCTTTCTCTCCTTTCTCTCTCTCCTTTCTTTCTCTTTCTCCTTTCTTTCTCTTTCTCTCCTTTCTCTCTCTCCTATCTCTCTCTCCTTTCTTTCTCTCCTTTCTCTCTCTCCTTTCTTTCTCTTCATTCTCTTCTTTCTCTTGGTTCTCCTCTTTCTCTTCTCTCTTTTCTCTCTCTTCTTTCTCTCTTTCTCTCTCTTTCTCTTCATTCTCTCTTCTCTTCTTTCTCTCTTTCCTTGTTTTCTCCCTAACCTTTCTATCTCTCCTTTCTTTCTCTCTCTCTCTCCTTTCTCTCTCTCCTTCCTTTCTCTCCTTTCCCTCCCTCCTTTCTTTCTGTACTTTCTCTTCTTTCTCTACTTTCTCTTCTTTCTCTTCTCTCTCTTCTTTCCCTCTTTCTCTCTTTCTCTCTCTTTCTCTTCCTTCTCTCTGTCTCTTCTTTCTCTCTTTTCTTTCTTTCTCCCTATCCTTTCTCTCTCTCCTTTCTTTCTCTCTCTTTCTCCTTTCTCTCTCTCCTATCTATCGCTCCTTTCTTTCTCTCCTTTCTCTCTCTCCTTTCATTCTCTTCTTTCTCTACTTTCTCTTCTTTCTCTTCTATCTCCTCTTTCTCTTCTCTCTCTTCTTTCTCTATTTCTATCTTCCTTCTCTTTCTCTTCTCTCCTTTCTTTCTTTCTCTCCTTTCTCTCTCTCCTTTCTTTCTCTTCTTTCTCTTTTTTCTCTTCTATCTCTTCTTTCTCCTCTTTCTCTTCTTTCTCTTCTTTCATTCTTTCTCTCTTTTTCTCTCTTCCTTATCTCTTTCTCTTCTTTCTCTCTCTCCTTTCTTTCTCTCCTTTCTCTCTCTCCTTTCTTTCTCTTTCTCCTTTCTTTATCTCTCTCTCTCCTTTCTCTCTCTCCAATCTCTCTCTCCTTTCTTTCTCTCCTTTCTCTCTCTCCTTTCTTTCTCTTCTTTCTCTACTTTCTATTCTATCTCTTCTTTCTCCTCTTTCTCTTCTTTCTCTTCTTTCATTATTTCTCTCTTTTTCTCTCTTCCTTATCTCTTTCTCTTCTTTCTCTCTCTCCTTTCTTTCTCTTTCTCTTTTCTTTCTCTCTCTCTTTTCTCTCTCTCCTATCTCTCTCTCCTTTCTTTCTCTCCTTTCTCTCTCTCCTTTCTTTCTCTTCATTCTCTTCTTTCTCTTGGTTCTCCTCTTTCTCTTCTCTCTCTTCTCTCTCTTCTTTCTCTCTTTCTCTCTCTTTCTCTTCATTCTCTCTTCTCTTCTTTCTCTCTTTCCTTGTTTTATCCCTATCCTTTCTCTCTCTCCTTTCTTTCTCTCTCTCTCTCTCCTTTCTCTCTCTCCTTCCTTTCTCTCATTTCCCTCCCTCCTTTCTTTCTCTACTTTCTCTTCTTTCTCTACTTTCTCTACTTTCTCTTCTTTCTCTTCTTTCTCTTCTTTCTCTTCTTTCTCTTCTCTCTCTTCTTTCCCTCTTTCTCTCTTTCTCTCTCTTTCTCTTCCTTCTCTCTGTCTCTTCTTTCTCTCTTTTCTTTCTTTCTCCCTATCCTTTCTCTCTCTCCTTTCTTTCTCTCTCTTTCATCTTTCTCTCTCTCTCCTATCTATCGCTCCTTTCTTTCTCTCCTTTCTCTCTCTCCTTTCATTCTCTTCTTTCTCTACTTTCTCTTCTTTCTCTTCTATCTCCTCTTTCTCTTCTCTCTCTTCTTTCTCTATTTCTATCTTCCTTCTCTTTCTCTTCTCTCCTTTCTTTCTTTCTCTCCTTTCTCTCTCTCCTTTCTTTCTCTTCGTTCTCTTTTTTCTCTTCTATCTCTTCTTTCTCCTCTTTCTCCTCTTTCTCTTTTCTCTCTTCTTAATCTCTTTCTCTCCTCTCTCTCTATCTTCCTTCTCTCTTTCTCTTCTCTCCTTTCTTTCTTTCTCTCCTTTCTCTCTCTCCTTTCTCTCTCTCCTTTCTTTCTCTCCTTTCTCTCTCTCCTTTCTATCTCTCTCTCCTTTCTTTCTCTCCTATCTCTCTCTCCTTTGTTTCTCTCCTTTCTCTCTCCTTTCTTTCTATCTCTCTCCTTTATCTCTCTCCTATCTCTCTCCTTTCTTTCTCTCCTTTCTTTCTCTCCTTTCCATCTCCTTTCTTTCTCTTCTCTCTCTTCTTTCTCTCTTTCTCTCTCTCTTCCTTCTCTCTTTCTCTTCTTTCTCTCTCTCCTTTCTTTCTCTCCTTTCTCTCTCTCCTTTCTTTCTCTTTCTCCTTTCTTTCTCTCTCTCTCCTTTCTCTCTCTCCTATCTCTCTCTCCTTTCTTTCTCTCCTTTCTCTCTCTCCTTTCTTTCTCTTCATTCTCTTCTTTCTCTTGGTTCTCCTCTTTCTCTTCTCTCTTTTCTCTCTCTTCTTTCTCTCTTTCTCTCTCTTTCTCTTCATTCTCTCTTCTCTTCTTTCTCTCTTTCCTTGTTTTCTCCCTAACCTTTCTATCTCTCCTTTCTTTCTCTCTCTCTCTCTCCTTTCTCTCTCTCCTTCCTTTCTCTCCTTTCCCTCCCTCCTTTCTTTCTGTACTTTCTCTTCTTTCTCTACTTTCTCTTCTTTCTCTTCTTTCTCTTCTCTCTCTTCTTTCCCTCTTTCTCTCTTTCTCTCTCTTTCTCTTCCTTCTCTCTGTCTCTTCTTTCTCTCTTTTCTTTCTTTCTCCCTATCCTTTCTCTCTCTCCTTTCTTTCTCTCTCTTTCTCCTTTCTCTCTCTCTCCTATCTATCGCTCCTTTCTTTCTCTCCTTTCTCTCTCTCCTTTCATTCTCTTCTTTCTCTACTTTCTCTTCTTTCTCTTCTATCTCCTCTTTCTCTTCTCTCTCTTCTTTCTCTATTTCTATCTTCCTTCTCTTTCTCTTCTCTCCTTTCTTTCTTTCTTTCTCTCCTTTCTCTCTCTCCTTTCTTTCTCTTCTTACTCTTTTTTCTCTTCTATCTCTTCTTTGTCCTCTTTCTCTTCTTTCTCTTCTTTCATTCTTTCTCTCTTTTTCTCTCTTCCTTATCTCTTTCTCTTCTTTCTCTCTCTCCTTTCTTTCTCTCCTTTCTCTCTCTTCGTTCTTTCTCTTTCTCCTTTCTTTATCTCTCTCTCCTTTCTCTCTCTCCAATCTCTCTCTCCTTTCTTTCTCTCCTTTCTCTCTCTCCTTTCTTTCTCTTCTTTCTCTACTTTCTATTCTATCTCTTCTTTCTCCTCTTTCTCTTCTTTCTCTTCTTTCATTATTTCTCTCTTTTTCTCTCTTCCTTATCTCTTTCTCTTCTTTCTCTCTCTCCTTTCTTTCTCTCCTTTCTCTCTCTCCTTTCTTTCTCTTCATTCTCTTCTTTCTCTTCTTTCTCCTCTTTCTCTTCTTTCTCTTCTCTCTCTTCTTTCTCTCTTTCTCTCTTTCTCTATCTTTCTCTTCCTTCTCTCTTTCTCTTCTTTCTCTCTTTCCTTTCTTTCTCCCTATCCTTTCTCTCTCTTCTTTCTCTCTTTCTCTCTCTCTTCCTTCTCTCTTTCTCTTCTTTCTCTCTCTCCTTTCTTTCTCTCCTTTCTCTCTCTCCTTTCTTTCTCTTTCTCCTTTCTTTCTCTCTCTCCTTTCTTCTCCTTTCTTTCTCTCTCTCCTATCTCTCTCTCCTTTCTTTCTCTCCTTTCTCTCTCTCCTTTCTTTCTCTTCATTCTCTTCTTTCTCTTGGTTCTCCTCTTTCTCTTCTCTCTCTTCTTTCTCTCTTTCTCTCTCTTTCTCTTCATTCTCTCTTCTCTTCTTACTCTCTTTCCTTGTTTTCTCCCTATCCTTTCTATCTCTCCTTTCTTTCTCTCTCTCTCTCCTTTCTCTCTCTCCTTCCTTTCTCTCCTTTCCCTCCCTCCTTTCTTTCTGTACTTTCTCTTCTTTCTCTACTTTCTCTTCTTTCTCTTCTTTCTCTTCTCTCTCTTCTTTCCCTCTTTCTCTCTTTCTCTCTCTTTCTCTTCCTTCTCTTTGTCTCTTCTTTCTCTCTTTTCTTTCTTTCTCCCTATCCTTTCTCTCTCTCCTTTCTTTCTCTCTCTTTCTCCTTTCTCTCTCTCTCCTATCTATCGCTCCTTTCTTTCTCTCCTTTCTCTCTCTCCTTTCATTCTCTTCTTTCTCTACTTTCTCTTCTTTCTCTTCTATCTCCTCTTTCTCTTCTCTCTCTTTTTTCTCTATTTCTATCTTCCTTCTCTTTCTCTTCTCTCCTTTCTTTCTTTCTTTCTCTCCTTTCTCTCTCTCCTTTCTTACTCTTCTTTCTCTTTTTTCTCTTCTATCTCTTCTTTCTCCTCTTTCTCTTCTTTCTCTTCTTTCATTCTTTCTCTCTTTTTCTCTCTTCCTTATCTCTTTCTCTTCTTTCTCTCTCTCCTTTCTTTCTCTCCTTTCTTTCCCTCCTTTCTTTCTCTTTCTCCTTTCTTTATCTCTCTCTCCTTTCTCTCTCGCCAATCTCTCTCTCCTTTCTTTCTCTCCTTTCTCTATCTCCTTTCTTTCTCTTCTTTCTCTACTTTCTATTCTATCTCTTCTTTCTCCTCTTTCTCTTCTTTCTCTTCTTTCATTCTTTCTCTCTTTTTCTCTCTTCCTTATCTCTTTCTCTTCTTTCTCTCTCTCCTTTCTTTCTCTCCTTTCTCTCTCTCCTTTCTTTCTCTTCATTCTCTTCTTTCTCTTCTTTCTCCTCTTTCTCTTCTTTCTCTTCTCTCTCTTCTTTCTCTCTTTCTCTCTTTCTCTATCTTTCTCTTCCTTCTCTCTTTCTCTTCTTTCTCTCTTTCCTTTCTTTCTCCCTATCCTTTCTCTCTCTTCTTTCTTTCTCTCTCTCTCTCCTTTCTCTCTCCTATCTCTCTCTCATTTCTTTCTCTCCTTTCTTTCTCTTCATTCTCTTCTTTCTCTTCTTTCCCTTCTTTCTCTTCTCTCTCTTCTTTCTCTCTTTCTCTCTCTTTCTCTTTCTTCTCTCTGTCTCTTCTTTCTCTCTTTTCTTTCTTTCTCCCTATCCTTTCTCTCTCTCTCCTTTCTTTCTCTTCTTTCTCTTCTTTCTCTACTTTCTCTTCTTTCTCCTCTTTCACTTCTCTCTCTTCTCTCTATTTTTCTCTCTTTCTCTCTCTATCTTTCGTCTCCCTGTCCCTTATTTTTCTTTCTCCTTTCTTTCTCTCTCTCCTTTCTCTCTCTCTCCTATCTCTCTCCTTTCTTTCTTACCTTTCTCTCTCTTCCTTATCTTTCTCTTCTTTCTCTCTCTCATTTCTTTCTCTCCTTTCTCTCTCTCCTTTCTTTCTCTTTCTCCTTTCTTTCTCTCTCTCTCTTTCCTTTCTCTCTCTCCTATCTCTCTCTCATTTCTTTCTCTCCTTTCTCTCTCTCCTTTCTTTCTCTTCATTCTCTTCTTTCTCTTCTTTCTCCTCTTTCTGTTCTTTCTCTTCTCTCTCTTCTTTCTCTCTTTCTCTCTTTCTCTCTCTCTCTTCCTTCTCTCTTTCTCTTCTTTCTCTCTTTCCTTTATTTCTCCCTATCCTTTCTCTCTCTCCTTTCTTTCTCTCTCTTTCTCCTTTCTCTCTCTCCTATCTCTCTCTCATTTCTTTCTCTCCTTTCTCTCTCTCCTTCCTTTCTCTCCTTTCCCTCTCTCCTTTCTTTCTCTTCTTTATCTTCTTTCTCTACTTTCTCTTCTTTCTCTTATTTCTCTTCTTTCTCCTCTTTCTCTTCTCTCTCTTCTCTCTATTTTTCTCTCTTTCTCTCTCTATCTTTCTTCTCTCTGTCTCTTCTTTTTCTTTCTCCTTTCTTTCTCTCTCTCCTTTCTCTCTCTCTCCTATCTCTCTCCTTTCTTTCCCTCCTTTCTCTCTATCCTTTCTTTCTCTTCTTTCTCTACTTTCTTTTCTTTCTCTTCTTTCTCCTCTTTCTCTTTTCTCTCTTCTTTTTCTCTTTCTCTCTTTCTCTCTCTCTATCTTCCTTCTCTCTTTCTCTTCTCTCCTTTCTTACTTTCTCTCCTTTCTCTCTCTCCTTTCTCTCTCTCCTATATATCTCTCCTTTCTTTCTCTCCTTTCTCTCTCTCCTTTCTTTCTCTTTCTCCTTTCTTTCTCTCTCTCTCCTTTCTCTTTCTCCTATCTCTCTCTCCTTTCTTTCTCTCCTTTCTCTCTCTCCTTTCTTTCTCTTCATTCTCTTCTTTCTCTACTTTCTCTTCTTTCTCTTCTGTCTCTACTTTCTCTTCTTTCTCCTCTTTTTCTTCTCTCTTTTCTCTCTCTCTTTCTTCTCTCTTTCTTTTCTTTCTTCTCTTTTGCTTCTTTCTCTCTCTTCTTTCTCTTTCTCTCTCTATCTTCTTTCTCTCTCTCTCTTTCTCAGATCTGGCGATGATCAGCTGATGCGGTAACCTGACGGAATCAGCTGACACTAAGTCGAGCGGTGAGGCCGGCTTTTTACCTATTTTTAAACTATCAGCTGATGCTGTCAAACAGGAGTCTGCACTGAAGTGTGTAGTTTTTTTTTTTTTGCACTTATGCATCAGCTGATTGTATAAAAGCCGTTTATACAATCAGCTGCTGTGTCATGTGAATCAGGCCCTTGCCTTCCAGCAAACCGATCAGATGATATTGGATCCGGATTGGACGGCGCGGGACTCTTGACCCAGGATTACTGCGGAGGGGGGGATCTTTATGTCAATAAAGATGGAGTCACTAATTGTCTTGTGTTTTATTTATAATAAAAATATTTTTCGGTGTGTTGTGGTTCTTTTTATCGGTACTAGAAATTCATGGTGGCCATGTCTAATATTGGCGTACCACCATGAATTTCGGGCTTAGGGCCAGTTGATAATATACAGCTAGCCCTAACCCCAATATTACCCAGCAAGCTACCGTCACCAGGGCTGTGGGAAGAGTTGGATATAGCGCCAGATAATGACGCTTCTATGAAAGCGCCTTTTTCTGGGGCGGCTGCGGACTGCAATTCGCAGCAGAGGGGCCCAGAAAGCTCAGGCCAACCTGTGCTGTGGATTCCAATCCCCAGCTGCCTAGTTGTACCTGGCTGGACACAAAAATATGGCGAAGCCCACGTCATTTGTTTTTTAATTATTTCATGAAATGATAAAAAAAAGGGTTTCCCTATATTTTTGGTTCCCAGCCGGGTACAAATAGGTAGCTGGGGGTTGGGGGCAGCCCGTAGGTGCCTGCTGTACCTGGCTAGCATACAAAAATATGGCAAAGCACACATCATTTGTTTTTGAATTATTTCATGAAATTCATGAAATATTTTAAAAAAAAGGGTTTTCCTATATTTTTGGTTCCCAGCCGGGTACAAATAGGCAGCTGGGGGTTGGAGGCAGCCCGTAGCTGCCTGCTGTACCTGGCTAAAATACAAAAATATGTCGAAGCCCAAATAATTTTTTGGGGGGGCAAAAAGTCCTGCATACAGTCCTGGATGGAGTATGCTGAGCCTTGTAGTTCTGCAGCTGCTGTCTGTCTGTATGGAGGAGGGAGAGCAGACAGCAGCTGCAGAATGGCAAGGCTCAGCATGTTCCATTAACTAGTGTATGCAGGAGAGCAGACAGCAGCTGCAGAACTACAAGGCTCAGCATACTCCATCCAAGACTGTATGCAAGAGTTTTTTGCCCACCAAAAAAATGACGTGGGCTTCGCCATATTTTTGTATGCTAGCCAGGTACAGCAGGCAGGTACGGCTGCCCCCAACCCCCAGCTGCCTATTTGTACCCGACTGGGAACTAAAAATATAGGTAAGCCCGTTTTTTTTAATTATTTCACTTATTTCATGAAATAATTAAAAAACAAATAACGTAGGCTTCGCCATATTTTTGTGTCCAGCCGGGTACAACTATGCAGCTGGGGATTGGAATCCGTAGCACAGGTTAGCCCGAGGTTTCTGGGCGCCTCTGCTGCGAATTGCAATCCGCAGCCGCCCCAGAAAATAAAGCATTCATAGAAGCGCCATCATCTGGCACTGTATCCAACTCCTCAACAGCCCTGGTGACAGTGGCTTGCTGGGTAATAAGGGTTAATACTGGCTTTGTCTTACTAGCTAGTATTTAGCCAGAGATTCTTAATGTCAGGCAAGTTTGACCCGGCCATTAACAATCTCCAATAAAAGGTTAAAAAAAGACACCACACAGAGAAAAAATACTTTAATAGAAAAAAATACACAGACACATTAGAGACTCCATGTTTATTACTCCCTCGCATCCCTCTACAATCCGGCTCTTCTGTCTTCTTTCTCCTTCAACACATGCATCTCTGCTCCATCAGCAGCGCTGCATAGGAAGAAGGCGGTGCTATTCACCGTGCAGTGTTCTCAATCCATGAGTGAAAAGGAGCTGCTGCTTGTGAGCGGTGACGTCCCCACGGACAGGCGCGTTGTTATAGCAACAGTGATCTCCGTTATCAACCGGCTGTGGCAGCCGGTTTATAACGGAATGGGGAAGCAGACCGGGAACCCGACCGCGTGCCAGAGCATGTCCCCGGTACACGGCGATACACAAACGATCACCGCGTACTGGAGAGAGGCACTCGCAGGTCCTACATGACGCATCATAGTCATGTGACCAGTCTGTAGCCAATGAGATAACAGACACGTGACTGGTCACATGGCTATTTTGACGTTACGATAGGTCCTGCATCACTGCTGGTTACATGGAGGACGCAGCGATTACCGATGGAAAAGTGGCGGGAGACAGAGTGCAGGACGCATCGCGGGCACCGGTAAGTGTTATGGCAATGTTTATTAACTGTAAGTGTACATTTATAAATGTGTTTTTATGTGTTTGTGATTGCCTCCCATTGTTTCCTATGGGGTTCAAGTGGTTTGCCAAACCGGTTCGCTGAACCGAACTCGAACGAGACTTCTCTTCGGCGAACCAAGCTCGAGCCAAACCGTGACTGGTTCGCTCATCTCTACTCCTGACCTCAGCTTTGTATTCTAATCCTTTTCCACTTTCCCCGACTTTGGACTGTCTGGCTATGCATCTGTCTCAGCCTCCTGTACCTTGGTTCCAGCTGCTGCTGTCCGGTGACTGCCCTGGAGTGGTATTGGTTGTCTACTGGCAGCCCAGCCTATCCTCACTATTTGAGACACTAGGGAAGATCTGGTAGATACTTAGTCATGCCCCTCCAGGGTAAGTCGATCCCATGGCTCAGTGTTTCCATACCCAACTAGTGTTACACAAAGAAATTATGCAAATCATTCAAAATCAAAATACATTTATTCCAAAACAGTTGAAATTAATTTGAGAGAAATTCTTTAGAATACAGATTTTTTTTTTTTTGTAATTCTCTCTGTACGGTCATTTTGCTGAACCATAGAGGGAAAAGCAAACAGTTAAATAAAAATAATAATACCTCACCATTCACTTGTCCCACTGTTACTGTATGGTCTTTCATGCCTCTCATTTTTCTGCTTTCCAATTACTTTGCATCCCCTTTAGACTGTAGGTGAGGACATCTGGCATGACCAGGCCATTGATGTCCCTGTAAATTGTGCAGTTGCAGCACACGTCCTCCTAATGTCACAACATTAAGATGTGCATTGCCCAAATGATGACACACAGTCTAAGGCGGGCTTTGCACGTTGTGACATCGCAGGTGCGATGTCGGTGGGGTCAAATTGAAAGTGACGCACATCCGCCATCGCATGCGAAATCGCAGTGTGTAAAGCCTAGATGATACGATTAACGAGCGCAAAAGTGTCGTAATCGTATCATCGGTGCAGCGTCGGCGTAATCCATAATTACGCTGACGCGACGGTCCGATGTTGTTCCTCGCTCCTGCGGCAGCACACATCGCTGTGTGTGAAGCCGCAGGAGCAAGGAACATCTCCTACTGGCGTCACCGCGGCTTCCGTAGGTTATGCGGAAGGAAGGAGGTGGGCGGGATGTTTACATCCTGCTCATCTCCGCCCCTCCGCTCCTATTGGCCACCTGCCGTGTGACATCGCAGTGACGCCGCACGGCCCGCCCCCTTAATAAGGAGGCGGGTCGCCGGCCAGAGCGACGGTCGCAAGGCAGGTGAGTGCATGTGAAACCGGCGTAGCAATAATTTTCGCTACGCCAGCTTTCACAAGATATTGTACCTGCGACGGGGGCGGGGACTATCGCGTGCGACATCACAGCATTGGCTTGCGATGTCGCAACGTGCAAAGCCCGCCTAAGGCCTCATTGTTGATCGTCCCGGATGTCCTTGCTGAAGTGAAGAGGCAAAATAGGATACATATTATGAAGGAAAGAGAAATGAAGAGGCATGGAGAACTGGACAATGGGCTGCGGGGATGATTTGATCAACTAATATTTCAGCAAATATTTGGTCTCCACCCATGAAAGTAAAATATCTGGGTAAGCATTAAAACTTAATTTTTACTGTATAAGCTAAAAGGACATACAAACATGTAAATAAAGTGCATAGTAGGACAATATGTAGCACTTAAGGGGTGGTTCACCATATTTTTTATTGTCTAGTTCGATATTATATTGAGAAACAATGTTTCTCTCAAATGCCTTGTGTTGGCAATAGTGCCTGTGAGAGGCACTTTTGCAGACCGTTGTTCCCGCTCCAGTGATTTCACCGTCAAGTGCTGCACTCGTCCCATCCGTGCAGCCGGCTGCATTCTTCTAATCTTTCACCGCTGTCACAGCCCATCTGCTCCCTGCTCCCTCCTCCCTCACAGCACAGCGCGTCTCCTGCTTGCAGCGTTCTGCTGTGAGGGAGCAGGGATGAGGGAGGGGGAGGAGGGAGGGTGAAGGGGGAGCAGATGGGCTGCAACAGTGGTGAAACACCGCTCACAGCTCAGTGAGTCTGGAAGAATGCAGCCGGCTGCACGGATGTGACGTGTGCGGCACTTGATGGTGACGTCACTGGAGTGGGAACAGTGGTTTGCAATAGCGCCTCTCACAGGCACTATTTCCAACACAAGGTATTTGAGAGAAATATTGTTTCTCAATATAATATCGAACTAGACAATAAAAAATATGGGTGAGCCACCCTTTTAAGGACAAGGAACAAACACAAAAGCACAATAAAACGCTAAGTGTGTGAGGTGATAGGCTTATAAAAATCGTTCCCCTGGCAGCACTAGTAAATGGAGCAACTAGAGCACAAAGGGACAGCATTAAACCAAATGTACATTATAACCAACATTGATAGGGTAATATTCAAGAACTGCTACCGCCATATATGTGCAAACAGTATCTATAAACAACTAATTGAAAGGATCTCACCGGTTCTCTTGCATAATATGGCAAGATAGTCCATATATAAAATATTGCAAAGTAAACATGGGGAAGTGGAATACTGACCATTCACACAATACCCATTAGCAGGTCCAGGAGCAAATTTACTGTTTGCTTCTTGTCCTTAAAGGGAACCTGTCACCATTTTTTTCAGAATTGAATCAAAAGTATCCCCTTCTGCAGCTCCTGGACTGCATTCTATGAAGGTGCACCTTGTTCCCTGACTCCCCTTGCAAACCCCAAAAATACCTTTACAAAATCTGCCACCACATATGAAACCATTCTGGTTAGATGGGAGTCTTTTTCTTGGTCGGATGGGCATCCTTTACTTTGGCTCCCATCCCTCCTTCTGCCATTGTTCACCATCTTCCTTTAGTAATTGGCGTAGGTAACGCCTCCCTCATCATCCAAGTTGCTCTGCAAAATCCCACACCTGTGCAGAGTAATTCCCATCTCGCTCAAGCGCACCTATGTTTTCGACTCTGCTCGAGATGGGGCAGAGCGAACTGTGCCTGCACGAGCCGGGAATGACTTAACCAGCTATTTCCATTACTTGATATTTGCGTTAAATTGCTACTTCGGTGGCTTTCCTATTGTCTCCACCCATGAAAAAAATGCACCAGTGGGCAACTAGGTGGATAATGTTTGGCAAATAAAGTGACAGTATATTGAAATATTGGCTACATGTACTAGAAAGTGGGCCCACGTGACTAGGGTGCTTCAATTTGTACAAGATATTTTCATCTGCTGAGACCAGATGGAAAAAAAATTGTGGTTTGAGTTCACAGTCTTGAAATTTATGTGAAAAGTCTCCAATTGCCTTTGTTCAGCATCTCTACAATATATCTTTCAACTGGTATGGAAGCAAAACATCTTCATGAGAATACTATGAGTAGTATTTATCCTTCATGAAATATGTTACCTTTGTAGCTTTATATTAAGCATCACTCATTGGAAACCAGCATCATTTTAGGTATATGGCACTCTTCGTTTAAAGGGAACCTGTCACTAGATTTGGGGCCTATAAGCTGCAGCCACCACAATTGGGCTCTTATATAAAGCATTCTAACGTGCTGTATATAAGAGCCCAGGCTGCTGTGTGGAATGTAAAAATCACTTTATCATACTTACCTAAATGGTTGCTGTGTTTGGAGTTGGGTCATATGGGCATCTCCGTTCTCCAGTGCCTCCTCTTTCGGCCATCTCTCTCATCCTTCTTCTGAAGCCGGGGTGCATGACATATCCTACGTCACCACTCTTGCTGGCATTGAGGTCCTGCCCAGGCGCACTTTGATCTGTCTGAGCAGGCCAGATCAAAGTATTGTAGTGCGCCTGCGCGGGATCGGCGAGTGTGTATGACATAGAACGCGTCATGCATACAGGCTTTAAAATGAGGATGAAGATGGCCAAAAGAGGAGGCGCCAGCACTGGAGAACAGAGACACCCATATGACTCAACTCTACCGCAACCACCATTAAGGTAAGTATTATAAAGTGATTTTTACGTTCTACACAGTGACCTGGGCTCTTATATACAGCATGTTAGAATGCTGTATATAAGAACCCACTGGTGGTGGCTGCAGCTTATAGGCCCAAAATCTGATGACAGGTTCCCTTTAAGTCAAATGATAGACAAGAAAAAGATACTCAAAGTCCAAAAATAATTAAAACATAGTCAAATAATATAGAAGTGATTTACTTTCTCCTAGTCATTACTACAAATTCTACTGCAATTAGTAATGTGTTTTATCACCATGTGTCTCCGGAGACACACTTGCAGCTTCTCATAATAGCCTAGTAGAAGTAAACTTGTTTCTTGTACTGGCCCAAAGGGAGGACACAGCAGACAGTTTTGAATGTATCTGGAAGTTATCCAGAACATGTTAGTTTCCCATCTGTTATGTTTGACTTTTTTTTTCATGATAATTTTTTCCGCTAGCCTGGAAAAATATATCACTTACTAAATTGTACGGCCTTGTGAATGATTTAACCATTATGTACAAAATCTGAATGCCATGAGCAAGAAACACAGAGATATCATTTGACTTAACACTTAAAATCATAACTGTAATTTTGATCATTTTATCTAACAGTCCACTAAATGCACACAATCTATACACAGTAACCCATAAGAGAAGCCATTAATAATCGTCAATTAGAACAAGAAGATTAAGATCTGTGCGATACACCAGATGTTCAGCTTTCTAAACAAATCACACAAAGATATCTTTTTTTTCTGAAAAACAATTAACAAAAATAACAATGATTAATGTTCTTTTTTTTCAAAATACTCCTTTATTTAAAGCAAATGTAATTAAGCAGAAAAACAATGGTAAGAATTATCCAAAAATGCAAATGATTTATTGAAGATCCATCATCAAACTACATATAGTCCTACTTAGAGGCCTTTCTCAAGTGCACTTGTGGTGGCCAATATGTAGTTTTATGGTGCATCTCCAAGAATTCCTTTGTTTTTTTGGACTATGCTGGCAAACATTTTTTCTATTTTTGAATATTTTTATTTGGAAGAATAATCTGGATTGTTTGGCTTTTGAATTGCAAAACATGTTTGAGTTATTGTGTGTTAGTACTGAACCTTTTTTTTAATTAAACAAAATGCATTTACTATAATTACACTTTCATTTTAGGCATAGCGATGTGACATTGTATACTTCTCCTAATGGCTCCATATATAACAAAATTAGTGATGTTATATTAACAGCTTTGAAAAATCAATACAACAAAATCCTCATGATTTTGCAATACTCTGCTCAGAGATGTTTAAGCTATATGTGTTCATATGAGGCCACAGATTGGCTATGATGTGAAATGCATTCTGTCAAGGCTTTTGCTTAAAAGTCACAATATGGTATTGACTAGTGATGGGCGATCCCCCCGATTGTCGGGATCGGGATGCCTTGCCTGATCATTTTGTAAAGATCGAGATCGGGATTGAGATAACATGTTCTTGCGTCAGATCACCGATCTTGGACTTTACAGTTATGGGATGGGGCGGTAGGGGGCTGTAAAATAAAGAATATAGGTAATAATAAACATTGTCATTATACTTACAGGTCCCGTGACGTGTCCTGCTGACTCTGTCTCCCAGCTGCTGCTGCTTCTGAGTACGATCATTGCTGTGCCACCCGGTAACCAAAGGACCTTCCGTGACATCATAGCATGTGATCAGTCATGTGTGAATGTTGTATTATCTCATTGACTACAGACTGATCAAGTGACTATGATGTCATGCAAGGTCCTGTAGTGTTAGCATGCTCGCTGGTACTCGGTGCTCGCCCGAAAATCTCAGTACTCGGTATACTTGGTGAGCGCTGTGTACTGGCGAGATAATTGGGCACATGCTCGGCTCCCCCTCCCTGCATGTCGGTGCCCTTTACAGAGTCAGCCCACATGCAGGGATTGGCTGCCACACACTGTAATGCAGCCGGTGAATAGCGGCACCGGGAATCAGATGATCGGAGAGCACTGTTGCTATAGTAACCCGCTCGTTAGGTTACTATGGCAATGGTGGCAGCATTGACGTAAATGCTTACCAACCCGCAGCCTTTGCGCACTCATTGAGTGATTGGACTGCACGGGGAGCAGAAGTGTTCTCCCCCTGTCCATTCTGATATAGTAGAGCTGTTTCGATTGAAAAAGACAGAAGACCAGGATTGTGGAGAGGTGAGACAGAGTAATAAATATGGAGTCCCTAAGTGTGTCTGTGTATTTATTTCTAATAAAATATTTTTTCTCTATGTGGTGTGTTTTTTAAGCCTTTATTGGAGATTTTTAATAGCCGGGTCAAACTTGGCCTGACATTAAGAATCTCGGGATTAATACCTGCTGGTAAAGCAAAGCTGGTATTAACCCCTTATTACCCAGCGTTCCACCTGGCACCTGGGCCACTGGAAGAGTTGGATGCAGCCCCAGATGATTTTGTGGGGTGGCTGTGGACTGCAATGTGCAGCGAGGGGGCCCATAAAGCTTGTGCCACCCTGCGCTGCGGATTCCATTCCCCAGCTGCCCAGTTATAACTGGCTGGACACAAAAATTGGGCGAAGCACACGTCGTGTTATTTTATTATTTCATGAAATTCATGAAATAATTAAAATAAAGGCTTCCCTATATTTTCAGTTCACAGCCGGGTACAAATAGGCAGCTGGGGGTTGGGGGCAGCCCGTACCTGCCTGCTGTACCTGGCTAGCATACAAAAATATGGCGAAGCCCACATAATTTTTTTTTTTAGCTTTTTGGCAAAACACTTAAAAAAAAATAAGGGCTTCCCTGGATTTTCCATTGCCAGTGAATGTAACACCAAGGAGTGTGGGTAAGCAGCCAGTAAAATAAAAATGGGCTTTCCTGTATGCTGTTTGCCAGCCAACGTAAAGCTAGGCAGATGTCGGGGTCAGCCCCTAGCCGTCTGCTTGATGTGCGCTGAGAATCAAATATATATATATACAGCTCTGACAAAAATTAAAAGACCACTGCAAAATTTTCAGTTTTTCAGATTTTTCACTTTATATTTTTGAGTAAAATGTGAATTGCTCTTTTATTCTGTAAAGTACTGAGAACATGTCTCCGAATTTACAAGCAATATATTTTGTATTTATTGTCTGAAATTACTAGTTTATAGAATAAAAGAGCAATTTACATTTTATATATATATATATATATATATATATATATATATATATATATATATATATATATATATGTACTTATAAAGAGAAAATACAGGAAAAATTAAACATTTTGCAGTTGTCTCTTAATTTTGTCCAGAGCTGTATATATATGCAAGCAAGCCTATTAGTTTTTTTTATTTAAAAAAATAATAAAGAAAAAATGCGTGGGCTCCTGCCTTATTTTTATTGCCAGTCAGATAAAGCCAGGCAGCTGGGGGCTGTGATTTTCAGCAGCTCGCAGCCGCCCCTGGAAATGGTGCATTTCCAGGTGCTTTACCTGGCTCATCCAGCGGCCCTGTAGCTGGGTGGCACACTGGGTAATAAAGGGGTTAATACCAGCTTTGTATTCTCAGATGGTAATAAGCCAGTAATTCTTGGTGTCACACCAAATTAGACATGGCGACCATGAATTTCTAGTAAACAGTAAAAGAAAAAACAACTCAGAGAATTTTTTTTTATTAGAAATAAAACAAAAAAAACATTTAAAGACACCATCTTTATTATAAAAAAATCCTTAGTCCGACGTAATGAAAAGGGAGAAAAATGTCACCTCTGCTTCATCACTCTGTACAGATAGTCTATGCAGTGTGAGAAACAGAGAGAGGAATGTCAACTCAGCTACATCACTCTGTACAGCAGCGGCTATACAGAGTAAGATGCAGGCTGACACTGACGCCGGAGACCCACTTATGTGTGACTCGTGCAGTCTCGCATGGGCATGTCAACGAACAGACTGACACCCTCCAGAAATGAGCGCCGACCGCTCCTGTCAGGAGAGCATGCGGCTTTACCAGGTGATGCCAATGCGACACTAGCACAGTGACTGTCAAAGTTCAGTTACCAGGACTAGAGATGAGCCACCCCCCTAGAGTTCGAGTTCGGTTCGGTTCGTCAAACGGTGCCCCGTTCGACGAGCCAATCGACGAACCGTTCGACGAACCTCTCGAACCCCATAGGAAACAATGGGAGGCAATCACAAACAACTAAAAAAACCTGGAAAACACCCTCAAAGGTGTCCAAAAGGTGACAAAAAACTCCCAAGACAACACAAACACATGGGAAAGTGACAAGGACAAATATCCATGCGAAAACTAAACAGCTGAACGAGGAAAAAGAGGAGACACAGATATAGTCATGGCATGCCCTTCTAAAGTCATGAAAAACAAAGCAAGGAGACACCAAGCTGAGTCTCCCTTTTTTCCCAAAATTGGGCCACACAGACACCACTTCAGTGGCAGCACTTGTGCCCCAGTTGTACACTTCACAGGTACATTTGCATCAAGCACATTCAAAAATATGCCAGCCTTAACTGTCCCCAGGATGACACTGGGGTAGGTAGCAAAGTGTTTGCTGAACCATGACTTGTTCATCTTGGCTCATTTTTAAAAACACAGCAAGGAAACTCCAAGCGGAGTCTCCCTTTTTTCCAAAAATTGGGCCTCATAGACACCACTTCAGTGGCACCACTTGTGCCCCAGTTGTACACTTCACAGGTACATTTGCATCAAGCACATTCCAAATCCACAAGCCTTTACTCTCCCCAGGATGACACAGGGGTAGTAAAGTCCTTGCGATTCCATGACTTTTTCATCTTGATGAACGTTAGTCTGTCCACATTGTCACTTGACAGACGCGTGCTCTTATCTGTCAGCACACACCCAGCAGCACTGAAGACACGTTCAGAGACAACGCTGGCAGCTGGACACGACAAGATCTCCAAGGCTTACGTGGAGAGCTCAGGCCATTTTTCAAGATTTGAAGCCCAAAATGGCAAGGCACCATTTGCAAAGTCATGGCATCGATGTTCATTTGGAGATATTCCTGTATCATCCTCTGCAGCTGTTGACTATGTGTCAGACTTCTTGTTTCTGTTGGCCTTGCAAAGGATGGTCTAAAAAAATTATGAAACAATTCAATAAAATTACTGTTACCAGCACCAGATACGGTGCTGCTTGTACGGTTAGACTGTTGATGATGAGACAGACCCATGTTTGTCAAGTTACAACTGGGAGATTCACTCCGTGCACCACTGGTGTTTGGTGGAAAAGCCAAGCTAAGATTGAGTAACAGCATCTGCTGATACTCCTGCATACATGCGTCCCTTTCTATGGCTGGAATTATGTCACAAAATTTGGACTTGTACCAGGCATCTAATAGTGTGGCAACCCAGTAGTCATCATCACTTCTAATTTTGACAATCCGAGGGTCATGTGGTAGGTAGTGCAGCAAGAAGGCGCTCATGTGTCTTGCGCATCCATGCGGACCAAGTCCTTGCTGTGTTTGTGGCATAGAGGTGCTAACCATTCTTTCTTCCTCTGACATCTCCCCCAAACCTCTTTCAACTGAAATGTGACCAAGATCTCCTTCATCTGCTGAGTCTTCCATGTCCATGGACAGTTCGTCCTCCATTTCTTCATGTTCTCCTGCACCTTCCTCAACATTTGGCTGCTACCATGCGCCCTTGTTAATCAATTTCCCCCATCGTCCCATGCCTGCCGCCTTGGTGATGATGAACGTCTGGACCTTGGTGATGTTGCTATCCCTTGCGCATATGAATCCTCATGTACTTCTTCCCCTTCCTGTTGAACCACCCTCTGACTCTGAATAGTGCTTAGCGTGTGCTCCAGCATGTAAATTACTGAAATTGTCATGCTGATAACGGCATTGTCAGCGCTAAACACATTCGTCGCCATGTCGAAACTGTGCAGAAGGGTGCATAGGTCCTTGATTTGAGACCACTCCATCATGGGGATCTGCCCCACCTCTGCATCTCGTTGGCCCAGGCTATACGTCATGACGTATTGCACCAGTGCTTGGCAGTGCTGCCACAGTCGCTGTAACATGTGGAGAGTCGAATTCCAGCGTGTTGGCACATCGCATTTCAGGCGATGAACCGGCAGGCCGAAAGACTTCTGTAGCAATGCAAGTCGGTCAGCTACGGCGGTTGAACGGCAGAAGTGAACAGTTCGTGCCCTGTGCAGAAGGCCATCTAGGCCGGGATAGTGTGTTAAAAATTGCTGGACAACAAGGTTCAACACGTGAGCCATACAAGGCACGTGTGTCACCTTGCCCAGGCGAAGTGCCGCACCCAGGTTTGCAGCATTGTCGCACACGACCTTACCTGGCTGCAGGTTGAGTGGAGATAACCATTTATGAAACTCGGACCACAGAGCTGCCCACAACTCAGCCGCTGTGTGATTCTTATTTCCAAGACATTTCAAGATAAAGACCGCCTGATGCCGTTGCGCTCTGCTGCCAGCATAGTAAGGAGGTGTGCGTGATTCCTTGTGCGCAGTTACAATGCTGGTGGCCTTACAGGCAGGCTTGGGGCGGAGGTGGAGGACCCAGACGAGGTTGTGCAGGCAGAAGCGATGGAGGAACTTATACATACAGATAAATGACGCACAAGTCATGGAGAGGGCAAGACTTGTTCAGCAGACCCTTCTCTATCTATCACCACAGCTACCCAGTGTCCAGTCAGTGACATGTAATGCCCCAGTCCATGCTTACTTGTTAAATTAGCGGTGGTGAAATGCACCCGTTCACACACAGAGTTTCTCAAGGAAGCGGTGATGTTGTGTGTGACATGCTGGTGTAGCGCAGGCACACCTTTCTTGGAGAAGTAGACGGACATAAGGTCTCAAAAATCCTGTGTGTCCACCAGGCAGAAAGGCAGCATTTCAGTAGCCAAGAACTTACAGAGGGATAAAGTCAACCTCTTAGCTTTGTCATGGGTCGGAGGAAATGACCTTTTGTTTGTCCACATCTGATGGACAGAGATCTGGCTGCTGTGTGTAGACGGTGGTGAGAAGTCTGTCCCTAGAAAAATGCAGGTTTGTGAGGAAAGTGCAGGCGGAGACATGATGTTGCTTTCATCCAACGTTGGTGCTATCGATGTCGGAGAGAGCTGTACACCCGCACTTGTTTCCCCTTCCAAACCAACTGACGACGTACCACGCAAACTGCCTGTTGCGGTTACAGTGGTGGAAGGTGTGCGTGGAAAACCAGGTGTGACAACTGTCCCCACTAGAGATGAGCGAACCGGCCGTGGTTCGGCTCGAGTTCGGTTCGTCGAACGGAGGTCTCGTTCGAGTTCAGTTCGGCGAACGTTCGACGAACCGAACTCGAACCAATAGGATATAATGGGAGGCAATCACAAACACATAAAAACGCATTATAAATGTACACATACAGTTAATAAACATTGCCATAACACTTACCGGTCCCCGCGATCCCTCCTGCACTCTGTCTCCTGCCGCTATTCCATCCGATGATCGCTGAATCCTCCCGGTGACCAGCACTGCCAGCAGTGATGCAGGACCTATCGTGACGTCAAAATAGCCATGTGACCAGTCACGTGACTATTATCTCATTGGCTACAGACTGGTCACATGACTATGACGCGTCATGAAGGACCTGCGAGTGCATCTCTCCGGTACACGGTGCACATTTGTGTATCGCCGTGTACAGGCGACATGCTCTAGCACACGGTCGACTCCCCATTCCGTTAGGGACCGGCTGGCACAGCCAGGCATTAACGGAGATCACCGTTGCCATAGCAACGCAGTTAGCGGTGACGTCACCGCTAACCGCGGCTCCGGGAGCACCATTGCTATGGTAACACATCTGTCAGCGTTACCGTTGTTAACGATGACAGCCGGCAGCACCGATCACTCATGGAGTGAAGGCTGCACGCTGCTTCCCGTGCAGCCTTCACGGAGTGAAAGCTGCACGGGAAGCAGCGTCTTCCCCCATGCAGCAGTGATGGAGCAGAGCTGCATTTGTTGAACGAGAAAGACAGAAGACCATGGATCGTGGAGGGCTGACAGGGGGTAATAAAGATGGAGTCTCTAATGTGTCTGTGTATTTATTTCTATTAAAGTATTTTTTCTCTGTGTGGTGTTTTTTTTTAACCCTTTATTGGAGATTCTTAATGGCCGGGTCAAACGTGACTGACATTAAGAATCTCTGGCTTAATACTAGCTAGTAAAACAAAGCTAGTATTAACTCATTATTACCCAACAAGCCACCCGGCTTCAGGGCTGTTGGACGAGTTGGATACAGCGCCAGATGATGGCGCTTCTATGAAAGCGCCATTTTATGGGGCGGCTGCGGACTGCAATTCACAGCAGAGGCGCCCAGAAACCTCGGGCTAACCTGTGCTGCGGATTCCAATCCCCAGCTGCCTAGTTGTACCCGGCTGGACACAAAATTGGGGCGAAGCCCACGTCATTTGTTTTTTAATTTTCATGAAATAAGTGAAATAATTAAAAAGAATGGGCTTCCCTATATTTTTGGTTCCCAGCCGGGTACAAATAAGCAACTGGGGGTTGGAGGCAGCCCGTGGCTGCCTGCTGTACCTGGCTAGCATACAAAAATATGGCGAAGCCCACGTCATTTTTTTGGTGGGCAAAAAATTTCTGCATACAGTCCTGGATGGAGTATGCTGAGCCTTGTAGTTCTGCAGCTGCTGTCTGCTCTTCTCCATACAGACAGACAGCAGCTGCAGAACTACAAGGCTCAGCATACTCCATCCAGGACTGTATGCAGAATTTTTTTGCCCCCTGAAAAAATTATGTGGGCTTCGCCATATTTTTGTATGCTAGCGAGGTACAGCAGGCAAGTACGGCTGCCCCCAACCGCCAGTTGCCTATTTGTACCCGGCTGGGAACCAAAAATAAAGGGAAGCCCTTTTTTTACTATTTCATGAATTTCATGAAATAATTAGAAAACAAATGACGCAGGCTTCGCCCCATTTTTGTGTCCAGCTAGGTACAACTAGGCAGCTGGGGATTGGAATCCGCAGCACAGGTTGGCCTGAGCTTTCTGGGCCCCACTGCTGCGAATTGCAGTCTGCAGCCGCCTCAGAAAATGGCACTTTCATAGAAGCGCCATCTTCTGGCGCTGTATCCAACTCTTCAAGCACCTGCCTGCTATACCTGGCTAGCATACAAAAATATGGCGAAGCTCACATCCTTTTTTTGTAGTTTTTTGGCAAAAAAAATAAAAATTGCTTCCCTGGATTTTCCATTGCCAGTGAAGGTAACAACAAGCAGTGGGGGTTAGCAGCCAGTAGCTGCTTGGATTACCCTTAGCTAGCAATACAAAAAATGCTGCGGTAGCCCATATATATTTTTTTTAATTATTTATTTAAATAACTAAAAACAAAATGGGCTTCCCTGTATTTTGATTGCTGGACATCACAGTGCTGTAAAAATAAATCTTTAAAAAAAATTATGTAGCGCTCCGCGGTATTTTTGATTCTCAGCACAGATAAAGCAGACAGCTATGGGTTGCCACCCCCATCTGCCTGCCGTTACCTTGGTTGGCAATCAAAATACAGGGAAGCCCATTAATTTTTTCTATTTAAAAAATAGTTAAAAAAAATGACGTTGGGTCCCCCCATTTTTGATAGCCAGCTAGGGTAAAGCAGACGGCTGTAGCCTGAAAACCACAGCTGGCAACTTTACTGTGGTTGGGGATCCAATGTGGAGGTCCCCCCAGGCTCTTTTTTTAGAATTATTTTATAAATATTAATAATTACACAAAAAAAGTAGGGTCCCGCCCAAATTGGATCACCAGCCAAGGTAAAGCGGACAGCTGTGGTCTGGTATTCTCAGGGTGGGAAGGTCCATAGTTATTGGGCCTTCACAGCCTAAAAATAGCAGGCCGCAGGCACCCCAGACGTGGCGCATCCACTAGATGCGCCAATCCTGGCGCTTCACCCGAGCTCATCCCGTGCCCTGGTGCAGTGGCAAACGGGGTAATAAATCGGGTTGATACTAGCTGTAAGGTCACCTGACATCAAGGCCAGCAGTTTGTGATGTCATGGCGTCTATTAGATACCCAACATCATAAACTGTCAGTACTAACAAAAAAAAAATCGACAAAAGAAATTTATTTGAAAAAACAGTCCCCAAAACATTTCCTCTTTCACCAATTTATTGTAAGAAAAAAAAAAAGGGGTCCCACGACGACTCTGGACCGTCTAGAATATGGGGGGGAGACACTCAGGGAACGTATCCTCCCATTTTTGTAGGAGTGCAGACCCTTCATGTGAGGAGTGTGGGTGCAATGAATCTGCACTCACTCTCCCCGGGTCCACAGCAGCAGAGTCCATGTCGTAATGGTTGCTACCAAAGCTGCAATGCCCTGCTCATGAGGTAAGGGCATGCCTAATCAGGAGAACTATTCTACATTTTCAAATATTGGTATTTGCTGATATTATTGCTATTCCACCTACTATATATTGGGGATAGGATCTTGGAGATGGAATACCCCTTTAAGTCCAGTTATCCAGCTGAATGAATACTTAACAACAGAGCTCGCTATTTAGATGTGTTTTCTTGTGCCTATATCGGACTCTCATGTTTGGTAGTCATTCAGCAGGGCAACTATAAAAGCAAATCCCTCCATTTGGAAATGTAGTATACAGTCAGGGCCAGAAATATTTGGACAGTGACACAAGTTTTGTTATTTTAGCTGTTTAAAAAAACATGTTCAGAAATACAATTATATATATAATATGGGCTGAAAGTGCACACTCCCAGCTGCAATATGAGAGTTTTCACATCCAAATCGGAGAAAGGGTTTAGGAATCATAGCTCTCTAATGCATAGCCTCCTCTTTTTCAAGGGCATGCCTAATCAGGAGAACTATTCTACATTTCCAAATATTGGTATTTGCTGATATTATTGCTATTCCACTTACTATATATTGGGGATAGGATCTTGGAGATGGAATACCCCTTTAAGTCCAGTTATCCAGCTGAATGAATACTAAACAACAGAGCTCGCTATTTAGACATGTTTTCTTGTGGCGTATAACGGACTCTCATGTTTGGTAGTCATTCAGCAGGGAAACTATAAAAGCAAATCCCTCCATTTGGAAATGTAGTATATAGCTCTCCTGATCAATTATGTTCCTTACCTCATGAGCAGGGCATTGCAGTAATAATAATAATTTATTCAGCGTTATTAATTCCATAGCGCTGTATGTCTTTGGAGTGTGAAAGAAACCGGAGTACCCGGAGGAAACTCACGCAAACACGAGGAGAACATACAAACTCCTTGCAGATGGTGTCCTTGGTGAGAATTGAACCCAGGACCTCAGCGTTGCAAGACTGCAGTGCTAACCACTGAGCCACCGTGCCGCCCATTTAGCTTACAGATGCATAACCAGCACTCACTGTGTCTGAACGCAGGAAGCTGAGCTGACAGCCGCTCTGTGCATGTGGCATCGTCTATTGTGAAGGAGAGGGCCGTGGGGGGATCAACGCTGCACATTTACCGTGGGACACCGGGGAACACCGGTGGGGTTATAGGGGGTGACCTGGCAGGGCCTGGGGAGGAGTTTTCTGTCGCATGTGTCATGGCACATGCGACAGAAATCAGAGAGGTAGGGTGAATGCGGCCGGCGCGCTGCTGTGCGCACGGCCATCTTGGATTTCTGGGAGGGCATTAGGGGGGGCACTTTGGCGACACCGGGGGACCGGGGAGGAGATTTATCATGTTTGTTCATGCCAGATGGGAGATAAACAATTTTTTACCGGCGCGGTCATTTACTGTAACGTGATCATCGGTGTACGGTGTATACCTGTGATCACGTGAGCGGGGACCGGAAAAACCGTCCTGAATCATGATCCTCAGGGACTCAGCTAGCCCTGAAACCCCGGAGATTTTCTGATACTGGGGGGCGTTATTCACTTATTTCTGCCTGCTGTTTATAAACGGCAGATCAGAATAAGGCTACATTAACACGACCGATCCATTTTTGCGGTCTGCAAAAAACAGTCCGTTTTTTTTCACGGGTGCATCCGTGTGGCATCCGTTTCCGTTCCGTAGACGGTCTGTATGTCATCTGTTTGTCATCCGTGTGCCTTCCGTTTTTTTTGTGTACTGCAAAAATACTGAAGGAGGGTAAATGCATAAATTTACCCAGGATCCAAAGCTTCATCCTACATGAGGCGGTCACATGTTCACTCCAGTGCCATTTTCTACTGCTGTTCACAGCGTAGAGCGCTCTGGTGATTTTCTTGTGCTTGTGCACTTCATATCAGTCTTTTCTGTCATTTTAATGGCAGAAAGACACATAATGTCCCACTCTCCTGCATTTTCTAATTTTGCACCCTTTGGTGCCTTTCATGTGGCACTAAGGGGTGCTTAGCTTTGTATTTAGCCAAAAAAATGAAAAAAAAAAATGACGTAGGGTTCCCCCTAGTTTTGTAGCCAGCTAGGGTAAAGCTGACGGCTGCAGCCTGCAGACCACAGCTGGCAACCTCACCTTGGCTGGTAATCCAAAACTGAGGGCACCCCACGCTGTTATTTTAAATAAATAAATAATTAAAAAAAAAAAAACACGTAGGAGTCCCCCCAAAATTGGATCACCAGCCAAGGTAAAGCAGACAGCTGGGGTCTGATATTCTCAGACTAGGGAGGTCCATGGTTATTGGACTCTCCCCAGCCTAAAAATAGCAGGCCGCAGCCGCCCCAGAAGTGGCGCATCCATTAGATGTGCCAATCCTGGTGCTTCGCCCCAGCTCATCCCGCGCCCTGGTGCGGTGACAAACGGGGTAATATATGGGGTTAATACCAGATGTGTAATGTCACCTGGCATCAAGCCCTGGGGTTGGTGAGGTGAGGCGTCTATGAGATACCCGACATCACCAACCCAGTCAGTAATAAAAAAAAATAGACGACAAACACATTTTTATTTGAAAAAAAACTCCCCTATACATTCCCTCTTTAACCAATTTATTAGAAAGAAAAACAAATCCAGGTCTGGTGTAATCCATGGGGTTGCCATGATGATCCACACTGTCCCAGTCAATGAAGAGCAGGATGTTCCCCATTGGCTGGGAGAGCAGTGCAGTGACCTGAGTAGAGATGAGCGAACCGGTCGCGGTTCGGCTCGAGGTTGGTTCGCCGAACGGACCTCCCGTTCGAGTTCGGTTCGTCGAACGTTCGACGAACCGAACTCGAACTGCATAGGAAACAATGGCAGGCAATCACAAACACAGAAAAACACCTAGAAAACACCCTCAAAGGTGTCCAAAAGGTCACAAACAACTCACAACACATGGGAAAGTGACAAGGACATATACTCATGCGAAAACAAAAGAGCTGGACAAGGAAAAAGAGGAGGACACACAGATATATGAGTATATGCAAGGAAACATGCCATTATTGTGCAACTTGAGCCCTGCTCATTCTTGGCTTCCAATCTTGATAAATTGCCTGAGCTCGCCACGTACGTCTTGGGGATCTTGTCGTGTCCTGCAGCCAGCGTTCTCTCGGAACCTGTCTTCAGTGCTGCTGTGGGTCTGCTGGCAGATAAGCACACGTGTCTGTCCACTGACAATGTGGACATGGCTGTCAGAGGACTTTTCTTCCCCGGGGTCAGCCAGGGGACGGGAAAGGCACGCGTATTTTTGAGAGTGCTTCATGCAAAGCATCTTTTTCTTTTTCAAAAGGGGGCTCAACCGATGCCAGTCAAGTGGGGTGTGTGTGGCCCAGTGAGTGGCAACGAGGGAGACTGTGGTTGGAGTCCCCTCGCTGTGTTTCTAAAAGAACCAAGATGAACAAGTCATGGCTCTCAGAGGACTTTTCTTCCCCGGGGTCAGCCAGGGGACGGGAAAGGCACGCGTATTTTTGAGAGTGCTTCATGCAAAGCATCTTTTTCTTTTTCAAAAGGGGGCTCAACCGATGCCAGTCAAGTGGGGTGTGTGTGGCCCAGTGAGTGGCAACGAGGGAGACTGTGGTTGGAGTCCCCTCGCTGTGTTTCTAAAAGAACCAAGATGAACAAGTCATGGCTCTCAGAGGACTTTTCTTCCCCGGGGTCAGCCAGGGGACGGGAAAGGCACGCGTATTTTTGAGAGTGCTTCATGCAAAGCATCTTTTTCTTTTTCAAAAGGGGGCTCAACCGATGCCAGTCAAGTGGGGTGTGTGTGGCCCAGTGAGTGGCAATGAGGGAGACTGTGGTTGGAGTCCCCTCGCTGTGTTTCTAAAAGAACCAAGATGAACAAGTCATGGCTCTCAGAGGACTTTTCTTCCCCGGGGTCTGCCAGGGGACGGGAAAGGCACGCGTATTTTTGAGAGTGCTTCATGCAAAGCATCTTTTTCTTTTTCAAAAGGGGGCTCAACCGATGCCAGTCAAGTGGGGTGTGTGTGGCCCAGTGAGTGGCAACGAGGGAGACTGTGGTTGGAGTCCCCTCGCTGTGTTTCTAAAAGAACCAAGATGAACAAGTCATGGCTCTCAGAGGACTTTTCTTCCCCGGGGTCAGCCAGGGGACGGGAAAGGCACGCGTATTTTTGAGAGTGCTTCATGCAAAGCATCTTTTTCTTTTTCAAAAGGGGGCTCAACCGATGCCAGTCAAGTGGGGTGTGTGTGGCCCAGTGAGTGGCAACGAGGGAGACTGTGGTTGGAGTCCCCTCGCTGTGTTTCTAAAAGAACCAAGATGAACAAGTCATGGCTCTCAGAGGACTTTTCTTCCCCGGGGTCAGCCAGGGGACGGGAAAGGCACGCGTATTTTTGAGAGTGCTTCATGCAAAGCATCTTTTTCTTTTTCAAAAGGGGGCTCAACCGATGCCAGTCAAGTGGGGTGTGTGTGGCCCAGTGAGTGGCAACGAGGGAGACTGTGGTTGGAGTCCCCTCGCTGTGTTTCTAAAAGAACCAAGATGAACAAGTCATGGCTCTCAGAGGACTTTTCTTCCCCGGGGTCAGCCAGGGGACGGGAAAGGCACGCGTATTTTTGAGAGTGCTTCATGCAAAGCATCTTTTTCTTTTTCAAAAGGGGGCTCAACCGATGCCAGTCAAGTGGGGTGTGTGTGGCCCAGTGAGTGGCAACGAGGGAGACTGTGGTTGGAGTCCCCTCGCTGTGTTTCTAAAAGAACCAAGATGAACAAGTCATGGCTCTCAGAGGACTTTTCTTCCCCGGGGTCAGCCAGGGGACGGGAAAGGCACGCGTATTTTTGAGAGTGCTTCATGCAAAGCATCTTTTTCTTTTTCAAAAGGGGGCTCAACCGATGCCAGTCAAGTGGGGTGTGTGTGGCCCAGTGAGTGGCAACGAGGGAGACTGTGGTTGGAGTCCCCTCGCTGTGTTTCTAAAAGAACCAAGATGAACAAGTCATGGCTCTCAGAGGACTTTTCTTCCCCGGGGTCAGCCAGGGGACGGGAAAGGCACGCGTATTTTTGAGAGTGTTTCATGCAAAGCATCTTTTTCTTTTTCAAAAGGGGGCTCAACCGATGCCAGTCAAGTGGGGTGTGTGTGGCCCAGTGAGTGGCAACGAGGGAGACTGTGGTTGGAGTCCCCTCGCTGTGTTTCTAAAAGAACCAAGATGAACAAGTCATGGCTCTCAGAGGACTTTTCTTCCCCGGGGTCAGCCAGGGGATGGGAAAGGCACGCGTATTTTTGAGAGTGCTTCATGCAAAGCATCTTTTTCTTTTTCAAAAGGGGGCTCAACCGATGCCAGTCAAGTGGGGTGTGTGTGGCCCAGTGAGTGGCAACGAGGGAGACTGTGGTTGGAGTCCCCTCGCTGTGTTATACATGCTTTTAGAAGGGCATGACATGGCTTGGAGGTTAACTTTCATAAAATGCAAACTGTTGGCTACCAAAATGCTGCCTTTCCAACAACTGTGGTTATAGGCAATGAGGAACATACTGATGAAGATGAGACGCAGATACCCGATTGGGATGACAACTTAAATATTCGGTCAGGGCAAGAAGAAACTCGGTCTGAGGGGGAGGGGAGTGCAAACACAACAATTGATGATGAAGTTCTAGATCCCACCTACTGTCAACCCACAGTCAGACACTCGAGGAGGTCAATAGAGGCGGTGGAGGAGGATGCAACCGACGTCGAAGTAACCTGGCGCCTTCCTGGACACAGTCGGAGCACTGGTAGCACGTCTACAACTGCATCCTCAGCCACCACTCTGCCTCTGAGCATTATTCGGGGTGGATCAACAGGTCGCATGGCCTCTAAGCCTTGCCTAGCCTGGTCCTTTTTTGACATAAAAAAAGATCGGCCAAATTATGTGATCTGTAACATTTGCCATGGTTATCTTAGTAGAGGTCAAAACCTCAGCAGTTTGACAACTTCTTCCATGAATCGTCACATGAATAAATATCATATGGCCTGGTGGGAAGCTCACCGTGCTGCAATGCGGCCTAGTGGAGCCAACCATCCACCGCCTGCCCCTTCCAGGGCATCCGCGCGCTCGTCATCTTCTAGGACTGTGGGGACAGCTGTCACACCTGTTTTTCCACCCACAACTTCCACCACTGTAACCGCAACAGGCAGTTTGCTTGGTAGGTCGTCAGTTGGTTTGGAAGGGGAAACAAGTGAGTGTGTACAGCTCTCTCAGACATCGATAGCACCAACTTTGGATGAAGGCAATATCATGTCTCCGCCTGCACTTTCCTCCCAAAGCTGCATTTTTCCAGGGACACCCTACTCAACACCGTCTACACACAGCAGCCAGATCTCTGTCCCTCAGATGTGGTCAAATAAAAGGCCACTTCCTTCGACCCATGACAAAGCGAAGAGGTTGACTCTATCCCTCTGTAAGCTGTTGGCTACAGAAATGCTGCCTTTCCGCCTAGTGGACACACAGGATTTTAGAGACCTTATATCTGTCGCTGTGCCCCAGTACCAGATGCCTAGTCGCCACTACTTCTCTAAGAAAGGTGTGCCCGCGCTACACCAGCATGTCGCACACAATATCACCGCTTCCTTGAGAAACTCTGTGTGTGAACGGGTGAATTTCAGCACCGATACTTGGACCAGTAAGCATGGACAGGGACGTTACATGTCGCTGACTGGGCACTGGGTAACTATGGTGATAGATGGTGAAGGGTCTGCTGCACAAGTCTTGCCGTCCCCACGACTTGTGTGTCAATCCTCTGTCTGTCCAAGTTCCGCCACTGCTTCTGCATCCTCCACCTCATCTGGGTCCTCCACCTCCGCCCCAAGCCTGCCTGGTCAGGCCACCAGCGTTCTCACTGCGCAGAAGGAATCACGCACCCCTCATTACTATGCTGGCAGCAGAGCGCAACGGCATCAGGCGGTCTTTAGCTTGACATGTCTTGGGAATAAGAGTCACACAGCTGAGGAGTTGTGGTCAGCTCTGCGGTCCGAGTTTAATAAATGGTTGTCTCCACTCAACCTGCAGCCTGGTAAGGCCGTGTGCGACAATGCTGCAAACCTGGGTGCGGCCCTTCGCCTGGGCAAGGTGACACACGTGCCTTGTATGGCTCACGTGTTGAACCTTGTTGTCCAGCAATTTTTAACACACTATCCCGGCCTAGATGGCCTTCTGACCAGGGCACGGAAACTGTCTGCAGTGCTCACTTCCGCCGTTCAAGCGCCGCAGCTGAGCGACTTGCATCGCTCCAGAAGTCTTTCGGCCTGCCGGTTCATCGCCTGAAATGCGATGTGGCGACACGCTGGAATTCAACTCTCCACATGTTACAGCGACTGTGGCAGCACCGCAGAGCCCTGGTGCAATACGTCATGACGTATAGCCTGGGCCAACGAGATGCAGAGGTGGGGCAGATCACCCTGATGGAGTGATCTCAGATCACGGACCTATGCACCCTTCTGCACAGTTTCGACATGGTGACGAATATGTTTAGCGCTGACAATGCCATTATCAGCATGACGATTACAGTCATTTACATGCTGGAGCACACGCTAAACACTATTCGGAGTCAGGGGGTGGGACAACAGGAAGGGGAGGAACTACAGGAGGATTCATATGCGCAAGACACAACAACATCACCAAGGTCCAGACGTTCATCATCACCAACGCGGCAGGCATGGGACCATGGGGGACACGGATCAACAAGGGCGCATGGTAGCAGGCGAGATGTTGAGGAAGGTGCAGGAGGACATGAAGATATGGAGGACGAACTGTCCATGGACATGGAAGACTCAGCTGATGAGGGGGACCTTGGTCAAATTTAAGTTGAAAGAGGTTGGGGGGAGATGACAGAGGAAGAAAGAACGGTTAGCACCTCTATGCCACAAACACAGCGTGGACTTGGTCCGCATGGCTGCGCAAGACACATGAGTGCCTTCTTGTTGCACTACCTCCAACATGACCCTCGTATTGTCAAAATTAGAAGTGATGATGACTACTGGCTTGCCACACTATTAGATCCCCGGGGCAAGTCCAAATTTTGTGACATAATTCCACCCATAGAAAGGGACGCACGTATGCAGGAGTATCAGCAGAAGCTGTTACTCGATCTTAGCTCGGCTTTTCCACCAAACAACCGTGCAGGTGAAGGGAGTGATTCTCCCAGTTGTAACTTGACAAACATGGGACGGCCTCGTCATCTTCAACAGTCTACCCGTACCAGTAGGACCGTATCTGGTGCTGGTAACAGCAATTTTATGGAATCTTTTCATAATTTTTTTAGACCCTCCTTTGCAAGGCCACCAGAGACATCAAGTGTGTCACATAGTCAACGGATGGAGAGGATGATACATTTGTATCTCCAAATGAACATCGATGCAATGACTTTGCAAATGGAGCCTTGTTCCTTTTGTGCTTCAAATCTAGAAAAATGTCAAGAGCTCTCCAGTTACGCCTTGAAGATTTTGTCGTGTCCAGCTGCCAGCGTTGTCTCTGAACGTGTCTTCAGTGCTGCTGGGTGTGTGCTGACAGATAAGCGCACGCGTCTGTCCAGTGACAATGTGGACAGACTGACGTTCATCAAAATGAACAAGTCATGGATCCAGAAGGAATTTACTACCCCTGTGTCATCCTGGGGAGAGTAAATGCTTGTGGATTTGGAATGTGCTTGATGCAAATCAAAACATCCTGTTTGCAACTAGGGCACAAGTCCTGCCACTGATGGGGTGTCTGTGTGCCCAATTTGGGGAAAAAAGGTAGACTCCGCTTGGAGTAACCCTTGCTTGCTGTGTTTTTTAAAAATGATACAAGATGAACAGATCTGAAGGCAAGATGAAGGCAACATCATGTCTCCGCCTGCACTTTTCTCACAAACCTGCATTTTTCCAGGGACACCCTACTCAACACCGTCTACAGACAGCAGCCAGATCTCTGTCCCTCAGATGTGGTCAAATAAAAGGCCACTTACTGCGACCCATGACAAAGCTAAGTGGTTGACTCTATCCCTCTGTAAGCTGTTGGCTACCGAAATGCTGCCTTTACGCGTAGTGGACACACAGGATTTTACAGACCTTATGTCTGTCGCTGTGCCCCAGTACCAGATGCCCAATCACCACTGCTTCTCCAAGAAAAGCATGCCCGCGCTACACCAGCATGTCGCACACAACATCACCACTTCCTTGAGAAAATCTGTGTGCGACAGGGTGCATTTCAACACAGATACTTGGACCAGTAAGCATAGACAGGGTCATTACATGTCACTGACTGGGCACTGGCAAACTATGGTGAGAGATGGAGAAGGGTCTGCTGTACAAGTCTTGCCGTCCCCACGAGTTGTTTCAATCCTTGTTCTGTATGTAGAAGTTAATACACTGCTTCTGCCTCTTCAACCTCGTGTGGGTCCTCTACCTTGGCGCAAACCCTGTGTGGTCAGGCCACCCTTCCTTGCAACTGCGCACAAGGACTACCACACACCTCCTTACTATGCTGGCAGCAGAGCTCAATGCCATCAGGCGGTCAAAGTTTTACTTTGAAATGTATGGGAAATGTGAGTCACACCGCTATTACAGAGAATAGTAGTCAGGCAGGGTCAAAACATTAATTGAGGAACAGGAACAGAATGGGACGGCCAGGAAAGAATCAGAAAACAAGCAGAGGTGAAATGCGTATCGGCCAACAAGGTACATAAACAGCAAGCAGGAAAAGTAGTCAGGTAACAAGCACACAAAATCATAAAACTGAACTGGGGGTAAAATTAACCAGAGGTTCATAGCTATGTCTGGCAGTGGTCTGCAGACAGGATGGGCATAAAAAAGGGTGTGGTGTCTTCCCATTGGTTGTATCTGAATGATGGTATTTCATCTGTGAGATACCCACCAGCTACATTCAGCCAGAGATTCTGCATCTGTCAAGGTAATGCAGCCCAGTGGGTGAGCATAACCTGCGTCCACCTGCGCCGCTGGCATCGACTACTCTCCCATCATCAGCACTATTCATGAAAGGAACACGTTGTCACCTGGCGACCGGAGTACAAATTGACGGAGCGGACTCCGTTGGTGACTTAACAGCCGTGTGCGGCAATGATGCAAACCTGGCTGCGGGCCATCCTCAGGGCAATGTGACACACGTGCCTTTTAGGGCTCACGTGTTGAACCGAATTCGCCAGCAATTTTTAAAACACCATCACGGCCTACATGGCCTTGTGCAGTGGGCACGCTCGCTATGTGCTCACTTCCATCGTGCGCACACAGCAGCTCAACAACTTTCATCACTCCGGAAGTCTTAGGGTCTGGCAGTTAAACGCCGTAAATGCGATGTTTCGACACGCAGGAATTGGAATCTGCACATGTTGCAGCGTGTGTGGCAGCACCGCAGAGCCCTGCTGAAATACGGTAAGACATATAGCCTGGGATAACTTGATCCAGAGGTGGTGCAGATCACGCTGCTGGAGTGGTGTCAGATCAAGGACCTATGCACCCTGCTACACAGTTTTGAAATGTCGACGAAGATGTTTAGCACTGGCAATGTCATTCTCAGCGTGACAATTCTGGTCATCTACATGATGGAGCACACTGTAATTATTATTCGGAGTCAGGTGTTGGGACAAGAGGAAGGGGAGGAAGTACAGGAGGAGTCATATGCGGAAGGGATAACAAGATCTACGAGGTCCAGATGGTCAGCGGCACCTATGCGGCAGTCATGGTGAGGGAGAGGGATTAACAAGGGCGCATAGTATCAGCAAAAAGTGTTGATGAAAGTGCAGGAGCCCATGAAGAAATGGAGGACGAACTGGCGATGGGCATGGAAGACTCAGTAGATGAGTGAGAGCTTGCTCACATTTCGGTTGTGCGAGGTTGGGGGGAGAGGGCAGAGGAAGGATGCACGATTCTCACCTCTCTGCCACCAACACACCAAGGACTTGGTCCTCCTGGATGCACAAGACACATGAGCGCCTTCTTGCTGCACTACCTACATGACCCTCGGATTGTATGAATTTGAACTAATCCTGAATACTGGGTTGCCACACTGTTAGATCCCCGGTACAAGACAAAATTTGGCGAACTAATTCCTGCCATAGAAATAGACGCACGTATACAGGAGTATCTGCAGAATGTGGTACGCAATCTTAGATCTACTTGTCCACTAAACACCAGTGCTGCACAGAGTGAATCTCAACGCTTTGTCATGGATAGGAGGAAATGGTCTTTTACTTGTCCACATCGGAGGGACCGAGGGATGGCTGCTGTGCTGAGATGGCGTTGAGTACGGTGTCCCTGCACAGTTGCACTTTTGGTCATATCCCAAAATGAGTTGAAAAAGGACAGATGCTGTTGGAAAGGGGAACAGGTGTGTTGGAAAGGGGAAAAAAGTTTTGGTCCGTGGATTTGGTGGTTAAGCAACTGTAACATTTGCTGAAGAAACAACATCTGTTACAGTGGGACTGGCAGATTTGGATAAAGTGGTATATAATCTGTGACCGCTATATAACGAAAATTAATAAGAAAAGAAAGAGAAAGGTATATATCCCCATCAGCAGTCAGTGTCCACCGTGCTCCCAGTTGGAAAAGGAGAGGTTGGCAACTTGAAGGTTTGGTGGAGGATACAGAGCTGTGTGGCTATGAAACTAATAGTAGCCTGAACCGAGTTAGACGCCATTCGGATCTGGAGACTGTGAGCCCTGTTAGCGTCACAGGGTCCACATGCCCACCCAGCCCAGGAACTCCCTGTTAACAACACAGGGGCCATTGAGTACGCTGACCGTGTGCGTAGGGGCCACACCTGTGGACAGCAGGCGCATCAGCAGCAGCAGGCCTGTTAATGCCACTGGGCTGCACAAGCAGGACTGTTAGGACAGGAGCTGGTCTTAACCGTTCTGCGTTACCAACTGTGGTGGTGGCCTGCATCCACCACCCGATCCCTGCCTACCTCTGGCCTAAAGCCGCAATGGGTTCAACACATGGAGGTGTGCTCTTTCGGAGCATAATAGAAGACTGCGCACCTCCTTGTTGGCTCCAGCCCCTTTTATAACCTGGGTCTGCCCCAAACCAGGGTGAACCACAATGCACCTCCTGGAGACAAAAGTAGAGTGACACGTCATGAGTGGCATAACTAGCGTCCTATTTGGAAACGCAACTTCAATGATGACCTCATGGCTGCCATGACCCAAACACCTCACCAGTCATCGTCTGAGCATCAATAATGCGGCGACAAGTCATAGGTGTGGGCCTCTGCAAGCCATTTGGGAGGACACCTGATGCCCTGTGGTCTATATGGGACCCCCACATCAGGGCCAGGGCCAAAGAGTTCATTACCGGACCTAGTCTCTGATGCAGGAAGTGCCTGAGCATGCTCAGTAGCATGAAATACAGTCTCTGAAAAAAGACTATCAGCTTTAGCATGGTGTCTATGCCCAAAACAGGACTTATACCCGGCACGGAATGCAAGCACCTGTGCAAAGAGGCTTTTCACACTTAGTGTGGGAGCATGCGCTGTATCCCGAAATGAAAACTTAGCGTCAGGAATGGCACAGTCAGGCTGAGCATACTCACTAGGCGAAACACTGTAATTATGCTGCAGCTGGGGTACATCGGCACATGCATGCGCACTAGCTGCCTCTCCACACTTAGACGTGGAGGGGAAATTGCTCTTAGAGATGCTGTCTATGAACAGAAGGAAAAGCTAAAGGAAGCCTGACTTTCTATCCCTCCGAATTATGAAATGCAGCAATGAATTCCATGAGTTTGCTATAACATTAGCATAGCAAAATGTGCATGAGGGTGTGATGTAGAGGTGCTAGAAATAGCTTGTCACCAGTGGGGCACTAATGGAATACAACAGCCAGTTCTATGATGCCACAAAATGGCAGTATTTTGTGCTATCATTATAGCTTATTAAAAACAGAGCACGAGGTTGTCATGCAGAGGTGCTGCACATAGATTTGCAGTAGTGTGAATTGACAAAAGTACAATAGCCACGTTTAGGATACAACTAGGTACAGTGAGTGTTTGCTAGTATAATGGCTGAGTTTAAAAAAGTTTGAGTGTGCAATGCAGGCAGATGTCCTGCAAATAACGTTCCAATACTGTGAATTGACAAAAGTACAATAGCCACGTTTAGGATACAACTAGGTACAGTGAGTGTTTGCTAGTATAATGGCTGAGTTTAAAAAAGTTTGAGTGTGCAAGGCAGGCAGATGTCCTGCAAATAACGTTCCAATACTGTGAATTGACAAAAGTACAATAGCCACGTTTAGGATACAACTAGGTACAGTGAGTGTTTGCTAGTATAATGGCTGAGTTTAAAAAAGTTTGAGTGTGCAATGCAGGCAGATGTCCTGCAAATAACGTTCCAATACTGTGAATTGACAAAAGTACAATAGCCACGTTTAGGATACAACTAGGTACAGTGAGTGTTTGCTAGTATAATGGCTGAGTTTAAAAAAGTTTGAGTGTGCAATGCAGGCAGACGTGCTGCAAATAACGTTCCAATACTGTGAATTGACAAAAGTACAATAGCCACGTTTAGGATACAACTAGGTACAGTGAGTGTTTGCTAGTATAATGGCTGAGTTTAAAAAAGTTTGAGTGTGCAATGCAGGCAGACGTCCTGCAAATAACGTTCCAATACTGTGAATTGACAAAAGTACAATAGCCACGTTTAGGATACAACTAGGTACAGTGAGTGTTTGCTAGTATAATGGCTGAGTTTAAAAAAGTTTGAGTGTGCAATGCAGGCAGACGTCCTGCAAATAACGTTCCAATACTGTGAATTGACAAAAGTACAATAGCCACGTTTAGGATACAACTAGGTACAGTGAGTGTTTGCTAGTATAATGGCTGAGTTTAAAAAAGTTTGAGTGTGCAATGCAGGCAGTCGTGCTGCAAATAACGTTCCAATACTGTGAATTGACAAAAGTACAATAGCCACGTTTAGGATACAACTAGGTACAGTGAGTGTTTGCTAGTATAATGGCTGAGTTTAAAAAAGTTTGAGTGTGCAATGCAGGCAGACGTCCTGCAAATAACGTTCCAATACTGTGAATTGACAAAAGTACAATAGCCACGTTTAGGATACAACTAGGTACAGTGAGTGTTTGCTAGTATAATGGCTGAGTTTAAAAAAGTTTGAGTGTGCAATGCAGGCAGACGTGCTGCAAATAACGTTCCAATACTGTGAATTGACAAAAGTACAATAGCCACGTTTAGGATACAACTAGGTACAGTGAGTGTTTGCTAGTATAATGGCTGAGTTTAAAAAAGTTTGAGTGTGCAAGGCAGGCAGATGTCCTGCAAATAACGTTCCAATACTGTGAATTGACAAAAGTACAATAGCCACGTTTAGGATACAACTAGGTACAGTGAGTGTTTGCTAGTATAATGGCTGAGTTTAAAAAAGTTTGAGTGTGCAATGCAGGCAGACGTCCTGCAAATAACGTTCCAATACTGTGAATTGACAAAAGTACAACAGCCACGTTTAGGATACAACTAGGTACAGTGAGTGTTTGCTAGTATAATGGCTGAGTTTAAAAAAGTTTGAGTGTGCAATGCAGGCAGACGTGCTGCAAATAACGTTCCAATACTGTGAATTGACAAAAGTACAATAGCCACGTTTAGGATACAACTAGGTACAGTGAGTGTTTGCTAGTATAATGGCTGAGTTTAAAAAAGTTTGAGTGTGCAAGGCAGGCAGATGTCCTGCAAATAACGTTCCAATACTGTGAATTGACAAAAGTACAATAGCCACGTTTAGGATACAACTAGGTACAGTGAGTGTTTGCTAGTATAATGGCTGAGTTTAAAAAAGTTAGAGTGTGCAATGCAGGCAGATGTCATGCAAATAACGTTCCAATACTGTGAATTGACAAAAGTCCAATAGCCACGTATAGGATGCCACTAGGTACACTGAGTGTTTGCTAGTATAATGGCTTCGTTATAATTAGTTGGAGTGTGCAACGCAGGCAGATGCGCTCTGCAAATGTCTTGGCACTAGTGGGACTATAGCAAAGTCCAATACCCACGTATAGGATGCCACTAGGTACACTGAGTGTTTGCTAGTAAAATTGCTTAGTTTAAAAAAGTTGTAGTGTGCAATGCAGGCAGACGTGCTCTGCAAATGTCTTTGCACTAGTGGGACTATAGCAAAGTCCAATAGCCACGTATAGGATGCCACTAGGTACACTGAGTGTTTGCTAGTAAAATTGCTTAGTTTAAAAAAGTTGTAGTGTGCAATGCAGGCAGACGTGCTCTGCAAATGTCTTTGCACTAGTGGGACTATAGCAAAGTCCAATAGCCACGTATAGGATGCCACTAGGTACACTGAGTGTTTGCTAGTAAAATTGCTTAGTTTAAAAAACTTGGAGTGTGCAATGCAGGCAGATGTGCTCTGCTAATGTCTTTGCACTAGTGGGACTATAGCAAAGTCCAATAGCCACGTTTAGGATGCCACTAGGTACACTGAGTGTTTGCTAGTAAAATTGCTTAGTTTAAAAAAGTTGTAGTGTGCAATGCAGGCAGACGTGCTCTGCAAATGTCTTTGCACTAGTGGGACTATAGCAAAGTCCAATAGCCACGAATAGGATGCCACTAGGTACACTGAGTGTTTGCTAGTAAAATTGCTTAGTTTAAAAAAGTTGTAGTGTGCAATGCAGGCAGACGTGCTCTGCAAATGTCTTTGCACTAGTGGGACTATAGCAAAGTCCAATAGCCACGTATAGGATGCCACTAGGTACACTGAGTGTTTGCTAGTAAAATTGCTTAGTTTAAAAAACTTGGAGTGTGCAATGCAGGCAGATGTGCTCTGCTAATGTCTTTGCACTAGTGGGACTATAGCAAAGTCCAATAGCCACGTATAGGATGCCACTAGGTACACTGAGTGTTTGCTAGTATAATGGGTTCGTTATAATTAGTTGGAGTGTGCAACGCAGGCAGATGCGCTCTGCAAATGTCTTGGCACTAGTGGGACTATAGCAAAGTCCAATAGCCACGTATAGGATGCCACTAGGTACACTGAGTGTTTGCTAGTAAAATTGCTTAGTTTAAAAAAGTTGTAGTGTGCAATGCAGGCAGACGTGCTCTGCAAATGTCTTTGCACTAGTGGGACTATAGCAAAGTCCAATAGCCACGTATAGGATGCCACTAGGTACACTGAGTGTTTGCTAGTAAAATTGCTTAGTTTAAAAAAGTTGTAGTGTGCAATGCAGGCAGACGTGCTCTGCAAATGTCTTTGCACTAGTGGGACTATAGCAAAGTCCAATAGCCACGTATAGGATGCCACTAGGTACACTGAGTGTTTGCTAGTAAAATTGCTTAGTTTAAAAAACTTGGAGTGTGCAATGCAGGCAGATGTGCTCTGCTAATGTCTTTGCACTAGTGGGACTATAGCAAAGTCCAATAGCCACGTTTAGGATGCCACTAGGTACACTGAGTGTTTGCTAGTATAATGGCTTACTTAGAATGAGTTGGAGTGTGCAGAGGACAAGAGGGTACAGTGGCAGGATTGTGGTGCTCTGGGTAGAGGAATGGAAGCCTGCCTTTCTATTCCCTCCTAATGGTGAAATGCAGGGAGGAAATCCCTGACCTGGGCTACACAGACGCTGTTGCTGTTTGCAGGACCTGTCACCTATGGCTCTCTGACCCTGCCGCTTTGAGCCCTTAAAAGGACTGCTAGAATGTGCTCTCCCTAAGCTGTCTAACGCTGTGTATGCAGCGCATACAGCTGTATCGGCTATAGGACTCAGGAGGACGGAGCTGCGACACTGATGTCTGACACCAAAGACGCAGAAGGCAGATAATGGCGTTCGTGAAGAAAATGTCCGGTTTTATAATGCAGGGACATGTGACATGCAGATCCTATCACACATGCCGTTGCTTCTCTGGCTCAAAGTCCACTTAGGTGTGTGTGTGTCTGTGATTGGCTGACATGCTGGCCCGCCCCACAAGACGCGCGCGCTTAGGGAAGGAAGACAAGAAAAAAAAAAAAAAATGGCGATCGCCATTATAGAAACAGCAGTGATCTGAAGGCGCTGTTCACGCACACTATACACTGAAATGTGATAATAGTTTGATTCACAGAGTGACTTACACTATTACAGCAGAAACCAAGCTAGGATTTAGCTGTTTTTTGGCTGCTAGAACCGTTCTCGAACAAAAGCTCGAGTTCTAGTTCGATCTAGAACATGCCCCAAAATCACTCGAGCCGCGAACTGGAGAACCACGAACCACGAACCGCGCTCAACTCTAGACCTGAGCTAACATCAATGGGTCAGCCCAGGTCACTGCAGGGGATGACAAGTGCTGCTGTCAGCGAGGTACATTACCTGCGCTGATCTCCTGCACTGCTGACAGCACCTGTCACTGAGTTCACTGAGACCGCCGCCTTCACAGCCAAGTATCGCGAGCGGCCCGTGACGTCACCGCTAGTCAGTCTCGGGTCAGAAGCGAGAGACGGTGATGTGACAAGCGGCGGCCATGGAAGACAGTGACAACGCTGAGGTCGGGACTTCATCACCGCAGGTAAGCCGAGCGGGACCATGTGTGCAGAGTGCCAGGAGGACGTCAGTGTCGTGGACTGCATGGCTGGGGACGTGTGTGTGTGTGTGTGTGAGAGTGTGTGTGTACATGCCGCATGCAGGAGGGGGCGGAGTGAGCTGAACGGGGAAGTGTGGGCTTCCTGCACGTAACTAGGATAAACATCGGGTTACTAACCAAAGCGCTTTGCTTGGATACCCGATGTTTATCTTGGTTACCAGCTTCTGGCAGGCTGCCAGCGATGGCTCCTGCACACTGTAGCTGTAAAAAGCCCTGCTTTTTGCTGCTAGAACCGTTCTCGAACGTATCTAGAACTATCAAGCTTTAGCAAAAAGCTCGAGTTCTACTTCGATCTAGAACAGCCCCCAAAATCACTCGAGCCGCGAACTGGAGAACCTCGAACCGCGCTCAACTCTACTAGTAACTAGCTAGGCTTTTTGCTGATCGAACCGTTCTCGAACGTAACTCGAGCTGTCGAGCTTTTAGCAAAAAGCTTGTATTCGAGTTTGATCTCGAGCACCCCCAAAATCTCTCGAACATGAAATTGGCGAACCTCGAACATCGCTCAACTCTAACCAGGACCTTTGAGACATCATAGTCATGTTACCAGTCTGTAGCCAATGAGGTAATGCAGCATTCACACGTGACTGGGCCACATGGCTATGACATCATTGAAGGTCCTTTAGTAGTCAGTGCTGGTTATCGGGTGGCATAGCAATGATCGGACGGACGCGGAAGCAGAAGCGTCGGGAGACAGAGTCTGCAGAACGCATTGCGGGACCTGTAGGTAGATCATAATGATTTTAAATAATGTGCTTTTTTTTTTAAGTCCCTGAACCTGATCTGGACTCGATCTGTAACACGAGCTTCTCAGGAAAGCTTGTGATTAGAGAAGAGCGAACCGACCGCGTTTCGGCTCGAGTTCGGCTCGCCGAACCGAGGTCTGGTTCAAGTTCGGTTCGGCGAACCGGTTCGGTGAACCACTCGAACCCCATAGGAAACAATGGGAGGCAATCACAAACACATAAAAACACATTAGAAATGTACACATACAGTTAATAAACATTGCCATAACACTTACCTGTCCCCGGGATCTGTCCTGCACTCTGTCTCCTGACACTATTCCATCCGATGATCGCTGAATCTTCCCAGTAACCAGCACTGCCAGCAGTGATGCAGGACCTATCGTGACGTCAAAATATCCATGTGACGAATCACGTGTCTATTATCTTATTGGCTACAGACTGGTCACATGACTATGACGCCGACATGGTAGGACCTGTCACTGCATCTCTCTGTTACGCTCCAGCGATCCCACCAGCAACCTGACCTGGCAGGGATCGCTGGAGCATCGCTACACTGGTTGCTGGTGAGCTGTCACACAGGCAGATCTCACCAGCAACCAGTGACCAGCCCCCAGCAAGCAGCGACGCGTGGAAGTGATGCTGCGCTTGGTAACTAAGGTAAATATCGGGTAACCAACCCAATATTTACCTTGGTTACCAGCCCACACCGCTTAGCGCTGGCTCCCTGCACTCCTAGCCAGAGTACACATCGGGTTAATTTTACCCAATGTGTAGTCTGGCTATATGTGCACGGAGCAGGGAGCCGGCACTGACAACGTGACAGCGGCGGACGCTGGTAACGAAGGTAAACATCGGGTAACCAAAGAAAGGGCTTCTTGGTTACCCAATGTTTACCGTGGTTACCAACGTCCGCAGAAGCAAGCTTCTGACCGGTGACACAGCCAGTCAATAACGGAGATCACCGTTGCCATAGCAACGCGCTTGGTAGCGGTGACGGGGACGTCCCGCTACCAGCACGCAGCGGCACCGGAATCACGTGATCGGAGCACCGTTGCTATGGCAACCCATGCCACCGCTTACAGCCGGGAGACTGTGGTCACTCTCACAGAGTGATTTCTGCACGGAGCACAGTGTCCTTTCTCCCATGCACTTCTGTCTGATAGAGCAGACAGAGCTGCATGTGTTGAAGGAGAAAGAAGACAGAAGACCATAGATTGTGGAGGGCTGACAGGGGGTAATAAAGATGGAGTCTCTAAGTGTGTCTGTGTATTTATTTCTATTAAAGTATTTTTTCTCTGTGTGGTGTTTTTTTTAACCCTTTATTGGAGATTCTTAATGGCTGGGTCAAACGTGCCTGACATTAAGAATCTCTGGCCTAATACTATCTAGTAAAACATAGCTAGTATTAACTCATTATTACCCAGCAAGCCACCCGTCTTCAGGGCTGCTGGAAAAGTTGGATACAGCGCCAGAAGATGGCGATTCTATGAGATCGCCATATTCTGGGGCAGCTGCGGACTGCAATTCGCAGCAGAGGGGCCCAGAAACCTAGGGCTAACCTGTGCTGAGGATCCAATCCCCAGCTGCCTAGTTGTACCCAGCTGGACACAAAAATGGGGCGTTTTTTTTTTTAATTATTTCATGAAATTCTTGAAATAATTGAAAAAAGGGCTTCCCTATATTTTTAGTTCACAGCCGGGTACAAATAGGCAGCTGGGGGTTGGGGGCAGCCCGTACCTGCCTGCTGTACCTGGCTAGCATACAAAAATATGGCGAAGCCCAAGTCATTTTTTTTTTAGTTTTTTGGCAAAAAAATGCTTCCCTGGATTTTCCATTGCCAGTGAAGGTAACACCAAGCAGTGGGGGTTAGCAGCCAGTAGCTGCTTGGATTACCCTTAGCTAGCAGTACAAAAAAATGCAACGGGAGCCCATATATATTTTTTTTAATTATTTATTTAAATAACTAAAAATAAAATGGGCTTCCCTGTATTTTGATTGCTGGACATCACAGTGCTGTAAAAATAAATCATTAAAAAAATGACATAGCACGCCGCGATATTTTTGATTCTCAGCGCAGATAAAGCAGACAGCTACGGGTTGCCACCCCCATATGCCTGGCGTTACCTTGGCTGGCAATCAAAATACAGGGAAGGCCATTAAATGTTTTTATTTAAAAAAAATGTTTAAAAAAACTGACGTGGGGTCTCCTCATTTTTGATAGCCAGCTAGGGTAAAGCAGAAGGTTGTAGGCTGAAAACCACAGCTGGCAGCTTTACCGTGGTTGGGGATCCAATGTGGAGGTCACCCCAGGCTCTTTTTTATAATTATTTTATAAATAATAATTACAAAAAAAAAGTAGGGTCCCCCCAAATTGGATCACCAGCCAAGGTAAAGCAGACAGCTGTGGTCTGGTATTCTCAGGGTGGGAAAGTCCATAGTTATTGGTCCTTCACAGCCTAAAAATAGCAGGCCGCAGGCGCCCCAGAATTGGCGCATCCACTAGATGCGCCAATCCTGGCGCTTCACCCCAACTCATCCCGTGCCCTGGTGCAGTGGCAAACGAGGTAATAAATGGGGTTGATACTAGCTGTAAAGTCACCTGACATTAAGCCCAGCAGTTTGTGATGTCATGCCGTCTATCAGATACCCGACATCACAAACTGTCAGTACTAACAAAACAAATAGACGAAAAAAAAATGTATTTGAAAAAACACTCCCCAAAACATTGCCTCTTTCACCAATTTATTGTAAAGAAAAAAAAAATGGGTCCCACGATGACTCTGGACCGTCTAGAATATGGGGGGACACGCTCAGGGAACGTATCCCCCATTTTCTAGGTGTGCAGACCCTCCATGTGAGGAGTGTGGGTGCAATGAATTTGCACCCACTCTCACGGGTCCACAGCAGCAGAGTCCATGTCGTAACTGTTGCTACCAAAGCTGCAATGCCCTGCTCATGAGGTAAGGGCATGCCTAATAAGGAGAACTATTCTACATTTCCAAATTTTGGTATTTGCTGATATTATTGCTATTCCACTTACTATATATTGGGGATAGGATCTTGGAGATGGAATACCCCTTTAAGTCCAGTTATCCAGCTGAATGGATACTAAACAACAGAGCTCGCTATTTAGACATGTTTTCTTGTGGCGTATAACGGACTCTCATGTTTGGTAGTCGTTCAGCAGGGCAACTATAAAAGCAAATCCCTCCATTTGGAAATGTAGTATAGCTCTCCTGATCAACTATGTTCCTTACCTCATGAGCAGGGCATTGCAGTAGCTTACAGATGCATGGTTACCACCACTCACTGTGTCTGAACACAGGAACTTGAGCTGACAGCCGCTCTGTGCATGCGGCAGCGTCTATTGTGAAGGAGAGGGCTGCGGGGGATCAACGCTGCACAGGTACCGTGGGACACCGGGGAACACCGGTGGGGTTATAGGGGGTGACCTGGCAGGGCCTGGGGAGGAGTTTTTTGTCGCATGTGTCATGGAACATGCAACAGAAATCAGAGGAGTAGAGTGAATGCGGCCGGCGCGCTGCTGTGCGCGCAGCCATCTTGGATTTTCCAGGAAGGGGTCGGGGGGGGTCACTTTGGCGACAACTGGGGACCGGGATAGGAGATTTATCTCCCATCTGACATGTTTGTTCATGCCAGATGGGAGATAAATAATTTTTTATTGGCGCTGTCATTTACTGTAACGTGATCACCAGTATACGGTGTATACCGGTGATCACGTTAGCGGGGACCGGACAAACCGGCCTGAATCATGATCTCCAGGGTCTCAGCTAGCCCTGAAACCCTGGAGATTTTCTGACGCTGGGGGGCGCTATTCACTTATTTCTGCCTGCTGTTTATTAACGGCAGATTAGAATAAGGCTACATTCACACGACCGATCCGTTTTTGCGGTTTGCAAAAAACAGTCCGTTTTTTTCACGAGTGCATCCGTGTGGCATCCATTTCCATTCTGTATTGTTAGGTGCGGGTGGTGGATTCACTGGGCAGTGCACCCCACCGGAGGCCTGGGTGCACGGTAGCCGGAGCACTAGCATGGCAGGGACTGCGTCTCACAGGGGATGGGTAGAACAGTCACTGGGGCTTCAGAGTTCCTGGAGACAGTGCAGGAATAAGGCAGAGGTGCCGAGTAGGAATGTCAGGCAATAGTATGATCACAGGACACTGCACAAGGGGGACCTGAGCACCTAGCTTTCAAGACAAGGCTTACAAGACACGTTGATCGGGCCCCGCCCACATGGTAAGGCCAGTCTTATATACCCAGCACAGCCTCATGTCATATCCTGCTGCAGCAGTGCTAGGCCCATAAGACCAGGTGAGTGGGCGCGGCCCGACCCTATACAGAAGCATGAGTCAGACACATGAGACTGGGGACAGGACACAGGAAAGCACGAGCGGGAGCGGCAGCCGTGACGGGTGGACACGTGGACCGGATCAGTGGGTAAGGAGCGGTGCCGTGCAGGTGCGACCGGATCAGTGGGTAAGGAGCGGTGCCAAGGTATCGGGAGCGTGACACGTATACGGTCCGTATGTCATCTGTTTGTCATCCGTGTGCCTTCCGTTTTTTTTTGCCTTCTGCCAAAAAACCGAAGGAGGGAAAATACATAAATTTACCCAGGATCCATAGCTTCATCCTACATGAGGCGGTCACATGTTCACTCCAGTTCAATTTTCTACTGCTTTTCACAGCGTAGAGCACTCTGGTGATTTTCCTGTGCTTGTACACCTCATATCAGCCTTTTCTGTCATTATAATGGCAGAAAGACACATCATGTCCCACTCTCCTGCATTTTGTAATTTTGCACCCTTTGGTGCCTTTTATTCGGCACTAAGGGGTGCTTAGCCTTGTATTTAACAAAATAAATAAATAAATTTTAAAACAAAATGACGTCGGATTCCCCCTATTTTTGTAGCCAGCTAGAGTAAAGCAGTCGGCTGCAGCCTGCAGAGCTCAGCTGGTAGCTTCACCTTGGCTTAAACTCCAAAACTGAGGGCACCCCACGCTGTTATTTTAAATTAAATAAATAATTTAAAAAAAAAAAAAAACACGTAGGGGTCCCCCCAAAATTGGACCACCAGCCAAGGTAAAGCAGACAGCTGGGGTCTGATATTCTCAGACTAGGGAGGTCCACTGTTATTGGACACTCCCCAGCCTAAAAATAGCAGGCTGCAGCTGCCCCAGAAGTGGCACATCCATTAGATGCGCCAATCCTGGTGCTTCGCCCCAGCTAATCCCGTGCCCTGGTGCGGTGGCAAAGAGGGTAATATATGGGGTTAATACTAGATGTGTAATGTCTCCTGGTATCAAGCCCTGGGGTTGGTGAGGTCAGGCGTCTATCAGATACCCACATCATAAACCCAGTCAGTAATAAAAAAAATAGACGACAAACACATTTTTATTTGAAAAAAACACTGCCCAACACATTGCCTCTTTCACCAATTTATTAGAAAGAAAAACAAATCCAGGTCTGCTGTAATCCATGCGGTTCCCATGACGATCCATACCATAGTCACTGTCCCAGTCCATGAAGAACAGAATGTTCCCCATTGGCTGGGAGAGCAATGCAGTGACCTGAGCTAACATCAGAAGGTCAGCCCAGGTCACTGCAGGGCATGACAAGTGCTGCTGTAAGGAGCGAGGTACATTACCTGCGGTGATCTCCTGCACTGCTGATACTACACACTGACTTCAATCACCTTCACAGCCAAGTATCGCAAGCGGCCCGTGACGTCACCGCTAGTGACAGTCTCAGGCCGCAGTGACAGATGTGAAGCGGCAGCCATGGAGGACAGTGTCAGCGCTAAGGTCGGGAGGGCAGGACTTCAACACCACAGGTAAGCCGAGCGGGGCCATGTGTGCGGTGCGAGTTGGTAGGAGCCTAGCAGAGCTATGTGTGCGGGTGCGAGGTGGGCGGAGCCTAGCGAGGTAATGTGTGCAAGAGTGAGGAGGGCGGAGCCTAGCAAGGTAATGTGTGCGGTACAAGGTGGGCGGAGACTAGCAAGGTAATGTGTGCGGTGCGAGGTGGGCGGAGCGTAGCGGGGCAATGTGTGTGGGTGCGAGGTGGGTGGAGCCTAGCAGGGTAATGTGTGCGGTGCGAGGTGGGCAGAGCCTAGTGAGGTAATGTGTGCGGTGTGAGGTGGGCGGAGCGTAGCGGGGCAATGTGTGCTGGTGCGAGGTGGGCGGAGCCAAGCGGGGTAATGTGTGCAGTGCGAGGTGGGTGAAGCCTAGCGGGGCTATGTGTGCGGTCCGAGGTGGGCGGAGCCTAGTGGGATAATGTGTGCGGGTGCGATGTGGGCAAAGCCTAGCGGGGCTATGTGTGTGGTGCGAGGTGGGCGGAGCCTAGCGGGGCCATAAGTGTGGGCGGCGGAGTGCGAAGTGGCGGGGACTGCATGGCTGGGGACAGGTGTGTGTGTGTGTGTGTACATTCTGAGTGCATTACTGGGCGGAGCCTAGCAGGGAAGTGCGCGGTGCGAGGTGGGCGAAGTCTAGCGGGTCTGTGTGCGGTATGAGGTGGGCGGAGCCTAGTGGGGTAATGTGTGCGAGTGCGAGGTGGGCGGAGCATACCCGGGTAATGTGTGCGGGTGCAAGGTGGGTGGAGCCAAGCAGGGCCATGTGTGCGGTGCAAGGTGGGTGGAGCCTAGCGAGGTAATGTGTGCGGGTGCGAGGTGGGCGGAGCCTAGCGGGGCTATGTGTGTGGTGTGATGTGGGCGGAGCCTAGCAGGGCTAAGTGTGCGGTGCGAGGTGGGTGGAGGCTAGCGAGGTAATGTGTGCGGGTGCTAGGTGGGCGGAGCCTAGCAAGGTAATGTGTGAGGTTCGAGGTGGGAGGAGCCTAGCGAGGTAATGTGCGAGGTGGGCGGAGTGTAGCGGGGTAATGTGTGCGGGTGCAAGGTGGGCAGAGCCTAGCGGGGTAATGTGTGCGGTGCGAGGTGGGTGGAGCCTAGCAAGGTAATATGTGCTGGTGTGAGGTGGGCGGAGCCTAGTGAGGTAATGTGTGCGGTGCGAGGTGGGCAAAGCCTAGTGGGGTAATGTGTGCGGGTGCGAGGTGGGCGGAGCCAAGTGGGGCCATGTATGTGGTGTAAGGTGGGCGGAGCCTAGCAAGGTAATGTGTGCGGGTGCCAGGTGGGTGGAGCCTAGCGAGGCTATGTATGTGGTGTGAGGTGGGCGGAGCCTAGCGGGGTAATATGTGTGGTGTGAGGTGGGCATAGCCTAGCGGGGCTATGTGTGCGGTGCGAGGTGGGCGGAACCTAGTGAGGCTGTGTGCGCGGTGCGAGGTGGACGGAGCCTAGCGAGGTAATTTGTGTGGGTTTGAGGTGGGCGGAGCCTAGCGAGGTAATGTGTGCGGGTGCGAGGTGGGCGGAACCTAGTGGGGCTATGTGTGCGGTGCAAGGTGGGCGGAGCCTAGCGGGGTAATGTGTGTGTGTGGGTGCGAGGTGGGCGGAGCCAAGATGGGCCATGTGTGTGGTGCAAGATGGGCGGAGCCTAGCAAGCTAATGTGTGCGGGTGCGAGGTAATGTGTGCGGGTGCGAGGTGGGCGGAGCCTAGTGAGGTAATGTGAGCGGTGCAAGGTGGGCGGAGCCTAGCAAGGATATGGGTGAGGTGTGAGGTGGGCAGAGCCTAGCGGTGTAATGTGTGCGGGTGCGAGATGGGAGGAGCCTAGCGAGGTAATATGTGCGGGTGCGAGGTGGGCAGAGCCTAGCGGGGTAATGTGTGCGGGTGCGAGGTGGGCGGAGCCTAGCGGGGCCATGCATGCGGTGCGAGGTGGGCGGAGCCTAGCGGGGCCATGTGTGCGGGCGGCGGAGTGCGGAGTGCGAAGTGGGTGGAGACTAGTGGGGCCATGTGGCGCTGAGGACGTCAGTGTCGGGGACTGCATGGCTGGGGACAGGTGAGTGTGAGGGTGTGTCTGTGTGTGTACATGCTAAGTGCAGGAGTGGGCGGAACCTAGCGGGGAAGTGTCGGCTCCCTGCACGCGTAACCAGGGTAAATATCGGGTTACTAACCAAAGCACTTTGCTTGGATACCCAAAGTTTATCTTGGTTACCAGCTTCTGGCAGGCTGCCAGCGATGGCTCCCTGCACACTGTAGCTGTAAAAAGCCCTGCTTTTGCTTATAGAACCATTCTCGAACATAACTCAAACTATCGAGCTTTAGCAAAAAGCTTGAGTTCTAGTTCGATCTAGAACACCCCCCAAAATCACTCGAACCGTGAACTGACGAACCTCGAACTTCGAACCGTGCTCAACTCTACTCGTGATCGAACTCGTGTACATGATCACTATCGGTACGATCGCTGATCTTTGCAGTTCGGGATCGCCCATCCCTAGTATTGAGTGGTCGTCCTTAACACATTTGGTGGAAAATCATACACAATCAAGGCAGTTTCATATCCCTCTGTCTTAACTTTGCTGCTAAATAAAAACCCTGAAACTAAGGCTTGTGTTTGACAGAAAGTGTGCTTCCTGGATTTTGAGATTAGCAAACCATATTTTTTTAAAGACTAAAGAAAATCTCCTCAAACCAGAAATTTTAAAGCAACAGTGTACGACACTAAAGGGTGCTTTACACGAGACGATCTTTTGTGCGATAGATCGTCGGGGTCACGTTTTTTGTGACGCACATCCGGCATCGCTTGCGACATCTGGCTGTGTGACACCTCCGAGCGACGCAGTATCGCTCACAAATCATGAGTCGTGTACTCGTCGCTCAGTTTCATAATCTCGTTTAATTAAAATGGCGCCGGTTGCTCATCGTTCCCAGGGTAGCACACGCCGCTCCGCGTGACATCCCGGGAACGATGAACAGCAGCTTACCTCCGTTCCGCGGCACCCGCCGGCTATGCGGAAGGAAGGAGGTGAGCGGGATGTTTACGTCCCGCTCATCTCCGCCCCTCCGCTTCTATTGGCCGGCCGCTGTGTGACGTCGCTGTGATGCCGAATGTCCCTCCCCCTTCAGGAAGAGGATGTTTGCCGCCCACAGCGATGTCGCACAGCAGGTAAGTGCGCACAAAGTCGTTAACCACCGTCACACGCACTTACCTGCTGTGCGACGTCGCTGTGGGTGGCGAACATCCTCTTCTGAAGAGGGAGGGACAATCGGCGTCACAGCGACGTCACACAGCGGCCGGCCAATAGAAGCGGAAGGGCAGAGAAGAGCGGGACGTAAACATAGAGATAAAATGTCGGGGTCACGGTGTTTGTTACGCACATCCAGCGTCGTTAGTGACATCGCTGCGTGTGACAGCCAGGAGTGACGATCAACGATTGCAAAAACGTCAAAAATCGTTGATCGTTGACACGTCACTCCTTTTCATAATATCATTGGTGGTGCATGCCGCTGGTTGTTCGTCATTCCTGCGGCCCCACACATCGCTGTGTGAGACACCGCAGGAACGACAAACATCTCCTTACCTGCGTCCACCGGCAATGAGGAAGGAAGGAGGTGGGCGGCATGTTTCAGACGCTCATCTCCGCCCCTCCTCTTCTTTTGGGCAGACTTTTTGTGACGTCACTGTGACGCCGAACGCAGCTCCCCCTTGAAGGAGGAATTGTTTGGCGGTCACAGCGGCATCGCTGAACAGGTATGTGCGTGTGACGCTGCCATAGCGATATTGTTCGCAACGGCAGCGATCACCAAATGTCGCACGAACGACGGGAGTGGATACTATCGCTCGCGACAACGCTTGCAATCGCTACCGATGTTGCAGCGTGTAAAGCACCCTTTAGGGGTACTTTGCATGCTGCAACATCGCTAGCCGATACTAGCGATGCTGAGCGCGATAGTACCTGCCCCCATCGCACATGCGATATCTTGTGATAGCTGCCGTAGCTAACATTATCGCTACGGCAGCTTCACACGCACTTACCTGCCCTGCAACGTCGCTCTGGCCGGCGACCCACCTCCTTCCTAAGGGGGCGGGTCGTGCGGCGTCACAGAGACGTCACACGGCAGGTATCCAATTGAAGCGGAGGGGCGGAGATGAGCGGGACGTAAACATCCCGCCCACCTCCTTCCTTCTGCATAGCCGGTGGAGACAGGTAAGGAGATGTTCCTCGCTCCTGCGGGTTCGCACACAGTGATGTATGCTGCCGCAGGAACGAGGATCAACATTGTATCTCCTATTGGTGTGACATCTTGAAAATGTCTGACGCTACACAGATCACTGATTTACGACGCTTTAGCGATCATTTATCGGCGCATCTAGGCTTTACACGTTACCGTCGCCGGATGTGCGTCACTTTCGATTTGACCCCGACGATATCGCAGTAGCGATGTCACAACTAGAGTTAAGCGCGGTTCGCGGTTCGAGGTTCTCCAGTTCTAGGCTCGAGTGATTTTGGGGCCTGTTCTAGATCGAACTAGAACTCGAGCTTTTTGCAAAAGCTCGATAGTTCTAGAAACGTTCGAGAACGGTTCTAGCAGCAAAAAAACAGCTAATTCCTAGCTGGCTTTCCGCTGTAATAGTGTAAGTCACTCTGTGACTCACACTATTATGATATTTCAGTGTATAGTGTGCGTGAACAGCGCCTTCAGATCACTGCTGTTTGTATAATGGCCATTTTTTTTTTTTTCCTTGTCTTCCTTCCCTAAGCGCGCGCGTCTTGTGGGGCGGGCCAGCATGTCAGCCAATCCCAGACACACACACAGCTAAGTGGACTTTTAGCCAGAGAAGCAACGGCATGTGTGATAGGATGTCCATGTCACATGTCCCTGCATTATAAAAACGAGTATCTGCCCGTCCGGACGCCATTATCTCTTCTGCGTCCTTGGTGTCAGACATCACTGGCGCAGCTCCGTCCTTTGTCCTATCGCCGATACTGCTGTATGCGCTCCATACACAGCGCTAGACAGCTTAGGGAGAGCACTTTCTATCAGTCCTTTTAAGGGCTCGTACCGGCAGGGTCAGAGCCATAGGTGACAGGTCCTGAAAACAGAGACAGCGTCTGTGTAGCCAAGGTCAGGGATTTCGTCGCTGCATTTCCCCATTAGGAGGGAATAGAAAGGCAGGCTTCCATTCCTCTACCCAGAGCCCCACAATCCTGGCACTGTACCCTCCTGTCCTCTGCACACTCCAACTCATTATAACTAAGCCATTATACTAGCAAACACTCAGTGTACCTAGTGGCATCCTAAACGTGGCTATTGGACTTTTGTCTAGTCACACTAGTGGAAAGATATTTGCAGCACGTCTGCCTGCATTGCACACTCAAACTCTTTTTAACTAAGCCATTATACTAGCAAACAGTCAGTGTACCTAGTGGCATCCTAAACGTGGCTATTGGACTTTTGTGTAGTCACACTAGTGGAAAGATATTTGCAGCACGTCTGCCTGCATTGCACACTCAAACTCTTTTTAATTAAGCCATTATACTAGCAAACAGTCAGTGTACCTAGTGGCATCCTAAACGTGGCTATTGGACTTTTGTCTAGTCACACTAGTGGAAAGATATTTGCAGCACGTCTGCCTGCATTGCACACTCAAACTGTTTTTAACTAAGCCATTATACTAGCAAACAGTCAGTGTACCTAGTGGCATCCTAAACGTGGCTATTGGACTTTTGTCTAGTCACACTAGTACAAAGATATTTGCAGCACGTCTGCCTGCATTGCACACTCAAACTCTTTTTAACTAAGCCATTATACTAGCAAACAGTCAGTGTACCTAATGGCATCCTAAACGTGGCTATTGGACTTTTGTGTAGTCACACTAGTGGAAAGATATTTGCAGCACCTCTGCCTGCATTGCACACTCAAACTCATTGTTACTAAGCCATTATACTGGCGAACACTCAGTGTACCTAGTGGCATACAAGAAGTGGCTGTTGTACTCCATTAGTGCCCCACTGGTGCAAATCTATGTGCAGCACCTCTGCATGACACCCTCCTGCTCTGTTTTTAATGAGCTATAATGATAGCAAAAAATACTGCCATTTAGTGGCATCATAGAACTGGCTGTTGTATTCCATTAGTGCCCCACTGGTGCCAAGCTATTTCTAGCACCTGTGCATGACACCCTCTTGCTCTGTTTTTAATAAGCTATAATGATAGCAAAAAATACTGCCATTTAGTGGCATCATAGAACTGGCTGTTGTATTCCATTAGTGCCCCACTGGTGCCAAGCTATTTCTAGCACCTCTACATGACACCCTCCTGCTCTGTTTTTAATAAGCTATAATGATGATAGCAAAAAATACTGCCATTTAGTGGCATCATAGAAATGGCTGTTGTATTCCATTAGTGCCCCACTGGTGCCAAGCCATTTCTAGCACCTGTGCATGACACCCTCCTGCTCTGTTTTTAATAAGCTATAATGATAGCAAAAAATACTGCCATTTAGTGGCATCATAGAACTTTCTGTTGTATTCCATTAGTGCCCTACTGGTGCCAAGCTATTTCTAGCACCTGTGCATGACACCCTCTTGCTCTGTTTTTAATAAGCTATAATGATAGCAAAAAATACTGCCATTTAGTGGCATCATAGAACTGGCTGTTGTATTCTATTAGTGCCCCACTGGTGCCAAGCTATTTCTAGCACGTGTGCATGACACCCTCCTGCTCTGTTTTTAATAAGCTATAATGATAGCAAAAAATACTGCCATTTAGTGGAATCATAGAACTGGCTGTTGTATTCCATTAGTGCCCCACTGGTGCCAAGCTATTTCTAGCACGTGTGCAGGACACCCTCCTGCTCTGTTTTTAATAAGCTATAATGATAGCAAAAAATACTGCCATTTAGTGGCATCATAGAACTGGCTGTTGTATTCCATTAGTGCCCCACTGGTGCCAAGCTATTTCTAGCACCTGTGCATGACACCCTCCTGCTCTGTTTTTAATAAGCTATAATGATAGCAAAAAATACTGCCATTTAGTGGCATCATAGAACTGGCTGTTGTATTCCATTAGTGCCCCACTGGTGCCAAGCTATTTCTAGCACCTCTACATGACACCCTCATGCACATTTTGCTACGCTAATGTTATAGCAAACTCAGGGAATTCATTGCTGCATTTGATAATTCGGAGGGATAGAAAGTGAGGCTTCCTTTAGCTTTTCCTTCTGTTCATAGACAGCATCTCCAAGTTCACACCCGAAGAGCAATTTCTCCTCCACGTCTAAGTGTGGAGAGGCAGCTAGTGCGCATGCGTGTGCCGATTTACCCCAGCTGCAGCCTAACTACAGTGTTTCGCCTAGTAAGTATGCTCAGCCTGACTGTGCCATTCCTGACGCTAAGTCTTCATTTCGGGATACAGCGCATGCTCCCACACTAAGTGTGAAAAGCCTCTTTGCACAGGTACTTGCATTCCGTGCCGGGTCTAAGTCCTGTTTTGTGCCTAGACACCATGCTAAAGCTGATAGTCTTTTTTCAGAGACTGTATTTCATGCTACTGAGCATGCTCAGGCACTTACTGCATCAGAGACTAGGTCCGGTAATGAACTCTTTGGCCCTGCCCCTGATGTGGGAGTCCCATATAGACCACAGGGCATCAGGTGTCCTCCCAAATGGCTTGCAGAGGCCCACCCCTATGACTTGTCACCGCATTATTGATGGTCAGATGATGACTGGTGAGGTGTTTGGGTCATGGCAGCCATGAGGTCATCATTGAAGTTGCGGTTCCAAATAGGACGCTAGTTATGCCACTCATGACGTGTCACTCTACTTTTGTCTCCAGGAGGTGCATTGTGGTTCACCCTGGTTTGGGGCGGACCCAGGTTATAAAACCTCTCCTTTTCCAACTGGGAGCACGGTGGACACTGACTGCTGATGGGGATATATACCTTTCTCTTTCTTTTCTTATTAATTTTTGTTATATAGCGGTAACATAGTATATACCACCTTATCCAAATCTGCCAGTCCCACTGTAACAGATGGTGTTTCTTCAGCAAATGTTACTGTTGCTTAACCACCAAATCCACGGACCAAAACTTTTTTCCCCTTTCCAACACACCTGTTCCCCTTTCCACCAGCATCTGTCCTTTTTCAACTCATTTTGGTATATGACCAAAAGTGCAACTCTGCAGGGACACCGTACTCAACGCCATCTCAGCACAGCAGCCAGCCCTTGGTCCCTCAGATGTGGAAAAGTAAAAGACCATTTCCTCCTATCCATGACAAAGCGTTGAGATTCACTCTGTGCAGAACTGGTGTTTAGTGGAAAAGCAGATCTAAGATTGCGTACCACATTCTGCAGATACTCCTGTATACGTGCGTCCATTTCTATGGTAGGAATTATTTCGCCAAATTTTGTCTTGTACCGGGGATCTAACAGTGTGGCAACCCAGTATTCAGGATTACTTTGAATTCGTACAATCCGAGGGTCATGTTGTAGGTAGTGCAGCAAGAAGGCGCTCATGTGTCTTGTGCATCCAGGAGGACCAAGTCCTTGGTGTGTTGGTGGCAGAGAGGTGAGAATCGTGCCTCCTTCCTCTGCCCTCTCCCCACAACCTCGCACAACCGAAATGTGAGCAAGCTCTCACTCATCTGCTGAGTCTTCCATGCCCATCGCCAGTTCGTCCTCCATTTCTTCATGGGCTCCTGCACTTTCATCAACACTTTTTGCTGATACTATGCGCCCTTGTTAATCCCTCTCCCTCACCATGACTGCCGCATAGGTGCCGCTGACCATCTGGACCTCGTAGATCTTGTTATCCCTTCCGCATATGACTCCTCCTGTACTTCCTCCCCTTCCTCTTGTCCCAACACCTGACTCCGAATAATAATTACAGTGTGCTCCATCTTGTAGATGACCAGAATTGTCACGCTGAGAATGACATTGCCAGTGCTAAACATCTTCGTCGACATTTGTAAACTGTGTAGCAGGGTGCATAGGTCCTTGATCTGACACCACTCTAGCAGCGTGATCTGCACCACCTCTGGATCAAGTTATCCCAGGCTATATGTCATAACGTATTGCAGCAGGGTTCGGCAGTGCTGCCACAAACGCTGCAACATGTGCAGATTCAAATTCCTGCATGTCGGCACATCGCATTTCAGGCATTTAACCACCAGACCTAAAGACTTCTGTAGCAACGAAAGTTGTTGAGCTGCTGTGTGCGCACGATGGAAGTGAGCACATAGCGAGCGTGCCCGCTGCACAAGGCCATGTAGGCCGGGATGGTGTTTTAAAAATTGCTGGAGAATTAGGTTCAACACGTGAGCCATACAAGGCAGGTGTGTCACATTGCCCTGACGATGGCCCGCAGCCAGGTTTGCATCATTGCCGCACACGGCTGTTAAGTCACCAACGGAGTACGCTCCGTCAATTTGTACTCCGGTCGCCAGGTGACAACGTTTTCCTTTCATGCATAGTGCTGATGTTGGGAGAGGAGTCGATGCCAGCGGCGCAGGTGGATGCAGGTTATGCTCACCCAATGGGCTGCATTACCTTGACAGATGCAGAATCTCTGGCTGAATGTAGCTGGTGGGTATCTCACAGATGAAATACCATCATTCAGCTACAACCAATGGGAAGACACCACACCCTTTTTTATGCCCATCCTGTCTGCAGACCACTGCCAGACATAGCTATGAACCTCTGGTTAATTTTACCCCCAGTTCAGTTTTATGATTTTGTGTGCTTGTTACCTGACTACTTTTCCTGCTTGCTGTTTATGTACCTTGTTGGCCGATCCGCATTTCACCTCTGCTTGTTTTCTGATTAAGTCCTGGCCGTCCCATTCTGTTCCTGTTCCTCAATTAATGTTTTGACCCTGCCTGACTACTATTCTCTGGAACTGCAGCCTTCCACAGGTATTAATCACCTTGGGCCCTGTGTAATTCCTAATCCCTGTATAGGGGTTAAAGGGTTTCAGGGTTCTAGGGGTCCTGCATGGTGAGTGGCTTCCCTCTAGCCTATCATTTACAGCCCATCTGAGTGTGTGGATCAAGGAAGGCGTTACACCGTGCCCTCTGCAGAAGGCCATGTGGGCCAGGATAGTGCTTTAAAAATTGCTGGACAACCAGGTTCAACACGTGAACCACACAAGGCACGTGTGTCACATTGTCACAGCGAAGGGCCGCACCCATGTTTGCATCATTGTCGCACCCGGCCTTCCCTGGCTGCTGGTTGAGTGGAGACGACCATTGATGAATCTCGGTCTCCAGAGCTAACCGTCCACAACTTCTCAGCGGTGTGACTCACATTTCCCACACATTTCAAAGTAAACCTTTGACCGCCTGATGGCATTGAGCTCTGCTGCCAGCATAGTAAGGAGGTGTGTGGTATTCCTTGTGCGCAGTTACAAGGAAGGGTGGCCGGACCACACAGGGTTTGCGCCAAGGTGGAGAACCCACACGAGGTTGAAGAGGCAGAAGCAGTGTATTAACTTCTACATACAGAAGAAGGATTGAAACAACTCGTGGGGACGGCAAGACTTGTACAGCAGACCCTTCTCCATCACTCCCCACAGTAACCCATTGCCCAGTCAGCGACATGTAACGCCCCTGTCCATGCTTACTGGGCCAATTATCTGTGGTGAAATGCACCCTGTCACACAGAGTTTCTCAAGGAATCAGTGATGTTTAGTGCGACATGCTGGTGTAGTGCGTGCACGCCTTTGTTGGAGAAGGAGTGGCGCCTGGGCATCGGCTCTTGGGGCACTGCGATGGGCATAAGGTCTCGAAAATCCTCGGTTAAAAAGGTTGGAAAGGCAGCATTTTGGTAGCCAACAGTTTCCAGATGCTGAAAGTCAACCTCTAAGCCATGTCATGCCCTTCTAAAAGCATGTAAAACACAGTAAGGGGACTCCAACCACAGTCTCCCTTGTTTCCAAAAATTGGGCCACACACACCCCACTTGACTGGCATCAGTTGACCCAATTTTCAAGATAAAAAAGATGCTTTGCATGAAGCACTCTCAAAAATACGCGTGCCTTTCCCGTCCCCTGGCTGACCCAGGGGAAAAAAAGTCCTCTAAGAGCCATGACTTGTTCATCTTGGTTCTTTTAGAAACACAGCGAGGGGACTCCAACCACAGTCTCCCTCGTTTCCACTAACTGGGCCACACACACCGCACTTGACTGGCATCGGTTGAGCTCCCTTTTGAAAAAGAAAAAGATGCTTTGCATGAAGCACTCTCAAAAATACGCGTGCCTTTCCCGTCCCCTGGCTGACCCAGGGGAAGAAAAGTCCTCTGAGAGCCATGACTTGTTCATCTTGGTTCTTTTAGAAACACAGCGAGGGGACTCCAACCACAGTCTCCCTCGTTTCCACTAACTGGGCCACACACACCCCACTTGACTGGCATCAGTTGACCCAATTTTCAAGATGAAAAAGATGCTTTGCATGAAGCACTCTCAAAAATACGCGTGCCTTTTCCGTCCCCTGGCTGACCCAGGGGAAGAAAAGTCCTCTGAGAGCCATGATTTGTTCATTTTGGTTCTTTTAGAAACACAGCGAGGGGACTCCAACTACAGTCTCCCTCGTTGCAACTAATTGGGCCACACACACCCCACTTGACTGACATCAGTTGATGCCCCTTTTCAAAATGAAAAAGATGCTTTGCATGAAGCACTCTCAAAAATACGCGTGCCTTTCGCCTCCTCTGGCTGACCCAGGGGAAGAAAAGTCCTCTGAGAGCCATGTCCACATTGTCAGTGGACAGACACGTGTGCTTATCTGCCAGCAGACCCCCAGCAGCACTGAAGACAGGTTCCGAGAGAACGCTGGCTGCAGGACACGACAAGATCCCCAAGACGTACGTGGCGAGCTCAGGCAATTTATCCAGATTGGAAGCCTAAAATGAGCAGGGCTCAAGTTGCACAATAATGGAATCGATGTTTCCTTGCATATACTCATATATCTGTGTGTCCTCCTCTTTTTCCTTGTCCAGCTCTTTTGTTTTCGCATGAGTATATGTCCTTGTCACTTTCCCATGTGTTTGTGTTGTGTTGTGAGTTGTTTATCACCTTTTGGACACCTTTGAGGGTGTTTTCTAGGTGATTTTATGTGTTTTTGATTGCCTGCCATTGTTTCCTATGCAGTTCGAGTTCGGTTCGTCGAACGTTCGACGAGCCGAACTCGAACGGGACCTCCGTTCGGCGAACCGACCTCGAGCCGAACCAGGACCGGTTCGCTCATCTCTAGTCACAACGTGCAAAGTACCCCTTAGACTTGTACACAAGACCTTCTGCTGATTACTGGGGGTAACCAGCTGAATCCCCTTAGTCAGATAGGTAAAATCACTTGGACATTAGTGAGGCTCTGTTTGCGTTAAAGACCTCAAAATGGTTTTCAAACACTAATTGCAGACCTCATAGATTCATTGTGAATTTATTTGCTGCAAGTTTTTTTTTCAAAATTTCAGTAAAGCTGAACAATCTGCTTATTTCTACCTGGTGTTGTTTGAGTGCCATTTTTTTTTAAGAAGTTAAGGGGATTGTCCAACAAATAAAGTATATTGTAATGAAATCTTGGAATAAAAAAATAATTTCCATAATTGCATGTGTTAAAAAAAAAATGTTCCTGGGTCGGGAGGAAGCAAAAAAGAATGTCGAGACAGAACAGCATGGGATCGAAGCTGATTCTTTCTAAGAAGTAAAACATTTCACTGTGTTTTTAAACATTTTTTTACTTTACAGAAGCCAGCAGCTGTATTCCCATTCTGTAGTGTCTGCATAATCTTTTTGTTACTTCGTCCCCTACCCAGGAGATGTGGTATGAACACGTCATGTCCCTGTACAGTCACACACAGCTTTTACATATGACATAGCAGGAGCAAATTTATAAGATTATCTCAGCACAGGAACATATTTTAACACATCCAATTGGGAAATGTATTATTATTTCAAAACTGTTGATTAAAATTTACTTTGATAATGGGACAACCCTTTTAATTATAAATCTCTAATATGACCTTTAACTTCTCCCCAACATTGGACGTACTGGCTCATGTTGTTGTAATCACCGCCAGCTGCTGCATTGAGCCAACGGTGAGTTCTGCACATGTTTGCTAATTTGCTGTCAGGCAAATGTAGCATTCCTTGCCACAAGCACTTGTCCACATGTCAGTGGTTAAGTGGACCTTTGGCTCACAAAATTCTCAAACCCTTATAAAAATATAAATTTTTATTAATAATGAAAAGAACCCCATATACACACAAACAATTAACAACAGGGTCAGATAACCCCTCAAATGGGTAATACAAATACCAAAGGGGCGATTAGGTTTTTGTATTAACCATTTGAGGGGTTATCTGGCCCTGTTGCTAATTATTTGTGTGTATATGGGGTTCTTTTAAAGATTATTAACAAAATTTATATTTTTATAAGGTTTTGAGAATTTTGTGAGCCTACCTTCTGTACTCTACCCGGACTTTGATCTCTTTTCCTATTAAATTTGTTAGGTGGACCTTTCCAGTAACTGCGCAGGTGAGGGCATGGGTAGTGTTATGGGATGCGTGCTGGTGCAAAGTGGGGATAGCACACTGGGAAAAATAGTGGCAGTTGGAGAACAAGTACCAAAAATAGTCAGCCTGCAAGCATATAAAGTTGACAGGTGGATGCGTCTAATATTTATTATGCCCCTGGTGGCACTAAAAACACATGGAATAAAGTTAAGCAGGTAGAGAGCTGTGAATAAATCCTACAAGCCTCAGATTTGCCTCAACTCTGTGTAAAAAAAATAAAGATTAATTCATACAATGTGAGAAAGGCCCAAATGCACCTCTTGTGTGACTAAATGGACCAACTACTTGTGGTGTTCTTTACTTAAGATGAGTTGGAGATGTTTCTTCCACATAATTAATGAATTGTCATTGCCAAAAGTATCCAAGGAGATAAAAAAAAGTTTGGAAACTCCTGATTCAATTTATTTGAAGATGGCTGATGCTTTCTAATTTCGGATTGCTGAACGTTACTGAACAAACGCTATGTTCGGCGAACCATTCAAACCTCACTGGATTCAGTGGGAGGCCAAACCTGAGGCAGAGAAAACACCTTTAGAAGCATGAAAAAGCTTTCGAAACAGCAAAAATACATTTTACAGTGCAGCCCCACTGTTTTTGCATAACTATTAGCTTCCTAGAATATTGACATAGGAAATATAGAGGTGGATGAGAGACAAGTGTAAGGCTAGTGTTCCTGTTTTGAATGTCATTCGGGTGGGTGCTGGCTTGGCGCTTCCTCTGGTGGCTAGGAATGGTAATGAAGCTAAGTCTGAATCTGTGATTCAAAAAGGTGTTGGTATTAATTGGGAATTCAGGAAGTCCTATTGCTGACCAGCCTGGTGTATATAGGTACTTGTATGTGAGGATCTGGCTCTATGCTGTTTTTGAGAGGGCAGTTCCTTCAGCAAGAAAGGGAGTTTCTCTCTGTTCTGATTTTGATTATTTGCACTTTTGAATATTATTTGTTCTATGATTTTGATTCTTCCCATTATATCTGCACTTCTGTTTAAAGTGTCTGGCACAAGAGTACCTGATAGCCTGGTTTATATAGGAGAGCAGTTTCTGCTTAGCTGCTGCCAGTGATAAATGTTTTCTTCTGCCTCTGAAGATGGCTTGGCGTTTGTCTTTCAGTTCCTCAATTTATCCTGAGCCAGTATTCACTCCAGATAAGTCTGTAGGTTTTCTTTGCTTAATTGCTGGTTTTGCACCTACAGGTGTTTGTGGTTTTTTTTCTCCATTTTGTTCTGTGTTTGTTTTCTTGTATGTGAGGATCTAGCTCTCTGCTATTTTGGGAGGGCAGTTCCTTCAGCAAGAAAGGGAGTTTATCCCTTTTAAGATTTGGATTATTTGCCCTTTAGATTATTATTTGTTCTGTGATTTTGCTTCTTCCTATTATATCTGCAGTTCTGTTCAAAGTGTCTGGCACAAGAGTACCTGATACAGTGGGGGAAGATGGTTTGGTCTTAGGGCCTTTTTTCTATCAGGAGTTTGGTATTTTTTGCAGGGTTTTTTGCTGGCCTCAATCAGTTATCTTTCCTGTCCTGTTGTATCTAGTAAGTTGGGGCTCACCTTTGTTAATCTATATTTTCTATCTGTGAATTGTGTTTTTCTTACATCACCGTCGTTAAATGTTAGGGGCTTGCTATTAATTTGGGGACTGCTCCGAGGCAAGTTAAGATTCCTCATTTCTATCTTTGAGGTGTACTAAATTTCTCCATCAGTAATGAGGTGTCTAGGTGTTAAGTTATCCCACTGCTACTTCTAGTGTTGTCTGATAGGTGATTGCAGTCAGCTTAGTTTCCAACTACTCTTGTGGTTTTGTTTTTTCCTGATTAATGGGATTTTTGGGATCGTCAACGGTTACCAGTTCATAACATGTTTTAAAAAAAACACGATCCGCTCCGGAATCCAGTGCCAATATAAGTCAATGGGGACCAGAATCTGGAGATTAAAAACATTAGTGGAAGAGATAGGGGGTAGGAGCATGCGCGGTATACTCACCGAGGCTGTCATGGCGGCAAACTCCTTCCAGGTCACGCTTTTCCCTTCCGAAGCCGACAATTCAATATTCACTGTTTTGCCCGCCCACCGTTGCTTTTAATTGGTTCCAGTTAGACGTGCCCCCACCCTGAGTGTCAGCGTGTCAGCTGACTGCAACTAATCACAGGTGCCAGGACAAGGGCCTGTGGGTGGGAAAAGAAGTACAAGTGTCTGCGAGTCAGTATGGTGAGCGTGCATGTAAACAGAAACACATGAGGCCCACACCAGTCAGAAGTGTGCGTGGCTGTGCCGGTGATGCAATGTCAGACTCGTGTGAATCTGGCAAGATATCAGCCAGGACGGTCTGCCGCTCTCTGAACATGAGCATGCATTTACACAGAAACACATGCACGCTCCTGTCAGAAGTATGAGCGGCTGTGCCGGTGATGTGATGTCAGACTCGCACGAGTCCCTCGTAAGTGTGACTTCGGTCTAAGAGAAACTGCATGCGGCTTGTTTTTTATTTTAAATAATTAAAAAAAAAAACGACATGCGGTCCCCCCTAATTTTTATACCCAGCCAAGATAAAGCCAGCTGGGGGCTGGTATTCTCAGCCCGCAGCTGCTCGGTATTGCCGAATCCATTAGCTGTGACAATCCCGGTGCTTTACTAACTCTTCCCGAATTGCCCTGGTGCGTTGGCAATCGGAGTAATAGCAGGGGTTAATAACAGCGCACAGCTGCTACTAAGCCCTAGGTTATTGATGGCACAGGTGTCCATGAGATACCCGCATCACAAATCTATAAGTGACAGTAAATAAACACAAATACAGAGAAAAATCCTTTATTTGGAAACAAAAATACAAAAACGCATCCTCCTTCCCCACTTTATTAATCCCCAACACACCCCTCCAGGTCCGGCATAATCCACATGAGGTCCTATGATGACGCATCCTGCTTTGTTACATCTCACAGCCAGCGGCCATTGAACACGACCGCTGGCTGTGAGTGTAGTCTATGACTGAGCCGTGATGACTGCAGGCAGACACTGTCACAGTCTGCGGGCATGTCTGACTGTAATCAATCACAGACAACAGGACGGCCGGTGGGCGGGGAAAGCACGGAAGTGAATTTGCGATCCCAAAGCAGTTTGCCGCCATGACACTGAGTCTCGTAAGTATGAAACTGTCACTTAATCCTTGTTCTCTTTATTTTTAAATTAATTTCCCAAGTGCCGGATCTGGATCGTGCACCCGGTATCCCAGGCTCGGGTTCGGCACCCGGGCATCTTTGAAACCACGTGTATCCGGACTTTTACAGTCCGGATTCGCTCAGCAGGACCATTTCAACAATTGCCACGCCCCCCAATTTCCTCATAGTGTGTTTGCACAGCAGGGACGTACAGTCCATGCAACACACGGGATGTGGCCTGGCATTTGAATTTTAAAAATAAAAGGGGATGAGTAACAGGATTAGGTCTCTTGTTGCCTGGCATTTCCATTTTAAAAAGTGAGCACACAGCACCATGCCTTCTGCAGCATGGCATTCAGGTCAGAATAGTGCCCTACATTTTTTTGTACAACCAGATTGAGCACATGAGCCATGCAGTACACACATGATTTTGCTCAGGCATAGTACCACTATAAGGTTTTACAATTATCGCACATTGCCTTCCATGGCTCCAGGTTCAATGGAGACAGCCATTGATCAAACTGGGCCTGGATAATTGTACATCCCTCTGCAGCTGTGTGACTGCGTTCTGCAATGCATATTAATTTAAGTACTGCCCGATTACGTTGACTTACAGATAGGATGTTGCCTGGCATTTTCATTTTAAAAATCAAGAGATGCAGGAGGGACAGGTGTAGGCCTCCTGCTCCCGCAACCATGGCACTATAGACAAAAGACAATTTGGAGACCATACTTCCAGTCTCCACATTTCCAAAAATTATGGTCAGGCAACAGGAGAAGTGGCAACAATTGGCACAGACTACAAATAGTTCAACGCCACAGCATGGATGTGTGATACCAGTAGTGTAACAAAGCCTGACCTAGCATTTCTACCTTCACCAGAGACAACAGGATGACAGATAGGCATAGGCCTATTTCTCCCAGAAACCTGGCACTACAGATAAAAAACAACTTGGAGACCCATCTTGGAATCTTGAGATTTAAAAACCTTTCAGACAGACCGGAGGACAGCAGGACTGTGGATCAATTGCTACCACCCTTTTCTCCATAGTGTGTTTGCACAGAAGGGAGGAATAGTCTGTGCAACACACAGGATGTGGTTTGGAATTTTTATTTTAAAAATCAAGAGCTGCATGAGTGACAGATGTAGGCCTTTTCCTCCCAGAACCCTGGCACTACAGACAAAAGACAATTTGGAGACCCTGTTTGGAGTCTCCACATTTACAAAAATCATGGTTAAGCAACAGGGAAAGTGGCAACAATTAGCACAGACTAAAAATAGGGGAATGCCGCAACATAGATGCTTGGAAATGGCCCTGTAATAAGGTCAGAACCAGCATTTAAACCTTCATCAGAGAAAACAAGGTGAAAGACAGGCATAGGCCTCTTACTCCCAGAACTCTGACACCACAGACAAGAAACAATTTGGAGATCCATCTTGGAGTCTGGAGATTTAAAAACCTTCCAGGCAGACAGCAGGACATTGGCATCAATTCACCCCCATTTCCCCATAGTGTCTTTGCACATTGTGGTCCATTTAACACACAGGATGTGGCCTGGCATTAATTTTTTTAAAAAACAAAAAGTGGGATGAGTGACAGGGTTAGGCCTCTTGCTCTAACACCTCTGCCAGTACACCAACATGGATACCCATCTATGCGTCTTGATATTTAAAAGCATCGCAGGCAGAAAGCAGGTCAGTGGTATCAATTCCCCCTTTTTGTGTCTTTGCACATTAGGGAGGTATGGTCCATTAAACACATAGGATATAGCCTGGCATTTAAATTTTAAAAATTAAAGGGATGAGTGACAGGGTTAGACCATTTCCTACCACACCCCTGCCAGTGCAGGAAAGTCACAACTTGAAGACCCATCTTGGAGTCTTGAAGTTTAAAAACATTTCAGGGAGACAGCAGGACAGTGGCATACCTACATTGCATTTCCCATGAGTGTCTTTGCGCAGTAGCGAAGTATCACCCATACCACAAACAGGATGTGGCCTCGATGTCTCACATGGGTCAAAAACACCAGGCATGGTCACTTCCATAACAGATGGTGGGCTCTCACTCACTCTGAATGTAGAGGGTAAACAAATGGAGGTTTTGTGGTCAGAGATCTGTGTAATAATATTTTCAACGATGATGCAGGAGGAGTAAGGAGCAGCAGTAAGGCATGTTGGTTGTGCATGTGCCAGTTCTGCATGCAGTAGTCAAATTATTTGAATTTTTGCCTTTACTGACTTGTTTACAAAGTTGGCAGATAACAAAAGTTGGGTCCTCCTTTGCAGTCTCAAAAAAGGCCCAGGCTAGGCAACCCTTCCTGTAAACAGCAGACCCGTAACCGCTGCTGGCCACAGCCAGAATTGTGGCTGAAGATGCAGTGCTTTTCATGGTTGCATCAGTACATGTTTATATGGGAATCGCCAACGTAACATCCTCATCTTCCTCCTCCTCCTCAACTGCTGAACTACTCAACTGCCTGTCTCTCGGTTCACACTAAGTGGGATCTAGAACTTCATCATTATCTTCTATGTTATCCTACTCCTCCTCTTCCTGACCTGGTATCCCAGGACAGTAGGCATAATACTGTGGAACAGAGAAACACAATATCGTCTTACCTGGTAGAGGAATTAATGGACAAAAAATTAGATCTTTCTGTCTTTCTGTCCATTAAAAAAATGGTTTGGTTGAAACTTTCACACACACCATTGACTTGCGGATGATAGGGTGTTGTTCGGGACTGCGCGATCCCACAGAGACTATACAGTCCCTTCATTAAAAGTGCCCTGAAATATATGCCCCTTGATCAATGTGGATCCACTGTGGTCACTTAATTACCTGTATGAAGTGGCAGGATACTACACATGCAGTCAATTTCACTGTCTTGTTTCTGGTAAATAACACCACAATGTAGTGAGAAGTCATCTCTAGACAGTAAGAGTGACCTGAACTGGAATACGTTATTTGCATAAATCTATCATCAGTATTTTCAGTAGAGCAAATGTTGGGATGGTTTGAACTAAGGCCCTCTATTCAACACTCTTGTTCAACCCACATTCTTGGCATTTTTACATGCTTCCCTCACCATGATTTTTAAGTCAGGTCAGTACATCATTCTTTGTAGCCACTTAAAAGCATATTCACACCCAAAATTGATCCCTCTCTCATGAGCTTCTCTGATGGCCATTGGATCCAAATGTAGGTAAACTTTATGACACAAATGGCTTTGTATCACACTCACCTTATCCTATTGGTGAAGCAATTTTCTTTCTTCAGAGGACATACTTTCTTGCTCCTCAGGCCGAGGTAAAGTTTTGGCCTTAATTTATCAAATTCTATCTAGACCCGCTTCCAGTCTGCAGTTTTCCCAGCACCATGGGCATCCTAGCGACCACCCCACTTAAGTGCACCATAATCCGGAGGACAAGCAATTGGCCGAGGTTGGGAGTCTCAGTGTCACCTAAGTCATCGTCGATACTTCTGTCTGACAGGGCGTCCTCTTAGGATCCAAAAAAGTGTGTCTGCATTACCATTTTCCTTTCCAGAGCAGAACCTGATGCAGTAATTGAATTTAGTTAGCCGAGCCATCCAGCCAGCTAACTAAAAAGATCTTAGGTTTTAGATCTTTAGGTTTTTTGCACCCAGTTCAGACTTAGAATGGTGTTCCAAACGTTATTCCTTATTATAACTAAAAAGATCTTGGCAGCTTTCAGTGACTGCTAAAAATTATGTAGTCAACCATATTTCTAATTATTGTTAGTTAATATTGCCTGCTGTAAATTTGCTGGTGAACTAGTTAAAAAGATCTTGGCACTTTTCATTGTTAGCTCAAATTACAAAGTCAACCACATTTCTAGGTATTGTTAGTACTGCCTGCTGTAAATTTGCTAGTGCACTAGCTAAAAAGGTATTGACACGTTTTATTGCTTGATTAAACTTGTGCAGTCAACCACATTTCTAGGTATGGTTAGTTAGTACCACATGGTGTAAATTTGCTAGTAAACTAGCTGAAAAGCTCTTGGCACTTTTCAATTCCTGCTCAAAATTAGCAGTCAGTTTCTCGCATCTCTGTATGCAGATAATTGTCTTTAAATCACTGGTAAAAATTAACAATAGATCATTGTAATCTTATGTCATGCAATGAAAGCAAAAGAGATGTAAATGATGTCTTATCAGCGATAACGTGATCTCTCTTTTTGCATTACGTGACACTAATATACAGTAAGAATGTATTATGTATATATGGAAGGATAAAACGAGTATAGTAAAATAACAAAAATAATATACAGAGAATAAGTATATACATTGCATTTTTTTCTGGTCATTTTCTGACCCTTCTCTAACGGAATTCTATCCTAAACTAATCTACTTAAAAAAGGAAGACATCAACAAATTTGTGTGCCGCTATTCATAAAGAGTTAAAGCGTCTGATGCTCTATATTTTTAGCCCTGTAGTAGTATGTCAATACACAGTAGGGAGTAAAGCCATTTTGGCTGATCAAACTAATTATGTTTCCTGGGCCCTCTCCTCTCTTGAGGTTAAATATTTATCCGGTACATGTGCAATTCTCTAACAGAGATAAATACTGCTTTCCCCACATCTTGTTGCTGCAAATCTGTAAAAAGTTTATATACAAACTCTTACCACTGCCATCAAGTCCAAGGCCAGCCAAGAGCACCTTTCATTATATATGTCAGGGCCTGTATATCAGATTAATTTTTGTTGCTTTCTCCTTGCATAATAAAGTGCCTTGTCTCCTTTTTGTAAATAAAATGAAAAGGACAGGACATGACTAAGTTACCGCACAAGTACATTACTGCATAAGTAATCACACGGAGCATTTCTTCAGAATCATTTATCATTCAAGAAGTTTTTTTTCCCTCTTTTTTACCCAACTTGAAAGTTAAACTGAGCTACTCATTAAAAGCATAACAACACATACAGTGTCCTATAGTAACCTGCCGGGTATCAGACATATTGACCTTATAAATATGGAGACGGATCCATGAGGTCTCTCTATATTATAATTAAAGGTTAATAGGGTTGGATTTTCTATCTTGCAATTACTGGATGAACGTGCTCTGCCTGAGTGACTTCCATTATTTTATACTTAAATCTAACATTTGTATCACTTAGCGAAAGAACAGGACACAAAAAGTGATGAGGTGCTGTTCATTCATTTAGGATCTGTGCTGTCATCGGCTCATGGAGGTGGTCAGATTAGATGTAATCAGGGTTTAGATTGAGCAGTTCGCTTTGCTTGATTGAGTGCTACAGAAAACAGGAGCAATATGTGATATGACATGTATCAAGTGGATGTGTCACCATGAATTAATAGTTCATGTTTCACAGACTGAGTACAAGAAATATTCTTTAGCGTATCAAAATATATATTTTTTTATTCTGTTAAGTATTCCATACCAGTGAAAACTGACAAATATGTTGGCTATATTTTCAAATTCACAAGATTTTTTTACAGTTGTATGATATGTGAGAACTTTCTAATTTGAGCCCGACTTTATAGACCCCCACCTATCCTCAAAGAGAAGGGGTTCAAGCAATAGACAAAAATTACCTGCCTTTCCAAGTGTCTTTTCAGAATAAGAATAATTATCGTATTTTTGGTTTTGTAAGATACACCGGATTATAAGTGGACCCCAAATTTAGAGATAAAAAAAGGTAAAAAAAAAAATGGGTCCGTCTAATACTCTGGTGTTGTCTTACCAGAGGAGGTCCAGCAGCGGTGGTGAAGTGGAGTCAAAGGAGGCAGGGCGGTGCTAGTTGGGTTTGTCCTGGCAGTGGTGGGATCTGTCCTGGCTGTGTAGAGCAGTCCTGTGCGGCAGATGTCCCAGATGCTCTGCCGGCAGTCCCGGCTTCAAAGAAATGTCATCTGGAACAGTGAGTGCACAGAAAGAGCTCTCAGCCGAGAGCTCCATTTGTGCACACATTGACTCCGGGCTCTATCAGTTGATCCCAGAGCATCTAGGTCACCATCCTGCTCCATACAGCCACCGCAGCCCGCACAGAGAGACAGCCGGCCACTATCCCACACAGAGATGCAGCTGGCCGCCTGCCCGCACAGAGATGCAGCCGGCCGCCTGCCCGCACAGAGAGGCAGCTCTCGGTCACTCTCAGCCCTTAGTCACATTGAGGACTATTTTAGACCCATGGTAAGGTTTTAATATTAGCGAGTGTAGGTACTGTCCCAACTGGGTACAGCCTTGTTGTTGGTGGGACGGCTTTATGCTTTTTTTTTATCAAAAACAAAGTTTACTATGTACCCTATGTTTATAGGCACTATGCTTTTATTTAGTTACAGCAGGGTATATTTTCACAATTTCCCCCTTGGTTTCTCAATGGGAAACTAGAATAATTTTCAGACTGACATTCCCAGGATGTAAAATTGCTGAAATAGATGGAAAAGTGCTGAAATTGAATGTGTACAGCATTGAGAAGATACCTGGATACATCTCTGAAACACAAGTTGCTTCTGAGAACAATGTTGTCAAAGTATTCTGCTACTTTGATGTGCAGTCCCCTGCCTATTTGTAATAACCAGCTGAGGAAAAGTAGACAGCATCTTACTGAGCTCCCAACTGTTTGCTGTATCTTGGCTAGTTATTAAAAATAGAGGCTCCCCCACACCGTTTTTTTTATTATTTAAATTAATATTAAAAAAATACATTTTTGATAATCAGCATAGATAAAGCAGACAGCTAGGGACTGGCATTCTCAGGCTGGTAAGGTTTATGGTTATTGGGACCTCCTTATCCTAAAATTAGCTGCCTGCAGCCTCCCCAAAATTGCTGCATCCATTAGATGCGCCAATTATGGCACTCTACTTGGCTGATCGCCACCGTACAAGGGCAATCGGGGTAATATATGGAGTTAATGTCAGCTGTGATTTGTCAAAAAAGCTGCCATCAAGCCCTGGGTTGGTAATGGAGAGGTCTTTATGAGACCCACCCCCATTATTAACCCTCTAAGTAAAAGAAAAAAACAAATACACAAAAATCCTTTATTTTAAATTAAAAAAAACACCTTCTTTCAGCAATTTATTAAACCCCAAAAAACCCACAGGTCTGACGTAACCCACATGACGTCCCATAGCAATTGCGACATTGCTACATCCATAAGCTGTAGTGATGAGAAACGATCACTGCAGCTTCTGGGACACACTGAGTACAGTGGGTGACAAGGCAGTGAGAAGCAGTATTATTAGTCAGGCCTCCAGATATCCCAGCCAGGTTCCCACAGGACCAAGTGTAACTGCCAGTGAACCCACTGCCAGATAGCTGGACTGCTGGATTGCGGAACATAGTGGCACAGTAGTCTAGCAATACAGCAGTCAGGTCAATGGAGTTCACACTTAGAGGCATTGCTTGGACTCAATGAACCCAGTTGAACCCACTGTGGAATACTGGACAACGCAGTGGGAGAATCCAGCAATCTGACAGTCCGGCAATTATGGGGCGGCTGTGAGCTGCTATTTTTAGGCTGCGGAGGGCCCAATAACTATGGTCCCCCTGAGCCTGAGAATACCAGTCTCCAGCCATCTACTTTACCTGCGTTGGTTATCACAAATAGGTGGGGAAATGCAAATCATTTTTTACATTGCGCCTGCCAATCATAGTAATACCAGAAGCAGAGATGGCTATGGCATTACTGTGAGTGGCAGGCCATCCCCGCATTTTTAGTGGCTAACAATCTGGCGCCAAATGTAGAGAGGGGACTTAAAACTCATGAGGCAAATACCAAAATACTCAATGATTAATGAAAATCCTGAATCCCTTAATTCATGCAAATAGTGCTGAATATATTCGCACATCACCAGTCATTATATGACTTGTTTTCCCTTTGCAGGCTTTAAGTCTAATAATCAGTTTTTACAGGCTTAGTGGAAACTAGTTGATTTGATCAATCTTGTACATAGTAGTAGACAGAGGCATGAACACTTCCTTCTCTACTGTCTTGCCTACTGTCTCTTTGAGGCACATGTGCACAAGAAGCAGGAGCCACCTGCAGTTTATCTTACAAAGTACTGAATAGTGTAGCTGTGAATACAGCCCTGGGGGTAAGCTAAAATGCTTACTTGAAATTTTCAGCACCGTCTATATATATATATATCTGTGTCTCTCTATTCTCCTTGTCACTACCACCTTTCCTTTCTTTAGAATTTGACACCTGGATAAGCTTGAAGCCTTGACTTGAGCTAGAAAAAAATGTAGATGTTTTTCTGAGTGAATGTTGTGCACAGTAGGTGGAGGGACCATAAATGTTTGATAAGTTGAAAAAACACATTTTTCTGATTAAATATATTAGAGTTTTTTTCATATTTGCTTGTACAATTGATTTAGACAACAACAGTGACCATTTAAGAATTGCTATCAGTTTACCAAGTTTCCATTTGCAGCATCGCTGCCAACAACTTGTTTGGCTGAAATATAATAGAATTACATTCAGTTGACTTCTTGGCATTTGAGGGGTAATCAGAGAAATCCCAATTATCATTTTGCTAAGGCATATCTTAGCCAAACATCATTATATTACAAGATGGAAATGCCCTTTAAGAGAAATACATTTTAAAAAATGCTAAAATTATTAAGTGTTAAAAAGTTTAGGGTAAAAGTAAAAAAAATTCCAATAAATATGTATATTTATGTAAAAAAAACAACAAAAAACCCTAGACATATCTGGTTTTGGACCATCCATATTAACCCAAGCTATAAAACTCACACTACTTGATTAATTAAGTCCCTTCTGTGAACACAGTAACAAAAAATAAATAAAAACATTGCAAAAACTGTCTTTTCATCATATAGTTGACAAAAAAGTGGAATAAAAGGAGATCAAAAAGTCATGTATAAATAAAAATGGTACCACTGAAAATGTCATCTTGTCCCACAAAAATCAAGCCACTATACAGCTCCATCAGCAGAAAAATAAGTTATAGCTCTTAAAATACAGCAATGCAAAAACAGTTATTTTTTCCTTTAAAATAGTTTATATGGTGTAAAAGTGTAAAAACATGAACCAAACCACATGAATGTGGTATTGATGTAATTGTATTGACATGGAGAACAAAACTATCTTATCACTTTTACAGCATGGTGAATGGTATAAAAAAAAACAGAAAAACTAAAACTATTTCTGAGTTGCTGTTCCTTTTTAATTCTTTCTAACAAAAAGCAAAATAGAAAGCAATCAAAAATTATTATGTGGCCAAATATAGTACCAATAAGAACTCCAACTCACCCTGCAAAAAACAAGCCCTCACGTGACTCAGTTGGCAGAAAAATAAAAAAAACTATAGCCTTCAAAATTTTGTGATGCAAAAAAACCTTTCTTTTGCAAAAAGCATTTTTATTGTGATAGTAAAAAGCTATATAAATCTTGTATCGCTGTAATCATACTGCACTGACGATAAAGCTGCTGAGCCACTTAAACTGCATGGTGAATGGTGTAAAAAATAAATAAAGCCAATTCTTCAAGCGCTATTGATTTGTTCATTCTGCCTCTAAAAGATCGTTGTACTTATCCTGTGCTCTACACTGAGCGCATGCACTACGATTATGTGTAAGAGTACGTGCCCACAATCAAGAATAGCAGCATTTTGGACGCAGGATATTTTTGCTGCATCCAAACCGCTGCATTGTAAAGTACAACCACAGTGGATGGATTTATAGAAATCCCATGTCCACTGCGCTTCTTTTCTCTGCATTGTGAACTGACCTGTGGAGCGGCTTTCCTAGATGCAGCATGTCAATTTATGCTGCAGAGACGTGTGTTCCTCAGCTGGGACAATAGAAAGAAATTCCACAGAGCCCCAAACCCTGATAGTGGGTACGTGCAGCTGGGGGCTCCTGCAGAGAACACGTGTGCCTCCACAGGGTAAAACACACTGCATCCAGGATGCAACATGTGCAGATGATGGACACAAATCCTAAATCCCTGAAAAACATGATTCAGACAAAATTCCCAATGCAAAATTCACATTAATGAGGGAGTCACATTGACATCACGTCTGGCCTGTGATCTGGCAGTGTCCAAAGTTTTACCCCTCTTTTTAGGCGTGCACATAAGTTTGGTCATCAAGAGTTTTGTTCACCTTTGAAAAGATGAACACTGCTGAGCAGCGGCCAAACAGAGTCTGGAGTAACTCAGCTGCCTCATTAGTGAATAGATCCATTGCAGGTTTCACCTGATTCATGTATTTCAGAGGTGTAGATGGAAACCCTGATGTAAGTGCTCAGCATAAAGCACAGGATAAATGGGAACTGATCCAAAATGTTCTGTACCAAAATCGACACCAAATAGCATTCAACTAAACCCACAAAAACACAAGTTCCTACTCAGGTCTGTTATCAATTAATGGAAATATAGGGTGCTTCTACATTACTGGTAGAACAAAGGATCTCAAAAAACACTATGGCTCTATCACTCAAAAAAAAGAAATCGAGCAAAATCTGCTTTCCTAAAACCAAATGCACCCCTCTCTTCTGAGCCTCACAATGTACCTAAATTACAGTTAGCATACACTTGTCTGACATTTTTTTAGTAAGATGAGCTCGCTTAAATGTATGGGGTGCAGGTTTACAGAAGCACAAGCTGGGCACAAATACGGGCACTAACATGTACAGGGCACAACAAGGACTTATATGTAATTTTTTAATCCTGAAACATTCACTGTTTTTGACACAATAGATGTGTTACAGAGACTAAATCATCACTATTCCCATAGTTGAATTCCCAGAGTGGTGTAATTTCCACAATTTGGTCACTGGAGGGGGATTTCTTCTGTTCTGCCATTTAGGAGCTCTACAAATGGAGTCTGCAAACTGTTCTAGGAAAGTCTATGCTCCAAAAATCAAATGGCACTCCTTCCCTCACGATCTTTGTGGTGCAGCCAACAGTACTGTACAGTCACATGTTGAGTATAGCCACATTCTCGAGAAATTGAGTAAGACATTATGGGACCTTTTTTTTACCTATTTCCCTTGTAAAAATTGGAAATATGGGGTTAAATAAACATTTTAGTTTGTAAATATGTAATTATTTTTTGTTCACTGCCCAATAGTATAAAATTTTGTGACACACCTGTAATGTCAATATGCTCACTGCACCCCTTGTTGAATTCATTTAGGGGTGCAGTTTGTAAAGTGGAATCAATTGCGGGGTGTTTCTGCTGTCCTGGCACCTCAGGGACTCTGCAAATGTGACATTGTACCACCACACCATACTAACTAAATCCTGCACTCCAATATAGCGCTCCTTCCCTTCTTCACTTTGCACTGTACCTTAAATGTAGGGGGTTTTTTTTACTATATATGGGGTACTGGCATACTCAGGAGAAATTGCATATCAAATTTTACGGTTCATTATCTGCCATTACAGTAGCAAATTTGAGACATTTGGCATTAATGAAGCATTTTTTGATGTTAAAAATGTAGTTTTTTTCATTTTCACAGCTCAACATTCTAAAATTCTGTGAGTGCGTGGGGTTCCAGGTGCTCACCAAGCATCTAAATAAATTCCTTGAGGGGTGGTCTAGTTTCCAAAATGGGGGTCACTTATGGGGGAGCTCCACTGTTTAAACACATCAGGGGATCTACAAACATGACATGGCATCCACTAATGATAGCAGCCAATTTTGCAGGTGCTCTTTCCCTTTCAAGCCCTGCTGTGTGCCCAAACAGTTGATTTCCACCACATATGAGGTATGAGCTTACTCAGGAGAAATTGCACGAAAAAATTTATGATGCATTTTTTTTACTGATACCATTTGTTATAGACAGTATTCAGTATTATATGAAGATATACAAAACATGACTCAAAATGACATTTGAACTGTGTACTGCACCCATGTCTGTACTCAAACATCATAAGACTTGTATGATTCATGCCGAATTAGCTTAATATAAAATGATGAAATACATATATATTTCAGTGTAAGCTCTTTTTGCCATTTGACCATATTTCAGTGTAAGCTCTTTTTGCCATTTGACCAATAGAAGAAGTGTACACTTTCTTGGTTCTTATCCATCTGGCTTCTTATATTATTTTCTGCACTTCAAATACAGCAGTCATCTCTTCTACTTAGACCCGTCTTCATCTCTGGTCTCAGTAATTTTTATATCTCATGCATGCCTGACAGTTGACTCTTGATTTGAACTGCAGATGGTTTAAGACATGAATGCCTATTTGGGTGGCATTACCCCAAATTTCCCTTACCACCTTGTGAAAATAAAGCTATCTGGTTGAAATATCAAATTTGTGGTAAAAAAAAATTATTTAGCAACTCAACATTATAAACTTCATTAAAGCCTCTAGGGGTTCAAGATGCTCATTAAACATCTAGATAAATTCTTTGAATTTCCACAATGGAATCACTTGTGGGGGAGCTCAACTTTTATGCACCTCAAAGGTCTACAAACTTGACATGGCATCTGCAAATTATTCCAGTTAATTTTGCTTTTAAAAATTCATATGGCGCTCCTTCCCTTCCAAGCCCTGCTGTGTGCCAAAGCAATTGATTTCCACCACATATGAGGTACTGGCACAATTGCACAATAAATGTTATGGTGCATTTTTTCTTGTTACCCTTGTGAAAAAAGCTATCTGGTTGACGTAACAATTTTGTGGTAAAAATGTATTTTGTTTATTTTCATTGCTCAACCTTATAAACCTCTGTGAAGCCCCCAGGGGTTCAAAGTGCTCACCGATCATCTAAATAAATTCCTTAAGGGTTCTAGTTTTGAAATGAGGCCATTTTCTGGGTAGCTCCACTGTTTAGGCACCTCAAGGGGTCTCCAAATGTGACATGGTGTCCGCTAGTGATTCCAGCTAATTTTGTTTTAAAAAATTCAAGTGTTGCTCCTTCCCTTCTGAAACCCACCATGTGCCCAAACAATTGATTTCCACCACATGTGAGGTACTGGCATACTCAGGAGAAATTGCACAATAAATCGTTTGGGGCATATTTTCCTTATACCCATGTGAAAAAAGCAATCTGGTTGAAGTAACAAGTGTGGTAAAAATGTACTTTTTTTTCACGGCTCAATGTTACAAACCTCTGTGAAGCCCCTGGGGGTTCAAGGTGCTCACTAAATATCTAGATAAATTACTTCAATAATCTATTTTCCAAAATTGGGTTACTTGTAGGAGAGCTCCACTGTTTAGGCACTTCAGGGGTCTCTAAATGCAACATGGCATTCGCTAATGATTCAAACTAATTTTGCTTTCAAAAATTCAAATGGCGCTCTTTCCCTTCTGAGCTCTGCAGTGTGCCCAAACAATTGATTTCATCACATGTAAAGTATCGGCATACTCAGGAGAAATTTTACAATAAATTTTATGGTGCATTTTATCTTGATGCTCTTGTGAAAATGAAAAATGTTTTTGGCTAAAGTGATGTTTTTGTGTAAAAAAGTTAAATTTTCATTTTTTCCTTCCACATTGCTTTGCTTCCTGTGAAGCACCTAAAGAGTTAAAAAACTTATTTGATGTGGTTTTAAGCAGGGTGGGGTGTGCAGTTTTTAGTATTGTGTCACTTTTGGTATTTTCTGTCATCTAGGCGTTTCAAAGTCACTTCAAATGGGGTGTGGTCCCTAAAAAAATGGTTTGGTAAATTTTGTTGGAAAAATGTTAAATTGCTGAAGAACTTTGAATCGTTCTAACTTCCTATAAAAAAAATATTATGTTTCAAAAATTACGATGATGTAAAGTAGACATGTGGGAAATGTTATTTAGTAACTATTTTGTATGACATATCACTCGAATTTCTGGGCATAACATTTCAAAGTTTGAAAATTGCGAAATTTTCACCAAATTTTGGGTATTTTCATATATTCATGCAAAAAAATACCATTCTAAATTTACAACTATCATGAAGTATAATATATCACTAAAGACAATCTCAGAATTACCGGGATCCGTTGAAGTGTTTTCATAGTTATAACCTCAAAGTGACACTGGTCAGAATTGTAAAAAAAATGACCCCATCAAATAGGTGTTTTCAGGCCCAGAGCTGAAGAGGTTAACCAAATTTTTCTATGTAATCCTTTACAGACACAATATTGACGTTGAGATCAGGGCTTTGTGGGGTCCATATTATCACTTTCAGGACTGTTTATTCCTTACACTGATCGTTGTTAAAGACGTTGCCTTATGTTGAGGTCCAGTTAGATGCCTTCCTTATGGTATTACTTTATGCATAAGTATATGACAATATTTCTTAGAATTGAAAACACAATTAATCCTGACTAAACCCAATTCAATTTGCTGAAATACAAGGCCAAAATTGCAAGGAATGTCCAACATGCTTCACTGTTATTTGCAGACACTCATTATTGTACTGCTCTGCAGCCCTTTGACAAACTATCTGCTTTCTGTTGCAACCAAATTTTTTTAATTTTATCACATTGGTACAGAGCACCTGATAGCATTTTTGTGCACCACAGTTCATATGTTTTAGTGCGTAACTGAGTTTCTTTGCCTTCTTTCCATGATGAACGTATGACATTTTGGCTAAAATACTTCCATGAAGACAACATCGGACTATTAAGAAAAAAGAAAAATTCCAAAACTGCTATCCGGTAAAATTAAGTTCTCTAAATAATGTCCAAAAAAGGTAAAAAAGGTAAGTTAATAGGATCTTTAGTGACATTGCAATACTGATGCATTTCCGGTTATACGCACTTAGTAGTAGTAGCATAAGATAACAAAACTGGAATAAATCTATTTTAATGGTAAGAAACCAATCACATTCAAAACCAGGAGTGGGTAAAAAATGCAGAAGTGATGCACGTATTTTCATACTTTTCCTCTGATTTGTCTACCTCTGGTTTTGGCTTACAAATACTGAGGTGAAAAATTCCCAAAATACTCAACATGTGCACGTAGCCTAGGAGGCAGCTGTGGGCTGCTGTTTTAGGCTGAGAAGGGTCAAATATCCATGGTCCTTCTGTATTGAAAATATAAAAATGGCTATTTTGAGTTCATTCATTATGTTAACTATAACATATTGTTGATTTAGATAGGCAATGTGTTCATTGAGACAAAACCTTGTAATTTATTAACACAAATATCTGCTGCTGATGTCATTCTTGAGGGTTTTTGTGCATTTGCTTTATGCACAACAGTTCAAAGGTTTGGGGTCACCCAGAAAATTTTGTCTTTTCCATGAAAAATCATACTTTTATTTATCAATTGAGTTGCATAATGAATAGAAAATATAGTCCAGACATTGACTAGGTTAGAATTAATGATTTTTACTTGAAATAATAATTTATAAAGCTGGATTGGCTTGATGGGCAATTTTTGCGTATCGTACGGTCAAGCTGCTGCCACAACAGCTCAATAGGGTTGAGATCTGGTGACTGGGCTGGCCACGCCATTACAGATAGAATACTAGCTGCCTGATCTTCCCTAAATAGTTCATGCATAACTTGGAGGTGTGCTTTGGGTCATTGTCCAGTTGTAGGATGAAATTGACTCTAATCAAGCGCTGTTCATAGGGTATGGCATGACGATGCAAAATGGAATGATAGCCTTCCTTATTAAAAATCTCATCTACCTTGTACACAACTCCCACTTTACCAGCACCAAAGAAACCCCAGATCATCACATTAACCCCACCATGCTTGACAGATGGCGTCAGGCACTCTTCTAGCATCTTTTCAGTAGTTCTGCATCTCACAAATGTTCTTCTCTATTATCCAAACACCTCAAACTTCGATTCCTCTGTCCATCACTTTTTCCAATCTTCCAATGTCTGTTTTTTGCATATATTAATCGTTTTATTTTATTAGCCAGTCTCAGATTTGGCTTTTTCTTTGCCACTATGCCCTGAAGATCAGAATCCCGGAGTCACCTCTTCACTGTAGATGTTGACACTGGCGTTTTGCAGGTACTATTTAATGAAGCTGCCAGTTGAGGACCTGTGATTTCTCAAACTAGAGACTCTAATGTACTTGTCTTGTTGCTCAGTTGGGCAGCGGGGCTTCCAACTTATCTTTCTACTCTGGTTAGAGCCTGTTTGTGCTCTCCTCCGAAGGGAGTGGTAAACACCGTTGTAGGAAATCTTCAGTTTCTTGGCAATTTCTCACATGGAATATCCTTCATTTCTTTAACATGAACTTCTCTTTTTCCTGGCCATTTTGAGAGTTTAATGGAACCAACAAATGTAAAAATGTAATGCTCCAGATTCTCAACTAGCTCAAGGAAGGTCACTTTTTTAGCTTTTCTAATCAGCAAAATTGTTTTTAGCTGTGCTAACATACCTGCACAAGGGTTTTCAAGGGATTTCTAAATATCCATTAGCCTTCTAACACAGTTGACAAACACAATGTACCTTTAGATCACTGGAGTGGTGGTTGTTGGAACAGGGCCTCTATACACCTATGTAAATATTACATTCAAAACCAGACTTTTGAAGCTAGAATAGTCATATATCACATTAACAATGTATAGAGTAGAGTATATTTCTGTTTAATTTAATGTTAGCTTCATTTAAAAATATGTGCTTTCCTTTCAAAAATAGGGAGATATCTAAGTGACCCTAAACTTTTGAACTGTAGTGTATATACAGACAGAAAATGTGTTCATTGTAGCAAAACTTTGTGGTTAATTTAACCCAAACATCTGCTATTTATTCTTGAGAGTTTTGAATTGTGTGGGTTTATTGCCCCATTGTCTTATGTGCAGACACACCAAAAGACGCCGCGGCGAGACACGGGGCGGGGAACCCGCACGCGCAGGCGCACAACCACATGACAGAAGAATACACAGCAATGAAGACATTGGAATGGATGCATATGGTAATGAATAGTACAATGCAACAATATGACGGCTGTCACAAATTATAAAAATGTAATTTAGATAAGATACATCATATAAATGTTCAAACAAATAAGTCAAAAGGACTTCATGGCCAAAAGAGTATGATGTTATGAATAATCAGGGAATCTTATATATAGTAATATGTCCAAAGATATTCCAAACGGTATCCATTTCAAACTTGAAGGCAGGAAAGATGTGCAATAATGATAAAACTAGAGAAAGATAAGACTAGATAAAAATTAATAAAACAAACACCCAACAACATTAATTACGACACATAAAGCAGGCCGATAGGTTAAATCTTAAACTGCCGTGTATATGATTGGACTACAAGAGCAAAGATGCAGCCTATAAAAAAGAGGCAAAACTCAAAGCCTCATTTAAACCCCATGGAGTGACAATGTCCAGAGCCACAATCCACTTTGTCTCCCCCTGTGCTAACCTTTTTTTTATATTTTCACCTCGGATCCCACCATGAACCCTATCAATTCCACGTATTTTAAGTGCTTTTGGATCACACCCGTGGTGTTTTTTAAAATGACGGGGTAAGGTTTTAAGGAGGGAGTTATCCTCCACTGTCCTGGCCACGCTAATGTCCCTCACGTGCGCCCTCACTCGTACCTGTAGCTCCCTCGACGTTAAACCAACATAAATAAATTGACAACTGCATGTAGCATAATATATTACATTTTCCATGCTGAAAGAAATATGATGTCTAATTTCAAAATGTCGTTGGGAGTCGGCGTTAGTGAAAGAGTCACAGCGGAGGACATTAGCGCAGGCAAGACAGTGCCCACAGGGGAAGCAGCCCCAAATAGGACCTCTCGAGTTAAAGGTATTGGATCTTTTTGCAACATAGTGGCTCTGGACTAAAAGATTTTTAAAATTTTTAGCCCTCCTAGCTGTCACTAGGGTAGTTGTTGTTAGTGAGCACGCAAGGATAGGGTCTGTATGGAGGATAGACCAGTGACGTACCAAGATGTCACGCATCTCCTGCCACCCATTGTTATAGGGGGAGATGAATCGAGGGTTGGAATCAGTCTCATTTGGATTTGGATGGCCGATGTAATAATGAGGACCTGCTGGAATGTTTGGCCCTAAGGTATCCATTTTTAATGCAACGACGACTTTACCCCCTCTCAACAAATCTCTGTTTTAAATCATTAGCTTGTAATTCAAATGTGGCATCAGAGGAGCAGATTCGTTGCATCCTCAGGAATTGTCCGGTCGGGACGGCCCTAACGGTAGATCCAGTATGGCTGGAGGAGACGTGAAGGAGAGCATTCACTGATGTAGACTTCCGAAACACATCCGTCTGTATTCTCTGATTCACGTCGACCTCCAGACAGATGTCCAAAAGATCAATACGACTAGTACTGTGTTTGTATGTTAATTTGATATTATATGAATTACAGTTAAGGCACTGTATGAATGAGTCGAGCTGCTCCACCGTGCCCTGCCAGAACATCAAGATGTCATTGTTGTATCTAAGCCAGCACTGCGCCTGGGCAGTGGCCCGAGGGCCCTCGTTGCCGAAAACTTGTCTCTCCCAGTACCCTAGGAACAGGTTGGCGTATGAAGGTGCACAGGCCACGCCCATCGCAGTGCTACATTTCTGGAGATAGAATACATCTTTAAAGGTAAAGCAATTGTGAGTCAAGGCAAAATGGAGCAGCTCAACTACAAGTTCATTCAGGTCAGGGTCCCGATCGGTCATCCCGAGAAAGAAACAAACCACTCTGATGCCATCTTCGTGATGTATACATGTATATAATGACTCCACATCCCGCGTAACAATGGACATGTCAGTCTCCATTGAGATGCCATCAACTCTAGTAAGGACATCCATCGTGTCTTTTACAAAAGATGGTAACAGCTCATTTAAAGATTAAGGTAAAAATCGATGAATCTACATATTGGATCACAGAATCCATCGATACCAGACACGATAGGATGTCCAGGAGGGTTGACGGCATCCTTATGGATCTTTGGGAGGAGGTACAGTGTCGGCACCTTAGGGTACCTTACAGACAAGCCATCCAACATTTTTTTAGAGATGATACCTGACTCAAAAGCCCTGATGAGAATTTTGCCCAACTGAGTTGAGAAAGAGGTGGTTGGATTATAATCAAGTTTCTGATATGTCTCTCTATCCTTTAATTGTCTGAGTACTTCTTTTTCATATTGATGGATAGGCCAGATCACAATGTTACCCCCTTTGTCCGCTGCCCTGAATACTAAATCATCAAGACTTTGTAGCTGTTTGAGGGCTTTCCTCTGGGTACCTGTAAGATTTTCCCGTCCATGTCTCGTGTATATCTTTTTAAAGTCATCCATTACAAGTTTTGTAACGATCTCTACTGCAAAGCAGACGGACAAAGGGGGGAACCTTGATGACCTGGGATGAAGGAAGGTGGGAGACCTACCTAGATCGGTGGATTGCTCAAGGAGAAATTCTTACAAAGTTGCAAGAGCCTCCTGTTCCAGATAACTCATAACCTCTTGAGAAGTAGATTTCTTATTGTGTAACTTCTTCAAGATAAGTTTTCTTGAAAATATGTACAGATCTGTCAGAGCTGTAAATAGTGAAATACATTTGTGGGAGAAATGGTGAGCCCCAGTGACAAGACCTCGATCTGTGCCCCCAAGAGGACATGAGTAGAGAGATTGATTACCTGGAGTTTATTTTTCCTTTTGTTTTCCAAGGTTTTCCCAGGGCTGGTTTTTGAAGTGCCATATTTCTTATGGCCAGTCCTGGTGGTTATACAATAACCATCTTCAGTATTGCTCGGTCCATCTGAGGTCACAGATCTCGTCTTGTCAATGGAGCTCACTGATTTAAGGGAGGCTGATCTAGAACATGATCTGGAACCGAAGTGGGAGTGCGGACGTGCTCTTGTAGTGTTGGATTTCCAACGATAAACACGATTGTCAGCCACATCTCTCTGAAATGTTTTTGTTTTATAATACATCACCTCCTTCTCACATTTCTGTGATTCAATATCCATATCTGAGTTAAATTTCTGTAGGGCTTCTCCAGATAGGTTAGACTTGATGGTAGTCAGAAGTCCATCCATTTCAGATTCAAGATCAGAAAGATTGACACTACACTGATCTCGTACACGTATGAGGAAGCCTGTTGAGCAGTTGTGTGCCAGATCTTCCCACTTGGTCTTAAAAACAATATCATCGATTTCAAAACAGGGGAAGACCTGGACATGCAAACCACATGGAACAAGGCCCCTCTGAATATACTTCTCCAAGAAAGCATGATTCCACCACGTGCGAACACGTTTCTTCAACAGAACCTTAAATTTAAGCATAGCTTCACGTGCGTCATTGTTAGAAATACTTGCAGGCAAATCAGCCCCATCCTCTTTAAAGGCATTGTTAACTTGTGATAGCCACGTCAAGTTATGGGCTCTAAAGTCTATTATGGAAAAAACTGTGAAAAACACAGAAACAATAATGATTAACTTAATTTCCATTAGAACAAACAAAATTGCAAAGACCAAAGTGGGAGAAGCCCACAACTGGTCAACAGCAGCTCATATTGACATTTCAAACCGAAGAACAAACACATGAGCAAAATTGCTGAAAATATACTGTTTACTTTATTTTTTAAATACCAGTCAAAGGTGCATAGTGCATGGAATAAATATGACAAGCATATACAAGACAATAAAAAAACAATAAAAAGAGGAGGGGGGAAAGAGAGTGAAAGAAATTCGGCAGTTAAAAAGCAACCTGCATGGATGGGCCAAACAACTTCCAGTAACGAGCTTCCCATATAAATAAATCTGATGTATTGTTAAAGGAATGTTTCAATTGTATTTCTGATTTATCTAAACCCAAAGACTGGCCACTGGAGGGCAAAGGTGAAAAAGACCTACAACACATTTACTTTAAGGCTTGTGTAATTTTTTATGCAAGTCACTATTTAAGATCAGAGAAATATGGCTATGACAGAAGCTTTTTGTGTACTTGTATCCGTGGGATGCCAAGTTGCTTCGATCTTTGTCATGCTTCTCCGACTGATGTTCCAGACAGATGATGTTCAAAAGCTCCTTGGTGATGTAAGGACTTAATCATTGTATGTTGAATATACAAAAGTGTGCGCAATATCATACTTTTCCTTTCATTTTGTATTTTATATTACCCTTTATAATAAAATTAACCTTAGTGTTAAAAATTTGGCAAAAAATTTGGCGTAGTCAGCAGGAGACGTAGAAGGTGCTGAAGTTTTATGAGTAAATGTGATATTGCGTAAGCATGCCTCTTTTTAAGGAAAAAGTGTTTGTGAGTGAATCTGTTGAGATTTTAGGTTGGGAGAAGACTCTCTATCTTGGTTTGGCAACCAAGTGGTTGCACAGTGTTGGTTTGAGTGAACTATTGGACAAATGTTTGAAGGATGCTGAACCTGTTGGTATGGTTGCGGATTTTGAAAGTGGAAAAAGGTAAAGAATTAGGCGCTGCCAGTAGGTGTGAATGGATTCTGTTGTCTGTGTATAGAAAACAGCAAGAAAAAAAATATGTATGTTAAAGGGAAACAATCATAGTCCAGTCAAAATAAGGTTTGACCCAGACCAAATTCCAAGAAAGCGTTTTATGATTTTTTTATTACTATTATATGCGGTGAACAATATATTAAAATTTTTCCAAAAATTGATCACCACAAAGGTCCTCACTATGACGTCATAAGACGATGACAGCCATCGCACTAAAAATAACGAATATTTCCCTATTTCAAAGCTGTAGCTGTAGGTTACAGAAGAGTTTGCATTTTTATACTAAATATTTTCATATAACAATTTTTATACAAAGTTTCATACTAACTATATGGACAGGCGAGGTCATGACGTCATCAATGACGTCATGACATACATGTACATTTCTAGAAATTATAGAATTAATACACAGTGTATTTTAAGACCTACTTCATCACTGAATAACCGTGTCAGGTCAATAGTCACTATTTCATCATCAGACACTGCTTCCTCACTCATATTGTCACAATGCCCTTCTTGACATGGTCCGCGGAAGTGGTATCGCAACCCGTGAATGCATGCAGGAACAGAAGACTGCTGCAGACATGGTTTCCCAGGAACTTCTTCATAACCTTAATGTCATATACTGTTGCAGGACTCCCTTTATCCGAGTAGAAAAAAAGCTTGTTGCCATCGCTGGTTGACGTGTGATGAACTAACAACACCAAAACATCTGTATCTTCGCCAATGAGACTAGTATTTTTGTTGGATGACATTGACACTGCTGCCTTAACAATCTCCACATCTGAATCTCCCTCTGATTGTATTACGTTGCAACCTATGTCATTCATGCGCTGTGAAACAAGATTGATAAGAGACTGTTTGTTCTCCACATTCGAAAGGAAGTCCTCCTTTTTCCCGACAAATTTCGTTCCTTCAGCAATGTTCACTTTGTTACTTGTTCGATTTTTGCGCCGTTGCTGATGAGTAATGTCTTTAGTGTTTGGTCCTCCAATGTAACCATCAAATACTATCGTAGCCTTACCATATTGCTTTACTGTGAATGATGCATAGCCTTCAGCGATTGAACAATATGTCTTTCCTTCTGACCACTTCAGTCAATGGAGAAGAGAACCTCCGTCAAGAACATAATGTTCCACTTCTGGTACATCCTTGAGTACTGCGTCATCTGAACTCTGTTCTTTTATAGCAGCCATCAGTTGTGCTTTGTTTGGTTTCCGTAAGAGATGTTTTGCCTCAAAGAGGGATGGTGGATATAGTGAAAGTTCATAGGCCATCACCTCATCAAGGGAATGATCAGCAGTTTGAGACACGAACAAAAGAGCGGGGTCTATTGTTTTGTCCTTAGCAACGTCATTTGCCTCACTGAATGCCAGGGTCTTGGCTTTCATTGACCGCTTGTATTTAACTGAAAACAGTGATTGACCCTCCATTGTTGCTACTATTTGTCTGCCAATAATGAACAGGTTATGGACGTTCACTTCCTTATTTGCATTGACACTGGTAATAATTTTGCGAAGAGACACTTCATCAGAGAAAGGTGAAAAGGTCTCGAGTTTATCTACAATTTTCTCCAGGTCTTCACGATCTCTTCTCATCCTTGACGTTCTTGCCTCCTTGTGTTGTTCACTGGTGACAAAGCTCTGGTGAGTGAAACCCTGCATTGCATCACTGTAGGAAGAGGACACTGACACAGACAGAGTCCACAAGGCGCTCTGATATTCAAACATTCCACTTCCTCTGGTAAAAGAAATATGATTGTAAAAGAAATATGATATACACTGAAAGGCAAGTCGCCTTTAACATTTTACAGCTTTTGCGGCCATATTCTTTGACGTCACATTTGGACCGTTTGTGGTAACCCTAACTTGGTAAACTTTTAGTATGTTTTTCCCTACATGTAATACTACCAAAAAAAAAAAAAAAATGCTTTTTTGGCATTTGTTCAGGGTAAAGGTTTTTTTTTTCCGTATTTTGACTGGACTATCACCAGGATTTTCGCATATCACCTAAAACCAGTGCTGCATTGGCAGTATCAGGCTGATTCATTACATACCTGTAGTGGTCATCTTGAATGTATAGCTAACGTTTATAAAATTAGCAGCTTCTTGAGTGACAGCAGCAAAGGAGCAGATAATATATTCATAGTTATCTGCTCCCCCTGTTAGAATTAGCATAAGTATTATACAAACGATTCACTTTGTCTCTTGCAGGACCTGTGTGAGAACCAAAAACCGAATCTAGATACCAAGGTAAAGTATGATCATCATAAACCGAAAATTTCTTTTACCTTAAAACCATAATTTTTATTTGACATATATGCCACAAACAGAGTACATACATACATTGAATATGATAAAAAATTATTAAATTATTATGAGAAAGAAAGGTGGGAAAAATTATATATGTCCTTCTCTCACCCTTCCTCACATACGGAGGTCGGCGTCCTAATTGATCATGACGCCCCTGTTCCTCGTCGACTGACGTCTTCTGCTGACCCTTCACTCACTCTCAAAAGTATCCCGTGTATCTATATATCAGTGGGTAAGGTGCAACACCAAAGATAAAGCCCACAAGAATAGTATGTACACATAGAATGTGCGGAGAAAAGGGAACTATGTCTGTCACTATTCATCCGTCATTGACTATTAGGGATGGGCCAGACTACATCCTCAAGTCGACATTCAATAAATATCTAATATTGACTTAAGCTGTTTTTGGGGTAAATCCTGGACAAAACACAGCTTAAGTCAATATTAGATATTTATTGAATGTCGACTTGAGGACATAGTCTGACATATATAATTTTTCCCACCTTTCTTTCTCATAATAATTTAATAATTTTTTATCATATTCAATGTATGTATGTACTCTGTTTGTGGCATATATGTCAAATGAAAATTATGGTTTTAAGGTAAAAAAATTTTTCGGTTTATGAGGACCTGTGTGAGGTCATACCCATGTTACCTGGCATCCAACTTTGTTGGCTGAGGTTCCGCCCCTTATGATTACATGGGTGTGACCTCACACAGCTCCTACAAGAGACAAAGTGAATCGTTTGTATAATAATGTAAAATTTGATAGGTTATAACTAGAGACGAGCGAGTTCAGTTCGCCGAACGGGCGTCTCGTTCGGTTCGGCGAACGTTCGACGAACCGAACTCGAACCGCATAGGAAACAATAGGAGGCAATTACAAACACATAAAAACACATTATAAATGTACACATACAGTTAATAAACATTGCCATAACACTTACCAGTCCCCGCGATCCCTCCTGCACTCTGTCTCCTGCCGCTATTCCATCCGATGATCGCTGAATCCTCCCGGTAACCAGCACGGCCAGCAGTGATGCAGGACCTATCGTGACGTGAAAAATAGCCATGTGACCAGTCACGTGCCTGTTATCTCATTGGCTACAGACTGGTCACATGACTATGACGCGTCATGTAGGACCTGTCATTGCATCTCTCTGTTACATGGTGCACGTTTGTGTATCGCCGTGTACCGGCGACATGCTCTAGCTCGACTCCCCGCTCTGCTTCCCCGTTCCCTTAAGGTACCGTTACACTAAGCGACGCTCCAGCGATCCCACCAGCAACCTGACCTGGCAGGGATCGCTGGAGCGTCGCTGCACGGGGTTGCTGGTGAGCTGTCACACAGGCAGATCTCACCAGCAACCAGTGACCACAGCCCCCAGCCAGCAGCACGCGTGGAAGCGATGCTGCGCTTTGTAACTAAGGAATATATGGGGTAACCAACCCGATATTTACCTTGGTTACCAGCGCACACCGCTTAGCGCTGGCTCCCTGCACTCCTAGTTACAGTACACAGCGGGTTAATTTAACCCGATGTGTAGTCTGGCTATGTGTGCAGGGGGCTGGCACTGGCAGCGTGAGAGTGTCGGACGCTGGTAACTACGGTAAACATCGGGTAACCAAGGAAAGGGCTTCTGGGTTACCCGATGTTTACCGTAGTTACCAGTGTCCGCAGAAGCTGGCTCCTGACCGGTTGACACAGCCGGTCAATCACGGAGATCACCATTGCCATAGCAATGCAGCGGCACCGGAATCACGTGATCAGAGCAGCGTTGCTATGGCAACCTGTGCCACCGCTTACAGCCGGGAGCCTGTGGTCACTCTCACAGAGTGATTTCTGCACGGAGCACAGCGTCTTCCCCCATGCAGCTGTGCTGTCTGATGGAGCAGAGCTGCATGTGTTGAAGGGGAAAGAAGACAGAAGAGCAGGATCATGGAGGGGTGACAGGGGGTAATAAAGATGGAGTCTCTAATGTGTCTGTGTATTTATTTCTATTAAAGTATTTTTTCTCTGTGTGGTGTTTTTTTTAACCCTTTATTGGAGATTCTTAATGGCCGTGTCAAACGTGCCTGACATTAAGAATCTCTGGCTTAATACTGGCTAGTAAAAGAAAGCCAGTATTAACTCATGATTAGCCAACAAGCCACCCGGCTCCAGGGCTGTTGGAAGAGTTGGATACAGCGCCACATGATGGCGCATCTATGAGAGCGCCATTTTCTGGGGCAGCTGTGGACTGCAATTAGCAGCAGAGGGGCCCAGAAACCTCGGGCTAACCTGTGCTGTGGATTCCAATCCCCAGCTGCCTAGTTGTACCCGGCTGGACACAAAAAGGGGGCGAAGCCTACGTCGTTTTTTTTTTGTTTTTTTTAATTATTTCATAAAATTCATCAATTAATTAAAAAAAGGGCTTCCCTATATTTTTAGTTCCCAGCCGGGTACAAATAGGCAGCTGGGGGTTGGGGGCAGCCCGTACCTGCCTGCTGTACCTGGCTAGCATACAAAAATATGGCGAAGCGCACGTCATTTTTTTTGGAGTTTTTTGGTAAATAAAATAAAAAATGCTTCCCTGGATTTTCCATTGCCAGTGAAGGTAACACCAAGCAGTGGGGGTTAGCAGCCAGTAGCTGCTTGGATTACCCTTAGCTAGTAATACAAAAAATGCAGCGGGAGCCCATATATATTTTTTTTAATTATTTATTTAAATAACTAAAAACAAAAAGGGCTTCCCTGTATTTTGATTGCCTGACATGACAGTGCTGTAAAAATAAATCTTTAAAAAAAATGACGTAGCGCTCCGCGGTATTTTTAATTCTCAGTGCAGATAAAACAGACAGCTACGGGTTGCCACCCCCATCTGCCTGGCGTTACCTTGGCTGGCAATCAAAATACAGGGAAGCCTATTAATTTTTTTTACTTAAAAAATAGTTAAAAAAAAAATGATGTTGGGTCCCCCCATTTTTGATAGCCAGCTAGGGTAAAGCAGGCGGCTGTAGCCTGAAAACCACAGCTGGCAGCTTTACCGTGGTTGGGGATCCAATGTGGAGGCCACCCCAGGCTCTTTTTTTATAATTATTTTATAAATAATAATAATTACAAAAAAAAAGTAGGGTCCCCCCAAATTGGATCACCAGCCAAGGTAAAGCGGACAGCTGTGGTCTGGTATTCTCAGGGTGGGAAGGTCCATAGTTATTGGGCCTTCACAGCCTAAAAATAGCAGGTCGCAGGCGCCCCAGAAGTGGCGCATGCACTAGATGCGCCACTCCTGGCGCTTCACCCCAGCTCATCCCGTGCCGTGGTGCAGTGGCAAACGGGGTAATAAATGGGGTTGATACTTGTTGCAAAGTCACCTGACATCAAGCCCAGCAGTTTGTGATGTCATGGCGTCTATCAGATACCCGACATCATAAACTGTCAGTACTAACACAAGAAATCTACAAAAAAAATGTATTTGAAAGAAAACTCCCCAAAACATTCCCTCTTTCACAAATTTATTGTAAGGAAAAAACGGGAATGCATCCCCCATTTTCTAGGAGTGCAGACCCTCCATGTGAGGAGTGTGGGTGCAATGAATCTGCACTCACTCTCCCCAGGTCCACAGCAGCAGAGTCCATGTCGTAACGGTTGCTACCAAAGCTGCAATGCCCTGCTCATGAGGTAAGGGCATGCCTAATCAGGAGAACTATTCTACATTTCCAAATATTGGTATTTGCTGATATTATTGCTATTCCACCTACTATATATTGGGGATAGGATCTTGGAGATGGAATACCCCTTTAAGGCCAGTTATCCAGCTGAATGAATACTAAACAACAGAGCTCGCTAATTAGATGTTTTTTCTTGTGGTGTATAACGGACTCTCATGTTTGGTAGTCGTTCAGCAGGGCAACTATAGAATCAAATGCCTCCATTTGGAAATGTAGTATATAGCTCTCCTGATCAACTATGTTCCTTACCTCATGAGCAGGGCATTGCAGTAATAATAATAATTTATTCATTTATTTAGCCCTATTAATTCCATAGCGCTTTGCATACATTGCGAACACTGTCCCCATTGGGGCTCAGAATCTAAATTCCCTATCTGTATGTCTTTGGAGTGTGGGAGGAAACCGGAGAACCCGGAGGAAACCCACGCAAACACGGGGAGAACATACAAACTCCTTGCAGATGGTGTCCTTAGTGGGAATTGAACCCAGGACTTCAGCGCTGCAAGGCTGCAGTGCTAACCACTGAGCCACCACAAGACTGCAGTGCTAACCACTGAGCCGCCGTGCCGCCCATTTAGCTTACAGATGCATAACCACCACTCACTGTGTCTGAACACAGGAACTTGAGACGACAGCCGCTCTGTGCATGCGGCAGCGTCTATTATGAAGGAGAGGGCCGCGGGGGATCAACGCTGCACAGGTACCATGGGACACCGGGGAACACCGGTGGGGTTATAAGGGGTGAAGTGGAGAAAAAGTGGAGAAGAAGTGGAGAAGAAGTAAAGAAGAAGTGGAGAAGAAGTGTAGAAGAAGTGCTTGTTCATGCCAGATGGGAGATAAATATTTTTTTACCGACACTGTCATTTACTGTAACGTGATCATCGGTGTACGGTGTATACCTGTGATCACGTGAGCGGGGACCGGAAAAACCGTCCTGAATCAGGATCTCCAGGGTCTCAGCTACGCCTGAAACCCCGGAGATTTTTTGACGCTGGGGGGCGCTATTCACTTATTTCTGCCTACTGTTTATAAACGGCAGATTAGAATAAGGCTACATTAACATGACCGATCCATTTTTGCAGTCTGCAAAAAACAGTCCGTTTTTTTTCACGGGTGCATCCGTGTGGCATCCGTTTCCGTTCCGTAGACGGTCCGTATGTCATCTGTTTGTCATCCGTGTGCCTTCCGTTTTTTTTGCGTACTGCAAAAAAACTGAGGGAGGGAAAATACATAAATTTACCCAGGATCCATAGCTTCAACCTACATGAGGCGGTCACATGTTCACTCCAGTGCCACTTTCTACTGCTTTTCACAGCGTAGAGCGCTCTGGTGATTTTCCTGTGCTTGTACACTTCATATCAGTCTTTTGTGTCATTATAATGGCAGAAAGACACATAATGTCCCACTCTCCTGCATTTTGTAATTTTGCACCCTTTGGTGCCTTTCATGTGGCACTAAGGGGTGCTTAGCTTTGTATTTAGCCAAAAAAATGAAAAAAAAAATGACGCAGGGTTCCCCCTATTTTTGTAGCCAGCTAGGGTAAAGCAGACGGCTGCAGCCTAGAGACCACAGCTGGTAGCTTCATCTTGGCTGGTAATCCAAAACTGAGGCACCCACGCTGTTATTTTAAATTAAATAAATATTTTTAAAAAAAAAACACGTAGGGGTCCCCCCAAAATTGGATCACCAGCCAAGGTAAAGCAGACAGCTGGGGTCTGATATTCTCAGACTAGGGAGGTCCATGGTTATTGGACTCTCCCCAGCCTAAAAATAGCAGGCCGCAGCCGCCCCAGAAGTGGCGCATCCATTAGATGCGCCAATCCTGGTGCTTCGTCCCAGCTCATCCCGTGCCCTGATGCGGTGGCAAACGGGGTAATATATGGGGTTAATACCAGATGTGTAATGTCACCTGGCACCAAGCCCTGGGGTTGGTGAGGTCAGGCGTCTATCAGATACCCGACATCACCAACCCAGTCAGTAATAAAAAAAAATAGACAACAAACACATTTTTATTTGAAAAAACACTCCCCAATACATTCCCTCTTTAACCAATTTATTAGAAAGAAAATCAAATCCAGGTCTGGTGTAATCCAAGGGGTTGCCATGACGATCCACACTGTCCCAGTCAATGAAGAGCAGGATGTTCCCCATAGGCTGGGAGAGCAGTGCAGTGACCTGAGCTAACATCAATGGGTCAGCCCAGGTCACTGCAGGGGATGACAAGTGCTGCTGTCAGCGAGGTACATTACCTGCGCTGATCTCCTGCACACTGACTTCAATCATCTTCACAGCCAAGTATCGCGAGCGGCCCGTGACATCACCGCTAGTCAGTCTTGGGTCGGAAGCGAGAGAAGGTGATGTGACAAGCGGCAGCCATGGAGGACAGTGACAGCGCTGAGGTCGGGACTTCATCACCGCAGGTAAGCCGAGCGGGACCATGTGTGCAGAGTGCCAGGTGGGCGGAGCCTAGCGGGGTAATGTGTGCAGAGTGTCATGTGGGCGGAGCCAAGCGGGGTAATGTGTGCAGAGTGACAGGTGGGCGGAGCCTAGCGGGACCATGTGTGCACTGTCAAGTGGGCGGAGCCTAGCAAGACCATGTGTGCAGAGTGCCAGGTGGGCGGAGCCTAGCGGGGTAATGTGTGCAGAGTGCCAGGTGGGCGGAGCCTAGCGGGGTAATGTGTGCAGAGTGCCAGGTGGGCAGAGCCTAGCAGTGCCATGTGTGCAGAGTGCCAGGTGGGCGGAGCCTAGCGGGGTAATGTGTGCAGAGTGTCAGGTGGGCAGAGCCTAGCGGGACCATATGTGCAGAGTGTCAGGTGGGCAGAGCCTAGCGGGACCATGTGTGCAGTGTGTCAGGTGGGTGGAGCCTAGCGGGGTAATGTGTGCAGAGTGTCAGGTGGGCGGAGCCTAGCGGGACCATGTGTGCACTGTCAGGTGGGCGGAGCCTAGCGGGAACATGTGTGCAGAGTGCCAGGTGGGCGGAGCCTAGTGGGGTAATGTGTGCAGAGTGCCAGGTGGGCGGAGCCTAGCGGGAACATGTGTGCAGAGTGTCAGGTGGGCGGAGCCTAGTGGGACCATGTGTGCAGTGTGTCAGGTGATCGGAGCCTAGCGGGGTAATGTGTGCAGAGTGCCAGGTGGGCAGAGCCTAGCGGGACCATGTGTGCAGAGTGTCAGGTGGGCGGAGCCTAGTGGGGTAATGTGTGCAGAGTGTCAGGTGGGCGGAGCCTAGCGAGACCATGTGTGCAGAGTGACGGGTGGGCGGAGCCATGTGTGCTGGCGGCGGAGTGCGAAGTGGGTGAAGCCTAGCAGGGTCATGTGGCACTGAGGACATCAGTGTCATGGACTGCATGGCTGGGGACAGGTGAGTGTGAGTGTGTGTGTGTGTGTATGTATGTGTACATGCCGCATGCAGGAGGGGGCGGAGCGAGCTGAGCGGGGAAGTGTCGGCTTCCTGCACACGTAACTAGGATAAATATCGGGTTACTAACCAAAGCGCTTTGCTTGGATACCCGATGTTTATCTTGGTTACCAGTAGAGATGAGCGAACCGGTCGCGGTTCGGCTCGAGGTTGGTTCGCCGAACGGAGGTCCCGTTCGAGTTCGGTTCGTCGAACGTTCGACGAACCGAACTCGAACTGCATAGGAAACAATGGCAGGCAATCACAAACACATAAAAACACCTAGAAAACACCCTCAAAGGTGTCCAAAAGGTGATAAACAACTCACAACACAACACAAACACATGGGAAAGTGACAAGGACATATACTCATGCGAAAACAAAAGAGCTGGGCAAGGAAAAAGAGGAGGAGGAGACACAGATATATGAGTATATGCAAGGAAACATCGATGCCATTACTGTGCAACTTGAGCCCTGCTCATTTTAGGCTTCCAATCTGGATAAATTGCCTGAGCTTGCCAGGTACGCCTTGGGGATCTTGTCGTGTCCTGCAGCCAGCGTTCTCTCGGAACCTGTCTTCAGTGCTGCTGGGGGTCTGCTGGCAGATAAGCACACGTGTCTGTCCACTGACAATGTGGACATGGCTCTCAGAGGACTTTTCTTCCCCTGGGTCAGCCAGGGGAGGCGAAAGGCACACGTATTTTTGAGAGTGCTTCATGCAAAGCATCTTTTTCTTTTTCAAAAGGGGGGTCAACTGATGCCAGTAAAGTGGGGTGTGTATGGCCCAATTAGTGGAAACGAGGGAGACTGTGGTTGGAGTCCCCTCGCTGTGTTTCTAAAAGTACCAAGATGAACAAGTCATGGCTCTCAGAGGACTTTTCTTCCCCTGGGTCATCCAGGTGACGGGAAAGGCACGCGTATTTTTGAGAGTGCTTCATGCAAAGCATCTTTTTCTTTTTCAAAAGGGGGGTCAACTGATGCCAGTCAAGTGGGGTGTGTGTGGCCCAATTAGTGGCAACGAGGGAGACTGTGGTTGGAGTCCCCTCGCTGTGTTTCTAAAAGAACCAAGATGAACAAGTCATGGCTCTCAGAGGACTTTTCTTCCCCTGGGTAAGCCAGGGGAGGCGAAAGGCACGCGTATTTTTGAGAGTGCTTCATGAAAGGCATCTTTTTCTTTTTCAAAAGGGGGGTCAACTGATGCCAGTCAAGTGGGGTGTGTATGGCCAAATTAGTGGCAACGAGGGAGACTGTGGTTGGAGTCCCCTCGCTGTGTTTCTAAAAGAACCAAGATGAACAAGTCATGGCTCTCAGAGGACTTTTCTTCCTCTGGGTCATCCAGGGGGGGCGAAAGGCACGCGTATTTTTGAGAGTGCTTCATGCAAAGCATCTGTTTCATTTTGAAAACTGGAATCAACTGAGGCCAGTCAAGTGGGGTGTGTGTGGCCCAATTAGTGGAAACGAGGGAGAATGTGGTTGGAGGCCCCTCGCTGTGTTTGTAAAAGAACCAAGATGAACAAGTCATGGCTCTCAGAGGACATTTCTTCCCCTGAATCATCCAGGGGACGGGAAAGGCACGCGTATTTTTGAGAGTGCTTCATGCAAAGCATCTTTTTCATTTTGAAAAGGGGGGTCAACTGATGCCAGTCAAGTGGGGTGTGTGTGGCCCAATTAGTGGCAACGAGGGAGACTGTGGTTTGAGTCCCCTCGTTGTGTTTGTAAAAGAACCAAGATGAACAAGTCATGGCTCTCAGAGGACATTTCTTCCCCTGAGTCATCCAGGGGACGGGAAAGGCACGCGTATTTTTGAGAGTGCTTCATGCAAAGCATCTTTTTCATTTTGAAAAGGGGGGTCAACTGATGCCAGTCAAGTGGGGTGTGTGTGGCCCAATTAGTGGCAACGAGGGAGACTGTGGTTTGAGTCCCCTCGCTGTGTTTGTAAAAGAACCAAGATGAACAAGTCATGGCTCTCAGAGGACTTGTCTTCCCCTGGGTCAGCCAGGGGACGGGAAAGGCACGCGTATTTTTGAGAGTGCTGCATGCAAAGCATCTTTTTCTTTTTCAAAAGGGGGGTCAACTGATGCCAGTCAAGTGGGGTGTGTGTGGCCCAATTAGTGGCAATGAGGGAGACTGTGGTTGGAGTCCCCTCGCTGTGTTTCTAAAAGAACCAAGATGAACAAGTCATGGCTCTCAGAGGACTTTTCTTCCCCTGGGTCATTTAGGGGACGGGAAAGGCACGCGTATTTTTGAGAGTGCTTCATGCAAAGCATCTTTTTCTTTTTCAAAAGGGGGGTCAACTGATGCCAGTCAAGTGGGGTGTGTGTGGCCCAATTAGTGGCAACAAGGGAGACTGTGGTTGGAGTCCCCTCGCTGTGTTTCTAAGAGAACCAAGGTGAACAAGTCATGGCTCTCAGAGGACTTTTCTTCCCCTGGGTCAGCCAGTGGAGGCGAAAGGCACGCGTATTTTTGAGAGTGCTTCATGCAAAGCATCTTTTTCTTTTTCAAAAGGGGGGTCAACTGATGCCAGTCAAGTGGGGTGTGTGTAGCCCAATTAGTGGCAACGAGGGAGACTGTGGTTGGAGTCCCCTCGCTGTGTTTTACATGATTTTCGAAGGGCATGATATGCCTAAGAGGTTGAGTTTCATCATCTGCAACTTGTTGGCAACAGAAAGGCTGCCTTTACACCCTTTTGAGACCGAGGATTTTCGAGACCTTATGCCCATTGCAGTGCCCCAAGAGCCGATGGCCAGTCGTCACTCCTTCTCCAAGAAAGGCATGCCCGCGCTACCACAGCAGGTCGCACACAACCTCAACGATTCCTTGAGAAACTCTGTGTGTGACAGGGTGCATTTCACCACAGATACTTGGACCAGTAAGCATGGACAGGAGAGTTACATGTTGCTGACTGGGCACTGGGTAACTATGGTGAGAGATGGAGAAGGGTTTGCTGTAAAAGTCTTGCCGTCCCCACGACTTGTGTGTCAATCCTTCCTATGTATGTACAAGTTCCTCCACTGCTTCTGCCTCCTCAACCTCGTGTGGGTCCTTCACAGGGTCTGGCGGTTAAACGCCTGAAATGCGATGTTCCGACACGCAGGAATTTGAATCTGCACATGTTTCAGCGTCTGTGGCAGCACCGCAGAGCCCTGCTGAAATACGGTATGACGTATACCCTGGGCTAACTTGATCCAGAGGTGGTTCAGATCACGCTGCTGGAGTGGTGTCAGATCAAGGACCTATGCACCCTTCTACACAGTTTACAAATATCGACGAAGATCTTTAGCACTGGCGATGCCATTCTCAGCGTGACAATTCTGGTCATCTACAAGATGGAGCACACTGTATGCATTATTCGGAGTCAGGTGTTGGTCCAAGAGGAAGGGGAGGAAGTACAGGAGGAGTCATATGCAGAAGGGATAATAAGATCTACAAGGTCCAGATGGTGAGCGGCACCTAAGCGGAAGTCAAGAGACGGTGGGGGAGAGGGATTAACAAGGGCGCATAGTATCAGCAAAAATTGTTGAAGAAGGTGCAGGAGCCCATGAAGAAATGGAGGACGAACTGGCGATGGGCATGGAAGACTCAGCAGATTAGTGAAAGCTTGCTCACATTTCGGTTGTGCATGGTTGGGGGGAGAGGGCAGAGGAAGGAGGCACGATTCTCACCTCTCTGCCACCAACACACCAAGGACTTGGTCCTCCTGGATGCACAAGACACATGAGCGCCTTCTTGCTGCACTACCTACAACATGACCCTCGGATTGTACGAATTCGAAGTAATGCTAACTAATGGGTTGCCACACTGTTAGATCCCCGTTACAAGACAAAATTTGCCGAAATAATTCCTGCCATAGAAAGGGACGCACGTATACAGGAGTATCTGCAGAAGGTGGTACGGATTCTTAGATCTGCTTTTCCAGTAAACACCAGTGCTGCACAGAGTGAATCTCAACGCTTTGTCATGGATAGGAGGAAATGGGATTTTACTTGTCCACATCTGAGGGACCGAGGACTGGCTGCTGTGCTGAGATGGCATTGAGTACGGTGTCCCTGCAAAGTTGCACTTTTGGTCATATACCAAATGAGTTGAAAATGGACAAATGCTGGTGGAAAGGGGAACAGGTGTGTTGGATAGGGGAAAAAAGTTTTTGTCCGTGGGTTTGGTGGGTTAAGCAAAAGTAACATTTGATGAAGAAACACCATCTGTTACGGTGGGACTGACAGATTTGGATAAGGTGGTATATACTATGTTACCGGTATATAGCGAAAATTAATAAGAAAAGAAAGAGAAAGGTATATATCCCCATCAGCAGTCAATGTCCACCGTGCTCCCAGATGGAAAAGGAGAGGTTGGCAACTGGAAGGTTAGGTGGAGGATACAGATCTGTGTGGCTATGAAACTAATAGTTGCCTGAACCGAGTTAGACGCCACTCGGATCTTGAGACTGGGAGCCCTGTTAGTGTCACAGGGTCCACACGCCCACCCAGCCCAGGAACTCCCTGTTAACATCACAGGGGCCATTCAGTACGCTGACCGTGTGCATTGGGGCCACACCTGTGGACAGCAGGCGCATCAGCAGCAGCAGGCCTGTTAATGCCACTGGGCTGCACAAGCAGGACTTGTAGGACAGGAGCTGGTCTTAACCGTTCTGCGTTACCAACTGTGGTGGTGGCCTGCATCGACGCCCTATCCCTGCCTACCTCTGGCCTAAAGCCGCAATGGGTTCAACACATGGAGGTGTGCTCTTTCGGAGCATAATAGAAGACTGCGCACCTCCTTGTTGGCTCCAGCCCGTTTTATAACCTGGGTCCGCCCCAAACCAGGGTGGTGGACCACAATGCACCTCCTGGAGACAAAAGCAGAGTGACACGTCTTGAGTGGCATAACTAGCGTCCTATTTGGAACCGCAACTTCAATAATGACCTCATCGCTGCCACGACACAAACACCTCACCAGTCATCGTCTGACCATCAATAATGAGGTGACAAGTCATAGGGGCGGGCCTCTGCAAGCCATTTGGGAGTGGCCTGGCCACTTCTTCAGGACACCTGATGCCCTGTGGTCTATATGGGCCCCCCCCACATCAGGGGCAGGGCCAAAGAGTTCATTACCGGACCTAGTTTCTGATGCAGTAAGTGCCTGAGCATGGTCAGTTGCATGAAATAGAGTCTCTGAAAAAAGACTATCAGCTTTAGCATGGTGTCTCGGCACAAAACACGACTTAGACCCGGCACGGAATGCAAGTACCTGTGCAAAGAGGCTTTTCACACTAAGTGTGGGAGCATGCGCTGTATCCTGAAATGAAGACTTAGCGTCAGGAATGGCACAGTCAGGCTGAGCATACTCACTAGGCGAAACACTGTAGTTAGGCTGCACCTAGGGTAAATCGGCACACGCATGCGCACTAGCTGCCTCTCCACACTTACAAGTGGAGGAGAAATTGCTCTTCGGGTGTGGAATTGGAGATGCTGTCTATGAACAGAAGGAAAAGCTAAAGGAAGCCTCACTTTCTATCCCTCCGAATTATCAAATGCAGCAATGAATTCCCTGAGTTTGCTATAACATTAGCGTAGCAAAATGTGCATGAGGGTGTCCTGCACAGGTGCTAGAAATAGCTTGGCACCAAAGGGACAATAATGGAATACAACATCCAGTTCTATGATGCCACTAAATGGCAGTATTTTTTGCTATCATTATAGCTTATTAAAAACAGAGCAGGAGGGTGTTCTGCACAGGTGCTAGAAATAGCTTGGCACCAGTGGGACAATAATGAAATACAACATCCAGTTCTATGATGCCACTAAATGGCAGTATTTTTTGCTATCAATATAGCTTATTAAAAACAGAGCAGGAGGGTGTCCTGCACAGGTGCTGGAAATAGCTTGGCACCAGTGGGACAATAATGGAATACAACATCCAGTTCTATGATACCACTAAATGGTAGTATTTTTTGCTATCATTATAGCTTATTAAAAAACAGAGCAGGAGGGTGTCCTGCACAGGTGCTAGAAATAGCTTGGCACCAGTGGGACAATAATGAAATACAACATCCAGTTCTATGATGCCACTAAATGGCAGTATTTTTTGCTATCAATATAGCTTATTAAAAACAGAGCAGGAGGGTTTCCTGCACAGGTGCTAGAAATAGCTTGGCACCAGTGGGACAATAATGGAATACAACATCCAGTTCTATGATGCCACTAAATGGCAGTATTTTTTGCTATCATTATAGCTTATTAAAAAACAGAGCAGGAGGGTGTCCTGCACAGGTGCTAGAAATAGTTTGGCACCAGTGGGACAATAATGGAATACAACATCCAGTTCTATGATGCCACTAAATGGCAGTATTTTTTGCTATCATTATAGCTTATTAATAACAGAGCAGGAGGGGGTCCTGCACAGGTGCTGCACATAGATTTGCACCAGCAGGGCACTAATGGAGTACAACAGCCACTTCTTGTATGCCACTAAGTTTACTCAATTTTTGGTATTATAATGTCTTAGTAAGTAACAATGAGTTTGAGTGTGCAATGCAGGCAGAGGTGCTGCAAATATCTTTGCGCTAGTAGGACAATACAGAAGTCCAACAGCCACGTTTAGGATGCCACTAAGTTTCCTCAGTGTTTGCTAGTATAATGGCTTAGTAACAACGAGTTTGAGTGTGCAATGCAGGCAGACGTGCTGCAAATATCTTTGCGCTAGTGGGACAATACAGAAGTCCAACAGCCACGTTTAGGATGCCACTAAGTTTCCTCAGTGTTTGCTAGTATAATGGCTTAGTAACAATGAGTTGGAGTGTGCAATGCAGGCAGATGTGCAGCAAATATCTTTGCTCTAGTGGGACAATACAGAAGTCCCACAGCCACGTTTAGGATGCCACTATGTTTCCTCAGTGTTTGCTAGTATAATGGCTTAGTAACTATGAGTTTTAGTGTGCAATGCAGGCAGACGTGCTGCAAATATCTTTGCACTACTGGGGCAATACAGTAGTCCAACAGCCACGATTAGGATGCCACTAAGTTCACTCAGTGTTTGCTAGTATAATGGCTTAGTAACAATGAGTTGGAGTGTGCAAAGGACAGGAGGGTACAGTGGCAGGGTTGTTGGTCTCTGGGTAGAGGAAAGGAAGCCGGCCTTTCCATCCCTCCTAATGGGGAAATGCAGCAAGGAAATCCCTGACCTTAGCTACACAGACGCTGTCATCTTGTGTAGCTGTTAAACTCTGTTTTAAACTCTGTCACCTATGGCTCTGACCCTGCCGGTATGAGCCCTTAAAAGGACTGATAGAAAGTGCTATCCCTAAGCTGGAGGAAAATGTCCGGTTTTATAATGCAGGGACATATGACATGGACATCCTATCACACATGCCATTGCTTCTCTGGCTAAAAGTCCACTTAGCTGTGTGTGTGTCTGGGATTGGCTGACATGCTGGCCCGCCCCACTACACGCGCAGTGATCTGAATGCGCTGCTCCCGCACACTATACACTGAAATGTCATAATAGTGTGAGTAACAGAGTGACTTACACTATTACAGCGGAAAGCCAGCTAGGAATTAGTTCTCGAACGTATCTAGAACTATCAAGCTTTAGCAAAAAAGCTCGAGTTCTAGTTCGATCTAGAACAGCCCCCAAAATCACTCGAGCCGCGAACTGGAGAACCTCGAACCGCGAATCGCGCTCAACTCTAGTTACCAGCTTCTGGCAGGCTGCCAGCGATGGCTCCTGCACACTTTAGCTGTAAAAAGCCCTGCTTTTTGCTGCTAGAACCGTTCTCCAACGTAACTAGAACTATCGAACTTTAGCAAAAAGCCCGAGTTCTAGTTCGATCTAGAACACCCCCCAAAATCACTCAAACCGCGAACTGGTGAACGTCGAACCGCGAACCGCGCTCAACTCTAGTTATAACTCTTGAAGGCTTCAACGGATCCTGGTGATTCTGAGAATGTTTTTTTCGAGACATATTTACTTAATAATGGCCATAAATTTAGGACAATATTTGTTGCTTCTAATTTTGAAAAAATTGGTAATTTGAGGAAATTTTGAAAATTTTGCAATTTTCAAACTATTAATTTGTATGCTCTTAAACCACAGAGTTGTGTCACACAAAGAGTTATTAATTAACATTTTCCACATGTCTACTTTACATCAGTGCAATTTTTTAAGATACATTTTTTGGGGTTAGGAAGTTAGAAGAGTTCAAAGCTCATCAGCAATTTATCATTTTTCAACAATTTACAAAATTATTTTTTTTACAAACCACATTGTATTAGAAGCAACTTTGAGAAGCCTAGTTGAAAGAAAATACCCAAAAGTGACAACATTCTAAAAGTTGCACCCCTCAAAGTACTCAAACTCACACCCTAGAAGTTTATTAACCCTTCAGGTGCTTGACATGAACTAAAGCAATGTGGAATGAAAAAAAAACAAAACAAATATTAACATTTTACCTAAAAATGTAGCTCTAGCTCCAATTTATTCACTTTTAGAAGAAATAACACAACAAAGTGTACCCCAAAAATTGTTAACCAGTTTTTTCTGAGCACATTGATACCCCGCATACGGTCAGAAACCTCTGTTTGGATAGATGGGAGGGCTCGGAACAGAAGGGACAATATTTGAATTTTGGAGAGCAAATTTGGCTGAGGCCTGTTTCAAACATTAGTGATTCTGGTATGTATGTGCTAGTTTTTATATGTACCAGAATCACTGACATATGCAGATCCATTATAATCAATGGGTCTGCGCACACATCAGTGATTTTTCACTGACCATGTCTCCGTGCAGCTTACAAGTCTGTTCGTTATTACCACACAGAGACATGTCCGGTTTTTTTGGCAACACTGATATCCCACGGACCACACTATGGTGTGGTCAATGAAACACGTACCAGAAAAAAATGAGCATTGAAAATAAAAAGCATTTTCAACTCACCTTCTCCAGCGACGCTGTGTTCAAAAGCTGCTCTCAGCTTCTTTCTGGCTGGCTCATTACTGCATGCATATTCATGTATGCAGCCAGAGCCGACCTGGAAGCAGAAGCAGAGGTGAGAGACAGCGGTAGCCGGATGCAGCAGAGCCAGAGACATCAGCACCATGGACAGCAGGAGCAGGGACAGGTGAGTTTATGTCCATGTGCAATCATGGATGACTGACAACATCTCATGGATTGCATATGGACAACCCACATGTGCTGTGAATCATGGCACACAGAGGGACATAGGCGTTTTTCACTGACATGTGAAACAGGCCTGAAAAAGATTGTGCATACCATGTTGTATTTGAAGGGCACTACTGTACTTAAACAGCAGAAATCCCCCACAAGTGACCGCATTTTGAAAACTAGACCCCTCAAGAAATTTATCTAAATGTTTGGTGAGAATCTTGAAAACTCAGGAGCTTCACAGAATTTTATAACGTTGAGCCTTGAAAAAAAATAATAATATTTTTGCCACAAAATTGTTACTTCAACAAGTTAGATTTTTTCACAAGAGTAACAGGTAAAAATACACCATCAATTTACTGTGCAATTATTACTAAGTACGCTGATACCTTATATGTGGTAGAAATCAACTGTTTGGGCACACGGCAGGGCTCGGTAGGGAAGGAGCGTCATTTGACTGCAAAATTGGCTGGAATCTTTAGCGAAAATCATGTTGAGTTTGGAAAACCTCTGCAATACCTAAACAGTGGAGCTTCTCCACAAGTGACCTCATTCTGGAAACTAGACCCTCAATGATCTTACACGGGGGCATAATGGGCATTTTGAACCCACAGGTACGTAACAGAATTTAATAATTGTAGGTTGTCATATTGAACATTTTTATTTTTTTTTCACAAAAAATGTACTTTAGCACCAAATGTCGCACTTTTTCAAGAGGCAACATCAAAAGGTGATACATGTGGCTAAAAACCTCTGTTTGGACAAATGGGAGGGCACAGAATGGAATGAGCACCATTTGAATTTTAAAAACGTTGAAATAAATTGTGGGCATAATATTGCATTTGCAGGGCCACTAAGGTACCTAAACAGCAGAAACCCCTTCACAAGTGACCCTATTTTGGAAATTAGAACTGTCAAGGATTTTATTCAGGGGTATAATGAGCATTTTGAATCCACAGGTACTTCTTAAAATTGTTGCTGTAGTGCCAAATTTCTAACCTTTAAGCTATGCGCCCACAATCTGGTGATACTGCGTCTAGGATGCAGGATGCCCATGATCTGGGTTCAGTCCGTTGCAGACTTTAGCTCTATTCTCCTCGTGGAGAACAGTCTCACCTCCACAGCATAAATTGACATCATGCAGCCGAGAAAACCACGCCACAGTTCCGTTTATGCTGTAGAGAATAGCACATTAGGTAGGAGATTTCTAAAAATCCATCTACTGTGTCCTAAATTGCTGCAAACCCTAATCATAGGCACGCAGCCTAAAAAGCTAGGATAGACAAATAGTGGTAAAACACTTATATGCAATCCCACCTCCTACATATTTTAAGCTGGCACTCTTTAGATTCATGTGTCACTAAAGGATGTTTAGCCTTCTATTTAGCCAAAAAATAATTAAATAATTTAAAAAAACAAGGGGTCCACCCATTTTTAGGTAGCCAGCTAGGGAAAAGAAGACGGTTGCAGATTGCAGCTGGCAGCTTTACCTTGTCTTGCAATCCAAAATAGAGATCAACCCATGTTGTTTTTTTATATTGATGAATAAATAATTAAAACAAAAAGTGGGGTTCCCCCAAATTGGATTACAAGCCAAGTTAAATCAGACAGCTGGGGTCTGGTATTCTCAAGCTGGGAAGAGCAGTGGTTATTTGTCCATTCCCAGCCTAAAAATAGCAGACCTTAGCCACACTAGAGGTGGCACATCCATTAGCTGCCATTTTTCTGAAGACAGCGATAAGGAGGGGTCGTGGCGGATAAGCACTGCAGGAGGTACTGGGCTGACATGGGGTACCTGGAGAGGAGTTTTCCGTTTCATCTGACATGTCAGATGAGACAGAAATCAGAAGAGAAGGATTAATGCGGCGGGCTCACCACTCATGCGGCCGACATTTTAGAAGAAGGGGAGGGGGGACCAGGATCAGGGAGATTTTGGCCACACTGGGGGACTGGAGGGGGCTGGAGGAGGGCATTTATCTTCTATCTGATATGCTTGATCATACCAGGTGGGAGATAAATCCTTTTTTACCTGTGCTGCCTTTTACCATAATGTGACCACCTTTATGTGGTGTACAACGGCAATCACGTATCCGGGAACCGGAAAAAAGAGCTAGAATCATGATCTCCAGGGTCTAAATTACCCCCTAGTAGCTGAAACTATGGAGATTTTCCAATGCTGGGGGACGCTATTGACTTTTTTCTTACTGATGTTTTGAAATGACAAGATGGAAGAAGTAGCCTTTTACTGCCACCGTTTTAATCCATACGGCCATCATAAAGAATTTAATGACCTTCATGATCATTTTTCTCAAAAGCCAAATGAACATTTGATAGCTTGGGCAGTCAGATCATGGGAGATGGGGGGTCTTATGGAGGGCAGTTGGATGCTGTGAATGGTGCAAAGTTTGTTCAACTCAGCCATGAACCTGTAGTGAAGGAGGCATTTTGTTCCTTATAAATTCAGCAACCACATGTTGTGTGTAGTATATTGGATGTTGTGGCTATGGCATTGCAACATAAATACCCATCTGATGCGGATTTGCTACCCAAAGAAAAACCATGGTTTATGGTTTACCTTGAAAGACTGTGCTAAGAGATTGAAGGAGGAGGCAATGAAATATGGAATTTCAGCAAGTACATGTGACGCCCTGGACCCCAGGGGTCACAGGTAATAACACCTACCACATACACACACACCCCCACCCCCTGTGAGATCACACACACGTCACCCAAAAGGGAGACCTGATGCCTCCCTCAGGGCCAGTAGAGCACACCAGGTGGGCGGAGTCAGGCGGAAAGGCATGCCCACTGAGGAGACCACTGTCCTGGGGCAGGAAGTTCAAACAGAACAATTTTTGAGTTGACAGTGAGTGGTAGTGGAGCAGCTGTCAGGGACCCGAGTAGGAGCTTGGGCCCCTTGGAAATGTCAGGCAGGCAGACGGTGGTGGTCATCTGCAGGAGTACCTGTACAGCAACCGGCGGAACCGTACAGACCGGGCCTGGGTTGGAGCCCGCCGGTCCTGAACCGGGGAGTCAACTGTGTACCAGAGCACCAGAAACCGGGTACTCAGACCCCACCCTAGCTTAGAAGCCACTGAGTATAGGCAAATTGACTGATTGCTGGCTGGACCTCATGGGTTCATCCACACCCAAAGTCCCGAAAGAAGGCAAAAGCCCACCGAGACTGGGTGAGCACCACCGCCAAGGGCCAAACACCCGACGGGCCAGCGCCTGCGGGCAACCAAGGGCTCCTCCGGCAGCTCAACGCCGGGGAGCGGGCTATCACTGCTCAGGCAGGCGAGCCGAAACACAACATCCAGAGGTGCACGGGAAAAGGGGCCACCATCAACCCCACAGGGGACATCAGCAGCCGGCCCCGGGACCGACCACATCCGAACTTTGGTTTACCAGTGACTCTGAGTGTGAATCAATCGTGAGTACACCAGTGCCATCCGGGCACGACACTACACCGCGGCACGGCACCCTGCACCCCGACAACAACATCAGCGCTCCAGTCCCTGCCACCGGGGCCCCGGAACACACCGCCCCTACCCACGGAGGGGCTAACATCTAGGCTGTGGCCGCAACACCGATCCCGGACGAGCCCGCCTTTACTCCAGCCAAAGCGGTGGTACATCCCGTCACCACGACCCATGGGTGGCGTCACGACCCGTTGGACGACAGCGCAGCCCTCCCCGGCTGCGCGCCTCGTCCCGTCACTACCACCACCCCGCTACCTCTCTCCTCAAATAGAGCGACGTGGCCCCCGGTCCGGAGGCGCTCGTTCCACCGAGAACCCGAGCCCGGATCTCGAGCGGCTTGGCCCGAGCAAGCAGAGGAAGCAACCGGGCCCCTCTCAGGGTGGTACACATCTATGACGATTACATGCAAGTTATTGTGCCTCTCTATTAGAATTCAAATCCTTAGAAATGCCCCTCCAGCTTATAACCCTATCATGATGGTGTAAATGGTAAATCAGACTGGGAAAATCATCTCCAATACATTGAAGGCAATCAGACAGTTAGGAGATCTGGGAGAATGTGGTCCCAAACAGAGATGTATTTTCCCTCTGAAGAATAGTGTGACAATATCAAAAGTAGTAAAAATCCTTGATCCCTTGTTACCAGGAGAGATATGTTTATGGTGTTCCCAGGGATAAAATAGATGGAATTAGAACTGACAAGTTGAGATGAGGGAACCTGTTTAGTAAAGGTTTGCCAATTTGAAATTCGGTACAAACCTTTGCTTCTTTGTTTTTGCTCGGTAGCCACAAGCTATTTCCCCAAAAGTCGGTAATGTTTATTTTTGTTCATTTTCTGCTACCGGACACTGGTCGCATTTCTAAAAATACTTTTGTAATAGCATTTTCTGCTTTTGTATAGGATTGTGGTGCTGTCTGATGTGGGCATGTGTAAAATCAGTGGAGGAGGTGGGCACTCCGGACCAAGAGAAGCCTTTTGATGCATGGCGACATTTTTTTTCTCCTCAACTTTATTTCGGAATGTTGATGCAACCAATCATGGCACAGCAAACCTCCACAAGGTTAAGATAGAAGGGCTTCTGTGATTAGCGGCCTAAGTCACATGTTTTGTGCATATAAATTGCGGACCTGTTGCGTCGGCGCCATTTTGTGAATGTGAAATGTTAGAGAAGGTGTTGCCATCAGTGCTTCTGCCGGTACTGTTAGACTGTTAGCTTAACTAGGGCGGCAGCACCTTACCTAATGTTTCATATTCACAAAATGGCGACTTAGACAGCTAATCACAGAAGCCCTTGTGTCTGAACCTTATGGATGTTTGCTGCATCGTGATTGGCTGCATGAACATCCACAAATAAAATTAAGAAAATAAAAATGGCTCCATGCACCAAAAATCCTTGTCCCGAATCCCCATCCCCTTCACTGATTTTGCACATCCCTCATTCATCAGACAGCACCAGAATCCTATATAAAAGCAGAAAATGTTATTACAAAAGCATTTTTGGAAATACAGACAGTGTTTGGGGTCAATACCGAACAAAACATAAGATTGCTGACTTTTGGGGAAAGTGCTCGGGTTTACTTAACCCAAATGAACATGCTAAGGCTCGTACTGAATTTGAACTTGGTGAACCTTTATCGAAAAGGTTCACTCAGTCATCACTATTATTTACCCCATTCATCTTGTGGAAGAAGTGATAGGGCTGCATTACATTTCACATGAAGACGATTACAGTGATACCAGATTTATATATTTTTTAAGTTTGGCTACTATCATACTAAAAAATGCCTTTCTACAATATAGAGACCACATTTTGAAGGCTATACTTTTATTTTATTTTTCTGCCGACATAGTCATTTGAGCACTCTTGTGCTCTTATTGCTTTCTAGTCTAGTTTTTTGTGAGGCAGAGTCAAGAAAAAACAGCATATCAGAATTTTTATTTATTTACACTATTCACCATGTCATAAAAGTGATACAAAAGCTTTATTATTTGGGTAACTGCAAATACAGGGATACCACAATTATATATTTTTAATGTCTTGCCACTTATATGAGGGGCTGCTGATTAGTCTTTGGCTTTACCCAGAAAGAAACGAGATAGGATGATAAACTTTACATATATTCCACATACTCTCCACTGATGTCAACACACTTCTTCACAGTATTCCAAGTCCTGTAAGCCTAGCAAAAAGAAGAATTTTGGTTGTGCCTCAAACCAGGTATCTGTAGCAACTATGGCATCAGAAATGGTGTGACATTTGGTACCCTTGAGGTGTATCTTAAGGTTTGAAAACAGATGATAGTCGAAAGGAGCAAAATTTGGTGAATAAGGTGGGTGGTCAACCAGATGGAATATACTCGCAGCAGAAAAGAGGGCAACTAGTCCAGTCAGCCCAGGCCAACACATCTAATGCACAAACAGGATGCAGACAAACCTCTCAACATGATGGACACTTCACAGCTGCAATGTAAACTGTACACTAGTGGCGCGCATAGGGCACTGTTCCCACTTGTATGCGCATGGTATCCAGCCAGCAACCTATTACCACTCCCTTACTATTAGATTTGGCAGGTTACCCAGACACTACTCAACTGCAGCACACAAGGGACAGGGACTCCACTATGCACGGCCTGTCATAAGAGGCATGGCTACACCCTGTATAAAAATATGCAAAAAAATATATCAAATATATATGAGGTATTAGTAAATTGACAATGTACATAAGCTTGCAATCCTCATCATGGATCCTCATGTTTGCAAGTCCCTACACTGATGAATATCAAAAATAGCAACAAAAAGAGGAGATAAAAACTCCCTAAAAATGTAATATACTCACAGCAGAAAAGAGGGCAACTAGTCCAGTCAGCCCAGGCCAACACATCTAATGCACAAACAAGATGCAGACAAACCTCTCAATATGATGGACACTTCACAGTTGCAAGGTAAACTGCACACTAGTGGCACACATAGGGCGCTGTTCACTGTGCATAGTGGATCCTCTTCTCATTCAAAGAGTTTTCTTTATTTTCATGACTCTAAACATTGTAGATTCACATTGAAGACATCAAAAGTATGAATGAAAACATGTGGAATGAAATACTTAAAAAAGTGTGAAACAACTGAAAATATGTCTTATATTCTAGGTTCTTCAAAGTAGCCACCTTTTGCTTTGATTACTACTTTGCACACTTTTGGCATTCTCTTGATGAGCTTCAAGAGGTAGTCACCGGAAATGGTCTTCCAACAGTCTCAAAGGAGTTCCCAGAGATGCTTAGCACTTGTTGGCCCTTTTGTCTTCACTCTGTGGTCCAGCTTACCCCAAACCATCTCGATTGGGTTCAGGTCTGGTGACTGTAGAGACCAGGTCATCTGGCGTAGCATCCCATCACTCTCCTTCTTAGTCAAATAGCCCTTACACAGCCTGAGGTGTGTTTGGGGTCATTGTCCTGTTGAAAAATAAATTATGGTCCAACTAAGCGCAAACCAGATGGAATAGCATGCCGCTGCAAGATGCTGTGGTAGCCATGCTGGTTCAGTATGCCTTCAATTTTGATAAATGCCCAACAGTATCACCAGCAAAGCATCCCCACACCGTCACACCTCCTCCTCCATGCTTCACGGTGGGAACTAGGCATGTAGAGTCCATCTGTTCACCCTTTCTACAAAGACACGGTGGTTGGATCCAAAGATCTCAAATTTGGACTCATCAGACCAAAGCACAGATTTCCACTGGTCTAATGTCCATTCCTTGTGTTCTTTAGCCCAAACAAGTCTCTTCTGCTTGTTGCCTGTCCTTTGTACAGAGCTGTGGAAAAAGAAGCGCAGATAGGGTATTACCCCAATAATATGGGGTGAGGAGGGGGGAGTGAATACTCACCAGATAAAGTTGTGCAAGTCACAACCCCTTTAATCGCATGTAATGTATTGATCCAGGCTGCAGCCACCCGATGACAGATAACAGAGAATAATAGAGATAGGTGATAATGCCGCGCCAAAGATCACTTCTGGAACCGTAAGATTAACGTATCTTTATTGGCATAGGTCTATGCGTTTCAGGAAAAATAAATTTGATGTCTCTTGGTTCTTCACGGTCCTGAGGAAGGGAGCGGTGCTCCTGAAACGCGTAGACCTATGCCAATAAAGATACGTTAATCTTACGGTTCCAGAAGTGATCTTTGGCGCGGCATTATCACCTATCTCTATTATTCTCTGTTATGTTGCCTGTCCTTAGCAGTGGTTTCCTATCAGCTATTTTACCAGGAAGGCCTGCTGCACAAAGTCTCCTCTTAATAGTTGTTCTAGAGATGAGAAGTTGTGTCCAAACTTTTGGTCAGTACTGTATGTATATATATATATATATATATATATATATATATATATATATATATATATATAGCACACAATATATAGTTGCATAAAAATAAGTAATTTTAAAAAATGACATAGCGCTCCATGATGTTTTTGATTCTCAGCGCAGATAAAGCGAATAGCTATCGACTGCCACTCCCATCTGCCTGCTTTACCTTGGCTGGCAATCAAAATACAGGGAAGCCCATTTTTTTTTTTTAATTATTTAAAGAAATTATTTTAAAAAAATGCGTGGGCTCCCGCCATATCTTGATAGCCAGTCAGGTAAACCAGGAAGCTGGGGGCTGGGATTCTCTGCAGCCCGCAGCAGCCCCTGTAAATGGCGCATTGTCTCTTAGCACCATTTCCAGGTGCTTTACCCGGCTCAGCCAGCGGCCAAGGTGGTGGTGGCACGCTGGGTAATAAAGGGGTTAATACCAGCTTTTTTTTCTCAGATGGTAGTAAGCCCAAGATTCATGGTGTCATGCCAAATTAGACATGGCCACCATGAATTTCTGGGTAACAGTAAAAAAAAACACAACACATAACATTTTTTTTATTAGAAATAAAACTAAAAAAACACTTAGAAACTCCATCTTTATTATAAAAAAACTCCTTAGTCTGACATAGTTCACAAGTAGAGCAATGTCAGCTGTGCTTCATCACTTTGTAAAGACAAGCGGCTCTACACAGAGAGAAGCAGAGAGAGCATTGTCAGTTCTGCTACATCGCTCTGTACAGAGCGAGAAGCAGGCTGACAGTGATGGTATGAGTGCACTTGCATCTTGTATTGCATCACCCCGCACAGTGGTAGTCAAAGTTCAGTTAACAGGACCTTCGATGATGTCATAATCATGTGACCAGTCTATAAGCCAATGTCTGTACAACATTCACACCAGACTGGTCACATGACTATGACATCATGCAAGGTCCTTTAGGCAGTGATGCTTATCGGGGGCACAGCAATGATCGAACATGGAAGCAGAAGCAGACGGGAGACAGAGTCTGCAGGATGCGTCGTGGGACCTGTAAGTATGATCATAATGTTTTTTAATAATGTGCATTTTTTTACAGCCCCTTGACCCGAACTGGGACCCAATCTGTAACCCTATGTGGTCGGCACGAACAACGATCTTTACAGTTCGGGATCGCCCATCACTAATCCTGTTAGTTCTGTCTTGTAAGTATATATGAGGCAATTAACTTAAAGAAACCTTGTGTTGGGGTTAGCTTTTCTAATCTAAGCATGGTCAATGTTTCACAAATGTATGAAATTGGCCTAAATCTTAATTTTACATGGTGAATTCAGGTTTTCATGATCAACATGCTGCTTTTTTTACTACTGAATAAACATCCTATAGATAGGAAGATAAACGTTCTTAATGGTTTCACTTTACTTTTAATGTAACTTTTTGATTAGTATAATTTCACTTTCAAGTTAATGCTCAAAGCATCAAACTTTCCGTTTCTAATTTGTAAATGTGTAAAAGTATTTTTCTCCAAGAAAAGTGGTTTTCTAAAAAGCTAACTACCTAAGTTTGATGAGAGTAAGCAATAATTACGGTCTACGTAGACTTACTTAATTTACAAATACATTCCCTTAGGAAATTAATTACCAGGTTTTTTTGTAAGCAAAAACTTTATTCATTTATAAGATTCATTTCTTGCCCTTGTATAGAAGGGGAGGGCAAGTAATGAACCTTATAAATTATATTATGAGGGCAATATACTGTACCTGCTGACCAGTTGATTCAATAGTTTTATATGTATGTTGCCTTTTATTTTGTAATTTATTATCATGCTCTTAAAGGTAATGATGCTATAAAATTAATATGGTTGTTTACTAATCTGATGTTGATGACCTCTCCTTAGCAGCTGATCTGCAGTACTAGGAGTGTCCATCACTCAGGAGCAATGTTCTGTCGTGTTGTTGCACTGTGATATGTATGATCTCTTTCAGTCAAAAATTTCAAAGCAGACGAGTTTCAAGGTCTGTGGAAGAAGTAAAGTCCAAAAGATAAGTTAAAAGGATCCATTGTACTACTATGGTTCTGGCTATACCCTCTTAGGCTAGTTTCACACATCCGGCTTTTCGCCGGATTTTCGGATTCGGTGCACTCCAGTACAGTGTATACAGCACAATGGCAGCGTGACAAGCTCCGGTCACATGCTGTCATGTGACCGGAGCATGTGACCTGGAAGTTGCCGCGCTGTCATTGTACTGTATCACACTGTACTGGAGTCTGCCAAATCCGGCAAACTGGCAAAAAGCCGGATGTGTGAAACTAGCCTAAAGGGGGCTTTACACGCTGCAACATTGCTAATGATGTCGCTAGCATTCGCACCTGCCCCCATCGTTTGTGTGTCACGGGCAAGTCGCTGTCCGTGGCAAACAAAATCGCTAGTACGCGTCACACATATTTACCTTCCTATCTACGATGCTGTGGCTGGCGAGCAACCTCTTTTCTAAGGGGGCGGTTCATGCGGCATCACAGCGATGTCACACAGAAGGCCACCAATAGAACCGGAGGGGCAGAGAGCAGCCGCATGAAGGACACTCCCACCTCATTGCCGGAGGACGCAGGAACGCTGTTGTTCGTCATTCCTGGGATGTCACACATAGCGATGTGTGCTGCCTAAGGAACGACGAACAAACTGCGTCACAGAAGATCAACGACATTTTGAAAATGAACGATGTGTCAACGATTAACGATGTGGTGAGTATTTTTGATCGTTAGCGGTCGCTTGTACGTATCACACGCAACGACGTCGCTAATGAGACCAAATGTGCGTCATGAATTCGGTGACTCTAGCGACATCTCGTTTGCAATGTCGTTGCGTGTATAGCGGCCTTAAGTTATAGCATAGGACAACATAAATGGAATTAGTCTATTTAAATGGTAAGAAACCAGTTAAATACAAGGAACAAACAACTATATTAAACTGAAACATCTTTGTTCCAATTGCATTAAACCTTGAATTCAAAACATGGTTAAGTTCACTAGAAAAATAAGCCAAGCAACAAATCCAACACATGCAAATTATAAAACGCAAAATCATTACAAAAAATATTATAAATTTACATGCAAAATAATATTTAAAAAGTATTTATACAAAACTTCCAAAAAAACAAAATGTATCCTAAAAAAAATGAAAATGAAACAAACAAAAATTCAGAAAAATCTGCATTAATCAAAAATGAACTTAATAAATGTAAAAAGATGATTCCTAAATTTCATACCATGTCAGAATTTTAAGGAAAAAAAAATAAAAATGAAAAGTAACCAGGTTACTTGATGGCAAGACCAGGTATATAATTGCTCCACTTATAACGGATAAGTATAAGAACCAACTGCACATGGATGAGGAAAAAATAGGAAGAAATCCAGTGAGCTTGGTAGAAAAAATACAAAATTTGCATTTTATTGAAGATATTTATTTTAAAATTACATACACCAGGTACCAGCTTCGGTAAAAAGTGAAAAATATTTATCTATAGTGGTCTAAATGATTAATTTAATTTGCAAGTTTTTAATTTTTTCTACCAAGCTCGCTGGATTTCTTTTTTTTTTTTTAACTCGTGTGAATTTTGTGTCAACAATAACAATCCAAAAAGCCTCACGTGTATATAATTGTTTTGGCCGTCTCCACTTCTCACAGAACATTTTACTTTCTCAATTAAATTTTTTTAAGTGGTAGTGTCCTTATTATGTGTATTAACAAAATGTTTGTACACTCCTGAATAGGAGCTATTTTTATTAGTAATGTTTGTGAAATGTTCTTCTAGACATCATTTTAGCATCATGATACACATATTTTTAGCTGCACTGTCAGGAAGCTAAAAAGGTTTATGCTAAAAAGGTTTATAGCCGAACCTCTCACGAATATTATTATTACAAATAACTCCTATTCAGGAGCAGCAAAACAATTCTGGATTCTTAAGGGTGCTTTACATGAGACGAGCTATCGTGCAATGCATCGTTGGGGTCACGGTTTTCGTGACGCACATCCGTCATCGTTCACAACGTCATCTCGTGTGACACCGCCGAGTGATGCAGTATCGCTCACAAATCATGAGTCGTGTACTCGTCACTCAGTTTCAAAAAATGTTTTAATTAAAATGGTGCCGGTTGTTCATCGTACCCGGGGTAGCACATATCGCTCCGTTTGACACCCCGAGAATAATGAACACAGCTTACCTGCATCCCGCGGCTCCCGGCGGCTATGCGGAAGGATGGAGGTGGGCGGGATGTTTACGTCCCGCTCATCTCCGCCACTCTGCTTCTATTGGCCAGTGGCTGTTTGACGTTGCTGTTACGCCGAACGTCCCTCCCCCTTCAGGAAGAGGATGTTCGCCGCTCACAGCAAGGTTGCTCAGCAGGTAAGTGCGTGTGACAGGGGTTTCACGACTTTGTGCGACATGGGCAGCGATTTGCCCGTGAAGCACAAACGACGGGGGCGGGTATGATCGATCGTGAAATCGCACGAACGGTTGACTCGTGTAAAGCAGGCATTACTCTTGACACAAATTTTCCACATGGCATGAACTTTAGGAATGATCTTTTTTACATTTATTAGGTTCATTTTTCATCAATGCATATATTTCTTTTTTGTGTTTGTTTTGATTGATTTAGGCTAATTTTTCAAGTTTTTGTAGAAATACTTTGTAAATAATTATTTGTATATAGATGTATATTTTTGCGATGATATTGCTATACATAATTTGCATGTGTTGTATTTGTGCCTTCTTTTTTTTTTCTAGTGAACCTAAGGGTATGTGAGCACATTGCGTTCTGGCTTGACAAATATTCTGCAGCGTTTTGTCACTGCATGTGCATTTCAAAACGCATCTAAAACACTGCATTTTGGATGCATTTTGAATGCATTTTGGATGCATTCTGGATACGTGCTGTACCATAGGCCCCCTTCACACGTCCGAGGAAATCATGCATGGTTTTCACGGACGTGTCAAAGGTGCGTATTGCCCTCCGTGTACCGTGTTTATGGCACATGTGAACTTTCTGCTCACCTGTCCCTGGCGTTGCTGTCCATGGTGCTGATCTACGGTCTCCGGTCCTGCCGATTCCCCACTGCTGCTGCTTCCGGCCCGCAGTGGAGTGAATATGTGATGAGCATAATGAGCGGGGGTCGGAAGCAAGTGCCAGCAGCGGGAGAGACAGCAGCGCTGGAGAAGGTGAGTAAAGAATTTTTTTTTTTTAACAAACACATGTGTTTTCTCCGATGCGTGTCACACGGATCACATCTGTGAGGTCCATGTGCGGTCCGTGTGACACCTGTGATGAAAGAGAAAAATGGACATGTCTATGTATAGAGCACATGGGCACACGTATGCTCCACATGTACACACGGTCCATGGCAAAACACGCACGTGTGCGCAGACCCATTGATTTTAATGGGTCTACGTGTGCCTGTTTCTCTGGCACATGAGGAAACGGACCAAACACATGCCGGAGACAAGGATGTGTGAAGGGGGCCATAGACAAAGAGGGAAAAGCATCCAAAACGCACAAAAGAAGTGACATGTTGCTTTTTTGAAGGCATTGATTTTGTCAAATATTTGGCATCCAAAACACTGCAACGTGCGCATGGAATTTTCTGACTTCTCATAGACGCATGCATTTTGACAGTGACACGCTGCAGTTTTAAACAAAACCAAAATTCAGGAAAAAAACGCAACGTGCGCACATAGCCTAACCATGCTTGAATTCAAGGGGTAATGCAATTAGAACACAGGTGTTTCAGTTTAACAGATGTTTGTTACAAATACTGAGGTAAAAACCTCCCCAAATGCTCAACATTTGAAACGTGGCTTTAAGGGCTCATGTCCACTTGCGATTTTCATGTGCGAGTGCGATTCGATAAAAAAATCGTATTGCACTCGCACCAGTGTTAATCTATGGGACAGTGACCTCTTGCTTAATTTTCTACTGCACGAATCGTGCTCTCGGTGCAATCGCAGCATGCTGTGTTTTGAAGCGACTCTTGACTCACGCACCCCCATACAACACTATGGGAGCGTGTGAAACAGCACACTGCGCTCGCATGTTATGCGACTGCAGTGTGATGTACGCAGAGACAGACAATGGAGGAGATGGGGAGAAAGTGCTCCCTCCCTATTCTCCTTAGCTGTGATGCGATCACAAGATCGCATCACAGTCGCATGACCCTCGGCTGTCGCCCGCAGCAGAGGGTCATTAGCATATCACTTCCGATGGTCTCGCATCAGAAGTGGTACGCAAGTGGACATGAGCCTTTACCGTCAGTTTCTTTGTAGATGAAAAGAACTCTACTGGTAAAAATAAAACAATTATTTTTTCATAAACCAATTTCTTTTTCATCATTTTGCCTTCTGAAATCAGTACAAGTGTGGAAATAAATAAATTATTCTCTCCTACAGGCCAGGTCACATAGGAATAAGAACTGGAACTTCTAGATATAATTCTGCTGAGTTGTTAGAGAAGTACAAGATGATCTTAAAATGTCACATTCTATGTAATACAATTGATGGGTAAAATTGTTCTCAGCAGGAAATTTAGCTTTGCCTAACTGACTATTTCACATTTCATATTCCATCAGATCTGTGAATATTTGGAAATGACAGTATTTTTGGGGAAGATGTACATAGAAGTATGTGGATACTTTTTTAACATGTATTTTAAACATTTGTAAGTCTGTAACACACTTATCCTTCTCTTCTCAATACAGAACCATTCATTCCAGACATTGGTCCATCCCACACAGTGGCTATCAAATACTAGTAGACATGTATTACTAACAGAGATGGGTAAATAGTAAAATATTCGGTTTCGGATTATTCAAGCAGAATAATTTCTAATTTTCATATATTGGTATCAAATAACAATCTAATGCAAGTTAATGGGAAACTCGAATAATTTTCCAGAGGACTTTGGATGTAGGTCTAGGATGGCTATAAAAATGGTGCAATGGATTTAACGGTGTAGAAACTGAATGGAAACAGCATGGGGAAGATGAATGGATGCATTTCTGACTCACACTTGGTTTCTGGGAATAATGTTGTCAGAGTATTATGCCACTTTTAAGGAGTGAGAATAAAGGCTCCAAAACCCATTCAAAATTGCATTTACAGGAAAGAAATGTTCAGAAACATTTTTCCTGTATGAAGAAAAGTCCAGCTTCCACAGAGTCCTCATTTTTTGCTATTTTTTATATTTCTTGCTCACAAATAAATAGGCACGTAACATTCAGGACAGAGTCATGACCGACGTCAGTGACGCGCTTCGAATGACGCAGCACTCTTAAGCTTCATGATGGTGAGACATAGTCAGACACCTCCTGTTTAATTTATGAATAGCTGTATTAATATATGCTAGACTGGAATGTAGTTGGGTCTGTTTGGTTGATTATTACACCAGCAGGTCTAAAACTGCAGCGAAAAAATTTCTCCCATCAATGACACAAGGTCCCCTTTCACTGACTCCAGACGCAATGCGCACAAGATCCCATCTGTAGATCATATTTTTTTGGGGGGCCCTCCTCCTTCGGCTCCTCCATCATAACCACAGACCTTTCATGTGGCCCTCAAACAGAATTTTGGAGGGCCATTAGGCAGCCCTCACTCATACATTTTGGAGCGGTTTCTCTCATAAATTTGGGAGGGCTCACAGGTGGCCCTCTACCCCTCTAGTTCCTTTCATCCCGGTCTAAATTAGCTTCCCCATCAGTCCCAATCTGGAAGCACTGCCTTGGTGAAGCGGCAACAGATTCTGCTTAAATTACTATCATTTTGTGATAAACCGCACACTGCAACAGAGTTCTTCAAAGGTCTAATAGACCAGACAAATCTGTGGCTTTTGCCATCCAAACATAAAACCAGTAATAATGTGTGATAATGTGCCTGTAACCTGGTGGGTGGTGGTGGAAGATTGACAAGCTCGCACAAGAACCATGGTTGGGCTCTGTGCAAAACGTAGTGGTTTATGAAAAATGAACCAAATTTGCCTGAGCTACTTCGGAAGGTACGCTGTGCGTGCACCTATTTCCACAAGTCAACTCCAGCTGCCATTTGTATGGCAGTGCTTCAGCCACGCTTGCCAGTGGCAGCTCTCGGACAGGTATGTGACGTGAGTACATGCTGGAACTCCACATTGCACATGTACTTGGCAAGACATTTTGACTAATAGAGGGTTTTAGTTGAATTCAAGGATCAGCATATTAATAATTTTCAATTCTCTAGCGCCAAACATAATCCGCAGCACTTTACAATACTAGCTCCAATATGCCCGTAGGTATTCCGTCCAGCCTCCCCACATAAAAATTGATACATGAACAGGTATGTCTTACATCTGTGAGTTTCTACAAAAATTTTAGGAAACAACCAAGATGGAAACAATAACACCATAATCTGCTTCTGTGTCTCCTCAAACACTCCATGCTCACAATTAAAGTGGAAGCTTTACAAGTAGGCCAGGTGAAGATTAGAGATGAGCGATGTTCGAGGTTCGCCAATTTCATGTTCGAGTGATTTTGGGGGTGCTTGAGATGAAACTTGAACTCGAGCTTTTTGCTAAAAGCTCGACAGTTCGAGTTACGTTCGAGAATGGTTCGATCACCAAAAGCAGGGCTTTTTACAGCTACAGTGTGCAGGGAGCCATTGCTGGCAGCCTGCAGTAAGCTGGTAACCAATGTAAATATCTGGTATCCAAGCAAAGCGCTTTGGTTAGTAACCCGATATTTACCCTGGTTGTGTGTGCAGGGAGCCGACACTTCCCCACTCGGCTCCGCCCCCTCCTGCACTCGGCATGTACACATACACACAATCACACTCACCTGTCCCCAGCCATGCAGTACCCGGCACAGACGTCCTCAGCGACACATAGCCCGCTAGGCTCCAACCACTTCGCACTTCGCACACATTACCCACTTGGCTCCACCCACCTCGCACTCTGCACACATTACCCCGCTAGGTTCCACCCACCTCGTACTCCACACACATTACCCCACTTGGCTCCACCCACCTCACACTCCACACACATTGCCTCACTTGGCTAAACCCACCTCGCACTCCGCACACATGGCCCTGCTTGGCTCCACCCACCTCGCACTCCACACATATTACCTCGCTTGGCTCCACCCACCTCGCACTCCACACACATTACCTCGCTTGGCTCCCCCCACCTTGCACTCCGCACATATGGCCCTGCTTGGCTCCACCCACCTCGCACTCTGCACATATTACCTCGCTTGGCTCCACCCACCTCTCACTCTGCACACATTGCCTCACTTGGCTCCACCCACCTCGCACTCTGCACACCTTACCTCGCTTGGCTCCACCCACCTTGCATTCCGCACATATGGCCCTGCTTGGCTCCACCCACCTCGCACTCTGCACATATTACCTCGCTTGGCTCCACCCACCTCGCACTCCACACACATTACCTCGCTTGGCTCCACCCACCTCGCAATCCGCACACATTGCCTCACTTGGCTCCACCCACCTCGCACTCTGCACACCTTACCTCACTTGGCTCCACCCACCTCGCACTCCGCACACATTACCTCGCTTGGCTGCACCCACTTCACACTCTGCACCCATGGCCCCGCTTGGCTCCACCCACCTCGTACTCTGCACATATTACCTCGCTTGGCTCCACCCACCCTGCACTCCGCCCACAATACCTCGCTTGGCTCCACCCACCTCGCTCTCCGCACACATTGCCTTGCTTGGCTCCACCCACCTCCCACTCTGCACACCTTACCTCGCTTGGCTCCACCCACCTCGCACTCCGCACATATGGCCCTGCTTGGCTCCACCCACCTCGCACTCTGCACATATTACCTCGCTTGGCTCCACCCACCTCGCACTCCACACACATTACCTCGCTTGGCTCCACCCACCTCGCAATCCGCACACATTGCCTCGCTTGGCTCCACCCACCTCGCACTCTGCACACCTTACCTCGCTTGGCTCCACCCACCTCGCACTCCGCACACATTACCCTGCTTGGCTCCACCCACTTCACACTCTGCACCCATGGCCCCGCTTGGCTCCACCCACCTCGTACTCTGCACATATTACCTTGCTTGGCTCCACCCACCCTGCACTCCGCCCACAATACCTCGCTTGGCTCCACCCACCTCGCACTCCGCACACATTGCCTTGCTTGGCTCCACCCACTTTGCACTCTGCACACATTACCTCGCTTGGATCCACCCACCTTGCACTCCGTACACATTACCCTGCTTGGCTCCACCCACCTTGCACTCCGCACACATTGCCTCGCTTGGCTCCACCCACCTCACACTCTGCACACATGGCCCTGCTTGGCTCCACCAACTTCACACTCTGCACACATTACCTCACTTGGCTCCACCCACCTCACATTCTGCACACATTACCCTGCTTGGCTCCACCCACATCGCACTCCACACACATTACCCCGCTTGGCTCCACCCGCCTCACACTCAACACACATAACCCTGCTCGGCTTACCTGCGGTGATGAAGTCCCGCCCTCCCGAACTCAGCGCTGTCACTGTCCTCCATGGCCGCCACTTGTCACATCTCCTCCTCTCACTGCCGACCAGAGACTGTGACTAGCGGTGACGTCAAAGGCCCCTGCGATACTTGGCTGTGAAGGCGGCGGTCATTGAAGTCAGTTCGGCTCGAGGTCGGTTCGCCGAACGGAGGTCCCGTACGAGTTCGGCTCGTCGAACGTTCGACGAACCGAACTCGAACTGCATAGGAAACAATGGCAGGCAATCACAAACACATAAAAATACCTAGAAAACACCCTCAAAGGTGTCCAAAAGGTGACAAACAACTCACAACACAACACAAACACATGGGAAAGTGACAAGGACATATACTCATGCGAAAACAAAAGAGCTGGACAAGGAAAAAGAGGAGGACACACAGATATATGAGTATATGCAAGGAAACATCGATGCCATTACTGTGCAACTTGAGCCCTGCTCATTTTAGGCTTCCAATCTGGATAAATTGCCTGAGCTTGCCACGTACGCCTTGGGGATCTTGTCGTGTCCTGCAGTCAGCGTTCTCTCGAAACCTGTCTTCAGTTCTGCTGGGGGTCTGCTGGCAGATAAGCACACGCGTCTGTCCACTGACAATGTGGACATGGCTCTCAGAGGACTTTTCTTCCCCTGGGTCAGCCAGGGGACGGGAAAGACACGCGTATTTTTGAGAGTGCTTCATGCAAAGCATCTTTTTCATCTTGAAAATTGGGTCAACTGATGCCAGTCAAGTGGGGTGTGTGTGGCCCAATTAGTGGCAACGAGGGAGACTGTGGTTGGAGTCCCCTCGCTGTGTTTCTAAAAGAACCAAGATGAACAAGTCATGGCTCTCAGAGGACTTTTCTTCCCCGGGGTCAGCCAGGGGACGGGAAAGGCACGCGTATTTTTGAGAGTGCTTCATGCAAAGCATCTGTTTCATTTTGAAAAGGGGGATCAAGTGATGCCAGTCAAGTGGGGTGTGTGTGGCCCAATTAGTGGAAACGAGGGAGACTGTGGTTGGAGTCCCCTCGCTGTGTTTCTAAAAGAACCAAAATGAACAAATCATGGCTCTCAGAGGACTTGTCTTCCCCTGGGTCAACCAGGGGACGGGAAAGGCATGCGTATTTTTGAGAGTGCTTCATGCAAAGCATCTTTTTCTTTTTCAAAAGGGGGGTCAACTGATGCCAGTCAAGTGGGGTGTGTGTGGCCCAATTAGTGGCAACGAGGGAGACTGTGGTTGGAGTCCCCTCGCTGTGTTTCTAAAAGAACCAAGATGAATAAGTCATGGCTCTCAGAGGACTTTTCTTCCCCTGGGTCAGCCAGGGGACGGGAAAGGCACGCGTATTATTGAGAGTGCTTCATGCAAAGCATCTTTTTCATCTTGAAAATTGGGTCAATTGATGCCAGTCAAGTGGGGTGTGTGGCCCAATTAGTGGCAACGAGGGAGACTGTGGATGGAGTCCCCTCGCTGTGTTTCTAAATGAACCAAAATGAACAAATCATGGCTCTCAGAGGACTTGTCTTCCCTTGGGTAAGCCAGGGGACGGGAAAGGCACGCGTATTTTTGAGATTGCTTCATGCAAAGCATCTTTTTCTTTTTCAAAAGGGGGGTCAACTGATGCCAGTCAAGTGGGGTGTGTGTGGCCCAATTAGTGGCAACGAGGGAGACTGTGGTTGGAGTCCCCTTGCTGTGTTTCTAAAAGAACCAAGATGAACAAGTCATGGCTCTCAGAGGACTTGTCTTCCCCTGGGTCAGCCAGGGGACGGGAAAGGCACGCGTATTTTTGAGAGTGCTTCATGCAACGCATCTTTTTCTTTTTCAAAAGGGGGGTCAACTGTTGCCAGTCAAGTGGGGTGTGTGTGGCCCAATTAGTGGCAACGAGGGAGACTGTTGTTGGAGTCCCCTCGCTGTGTTTTACATGATTTTCGAAGGGCATGACATGCCTAAGAGGTTGAGTTTCATCATCTGCAACTTGTTGGCAACAGAAAGGCTGCCTTTACACCCTTTTGAGACCGAGGATTTTCGAGACCTTATGCCCATTGCAGTGCCCCAAGAGCCGATGGCCAGTCGTCCCTCCTTCTCCAAGAAAGGCGTGCCCGCGCTACCACAGTAGGTCGCAAACAACCTCACTGATTCCTTGAGAAACTCTGTGTGGGACAGGGTGCATTTCAACACAGATACTTGGACCAGTAAGCATGGACAGGGGAGTTACATGTTGCTGACTGGGCACTGGGTAACTATGGTGAGAGATGGAAAAGAGTTTGCTGTACAAGTCTTGCCGTCCTCACGACTTGTGTGTCAATCCTTCCTCTGTATGTACAAGTTCCTCCACTGCTTCTGCCTCCTCAACCTCGTGTGGGTCCTCCACCTCGGCCCAAACCCTGTGTGGTCAGGCCACCCTTCCTTGTAGGAAGGAATCCCACACACCTCCTTACTATGCTGGCAGCAGAGCTCTAGGCCATCAGGCGGTCAAATGTTAACTTTGAAATGTAGGGGAAATGTGAGACACCGCTGAGGAATTGTGGACGGTTAGCTCTGGAGAGTGAGACCAAGTTTCATCAATGGTTGTCTCCACTCAACCAGCAGTCAGGGAAGGTCGGGTGCGACAATGATGCAAACCAGTCTGCGACCCTTCTTCAGGGCAATGGGACACACGGGCCTTGTATGGCTCACGTGTTGAATCTGATTCTCCAGCAATTTTTAAAATACCATCCCGGCCTACATGGCGTTGTGCAGCGGGCACGCTGCTATGTGCTCACTTTCATCCTTCGCACCCAGCAGCTCAACAACTTTCATCGCTTCGGAAGTCTTAGGATCTGGCAGTTAAACCCCGGAAATGCGATGTTCCGACACGCAGGAATTGGAATCTGCACATGTTGCAGCGTGTGTGGCAGCACCGCAGAGCCCTGCTGAAATACGGTATGACGAATACCCTGGGCTAACTTGATCCAGAGATGGTGCAGATCACGCTGCTGGAGTGGTGTCAGATCAAGGACCTATGCACCCTTCTACACAGTTTACAAATGTCGACGAAGATGTTTAGCACTGGCAATGCCATTCTCAGCGTGGCAATTCTGGTCATCTACATGATGGAGCACACTGTAAGGATTATTCGGAGTCAGGTATTGGTCCAAGAGGAAGGTGAGGAAGTACAGGAGGAGTCATATGCAGAAGGGATAATAAGATCTACAAGGTCCATACGGTAAGCGGCACCTAGGCAGCAGTTATGGTGGGGCATAGGGATTAACAAGGGCGCATAGTGTCAGCAAAAATTGTTGAGGAAGGTGCAATAGCCATGAAGAAATGGAGGACGAACTTGCGATTGGCATGGAAGACTCAGCAGATGAGTGAGAGCTTGCTCACATTTCAGTTGTGCGAGGTTGGGGGGAGAGGGCAGAGGAAGGAGGCACGATTCTCACCTCTCTGTCACCAACACACCAAGGACTTGGTCCTCCTGGATGCACAAGACACATGAGCGTCTTCTTGCTGCACTACCTACAACATGACTCTCGGATTGTACGAATTCGAAGTAATGCTAACTACTGGGTTGCCAAACTGTTACATCTCCGGTACAAGACAAAATTTGGCGAAATAATTCCTGCCATAGAAAGGGACGCACGTATACAGGAGTATCTTCAGAAGGTGGTACGCAATCTTAGATCTGCTTTTCCACTAAACACCAGTGCTGCACAGAGTGAATCTCAACGCTTTGTCATGGATAGGAGGAAATGGTCTTTTACTTGTCCACATCTGAGGGACCGATGGCTGGCTGCTGTGCTGAGATGGCATTGAGTACGGTGTCCCTGCAGAGTTGCACTTTTGGTCATATACAAAATGAGTTGAAAATGGACAGATGCTGGTGGAAAGGGGAACAGGTGTGTTGGAAAGGGGAAAAAAGTTTTGGTCCGTGGGTTTGGTGGTTAAGCAAAAGTAACATTTGATGAAGAAACACCATCTGTTACGGTGGGACTGGCAGATTTGGATAAGGTGGTATATACTATGTTACCGCTATATAACGAAAATTAATAAGAAAAGAAAGAGAAAGGTATATAGGAACTCCCTGTTAACATCACAGGGGCCATTCAGTATGCTGACCGTGTGCATTGGGGCCACACCTGTGGACAGCAGGCGCATCAGCAGCAGCAGGCCTGTTAATGCCACTGGGCTGCACAAGCAGGACTTGTAGGACAGGAGCTGGTCTTAACCGTTCTGCGTTACCAACTGTGGTGGTGGCCTGCATCGACGCCCTATCCCTGCCTACCTCTGGCCTAAAGCCGCAATGAGTTCAACACATGGAGGTGTGCTCTTTCGGAGCATAATAGAAGACTGCGCACCTCCTTGTTGTCTCCAGCCCCTTTTATAACCTGGATCCGCCCCAAACCAGGGTGGACCACAATGCACCTCCTGGAGACAAAAGCAGAGTGACACGTCATGAGTGGCATAACTAGCGTCCTATTTGGAACCGCAACTTCAATGATGACCTTATGGCTGTCATGACCCAAACACCTCACCAGTCATCGTCTGACCATCAATAATGAGGTGACAAGTCATAGGGGCGGGCCTCTGCAAGCCATTTGGGAGTGGCCTGGCCACATCGTCAGGACACCTGATGCCCTGTGGTCTAAATGGGCCCCCCACATCAGGGGCAGGGCCAAAGAGTTCATTACCGGACCTAGTTTCTGATGCAGTAAGTGCCTGACCATGGTCAGCTGCATGAAATACAGTCTCTGAAAAAAGACTATCAGCTTTAGCATGGTGTCTAGGCACAACACAGGACTTAGACCCGACACGGAGTGCAAGTACCTGTGCAAAGAGGCTTTTCGCACTAAGTGTGGGAGCATGCGCTGTAGCCCGAAATGAAGACTTAGCCTCAGGAATGGCACAGTCAGGCTGAGCATACTCACTAGGTGAAACACTGGAGTTAGGCTACGGCTGGGGTAAATCGGCACACGCATGCGCACTAGCTGCCTCTCCACACTTAGACGTGGAGGAGAAAGCAGCCAGCTGGACAACCCGAGGCACAGGCCTAAATGGCAGCTGATGCCTGGGCGCAACTGAAACCGCAGCAGGCTGCTTGCGTTTAAGGCGTCACCGTTTTGTAACAACAAATACCATCCAAAAGAACAGGTGTACTTCTTCCCATGGATAATCTGATATGATCCCTTTTTTCATGGACATGACCATCGCTAATAAATGTAGATGAGGCCAAAACAGCAGCTGCTTCAATGGATCTGAAGTGCTCAATAAAGTGGCCTCTCCTCCACCCCAATTTCAAGATCCCAAATACTCCATTCCTCTGTGGTGTCAATCCAATCGCACTTGCTTCCTAACAGCTCTCAAGTTTCCAACAGCCCTGCTGACTATGGGGTAACAGAGATGGTTGAGTTTGCATAGCTGTTCAGTCGCACTATAGCCTGGGAATCAGAGGTCTGCTCCAAAGCTGCAATGAGTACAGACAAGGAAGTTATTATTATTTTTATTATTATTGATTTATAGAGCACCATTGATTCCATGGTGCTGTACATGAGAAGGGGGTTACATACAGAATACATATACAAGTAACTATAGACAGACTGGTACAGAGGGAAGAGTAACAATGAGTTTGAGTGTGCAATGCAGGCAGACGTGCTGCAAATATCTTTGCACTAGTGGGAAGATACAGAAGTCCAACAGCCACGTTAAGGATGCCACTAGGTTCACTGAGTGTTTGCTATTAAAATGGCTTAGTAACAATGAGTTTGAGTGTGCAATGCAGGCAGACGTGCTGCAAATATCTTTGCACTAGTGGGACGATACAGAAGTCCAATAGCCACGTTTAGGATGCCACTAAGTTCACTGAGTGTTTGCTAGTATAAAGGCTTAGTAACAATGAGTTTGAATGTGCAATGCAGGCAGACATGCTGCAAATATCTTTGCACTAGTGGGACAATACAGAAGTCCAACAGCCACGTTTAGGATGCCACTATGTTCACTGAGTGTTTGCTAGTATATTGGCTTAGTAACAATGAGTTTGAGTGTGCAATGCAGGCAAACGTGCTGCAAATATCTTTGCACTAGTGGGACGAAACAGAAGTCCAATAGCCACGTTTAGGATGCCACTAAGTTCACTGAGTGTTTGCTAGTATAATGGCTTAGTAACAATGAGTTTGAGTGTGCAATGCAGGCAGACGTGCTGCAAATATCTTTGCACTAGTGGGACGATACAGAAGTACAACAGCCACGTTTAGGATGCCACTAGGTTCACTGAGTGTTTGCTAGTATAATGGCTTAGTAACAATGAGTTTGAGTGTGCAATGCAGGCAGACGTGCTGCAAATATCTTTGCACTACTGGGACGATACAGAAGTCCAACAGCCACGTTTAGGATGCCACTAGGTTCACTGAGTGTTTGCTAGTATAATGGCTTAGTAACAATGAGTTTGAGTGTGCAATGCAGGCAGACGTGCTGCAAATATCTTTGCACTAGTGGGAGGATACAGAAGTCCAACAGCCACGTTAAGGATGCCACTAGGTTCACTGAGTGTTTGCTAGTATAATGGCTTAGTAACAATGAGTTTGAGTGTGCAATGCAGGCAGACGTGCTGCAAATATCTTTGCACTAGTGGGACGATACAGAAGTCCAATAGCCACGTTTAGGATGCCACTAAGTTCACTGAGTGTTTGCTAGTATAATGGCTTAGTAACAATGAGTTTGAGTGTGCAATGCAGGCAGACGTGCTGCATATATCTTTGCACTAGTGGGACGATACAGAAGTCCAACAGCCACGTTTAGGATGCCACTAGGTTCACTGAGTGTTTGCTAGTATAATGGCTTAGTAACAATGAGTTTGAGTGTGCAATGCAGGCAGACGTGCTGCAAATATCTTTGCACTAGTGGGACGATACAGAAGTCCAACAGCCACGTTTAGGATGCCACTAGGTTCACTGAGTGTTTGCTAGTATAATGGCTTAGTATCAATGAGTTTGAGTGTGCAATGCAGGCAGACGTGCTGCAAATATCTTTGCACTAGTGGGACGATACAGAAGTCCAACAGCCACATTTAGGATGCCACTAGGTTCACTGAGTGTTTGCTAGTATAATGGCTTAGTAACAATGAGTTTGAGTGTGCAATGCAGGCAGACGTGCTGCAAATATCTTTGCACTAATGGGACGATACAGAAGTCCATGCATTTTCCCCTGATGAAGCCACACATGGTGGAGTAACGCATGGGGCAAGCGCACCCACACTTCCTCTCTCATTATTTACACATCTGATATTGTATTGGCTCTCTTTGATCTGTACCATATTCATGTTAGTCCTACATTTGGTGACTATGTATTGCTGTATACTGTTCTCTGGTACTGTTATTTTTGAGCCTATGTGATTTTTTCCATCTGCATTATTCCATGAGATTTTAGTGGTGATGTGCTAAACTGTTCATGGGTGGATCACCCCTTTGATCTTTCCCAGTTTTAAGTGTTCTTAATAATATTTCTCTGTGTTATTAATAAACTTTTTCACACTTTTTGCATGCAACAAGGGACTCCTCTTGCTTCATTCCATTATTCTGGATTTTCCAGTACATGTTTGGTGTAGTTGTGCCCACTCTTTTCCATGTGTTGTGTTCTATGTTCTATTTATGGGTTGGAGCACACTTCCATAATTTATTTATTCAAGGTGGTGCCGTCCCCATTTGTTTCTTGTTTCTGGGTATCTGATAGACGCCTGACCTCACCAACCCCAGGGCTTGATGCCAGATGACATTCCACATCTGGTATTAACCCCATATATTACCCCGTTTGCCACCGCACCAGGACACGGGATGAGCTGGGGCGAAGCACCAGGATCGGCGCATCTAATGGATGTGCCACTTCTGGGGCGGCTGCGGCCTGCTATTTTTAGGCTGGGGAGAGTAAAATAACCATGGACCTCGCTAGTCTGACAATATCAGATCCCAGCTGTCCCCTTTACCTTGGCTGGTGATTCAATTTTGGGGGGACCCCCACGTGTTTTTTTCTTTTTTTTTAATATTATTATTTATTTAAATTAAAATAACAGCGTGGGGTGCCCTCAGTTTTGGATTAGTAGCCAAGGTGAAGTTGCCAGCTGTGGTCTGCACACTGCAGCCGTCTGCTTTACCCTAGCTGGCTATAAAAATAGGGGGAACTCTACGTCATTTTTTTTTTAAATGTATTTATTTTTTACCCTAAATACAAGGCTATGCACCTCTTAGTGCCACATGAAAGGCACAAAAGGGTGCAAAATTACAAAATTCAGGAGAGTGGGAAATGATGTGTCTTTCTGCCATTATAATGACAGAAAAGACTGATATGAAGTGTACAAGCACAGGAAAAACACAGGAGCGCTCTACGCTGTGAAAAGCAGTAGAAAATGGCACTGGAGTTAACATGTGACCGCCTCATGTAGGTTGAAGCTATGGATCCTGGGTAAATTTATGTATTTTCTTTCCTTCAGTTTTTTTGCAGTACGCAAAAAAAACGGAAGGCACACGGATGACAAACAGATGACATACGGACCATATACAGAATGGAAAGGGATGCCACACGGATGCACCCGTGAAAAAAACGGACCATTTTTTGCGGACCGCAAAAACGGATCGGTCGTGTGAATGTAGCCTTATTCTGATCTGCCGTTTATAAACAGCAGGCAGAAATAAGTGTATAGCGTTCCCCAGCGTCAGAAATTCTCCGGGGTTTCAGGGGGTAGCTAAAACCTTGGAGATTATGATTCAGGCCGGTTTTTCCGGTCCCCGCTCACGTGATCACCGATACACACCGTATACCGATGATCACGTTACAGTAAATGACAGCGCCGGTAAAAAATTATTTATCTCCCATCTGGCATGAAAAAAACATGTCAGATGGGAGATAAATCTCCTCCCCGGTCCCTTCAGGTCCCCTGATGTCACCAAAGTGCCCTCCCCCGACCCCTCCAGGAAATCCAAGATGGCCGCACGCACCGGCCGCGTTCACCCTCCTCCTCTGATTTCTGTCGCATGTGCCATGACACATGCGACAAAAAACTCCTCCCCAGACCCTGACAGGTCACCCCCTATAACCCAACCGGTGTTCCTCGGTGTCCCACAGTATCTGTGCAGCGTTGATCCTCCGCGGCCCCCTCCTTCACAATAGATGCTGCCGTATGCACAGAGCGGCTGTCAGCTCAGCTTCCTGTGTTCAGACACAGTGACTGGTGGTAACCATGCATCTGTAAGCAACTGCAATGCACTGCTCATGGGGTAAGGAACACAGTTAATCAGGAGAGCTACACAACATTTCCAAATGGAGGTATTTGATTTTATAGTTGCCTGCTGAACGACTACCAAACATGAGAGTCTGTTATACGCCACAAGAAAACACATCTGAATAGCGAGCTCTGTTGTTTAGTATTCATTCAGCTGGATAACTGGACTTAAAGGGGTATTCCATCTCCAAGATCTTATCCCCAATATATAGTAGGTGGAATAGCAATAATATCAGCAAATACCAATATTTGGAAATGTAGAATAGTTCTCCTGATTAGGCATGCCCTTACCTCATAAGCAGGACATTACAGCTTTGGTAGCAACAGTTATGACATGAACTCTGCTGCTGTGGACCCGGGGAGAGTGGGTGCAAATTCATTGCACCCACACTCCTCACATGGAGGGTCTGCACTCCTAGAAAATGGGGGATACGTTCCATGAGCGTTTCCCCCCCCCATATTCTAGACAGTCCAAAGTCATCGTGGGACCCCCTTATTTTTTTTTCCTTACAATAAATTGGTGAAAGATGGAATGTTTTGGGGGTGTTTTTTCAAATAGATTTTTTTGTCTATTTGTTTTCTTAGTACTGACAGTTTGTGATGTCGGGTATCTGATAGACGCCACACATCATCAACATCACAAACTGCTGGGCTTGATGTCAGGTGACCTTACAGCTAGTATCAACCACATTTATTACCCCGTTTGCCACTACACCAGGGCACGGGATGAGCTGGGGTGAAACGCCAGGATTGGTGCATCTAGTGTATGCGCCATTTCTGGGGCACCTGCGACCTGCTATTTTTAGGCTGTTAACCCCTTAACGACCGCGGGCCGTAAAATTACGTCCTAAATGACATAATCTTACTGCCCGCGGTCCTCCGGCGGCAGCATGCCGCGATCGGCACACATCTCAGCTGATTTTCACAGCTGAGATGTGTGCCTGCTAGGCACGAGCAGAATCGTTATCTGCTCGTGCCGATTAACCCCTTATAATGGCGCTGTCAATACATGACAGCGCCATTATAAGCGCAATCGCGGTAAAGTTTTACTTACCGCCGAAACCGGAAGTCACGTGACGCGATCACGTGACTCCCGATAGTTGTCATGGTAGTACAGGGTCATGTGATGACTCCTGTACTACACATGAATTGGTTTCACTTTCGCTGTGCCCGGGGCACAGCAAAAGAGAAAGAGAGCGTATCTGCTGTTTACAGCCTTCCAGCTGTGATCAGCAGATACTGCAGAGCGATCGGAATGCTGATCGCAATAGCCCCCTAGGGGGACTAGTAAAAAAAAAAAAAAAAGTAAAAAAATAAGTTTTAAAAAATTAAAAAAAAACAAAAAAACCTAAAAGTTCAAATCACCCCCCATTCGCCCCATTAAAAATTAAAGGGTTAAAAAAATAAAAAATATACACACATTTGGTATCGCCGCGTTCAGAAACGCCCGATCTATCAAAATATAAAATCAATTAATCTGATCAGTAAACGGCGTAGCGGCAAAAAAATTCCAAACGCCAAAACGACGTTTTTTTGTCGCCACAACTTTTGCGCAAAATGCAATAAGAGGCGATCAAAATGTAGCATCTGCGCAAAAATGGTACCGTTAAAAACGTCAGCTCGAGACGCAAAAAATAAGCCGTCATTGAGCCTAAGATCCCGAAAAATGAGAACGCTACGGGTCACGGAATATGGCGTAAAACGTGCGCCACTTTTTTCGGACAAACTTCCGATTTTTTTTTAACCCCTTATATAAAAGTAAACCTATACATGTTTGGTGTCTACGAACTCGCACTGACCTGAGGCATCACACCCACACATCAGTTTTACCATATAGTGAACACAGTGAATAAAATATCTCAAAAACCATAGTGCTATCGCACTTTTTTTGCAATTTTTCAGCATTTGGAATTTTTTTGCCATTTTCTAGTACACAATATGGTAAAACTGATGGTTTCATTTAAAAGTACAGCTCGTTCCGCAAAAAATGAGCCCTCACATGACCATATTGACTGAAAAATAAAAAAGTTACGTCTCTCAGAAAAAGAATGGCGAAAAAAAAAAACGGAAAGCGAAAAATCGGCCGGTCGTGAAAGGGTTAAGTGCCAATAACTATGGACCTTCCGACCCTGAGAATACCAGACCACAGTTGTCCGCTTTACCTTGGCTGGTGATCCAATTTGGGGGGGACCCTACTTTTTTTTGTAATTATTATTATTTATAAAATAATTATAAAAAAGAGCCTGGGGTGGCCTCCACATTAAATCCCCAACTACGGTAAAGCTGCCAGCTGTGGTTTTCAGGCTACAGCTGTCTGCTTTACCCTAGCTGGCTACCAAAAATGGAGGGACCCCACGTCATTTTTTTTTTACTTTTTTTTTTTAATAAAAAAATTAATGGCCTTCCCTGTATTTTGATTGCCAGCCAAGGTAACGCCAGGCAGATGGGGGTGGCAACCCTAGCTGTCTGCTTTAACTGCAATGAGAATCAAAAATACCATGGGGCGCTACGTCTTTTATTTTAATGATTTATTCTTACAGCACTGTCATGTCAGGCAATCAAGATACAGGGAAGCCCATTTTTTTTTAGTTATTTAAATAAATGATAAGAAAAAAAAATATGGGCTCCCCCTGCATTTTTTGCAGTGCTAGATAAGGGTAATCCAAGCAGCTACTGGCTGCTAACCCCCACTGCTTGGTGTTACCTTCGCTGTCAATTGAAAATCCAGGGAAGCATTTTTTATTTCCCAAAAAACTAAAAAAAAAAAATGACGTGAGCTTTGCCATATTTTTGTATACTAGCCAGATACAGCAGGTAGGTACGGGCTGCCCCCAACCCTCGGCTGCCTATTTGTACCTGGCTGGGAACTAAAAACATAGGGAAGCCCTTTTTTTAATTATTTCATGAATTTCATGAAATAATTAAAAAAAAAAACGACGTGGGCTTCGCCCCATTTTTGTGACCAGCCGGGTACAACTAGGCAGCTGGGGATTGGAATCCGCAGCACAGGTTAGCCCGAGGTTTCTGGGCGCCTCTGCTGTGAATTGCAGTCCGCAGCCGCCCCAGAAAATGGCGCTTTCATAGAAGCACCATCATCTGGCGCTGTATCCAACTCTTCCAGCTGCCCTGGTAAGGGTGGCTCGCTGGGTAATTATGAGTTAATACTAGCTTTGTTTTACTAGGTAGTATTAAGCCAGAGATTCTTAATGTCAGGCACGTTTGACCCGGCCATTAAGAATCTCCAATAAAGGGTTAAAAAAAAGACACCACACAGAGAAAAAATACTTTAATAGAAATAAATACGCAGACACATTAGAGTCACCATGTTTATTACTCCCTGTCACCCCTCCACGATCCATGGTCTTCTGTCTTCTTCTACTTCAACCCATGCAGCTCTGCTACCTCAGGCTTCACTGCATGGGAGAAAGACGCTACTGCCCCATGCAGAAATCACTCAGTGAGAGTGACCACAGGCTGCCGGCTGTTAGCGGTGACTTCATCGCTCACAGCCGGGTTACCATAGCAACGGTGCTCCGATCACTTGATTCCCGGTGCCGCTATTCACCGGCTGTGACAGCAAGTCCTTGCATGTGTCCAGTTGTAGAGAAAAAAGACCTCGCATCACCACATATAGGTGCTTTACCCAACATAAGGTACAGCAATACACCATTGGAGACCCACATTTCCTATGTGATACCAGACCGTGCAAGATTTGCACATACCAATTGAGGTACTTACCTTGCTTCCTCATCTCTGTTACTTTATGTCATATATTCCTCCTTATGGCTCATACCGATAACCTATACAGATCATCCTCACCAACCCTGAGGACATCCACTCTCCTGTCTTCAACCTCTAGTCACAATATAGAAGTGTCTACATGATTACCTGATTGATCAGTCTCCTCTATATACAGGTGTTTATCATATATAGGCTCTCATAGGACCATATGACCTGTACTACCACAGCCCTATTGACATTTGACATCTTTCCTCCTTCCACAGTAAACTGCCGCTAATATTCATCTCTAATTGAATAACCCTGCACACTACTGCCGCTTCGAACTTTGTGACTATGTGACTATATATATAGTACGTTCCTATACACTCCCCTGTTACATTGTTGACCCACCAGAGACCATATAAAATCTATTGTCTCCTCTTATAACAGGTTGATTACGTACATCTGTACCCCACATATTACCTGCTGAATCTAGGTGACCTTCCCTACCAAGTGTGTTGCACCTATCTGACACCACACATTGCTCACCACCACTCTTACCCGCACAACCCCTTTTCCCATTATGATCTCAGTTCCACATATCTGTGACATCACCATGGACCCGTAACATGCTGTTGTTTGGCTTCTTCCCATCGTCTTCTTCCTTCCAGTGTTGTACTATATTATTTCAATGTAATATATGCCTATACAATTATATTGATGGGTGTCCTTTTATTTTGTTTTCTGTTTTGTCACATTTGTAAATTTGTATCCAGTCTGTCCGACCTAAGGAAGGCCTTTCAGGACGAAACGTCGTCTCCTGGCGGACATTATTTTGTACAGCACTTTCTTCACGATTTTTTGCACTAATAAAAGAAAAGGATCTGAAATCAATTTTTTCCTGTATTTACTTCAAAATACCTACTGGAAACGATTAGTGTGCCGGAGTTACCCTCCTCTTGTTAACGTTTTTTTTTCCTGAGCACCTACAGTGCCTACAAGTAGTATTCAACCCCCTGCAGATTTAGCAGGTTTACACATTCGGAATTAACTTGGCATTGTGACATTTGGACTGTAGAACAGCCTGGAAGTGTGAAATGCACTGCAGCAAAAAAGAATGTTATTTCTTTTTTATTTTTTTTTTAAATTGTGAAAAGTTTATTCAGAGGGTCATTTATTATTTAACCCCTCAAACCACAAGAATTCTGTTTGGTTCCCCTAAAGTATTAAGAAGTATTTCAGGCACAAAGAACAATGAGCTTCACATGTTTGGATTAATTATCTCTTTTTCCAGCCTTTTCTGACTAATTAAGACCCTTCCCAAACTTGTGAACAGCACTCATACTTGGTCAACATGGGAAAGACAAAGGTGCATTCCAAGGCCATCAGAGACAAGATCGTGGAGGGTCACAAGGCTGGCAAGGGGTACAAAACCCTTTCCAAGGAGTTGGGCCTACCTGTCTCCACTGTTGGGAGCATCATCCAGAAGTGGAAGGCTTATGGAACTACTGTTAGCCTTCCATGGCCTGGACAGCCTTTGACAGTTTCCACCCGTGCCGAGGCCAGGCTTGTCCGAAGAGTCAAGGCTAACCCAAGGACAACAAGGAAGGAGCTCCGGGAAGATCTCATGGCAGTGGGGACATTGGTTTCAGTCAATACCATAAGTAACGTACTCCACCGCAATGGTCTCCGTTCCAGACGAGCCCGTAAGGTACCTTTACTTTCAAAGCGTCATGTCAAGGCTCGTCTACAGTTTGCTCATGACCACTTGGAGGACTCGGAGACAGACTGGTCAAGGTTCTCTGGTCTGATGAGACCAAGATCGTGATCTTTGGTGCCAACCACACACGTGACGTTTGGAGACTGGATGGCACTACATACGACCCCAAGAATACCATCCCTACAGTCAAGCATGGTGGTGGCAGCATCATGCTGTGGGGCTGTTTCTCAGCCAAGGGGCCTGGCCATCTGGTCCGCATCCATTGGAAGATGGATAGCACGGCCTACCTGGAGATTTTGGCCAAGAACCTCCGCTCCTCCATCAAGGATCTTAAGATGGGTCGTCATTTCATCTTCCAACAAGACAACGACCCAAAGCACACAGCCAAGAAAACCAAGGCCTGGTTCAAGAGGGAAAAAATCATGGTGTTGCAGTGGCCTAGTCAGTCTCCTGACCTTAACCCAATTGAAAACTTGTGGAAGGAGCTCAACATTAAAGTCCACATGAGACACCCAAAGAACCTAGATAACTTGGAGAAGATCTGCATGGAGGAGTGGGCCAAGATATCTCCAGAGACCTGTGCCGGCCTGATCAGGTCTTATAAAAGACGATTGTTAGCTGTAATTGCAAACAAGGGTTATTCCACAAAATATTAAACCTAGGGGTTGAATAATAATTGACCCACACTTTTCTGTTGAAAATTTATTAAAATTTAACTGAGCAACATAACTTGTTGGTTTGTAAGATTTATGCATCTGTTGATAAATCCTGCTCTTGTTTGAAGTTTGCAGGCTCTAACTTATTTGCATCTTATCAAACCTGCTAAATCTGCAGGGGGTTGAATACTACTTGTAGGCACTGTATATGTGGTGATGCAAGGTCTTTTTTCTCTACAATTGGACATATAATTTTTTGACCTAGCTCCCCCGTTTCCACAGTACAACTTCTTCTTTAGACTTACCTATGTCACATACCGGTTTTTCCACTTTTTCCTACGATGAAAAGACAAAAAGCATAATCTCCAGGGTCACAACATCAAATACTTTTTTAAGCATACCTTCAGAGGAAATTAGAAGGAGAGACTTCGAGAAGGAATTGCAGAGGCATGCAGCTTTGGATCTCCATCTGACCACTCATGCCGAATACCACCGGACAAAAAGAATCCCAAGGGGCCTATGTGTCTCGCTCAGACCAACGATCTTTTCAGACAACAACGATTTTTGCGACAAATTTGAGGCCATACTCAACAAGTGTTCTATGGACATCATAACCTTGACAATTGATTTTCTACAAAAAGACGTTGACCAACTTTCAGTTAATATTCAAACCACAGAAACACAACTTAAGCAGGTTCTATCTGCCCCCGACCTTGAGCAACTTAAAAACAAGACTAACGAATACATCACGGACTTCCGGAAGACATTGGAGAGAAAGAAAATAAATAATTTCCTTCGAGATCAGGAGGACTACGCCAAAGGGACCGTTTACAAAAGGCGTTGAAGAGAATCACCCTCTTTCTCAAGACGCACCCCTCGGTACACAGGATACTCTTCCTCTGGAAGTTCGGACATCGACTCTTGTCCTCCGTGCCATCAACAGAATTTTTTAGGCCAACGTCGTCCCCCCATAAGAAGACGAGGAGGGGGCACAGACGCAAATCAGAGCTATGGGACAGATCGGGTCTGGACGAGATCACAGGTAATGACAACCTAATGTATAATATTTCCTCGTACAACCTGTCTCCTACTGAATATTTGGTCCTTCAAAAAGGACTCTCGTTCAGCCCTACCCCTGAGTAAGATTCTTTCAGAGTACAACAAGAGCTAGATCGTTTTTATAGGTCTGTGCGTCTGAAAACACACTTTAACAATGGTATCAATATTGATAATGTAAATACCGTTTCTCCTGTTACCATGTCTTGCTTTTCTTTAAAAGCTCTAAGCCTCAGGACACAGAGCTCTTTTATGCCTCCTAGGACTTACCATCCAGTATAAACGTTTGTTTCATTAGTCTCCCATGACGTTGAGGAACTCAATAAAAAACTTCACACAGGTGAGTTCCACATTAAGAGCAATCTCTCGACCGAGGAGTCCAGAACCCTTAAGAGTCTCAAGGACAATCAGGCTATCATTATCAAGCCAGCTGACAAGGGTTGTGCCATTGTAGTCTTAGACAGGCAATATTACATCTCTGAAATAATAAGCCAACTGTCAGACAAATCCTCCTACGAACCGCTCCCACGTGACCCCCACCAGTCAGATTGCTTCCCTTATTAGAACCACGGCCCAACATCATTTTGAACGTGGTACTAATGACCTCAAATTAAGAGATTTTCTTAGCAATCCACATCCCATTACCCCAGTTTTCTACACCCTCCCCAAGATACATAAACATCTTACCAGTCCTTCCGGCAGACCCATAGTTGCCTCTACCAATTCCGTGTTATCACCTCTAGCCAGAACCATAGAAAAAAATCATATCACCATTTATCCATCTGACACCCTCTTATCTCAAAGATACATTTCATTTCTTGGAGACACTGGCAGAGTTACACCAGATCCCCAGTTCATCCCTACTTGTGACACTGGATGTCAATTCTTTATACACTAGTATAAACCATAATGAAGGCTTGGAGGCCGTTCACTAGTTTTTTGAACAATTTACTACTTTACCAACTGACAATAGGAATTTTTGCATAGACTTACTTCGGATCATTCTGGAACAAAACTTTTTTCTGTTCCATGACCAGTTCTATTTTCAGCGTAGGGGGACCGTGATGGGAAGTAACGTCGCGCCCCCCTACGCTAACATCTTCATGGCATTTTTTGAGGACAGATACATACATCCCCATCCCCTGATTCTTTGCCCCACCCTATTATGGCGTAGATATATCGATGATATAATCATGATTTGGGACTGGAACCTCGACTCTCTACTAACATTTTTTGAAAAAATCATTACGTTTTTACCAGGTCTTTCATTCACTATCCATCACAGCATACACAGAAGAAGGCTAAGTTCACATGCTGTGTTTTTTTGACGCTGTGTTTTTGTGCATTTTTGGCCGCTAAAAACGCCCAAAAACGCACCCGTGGCCAAAAAACGCGACAAAAAACGCATGCGTTTTTGCCGCGATTTGGTGCATTTTTGGCTGCGTTTTGATGCGTTTTAGATTTCTGCGTTTTGCTGCGTTTTTCCAATGCATTGCATGGGGGGAAAACGCCGAAAAACGCAGGAAAGAATTGACATGTCCATTTTTTTTTTTAAGTTCAAAAACGCAGCTTAAAAAAAAAGTTGTGTGCGGACAGCAAAAATGAAAACGCATAGACTTTGCTGGGGAAGCAAAGTCATGCAGTTTTGAGGCCAAAAACGCACCCGAAAAACGCGCAAAAACGCTGCGAAAAACGCACTGTGTGAACTTACCCTTAATTTCCTGGACTGTATGGTCATCAAAAACAGTGACGGTATCATCTCAACCGATATCTATATAAAGCCTACGGACAGGAATAGCCTGCTCCACTTTACCAGTAACCATCCAAAACACACCATAAACTCTCTTCCGATAAGCCAACATACTAGGGTTGACAGGATAGTGAGTGACAATGATACCCGTTCCTTGAGACATACGGAAATGTGCAACAAGTTCAAACAGAGAGGCTACCCTAACAGCATAGCCAATAAAACTACATCTTCCTCATGTAGCCTACAAACACAACCTGACCGTATTTCCCTGATCAACACGTATCACCCATTCTCTCCACTGGTCAAACAGATTGTCCTCAAACATTGGCCGCTTCTTGGGCTCTCCTATCCACAGGTCAGTGAATTCCAGACACCCCCTTTGTTTTGCTACAAAAAAATCACCCAACATTAGAGATAAACTTGTCAGGGCTGACATAGGCTCCACCACCCGGGCACCCAAACAGAGATTTCTAAATAATCCACAATTTGGCACCTTCCCGTGCCTTAGATGTGCACGGTGCTCAAATATTATCAAAGGTAATTCCTTCTCACATCTTAGAACTGGCAAATCTTTTCCGATTAGGGATTTTTTTTACCTGCGACGGTTCCTTTGTTGTCTACTATATTAAATGTCCTTGCGGTCTCGGATATGTTGGTGAGATGACTCAACATATCCGAGACCGCATTAACAAGCACAAGTCCGACATAAGATGTGGACGGATGATGCTACCCATTCCCTATCATTTTGTATCAGCCGGGCACAAGATCTCCCAACTTAGATTCCAAGTGATTGACCATGTTGGCGTTAACCGCAGAGGGGGCGATAGAGTTAAGCTGCTCTGAGAAAGAGAGGCAAAATGGATCCACACCCTGGGTACCCTCGAGCCCCATGGACTAAATCGCAAGTACGAACAGGGTTTCTAATATACATCCCCATACATTAACACTGTTTTCATCTCAGTACTTAACAACTATTATATTCGCCTTGGTGTTTACATTGTGTCCACATGGGTCACTTGTTGTTTACTGCCTTGTTACTATGACAACTCATTTTACCCATAGATATCCTTATCCACAGACAAACTTCGCTTTGTCTCTCATTGCCTCCTCCTATTGATTAAAAGATTTTACTGGTTGTTTAATTTTCTCCCAATTGACAAATATCCTATATGAACAATGTGTTTAATCTGTATAGATCTGGGTACGCCGCTATATGTATAATATTTATTATATTCTCTTGTACACATTCTAAGTCCTATTTCCATTCCTTGCAGAATTAGCACCACAGAAGTGCACCTTTGTCACCTATCAGACCATCAATAAGTCTGTCATGGTTTCTTATCACTGAAGCTGTGTCTCCGTTCCCAGGACTGTCTGTCATCACCACCATGTGACCCTTAAACATGCCCTCCTGGATATATGTGCGCTCCACTGTCTCACTTCCCCGTTCCACTTAGCGGTAGTGACGCGCTCTCCTCCCCTGGCATTCGCTGGTACATTCAACATCACCTGCACAATAGCGACACGTCACTTCCGGTTTCCCATAACGCGAAACTGGAAATGACATAGCGGCTCCGTTCTTGTTAAAAACATTCTCCCCTTACACATCTATACCCCACAGGATGCACAAGACGCTCGTGGCTATCACCACTGCACCACAGGCACCTGGTAAGTGACTCACCTAGATGATCAGAGCCCACTATATTCCATAGAGCTCTCTTGCTTAATTCACCCTCCTCTTTCTCCCACCATTAGTAGCCTGGTAGTCTCTGGACTCTCTGTCAAACATTACCTATAGACCCCTTTCCCAGGTTAACCTTTTGAAGTCACAGGTACTAACCATTACAATTGATATCACTGACATATGACTATAGAATATATGCTAAATCTTGGTCTCTCTATACTTAGCCATCCAGAGACCTTCATCTACCAATTTATCTACACATTTGTCTACCTGAGATACCTCCCTGCTGATGTGGTATACTTCCCTGCTGATGTGGTAAACCCCCTTTGCTTTTTAACTCAGGTAATGTTTGCATGATACATTGCTATGGACTCTAGTCATTATCCCTTATCTGTTATATCATGAGACTCACCTCCCCCTTTTCTCCTCCTTCTTTCTCCCACCTCTGACCTTCTCCTCTTTTTCTTTCATATTTTACCCAACATAAGGTACAGAAATACACCATTAGAGACCCACATTTCCTATATGATACCAGATCGTGTGGGATTTGCATATACCAATTGAGGTACTTACCTTACTTCCTCGTCTCTGTCACTTTGTCATTTATCTCATACTTTTCTCCTTATGGCTCATACCGATTACCTATACAGATCATCCTCACCAACCCTGAGGACATCCACTCTCCTGTCTTCAATCTCTAGCCACAATATAGAAGCGTCCACTTGTTTGCCTGATTGACCAGTCTCCTCTATATATAGGTATCTACGATATACAGGCTCTCATAGGACTTCATGACCTGTACTACTATAGCCCTATTGACATCTGACATCTCTCCTCCTCCCACAGTACACATATGTTTACCTGGGATATTTCCCTGCTGATGTGATATACTTCCCTGCTGATGTGATAAACTCCTTTTGCTCTTTAACTCAGGTAATGTTTGCATGATACATTGCTATGGACCTTAGTCACCACCCTTTACCTGCCATATTATGAGACTCGCCTACCACCTTTTTCTCCTCCTACTTTCTCCCACCTCTGACCTTCTCCTCTTTTCGACTTCATACTTTACCCAACATAAGGTACAGCAATACACCATTGGAGACCCACATTTCCTATGTGATACCAGACCGTGCAAGATTTGCACATACCAATTGAGGTACTTACCTTGCTTCCTCATCTCTGTTACTTTATGTCATATATTTCTCCTTATGGCTCATACCGATTACCTATACAGATCATCCTCACCAACCCTGAGGACATCCACTCTCCTGTCTTCAACCTCTAGTCACAATATAGAAGTGTCTACATGATTACCTGATTGATCAGTCTCCTCTATATACAGGTGTTTATCATATATAGGCTCTCATAGGACCTCATGACCTGTACTACCACAGCCCTATTGACATTTGACATCTTTCCTCCTTCCACAGTAAACTGCCGCTAATATTCATCTCTAATTGAATAACCCTGCTTACTACTGCCGCTTCGACCTTTGTGACTATGTGACTATATATATAGTACGTTCCTATACACTCCCCTGTTACATTGTTGACCCACCAGAGACCATATAAAATCTATTGTCACCTCTTATAACAGGTTGATTACGTACATCTGTACCCCACATATTACCTGCTGAATCTAGGTGAGCTTCCCTTCCAAGTGTGTTGCACCTATCTGACACCACACATTGCTCACCACCACTCTTACCCGCACAACCCCTTTTCCCATTATGATCTCAGTTCCACATATCTGTGACATCACCATGGACCCGTAACATGCTGTTGTTTGGCTTCTTCCCATCGTCTTCTTCCTTCCAGTGTTGTACTATATTATTTCAATGTCATATATGCCTATACAATTATATTGATGGGTGTCCTTTTATTTTGTTTTCTATTTTGTCACATTTGTAAATTTGTATCCTGTCTGTCCGACCTGAGGAAGGCCTTTCAGGCCAAAACGTCATCACCTGGCGGACATTATTTTGTACAGCACTTTCTTCACGATTTTTGCACTAATAAAAGAAAAGGATCTGAAATCAATTTTTTCGTGTATTTACTTCAAATTACCTACTAGAAACGATTAGTGTGCCGGAGTTACCCTCCTTTAGTCCTTGCATGTTGGCTGACTTTGTAAAGAGCGCCCCATGAAGGAATGGGGAGTCTTCCGTGTGCCAGAGCATGTCGCCGGTACACGGAGATACACAAATGATCACCGCGTACTGGAGAGATGCACTTACAGGACCTAGGACAGGACATGATGTCTAGCCATGTGACCAGTCTGTAGCCAATGAGATAATAGACACGTGACTGGTCACATGGCTATTTTGACGTCACGATAGGTCCTGTCATCAATGCTGGTTATCGGGAGGATGCAGCGATTACCGATGGAAAAGCGGCGGGAGACAGAGTGCAAAACGCATCGTGGGCACCGGTAAGTGTTATGGCAATGTTTATTAACTGTATGTGTACATTTATAATGTGCTTTTATGTGTTTGTGATTGCCTCCCATTGTTTTCAATGGGGTTCGAGAGGTTCGTCGAACAGCTCGTTGAACGGGGCACCGTTCCACGAACCGAACTGAACTCGAACTTTAGGGAGGTCGCTCATCTCTAGTAAAGATGGAGGAAGAAAGTAATCAGGGTTCTGCATGCTTGCCAATCCCCTGTTCAGGATGCAGGCACAATTGCCTCCTGCCCTGCATCTGTCATTGCTCATTTGCAAGCACCATCAGCAACGTTGGCAGGTTTTTTTGCCAACCTGCGTTCAGTTATCCCTAGTCTGGCGTTGACCTTGAAATGAAAATATACAGCCAGCAAAAGAAGGACCCACCCAATGGCCCAATCACTAAACTGGCACATTTACAGACTGCTTGCCCATGAAATGTGGTAATTTAGGGTTGTGGTTGGTGAGGCATGCAGCAACCTCATGGGCGCTGGTAGCCTTCCAGATTAACTCCCCAGCTGCCACTATTTTTTGCCCTACAACATCACATGTATTATAACATCACCTGTGCTGTCACCATTACTGTAAAAACAATATGTACACAAATTCTTGTGGCCAGAGTAATTAATTTTCTTTAACCACTGCATCCTTTACACACACAATGATGGACAAATCCTCTGTGCAATACGTACACCTGTTTACTGCCATGCATTTGACTTTGCATCAGCACAGGTAGCGCTTGCCTTCCACGCTTGTTTCAGGTACCAGTAATTAAAAATATTTTTTTTTTCACATTGTCATCTTGTATTAGTTATTGTTAACCAATCTCTTATTTTGTCTTATTCTATTGGTTGAGCAATTTTTTGTATTATTACACCCCTTATAGCTTTATTATCCACTTAATTAAGGTAATTTATATCTATTTCTACATATTTCCAGTGGTGTTCTTCAGGCGGCTGTATTATGAATGATCTAGTTATATTGTACATTTTATATTTTGGTTTTTATGTCTTCAGAAGTTTATCTATATTTACATATATATGTCGAGTACCTAATTACTACTATATTTGCCAATGGGCATGTATCTTTATATGACACATGATTATATAGATTTTATATACTTTAGTTCACCTGGCTGATAACGCCAGATATTCTGGCATATGTTGCATATATCAACTGTATTCTGTTTAGTCAGACTTTACTTTTACTTTTATGCATTATACAGTGCCTTGCGAAAGTATTCGGCCCCCTTGAATTTTTCAACCTTTTTCCACATTTCAGGCTTCAAACATTCAAACATAAAGACAAACATTTTAATATTATGGTTAAGAATCAACAAGTGGGACACAATTGTGAAGTTGAATGAAATTTATTGCTTAGTTTAAACTTTATTTTTTAAAAAAAAACAAACTGAAAAGTGAGGCGTGCTATATTATTTGTCCCCTTTACTTTCAGTGCAGCAAACTCACTCCAGAAATTCATTGAGGATCTCTGAATAATCCAATGTTGCCCTAAATGACTGATGATGATAAATATAATCCACCTGTGTGTAATCAAGTCTACGTATAAATGCATCGGCTCTGTGATAGTCTCAGTGTTCAGTTTAAAGCTCAGCATCATGAAGACCAAGGAACACAACAGGCAGGTCCGTGATACTGTTGTGGAAAAGTTTAAAACTGGATTTGGTTACAAAAAGATTTCCAAGACTTTAAACATCCCAAGGAGCACTGTGCAAGCTATCATATTGAAATTGAAGGAGTATCATACCACTGCAAATCTACCAAGCCCTGCCAACTATCTAAAGTTTCATCCCAAACAAGGAGAAGACTGATCAGAGATGCAGCCAATAGGCCCATGATCACTCTGGATGAACTGCAGAGATCTACAGCTGAGGTGGGAGAGTCTATCCATAGGTCAACAATCAGTCGTACACTGCACAAATCTGGCCTTTATAGAAGAGTGGAAAGGAGAAAGCCATTTCTCAAAGATATCCATAAAAAGTGTCATTTAAATTTTGCCACAAGCCACCTGGGAGACACATCAAACATGTGGAAGAAGGTGCTCTGGTCAGATTAAACCAAAATTGAACTTTTTGAGCACAATGTCAAACAATTTGCTTGGTGTAAAAGCAACACAACTCATCCCCCTTAACACAACATCCTCACTGTCAAACATGGTGGTGGCAGCATGGGCAAGAATTTCAGTCTCTCGATGTGTAAAACTGATAGAGACATACCCCAAGCAATTTGCAGCTGTAATCTCAGCAAAAGGTGTTGCTACCAAGTATTAACTTAAAGGGGATGAATTATATTGCACTTCCCCCTTTTCTGTTATTTATTTTTTTAAAAAAGTTTAAAATAAGCAATAAATTTCGTTTAACTTCACAATTGTGCCCCACTTGTTGTTGATTCTTCACCATAACATTAACATTTTTATCTTTATGTTTGAAGCCTGAAATGTGGAAAAAGGTTGAAAAATTCAAGGGAGCCAAAAACTTTTGCAAGGCACTGTACTTCATTAACACACTACTTATGTGTATATTTTTCTGTCCACAACGACCACATGACTTAAGGCTGCTTTACTCACAGCGACATCGCTATCAATGTCGCTGATGAAAGCACCCGCCCCCGTCATTTGTGCGTCACGGGCAAATCGCTGCCCGTGGCGCACAATATCACTAGTACCCGTCACACGAACTTACCTGCCTAACGACGTCGCTGTGGCCGGACGAACTGCCTCTTTTCTAAGGGGGCGGTTTTTGCGGCGTCACAGCGACGTCACACGGCAGGCGTCCAATAGAAGCGGAGGGGCGGAGAGCAGCCGAATGAAAGTTACGCCCACCTCGTTGCCAGAGGACGCAGGTACGATGTTGTTCGTCATTCCTGGGGTGTCACACATAGCGATTTGTGCTGTCTCAGGAACTATGGACAACCTGCGTCCTCCTCCAGCAACGATATTTGGGATTTGAACGACGTGTCAATGATCAATGATTAGGCGAGTATTTTTTATCGTTAGTGGTCGCTCGTACGTGTCACGCGCAACGACGTCGCTAATGAGGCTGGATGTGCGTCACGAATTCCGTGACCCCAATGACATCTCGTTAACTATGTTGTTGCGTGTATAGCCCCCTTAAGACCATGGATTTGGTTGAAATGGCACATATTTGTCACTTTTCAAAATATGTTGCATTTAACTTTTGATAGTGTGTTGACACATTAATAAGTTGATTTTCATGTATTAACATTGGAGAGTGCGGTTGATTTTCCCACTGTGTAGAGGCAGACTCCCAAATTATCCCTGGGGATCAAATGTGCCTCATCCACAACTAAAGACATGGAAATGAAAGAATTGCTAATGTACTTTCCAGAGTTTGCAAAGGAGGCCAAATGTGCCCTGTTTGGTACTACTGCTGCCAGTACTGTTGCTACCAGCACCATCAGTGGTGTTAGAGCTGAGACTAGCAGCAACCACATTCTTAAACATGTTAGATAAATTGTGTATTGCTATGCCACATTTAAGTTGTTTCTAAACTTTAACAAACTTAACCATTTTTTTTGTTAAAATTCTGCACCCTTGACATAAAAGTATAACCCTATAAACAGTGAATGAAATAATATTGATCCCTTGCTGATTTTGTAAGTTTGTCCACTGTCAAAGACATAAACAAATTATAAGAGTAGGTTAATTTTACCAGTGATAGGATATTCAAAATAAAATCCAGAAAATCACATTGTATAAATGACATAATTTTTTTTGCACTTTGCAGAGAGAATTAAGTATTTGATCCCCTACCAATCATTAAGAGTTCTGGCTCCAACAGACCACTTAGACTTGTGAGGGCCATTATACAGTGTGGGGGCTTCTAAGAGAACAATTATACATTGTGGGGGTAATGTACTGAGTGAGGACTACTGTGGGGGTCATTATACTGTGTTTTGGAGGAGTAATGGGGACATCATACTATGTATATGGAAGCAGTGAGGACATCTTAATGTGTATAGTGGAGCAGTGGAGACATCATACTGTGTATAGGGGAGCAGTGTTTGCAGAAAGATATGTATACTGGAGCTGTGTGCCTATCATGCTGTATATGGGTGAGCTGTGGGCCAATCTTGCTGTGTACAGTGGAGATGTGGCCCCATCACACTTTGTATAGGGGAGCTGTGGGCTCATAACGACTATGGGGGCAATAAATTGTGTATAGGGAAGATGTAGATGGGACACTCAGGGAACAGTCTTAAAAGTTAAAGGGAATCTGTCAGGTGCAATTTGCACCCAGAACCACAAGCAGTTCTTGGTGCATATTGCTAATCCCTGCCTAACCATCCCTGCATCTGGTAGCATAGATAAAGGGATCTTTAGTAAAAGTGTTTCTAAAGATCTTTTATTGTATGCTAATGAGCGTGGGGACTAGTCCCCTGGGTGTTAGTTCCCCAATCAGTCATGATAGGACCCCTGTGGGTGTCTTATCATGCTAATTAAAATGCAGTGTCATAGGATTATCTCACTGGTCACTAGTAATTTTTCTTTGTATATAGATTTGCTTTCAATAATAGCAGAGTAATCTGATAAGGTTACCCTATATCCACAATTAGGGGGCATCATGATAGTTGTAAATATGGTTACCTGGTTAAGGGCCCACTCAAATCTTTTGTCTCCCCCCTTCCTAGAGCTGAAACCCTAGCTATGCATCTGCAACAGGTTATATATGTTACAATGTTATTCGAATATTCTATAAAGCTGAAATCTTCCTTTCATCTTGCACATCAACCCACATAAATATTTCCCAATATTTCCCATCATAAGTGACATAAGAATTTTACTAACATATTAAAATAACATATTTGTTTCCAGTTGGACACTAACTATCAAAACAAATTCTCCATATTTCGTTTCAGCTAAGCTTGATTCATTTAAGTCAATGTCAATATTTATTTGATTTTTACTACTATTATTGCAATTGTCAGATTATAAATTCATTTGGGTTTGTCCACAATTTTCTAACCGATTACAAAATCAATGTTTATGTAATTTCTCTGAACAGTACATGACTAGGCAGTCAGTCAAGTTTATTTAAATGAGAAAAATTTAAAGGGCTTTTCCACCTTTTTCAAACCTGACTAGAGGAAGGCAGTCATTATAAAGTTAGAAAATTAATGTTACTTACTACAACTAGAAATTATTACACCCTGTCCATTCCATTATCTGATTGATGAAGCCGCTTATTAAATAAAGAAAAAGTGACTGCTAAACAGATTGTCATCTTACCTTAAAAACAGTTTTGTTTTCCCCTTGTCTGTCTATCTATGTGTGATTTACCACTCCAGTCCCGATTGTCTACAGGGTTGGGCGTGAGGAGGTATTAGACCTGGGGCTGTTCAGAAGCCAGGGCTGTGCTGGCGATCCAGACATCTTCACCTACAGAAATACCTCTGGTATACGGGACAGTTAGGGCTCCTTAACCTGAGGACAAGTTTAGGAACCCTTATTTCAAGTTACTATGTTACCATTGTGATATTATTATTGGCCAACCCATATCTTTTCATGGATCCCATAGCCTCTCTTATGAGGTCATTGCAGGCGCTGCCATTCCAGGTGGCGATATTAAAAGGGGTGGTTCAGTCTTCTACATTGGTGCAGTCCGGGTTGGTTGTCATATCACTTTAACCTAAACTGCCACTTCCGAAGCGCTTTGCTGGGGATCACAGTCGGTTTGTCTCCTTCCGTTAGGCATGTAAGTTCTACTTCCATCTGCATCCTCTTTCTTCTGGGAGTGAGACACAGTGTGTGGGTATTGTGGTCTCACTTCTTTGTAGTGACTTACAATCTTGGGTATTTTCCTTTCCTCCTGATTCCCCTGTGTTTGGGTCTGTGGACTTTTTTTTCTGCACTCGGCCTCATTTACGACGAATGTCATTGGTCAAATTTATTATTCGTTCACTTGTACAGAGGAGCCAGCCACCTTAAGATTTCTGAGCTGAATTCCGGTGTTGCTCAGTGGATCACAGTTGGATGGCCCTGCTCTTAAGACCAAATTTTTTCAGGGTGTTTCCAAAGAGGTTAAGGAGGCTATGAAGATGTATGAGACTCTTCCCTCTCTTGAGTGTTTCATGGCTCTGGTAATCTGAAAAGTTCACCGGTTCTGCCCGAGGTCTCATCATTCTATATCCATGTGGAATAGTGCAACAGCTTCACCCTGATACGAGGACAGGCGGATCGGGATAAAGGTGGTGAATATCCCAATCACCAGTCGGGGTCCACCGTGCTCCAAGATGGTAAAATAGCTGCTGGCAACCCGTAGGTCAGGAGGATAATACAGCGCTGGGTAGTTCCGAAATAATATGAGGATTATCCAAGTTAAACATCACTTGGACCAGGACAATTGTGAACCCTGTTAACGCCACAGGGTCCACACACCTAAAAGAGTACCTCCCCTGTTAGCACCACAGGAGTCCTGTGGTACACTGTCCGTGTGCATATGGGGCAAACCGGGAGAGTAGGCGCAGCAGCCGCAGCCCAGTTAACTCCACTGGGCTGCTATAACAGGACTGGAATAATAGGAGGGAAGCGCGACGCCTGACCCTAATGTGCCAAGTCACGGATCTTGGCGTGACAGGCACCGGACGCCTACCCCTACCTACCGCTTCCAGAACTAAAGACTGTACCACAATGTGGCTCTATATATGTGGAATGCATGTGAAGACTGCGCACCATGGTGCGGTCTCCAGTAGAGATGAGCGAACCGGTCCCGGTTCGGCTCGAGGCCGGTTCGCCAAACGGGGGTCCCGTTCGAGTTCGGTTCGTCGAACGTTCGACGAACCGAACTCGAACGTATAGGCTATAATGGGAGGCAATCACAAACACATAAAAATGCATTATAAATGTACACAAACAGTTAATAAACATTGCCATAACACTTACCGGTCCCCGCGATCCCTTCTGCACTCTGTCTCCTGCCGCTATTCCATCCGATGATCGCTTAATCCTCCCGGTGACCTGCACTGCCAGCAGAGATGCAGGACCTATCGTGACGTCAAAATAGCCATGTGACCAGTCACGTGGCTATTATCTCATTGGCTACAGACTGGTCACATGACTATGACACGTCATGTAGGACCTGCGAGTGCATCTCTCCGGTACACGGTGCACATATGTGTATCGCCGTGTACCGGCGACATGCTCTAGCACACGGTCGACTCCCCGTTCCGTTAGGGACCGGCTGACACAGCCGGTCATTAACGGAGATCACCCTTGCCATAGCAACGCAGTTAGCGGTGACGTCACCGCTAACAGCGGCTCCGAGAGCACCGTTGCTATGGTAACGCGTCTGTCAGCGTTACCGCTGTTACCGCTGACAGCCAGCACTGATCACTCACGGAGTGAAGGCTGCACGCTGCTTCCCGATTGTAGTGAGGATTGTAGTGAGGATGAGGTTCCCCAGCCCCAAGTGATGAGCTGGTGAATCTCATCCTTCCTCACTACAATCGTCACTACTACTACACTAGTGAGGATTGTAGTGAGGATGAGATGCCCCAGCCCCAAGTGATGAGCTGGTGAACCTCATCCTCACTACAATCGTCACTACTACTACACTAGAAAGAAAGAAGACAGAAGAGCAGGATCGTGGAGGGCTGACAGGGGGTAATAAAGATGGAGTCTCTAATGTGTCTGTGTATTTATTTCTATTAAAGTATTTTTTCTCTGTGTAGTGTCTTTTTTTTAACCCTTTATTGGAGATTCTTAATGGCCGGGTCAAACGTGCCTGACATTAAGAATCTCTGGCTTAATACTGGCTAGTAAAACAAAGCCAGTATTAACTCATGATTACCCAACAAGCCACCCGGCTCCAGGGCTGTTGGAAGAGTTGGATACAGCGCCAGATGATGGCGCTTCTATGAGAGCACCATTCTCTGGGGCGGCTGCGGACTGCAATTCGCAGCAGAGGCGCCCAGAAACGTCGGGCTAACCTGTGCTGCGGATTCCAATCCCCAGCTGCCTAGTTGTACCCGGCTGGACACAAAAATGGGGCGAAGCCCACGTCATTTGTTTTTTAATTATTTCATGAAATAAGTGAAATAATTAAAAAAAACGGGCTTCCCTATATTTTTGGTTCCCAGCCGGGTACAAATTGGCAACTGGGGGTTGGAGGCAGCCCGTGGCTGCCTGCTGTACCTGGCTAGCATACAAAAATATGGCGAAGCCCACGTCATTTTTTTGGTGGGCAAAAAAATTCTGCATACAGTCCTGGATGGAGTATGCTGAGCCTTGTAGTTCTGCAGCTGCTGTCTGCTCTTCTCTATACAGATAGACAGCAGCTGCAGAACTACAAATCTCAGCATACTCCATCCAGGACTGTATGCAGAAGTTTTTTGCCCCCTGAAAAAATTATGTGGCTTCGCCATATTTTTGTATGCTAGCCAGGTACAGCAGGCAGGTACGGCTGCCCCCAACCCCCAGTTGCCTATTTGTACCCGGCTGGGAACCAAAAATAAAGGGAAGACCTTTTTTTATTATTTCATGAATTTCATGAAATAATTAGAAAACAAATGACGTAGGCTTCGCCCCATTTTTGTGTCCAGCCAGGTACAACTAGGCAGCTGGGGATTGGAATCCGCAGCACAGGTTGGCCTGAGTTTTCTGGGCCCCACTGCTGCGAATTGCAGTCTGCAGCCGCCTCAGAAAATGGCATTTTCATAGAAGCGCCATATTCTGGCGCTGTATCCAACTCTTCCAGCACCTGCCTGCTATACCTGGCTAGCATACAAAAATATGGCGAAGCTCACGTCCTTTTTTTGTAGTTTTTTGTCAAAAAAAATAAAAAATGCTTCCCTGGATTTTCCATTGCCAGTGAAGGTAACACCAAGCAGTGGGGGTTAGCAGCCAGTAGCTGCTTGGATTACCCTTAGCTAGCAATACAAAAAATTCAGCGGGAGCCCATATATATTTTTTTTAATTATTTATTTAAATAACTAAAAATAAAATGGGCTTCCCTGTATTTTGATTGCTGGACATCACAGTGCTGTAAAAATAAATCTTTAAAAAAATGACGTAGCGCCCCGCGGTATTTTTGATTCTCAGAGCAGATAAAGCAGACAGCTATGGGTTGCCACCCCCGTCTGCCTGCTGTTACCTTGGTTGGCAATCAAAATACAGGGAAGCCCATTAATTTTTTCTATTTAAAAAATAGTTAAAAAAAAAATGACGTTGGGTCCCCCCATTTTTGATAGCCAGCTAGGGTAAAGCAGACGGCTGTAGCCTGAAATCCACAGCTGGCAGCTTTACCGTGGTTGGGGATCCAATGTGGAGGTCCCCTCAGGCTCTTTTTTATAATTATTGTATAAATATTAATAATTACACAATAAAAGTAGGGTCCCCCCCAAATTGGATCACCAGCCAAGGTAAAGCGGACAGCTGTGGTCTGGTATTCTCAGGGTGGGAAGGTCCATAATTATTGGGCCTTCACAGCCTAAAAATAGCAGGCCGCAGGCACCCCAGACGTGGCGCATCCACTAGATGCGCCAATCCTGGCGCTTCACCCCAGCTCATCCCGTGCCCTGGTGCAGTGGCAAACGGGGTAATAAATCGGGTTGATACTAGCTGTAAAGTAACCTGAGATCAAGCCCAGCAGTTTGTGATGTCATGGCGTCTATTAGATACTCAACATCATAAACTGTCAGTACTAACAAAAAAAAAAAATCGACAAAAGAAATTTATTTGAAAAAACAGTCCCCAAAACATTTCCTCTTTCACCAATTTATTGTAAGAAAAAAAATAAAGGGGTCCCACGACGACTCTGGACCATCTAGAATATGGGGGGGGACACTCAGGGAACGTATCCCCCATTTTCTAGGAGTGCGGACCCTTCATGTGAGGAGTGTGGGTGCAATGAATCTGCACTCACTCTTCTCGGGTCCACAGCAGCAGAGTCCATGTCGTAATGGTTGCTACCAAAGCTGCAATGCCCTGCTCATGAGGTAAGGGCATGCCTAATCAGGAGAACTACTGTAGAGGAAGCTCTGCTCACTGGTATATAGGTGCTCAGAGGTAATAATAGATACAATTAGTGAGTAACCTCGGCACTCTAAATCTCCCAGACTAAGTCAGTAAGTCACAACGGATAGTAATGCAAAATCACTCTTTATTGGTCCGTATTAAGAAAAAATTTTTTCATAAGCATATATGTTTTTGTCCAAAACAAGTTACAAATGACGTTTCGGCCTGAGCCTTCGTCAGATTGGACTCATCTGCATGTAATTATGAAAAATGACAATAATCAGTATCACATAAGAGTGAGAGAACAATAACATAAACTCGAACAATGTAGAGGTACAATTGGGATGCAGCAAAAAAATTGCAACACAGCAAGAAATGAAACACATGATACAAATGTCATAATACAGTACAAGGACAATATAGTAATGACAAATATGGGGTCAGAGTAGACGTAGACAGCTCTGGTACGAAAGAGATGTCAATCATAAAGTAACATGTGCAGTAGGTGTAGAGCTACAGTGTGCATGGCAGAGCTAATGGGTAGACCGACCATAGCAAAAGAACGGAGAGAAAGTGGAGAAAAAGTGGAGAAAAAGTGGAGAATAAGTGGAGAAAAAGTGGAGAAAAAGTGGAGAAAAAGTGGAGAAAAAGTGGAGAAAAAGTGGAGAAAAAGTGGAGATAAAATGTGGCATGTGGCACTAAGGGGTGCTTAGCTTTGTATTTAGCCAAAAAAATGAAAAAAAAATGACGTAGGGTTCCCCCTAGTTTTGTAGCCAGCTAGGTTAAAGCAGATGGCTGCAGCCTGCAGACCACAGCTGGCAACCTCACCTTGGCTGGTAATCCAAAACTGAGGGCACCCCACGCTGTTATTTTAAATTAAATAAATAATTTAAAAAAAAAACACGTAGGGGTCCCCCAAAATTGGATCACCAGCCAAGGTAAAGCAGACAGCTGGGGCCTGATATTCTCAGACTAGGGAGGTCCATGGTTATTGGACTCTCCCCAGCCTAAAAATAGCAGGCCGCAGCCGCCCCAGAAGTGGCGCATACATTAGATGCGCCAATCCTGGTGCTTCGCCCCAGCTCATCCCGCGCCCTGGTGCGGTGGCAAACGGGGTAATATATGGGGTTAATACCAGATGTGTAAGTCACCTGGCATCAAGCCCTGGGGTTGGTGAGGTCAGGCGTCTATCAGATACCCGACATCACCAACCCAGTCAGTAATAAAAAAAAATAGACGACAAACACATTTTTATTTGAAAAAACACTCCCCAAAACATTCCCTCTTTAACCAATTTATTAGAATGAAAAACAAATCCAGGTCTGGTGTAATCCAAGGGGTTGCCATGACGATCCACACTGTCCCAGTCATTGAAGAGCAGGATGTTCCCCATTGGCTGGGAGAGCAGTGCAGTGACCTGAGCTAACATCAATGTGTCAGCCCAGGTCACTGCAGGGGATGACAAGTGCTGCTGTCAGCGAGGTACATTACCTGCGCTAATCTCCAGCACTGCCGACAGCCCCTGTCACTGAGCTCAATGACCGGCTTCACACCAAGTATAGCGAGAGGTCCGTGACGTCACCGCTATTCAGTCTCGGGTCGGAAGCGAGAGGTGATGTGACAAGCGGCGGCCATTGAGGACAGTGAAAGCGCTGAGGTCGGGATGGCGGGACTTCATCACCGCAGGTAAGCCGAGCGGGGGGTGTGTGTGTGTGTGTGTGTGTGTGTGTGTGTGTGTGTGTGTATGTATGTATGTGTACATGCCGCGGGCAGGAGGGGGCGGAGCGAGCTGAGCGGGGAAGTGTGGGCTTCCTGCACGTAACTAAGATAAACATCGGGTTACTAACCAAAGCGCTTTGCTTGGATACCCGATGTTTATCTTGGTTACCAGCTTCTGGCAGGCTGCCAGCGATGGCTCCTGCACACTGTAGCTGTAAAAAGCCCTGCTTTTTGCTGCTAGAACCGTTCTCGAACATATCTAGAACTATCGAGCTTTTGCAAAAAGCTCGAGTTCTAGTTCGATCTCGAACAGCCCCCAAAATCACTCGAGCCCCGAACTGGAGAACCTCGAACCACGAACCGCGCTCAACTCTAGTCTCCAGGCCCTTTTAACACCTAGGTGTTACGGGGGGCTGTCTGATAATAACCTAAAGGAGTATCAGACAGTCAGGGTCCACCGTGCAAAGACTTTGCTGCAGACTATGGCAGAGTGCAATACCTCTGTTAACTCATAGAAGGATATAATAAGTAAGTAAAGCAATTCCTCCCTTACTTGGAGGGTGTGTGGAATGATCTCTGTTAATAATCACAGAGACAAAGGCAATGTGTGCGAAATGGCACCTACCTAGGTCCGCTCTTCTAGTGGTGCAAAAGAGACGAACAGCAGTGTAAGCCGCACAAAGCTCCTACCTGCGTTCGCTCCACTAGTGTGCGAGGACACGAACCAAGAGATATGGCACCTGCCTAGGTCCGCTCTTCTAGTGGTGCAAAAGAGACGAACAGCAGCGTAAGCCGCACAAAGCTCCTACCTCTGTTCGCTCCCCTAGTGTGCGAGGATACGAACAACTGCCAGGCGCAGTATAAGGAACGTTACCCTAGCGGCAACGTCCACCTACGAGTCGAATCACAAGGCCCAGCCAGACCATGTGCCTCAGGCACCTGCCTATGTCCGCTCCCCTAAGAGGTAAGGATATGGACAGCAGCCGAAGCTGTAAGGTATAAGAACGCTACACTGCCGGTAGCGCTCACCTAGCATAGACAGAGGAATGCCTAGAGGAACGCGCACAGAGCGTCTACTCTTATGCATGAACCAAGAGGACTGAGCGCCATGCGGCGTGTGTCAGGGTCTTATATAGACTCTGTGCCTCATCCAAGATGGAGGACACCAGAGCCAATCCGCTGCCAGAACAACAGGAGTGACGTCATGCTGGCCTATCACCGAGCAAGGTGTCACAAGCACATGACCAGCAACCAATCTGCATAGAAGGTGTCAGAGACATGTGACCTCGTGTCAACGATGATGTCACCCGCACATGTGCAATGGCTCCAAGATAGGACTTAGTCTCCGGCGCTCGCACATGTGCTGTAGCAAGAAATCTGGACTTAGTCTCCAGCGCTCGCACATGTGCAGTAGCAAGAAATCTGGACTTAGTCTCCAGCGCTCGCACATGTGGAGTAGCAAGAAATCTGTACATAGTCTCCAGTGCTCGCAGCAACCATAACACTAGGGCCCGCCCAAACTCAAAACTCCTGTGTGAACCACAATGGCACCTCCAGGGGCCAATAGCAGAATGCCACATCATCAATGATGTCACCAGCAGCCTATCTGGAACCGCCACATCACTGATGACACAAAGGCAGCACCGCCCCAAACACCTAAGGTCTCTAAAATCCTGTGTGTCCACTAGGCGGAAAGGCAGCATTTCGGTAGCCAAGAGCTTACAGAGGGATAGAGTCAACCTCTTAGCTTTGTCATGGGTCGCAGGAAATGGCCTTTTATTTGACCACATCTGAGGGACAGAGATCTGGCTGCTGTGTGTAGACGGTGTTGAGTAGGGTGTCCCTGGAAAAATGCAGGTTTGTGAGGAAAGTGCAGGCGGAGACATGATGTTTACTCACAAGGAAGTTATCAATACTCAAAAAAAACTTCTTTACGGTGGTCTTTAAAGCGTCACTAAATGTATCCCTACAAGCACTTCAAAAGACCATATTATAATACAAAATATTCCATCTTTATTAACATGATTAAAAAACATGTACACAAAAGACACAAAGACATGACAAAAGACTTTTTTGAACAAAGGTGTAGAAAGAGGAGTCTATCAAAAAGGCATGATTTTAACAATTTCATTCATAGTACCATTTAGTATGTTGAAACCATCATTTATCCTCCCCTGTATACTGGGGTGAGTTTGTGCAAAAGGGTCTACGTACAATTCTCCTTGCATAAAATCTATAGGTAATAGTAATGAAATTTTATACTGAAAATAGCAAGTGGAGTAAACCTCATATGATGCATAAAAAATCTGCATGTAAATACAATTCAAAATACTCTGGTTTATAAGCAAAATGCATTTGTCCCATTACATATAGGTCTATCATTCATGTTTTGCAAAAGAGCACTGTAAAGTGGACACAGCAATAAAGTATGTTGCAAAGATTTCAGATCTCACAGGAGGGGAGATCCGATAGCATTTCACAAACCAGCATTTCAAGGTCCATATGGACAAAACATGCAGAGAGATGGTATGGTTACCTAATGGATAGAGCCTCCCTCACACCACTCCAACGATCGTTTCACGTATCTTCGTCAGGGAGTCAGGCGGAGACATGATGTTGCCTACATCCAACGTTGGTGCTATCGATGTCTGAGAGAGTTGTACACACTCACTTGTTTCCCCTTCCAAACCAACTAACGACCTACCAAGCAAACTGCCTGTTGCGGTTACAGTGGTGGAAGTTGTGCGTGGAAAACCAGGTGTGACTGCTGTCCCCACAGTCCTAGAAGATGAAGAGCGCGCGGATGCACTGGAAGGGGCAGGCCGTGGATGGTTCGCTCCGCTAGGCCGCATTGCAGCACGGTGAACTTCCCACTGGGACCTATGATATTTATTCATGTGACGAATCATAGAAGAAGTTGTCAAACTGCTGATGTTTTGACCTCTACTAACAGAATCACAACAAATTTTACACATCACATAATTTGGGCGATCTTTTTCTATGTCAAAAAAGGACCAGCCTAGGCAAGGCTTAGAGGGCATGCGACCTGCTGAGCCCCCCCGACTAGTGCTCAGAGGCAGAGTGGTGGCTGATGATGCAGTTATAGACGTGCTATCAGTGCTCCGACTCTGTCCAGGAAGGCGCAAGGTAACTTCGTCGTCGGTTGCATCCTCCTCCACCGCCTTTGTTGACCTCCTCGAGTGCCTGACTGGGGGTTGACAGTAGGTGGGATCTAGAACTTCATCATCAATTGTTGTGTTTGCACTCCCCTCCCGCTCAGACCGAGCCTCTTCTTGCCCTGACCGAATATTTAAGTTGTCATCCCAATCTGGTATCTGCGTCTCATAGTCATCAGTATGTTCCTCATTGTCTATAACCACAGGTGTTACAGTTTGTGACAAAGGGTCAACATTATGCTCAGAAACTTGGTCCTCACGGCCTGAATCAGAGTCACAAAGGTTCTGGGCATCACTGCAGACCATTTCCTGGTCTGTACTCACTGTAGCTTGGGAGCAGACCTCTGATTCCCAGGCTATAGTGTGACTAAACAGCTCTGCAGACTCAGCCATCTCAGTTCCACCATACTGTGCAGGGCTGATGGAGACTTCAGAGCTGGGAGAAAGCAAGTTTGATTGGGATGACAACTCAGAGGACTGGTGTTTTTTGGATGCGGTACTTGAGGTGGCTGAGAGGACACTTGTTGGACCACTTGAGATCCATTCAAGCATTTTCCTTTTTTGGCCATCATCTACCTTTGTTCCTGTTGTTCGTGTCCGTAAAAAAGGGAGCACATCGGATTGTCCACGGTAAGTAGTAGACATCTTACTTTTGCTGGTAGATGGTCTATCTTCAGCAGATGATAATGGAGCTTTGCCACCTTCCCCACGGACAAACCATTTTTTTCCTTTTCCACCACGCCTCTTCCCCTTTCCCCCAGCATCTGTCATTTTGCCAGTCATGTTGATTGCGACAAGATTGTGCACTGAAAATGTGGTAGTAAAAATTGAGAGGTGGTGTAGATTGCAGCGGTGGTCTAGCTTTATTAACAGCAGAATAATAAAGAATAAATATCCCTGACAATGCAACTACGGCCCTTAAACTGGCAGCATTAATTGCTAGTATAATGGCTTAGTTATAATGAGTTTGAGTGTGCAATGCAGGCAGACGTGCTGCAAATATCTTTGTTCTACTGGGACTAAACAGAAGTCCAATAGCCACGTTTAGGATGCCACTAAGTTCCCTCAGTGTTTGCTAGTATAATGGCTTAGTTATAATGAGTTTGAGTGTGCAATGCAGCCAGACGTGCTGCAAATATCTTTGCAGTACTGGGACTATACAGAAGTCCAATAGCCACGTTTAGGATGCCACTAAATTCACTCAGTGTTTTCTAGTATAATGGCTTAGCTATAATGAGTTTGAGTTTGCAATGCAGGCAGACGTGCTGCAAATATCTTTGCACTACTGGGACTATACAGAAGGCCAATAGCCACGTTTAGGATGCCACTAAGTTCACTCAGTGTTTGCTAGTATAATGGCTTAGTTATAATGAGTTTGAGTGGGCAATGCAGCCAGACGTGCTACAAATATCTTTGCACTACTGGGACTATACAAAAGTCCAATAGCCACGTTTAGGATGCCATTAAGTTCACTCAGTGTTTGCTAGTATAATGTCTTAGTTATAATGAGTTTGAGTGTGCAATGCAGCCAGACGTGCTGCAAATATCTTTGCACTACTGGGACTATACAGAAGTCCAATAGCCACGTTTAGGATGCCACTAAGTTCACTCAGTGTTTGCTAGTATAATGGCTAAGTTATAATGAGTTTGAGTGTGCAATGCATCCAGATGTGCTGCAAATATCTTTGCACTACTGGGACTATACAGAAGTCCAATAGCCACGTTTAGGATGCCACTAAGTTCACTCAGTGTTTGCTAGTATAATGGCTTAGTTATAATGAGTTTGAGTGTGCAATGCAGCCAGATGTGCTGCAAATATCTTTGCACTACTCGGACTATACAGAAGTGCAATAGCCACGTTTAGGATGCCACTAAGTTCACTCAGTGTTTGCTAGTATAATGGCTTAGTTATAATGAGTTTGAGTGTGCAATGCAGGCAGACGTGCTGCAAATATCTTTGCACTACTGGGACTATACAGAAGTCCAATAGCCACGTTTAGGATGCCACTAAGTTCACTCAGTGTTTGCTAGTATAATGGCTTAGTTATAATGAGTTTGAATGTGCAATGCAGCCAGACGTGCTGCAAATATCTTTGCACTACTGGGACTATACAGAAGTCCAGTAGCCACGTTTAGGATGCCACTAAGTTCACTCAGTGTTTGCTAGTATAATGGCTTAGTTATAATGAGTTTGAGTGTGCAATGCAGCCAGACATGCTGCAAATATCTTTGCACTACTGGGACTATACAGAAGTCTAATAGCCACGTTTAGGATGCCACTAAGTTCACTCAGTGTTTGCTAGTATAATGGTTTAGTTATAATGAGTTTGAGTGTGCAATGCAGCCAGACGTGCTGCAAATATCTTTGCACTACTGGGACTATACAGAAGTCCAATAGCCACGTTTAGGATGCCACTAGTGATGAGCGAGTATGCTTGTTACTACTCGGTACTCGCACGAGTATCACTGTACTCGGTCTACTCGGCGGGTACCGAGTAATTTTGCAATACTCGTGCTTTACTCGTGGTCTTCATCCCTGCATGTTGGCGCTCTTTTGAGAGCCAGCCCTCATGCAGGGATTGGCTGGCAGACCACTGCAATGCCACAGGCCTGTTAGTTGTGGAATTGCAGTGATTGGCCGGCCTGCACAGCGTGACCGAGCCTTTATACCGGCCGGCGCGCTGTGCTCTGTACACAGCCATCTCATATTCCCTGCTTTCCACGCCCACAGGCGCCTATGATTGGTTGCAGTGAGACACGCCCCCACGCTGAGTGACAGGTGTCACACTGCACCCAATCACAGCAGCCGGTGGGCGGGTCTATACTGTGCAGTAAATTAAATAAATAAATAATTAAAAAAAACGGCGTGCGGTTCCCCCAATTTTAATACCAGCCAGATAAAGCCATACAGCTGAAGGCTGGTATTCTCAGGATGGGGAGCTCCACGTTATGGGGAGCCCCCCACCCTAACAATATCAGTCAGCAGCTGCCCAGAATTGCCGCATACATTATATGCGACAGTTCTGGGGCTGTACCCGGCTCTTCCCGATTTACCCTAGTGCGTTGGCAAATCGGGGTAATAAGGAGTTAATGGCAGCCCATAGCTGCCACTAAATCCTAGATTAATCATGTCAGGCGTCTCCCCGAGATTCCTTCCATGATTAATCTGTAAATTACAGTTAAAAAACACACACACCCGAAAAATCCTTTATTAGAAATAAAAAACACTAACAAAGTCCCTCATTACCAATTTATTAACCCCGACAAACCCTCCATGTCCGGCGTACTCCACGGACCTCCAGCGTCGCGTCCAGCTCTGCTGCATGGAAGTGACAGGAGCTGCAGAAGACACCGCCGCTCCGGTCACCTCCACGCAGCTAATGAAGACAGCCGTGCGATCAGCTGAGCTGTCACTGAGGTTACCCGCTGTCACTGGATCCAGTGACGGCGGGTAACCTCAGTGACAGCTCAGCTGATCGCGCTACTCACCTCATTTGCTGCGTGGAAGTGACCGGAGCGGCTGTGTCTTCTGCAGCTCCGGTCACCTCTATGCAGCAGCGCAGGATGCGACGCTGGAGCATCCTGGATTCCGGCGGACATGGAGGGCTTTTTGGGGCTGATTAAAGTGGTGAACCAGGGTATATGTGTGTGTTTTTTATTTCTAATAAAGGATTTTTTCGGGTGTGTGTGTTTATTTACTGTAACTTACAGATTAATCATGGAGGGTGTCTCATAGACGCCTGACATGATTAATCTAGGGTTTAGTGGCAGCTATGGGCTGCCATTAACTCCTTATTACCCCGATTTGCCAACGCACCAGGGTAAATCGGGAAGAGCCGGGTACAGCCCCAGAACTGTCGCATCTAATGTATGCGGCAATTCTGGGCGGCTGCTGACTGATATTGTTAGGGTGGGGGGCTCCCCATAACGTGGAGCTCCCCATCCTGAGAATACCAGCCTTCAGCCGTATGGCTTTATCTGGCTGGTATTAAAATTGGGGGAACCGCACGCCGGTTTTTTTAATTATTTAATTATTTATTTCACTGCACAGTATACACACACCGGCTGCTGTGATTGGTTGCAGTGAGACAGCTGTCACTCAGTGTGGGAGCGTGTCTCACTGCAACCAATCATAGGCGCCGAAAAGCAGGAAAGCAGAGAATAGGAGATTGATTAATGAGCGGCCGGCTTTTTCAAAAGAGGAAAAGCCACCGGAGTTTGAACAGCTGTGCAGCGCCGCGGCAGTGATCGGGGAACGGTAAGTAAGAGAGAGGGGGGAGAATGACCGACAGACAGTGAGAGGGGGACAGACAAGACAGAGAGAGACAGACCGACGGACTGAGGGAGATAGAATAAAAAAAAAAAATGACCGACATCGTTAGTAAAAAGCACAAAACGTGCGTTTTGGACATCGGACTGCCACACAAGGTTTTCATGTAAAATCTTTCATGTATTAATCTCAAAAAGTAACATACACCAGCTCTATCTCACTATTGGGTATGTGCCCTTAACATTTCCGCCATGAAAATTCATTTTGGTGTCATTTTGGAAGGTTTTCTGGTGAGTCCGTAAAAATGGCGTAAAACTCGGACAAAATTGTTCACAGCTGTGACTTTTGAGTGATAAATGCTTCAAGGGGTCTTCCCCATGCTGATGCCATGTCATTTTAGCACTCTTCTGAGACTTTTGTGACATTTTTAGGGTTTCTACATGCTGCCGGGGGGTCATTTCACAAAAATACTCGGGTCTCCCATAGGATAACATTGGGCTCGGTGCTCGGGCCGAGTACACGAGTATCTTGGGAGGCTCGGCCCGAGCTTCGAGCACCCGAGCTTTTTAGTACTCGCTCATCACTAGATGCCACTAAGATCACTCAGTGTTTGCTAGTATAATGGCTTAGTTATAATGAGTTTGAGTGTGCAATGCAGCCAGACGTGCTGCAAATATCTTTGCACTACTGGGTCTATACAAAAGTCCAATAGCCACGTTTAGGATGCCACTAAGTTCTCTCAGTGTTTGCTAGTATAATGGCTTAGTTATAATGAGTTTGAGTGTGCAATGCAGGCAGACGTGCTGCAAATATCTTTGCACTACTGGGACTATACAGAAGTCTAATAGCCACGTTTAGGATGCCACTAAGTTCACTCAGTGTTTGCTAGTATAATGGCTTAGTTATAATGAGTTTGAGTGTGCAATGCAGCCAGACGTGCTGCAGATATCTTTGCACTACTGGGACTATACAGAAGTCCAATAGCCACGTTTGGGATGCCACTAAGTTCACTAAGTGTTTGCTAGTATAATGGCTTAGTTATAATGAGTTTGAGTGTGCAATGCAGCCAGACGTGCTGCAAATATCTTTGCACTACTGGAATATACAGAAGTCCAATAGCCACGTTTAGGATGCCACTAAGTTCACTCAGTGTTTGCTAGTATAATGACTTAGTTATAATGAGTTTGAGTGTGCAATGCAGGCAGACGTGCTGCAAATATAATTGGACTACTGGGACTATAGAGAAGTCCAATAGCCACGTTTAGGATGCCACTAAGTTCACTCAGTGTTTGCTAGTATAATGGCTTAGTTATAATGAGTTTGAGTGTGCAATGCAGCCAGACGTGCTGCAAATATCTTTGCACTACTGGGACTATACAGAAGTCCAATAGCCACATTTAGGATGCCACTAGGTACACTGAGTGTTTGCTAGTATAATGGCTTAGTTATAATGAGTTTGAGTGTGCAATGCAGGCAGACGTGCTGCAAATATCTTTGCACTACTGGGACTATACAGAAGTCCAATAGCCACGTTTAGGATGCCACTAAGTTCACTCAGTGTTTGCTAGTATAATGGCTTAGTTATAATGAGTTTGAGTGTGCAATGCAGCCAGACGTGCTGCAAATATCTTTGCACTACTGGGAATATACAGAAGTCCAATAGCCACGTTTAGGATGCCACTAAGTTCACTCAGTGTTTGCTAGTATAATGGCTTAGTTATAATGAGTTTGAGTGTGCAATGCAGGCAGACGTGCTGCAAATATCTTTGGACTACTGGGACTATAGAGAAGTCAAATAGCCACGTTTAGGATGCCACTAAGTTCACTCAGTGTTTGCTAGTATAATGGCTTAGTTATAATGAGTTTGAGTGTGCAATGCAGCCAGACGTGCTGCAAATATCTTTGCACTACTGGGACTATACAGAAGTCCAATAGCCACGTTTAGGATGCCACTAAGTTCAATCAGTGTTTGCTAGTATAATGGCTTAGTAACAATGAGTTTGAGTGTGCAATGCAGGCAGACGTGCTGCAAATATCTGTGCACTACTGGGACTATACAGAAGTCCAATAGCCACGTTTAGGATGCCACTAAGTTCACTCAGTGTTTGCTAGTATAATGGCTTAGTTATAATGAGTTTGAGTGTGCAATGCAGCCAGACGTGCTGCAAATATCTTTGCACTACTGGGACTATACAGAAGTCCAATAGCCACGTTTAGAATGCCACTAAGTTCACTCAGTGTTTGCTAGTATAATGGCTTAGTTATAATGAATTTGAGTGTGCAATGCAGCCAGACGTGCTGCAAATATCTTTGCACTACTGGGACTATACAGAAGTCCATTAGCCACGTTTAGGATGCCACTAAGTTCACTCAGTGTTTGCTAGTATAATGGCTTAGTTATAATGAGTTTGAGTGTGCAAATGCAGGCAGGCGTGCTGCAAATATTTGTGCACTACTGGGACTATACAGAAGTCCAATAGCCACATTTAGGATGCCACTAAGTTCACTCAGTGTTTGCTAGTATAATGGCTTAGTTATAATGAGTTTGAGTGTGCAATGCAGCCAGACGTGCTGCAAATATCTTTGCACTACTGGGACTATACAGAAGTCCAATAGCCCAGTTTAGGATGCCACTAAGTTCACTCAGTGTTTGCTAGTATAATGGCTTAGTAACAATGAGTTGGAGTGTGCAAAGGGCAGGAGGGTACAGTGGCAGCGTTGTGGGTCTCTGGGTAGAGGAAAGGAAGCCAGCTTTTCTATCCCTCCTAATGGGGAAATGCAGCAAGGAAATCCCTGACCTTAGCTACACAGACGCTGTCATCTTGTGTAGCTGTTAAACTCTGTTTTCAGGACCTGTCACCTACGGCTCTGACCCTGCCGGTATGAGCCCTTAAAAGGACTGATAGAAAGTGATATCCCTATGCTGTCCAGCGCTGTGTATGGAGCGTATACAGCTGTATCGGCGATAGGAGCTGCGCCAGTGATGTCTGACACCAAGGACGCAGAAGAGATAATGGCGTCCGGATGGGCAGATACTCATTTTTATAATGCAGGGACATGTGACATGGACATCCTATCACACATGCCGTTGCTTCTCTGGCTAAAAGTCCACTTAGCTGTGTGTGTGTCTGGGATTGGCTGACATGCTGGCCCTCTTCACTACACGCGCGCGCTTATGGAAGGAAGACAAGGAAAAAAAAAAAATGGCGATCGCCATTATCCAAACAACAGTGATCTGAATGCGCTGTTCCCGCACACTATACACTGAAATGTCATAATAGTGTGAGTCACAGAGTGACTTACACTATTACAGCGGAAAGCCAGCTAGGAATTAGCTGGGTTTTTTGCTGCTAGAACCGTTCTCGAACGTATCTAGAACTATCGAGCTTTTGCAAAAAAGCTCGAGTTCTAGTTTGATCTAGAACAGCCCCCAAAATCACTCGAGCCGCGAACTGGAGAACCACGAACCGCGAACCGCGGTCAACTCTACTCGTGAGGTCCCTGCTTCTCTGGAAGACTTGATCACAGTAGCATTGAGGATCGACGTATGCCATAGGGAACGTAGACTCGAGGTCTCTTTCTCACGCCCTAGGCATCGGGCTATTCCCGTTGTTGAGGGTTCACTACCATCTTCCTCAGCATCTGAAACATCTCCCACTCCTATGGAGTTGGGTCATACGTTCTCCAGACTACGCAAGTCTGGTCCTCCTACAGTTTGGTCCAGAAATATTTGGACAGTGACACAATTTTCGCGAGTTGGGCTCTGTATGCCACCACATTGGATTTGAAATGAAACCTCTACAACAGAATTCAAGTGCAGATTGTAACGTTTAATTTGAAGGTTTGAACAAAAATATCTGATAGAAATTGTAGGAATTGTACACATTTCTTTACAAACACTCCACATTTTAGGAGGTCAAAAGTAATTGGACAAATAAACATAACCCAAACAAAATACTTTTATTTTCAATATTTTGTTGCGAATCCTTTGGAGGCAATCACTGCCTTAAGTCTGGAACCCATGGACATCACCAAATGCTGGGTTTCCTCCTTCTTAATGCTTTGCCAGGCCTTTACAGCCGCAGCCTTCAGGTCTTGCTTGTTTGTGGGTCTTTCCGTCTTAAGTCTGGATTTGAGCAAGTGAAATGCATGCTCAATTGGGTTAAGATCTGGTGATTGACTTGGTTATTGCAGAATGTTCCACTTTTTTGCACTCATGAACTCCTGGGTAGCTTTGGCTGTATGCTTGGGGTCATTGTCCATCTGTACTATGAAGCGCCGTCCGATCAACCTTGCGATATTTGGCTGAATGTGGGCTGAAAGTATATCCCAGTACACTTCAGAATTCATCCGGCTACTCTTGTCTGCTGTTATGTTATCAATAAACACAAGTGACCCAGTGCCATTGAAAGCCATGCATGCCCATGCCATCACGTTGCCTCCACCATGTTTTACAGAGGATGTGGTGTGCCTTGGATCATGTGCCGTTCCCTTTCTTCTCCAAACTTTTTTCTTCCCATCATTCTGGTACAGGTTGATCTTTGTCTCATCTGTCCATAGAATACTTTTCCAGAACTGAGCTGGCTTCATGAGGTGTTTTTCAGCAAATTTAACTCTGGCCTGTCTATTTTTGGAATTTATGAATGGTTTGCATCTAGATGTGAACCCTTTGTATTTACTTTCATGGAGTCTTCTCTTTACTGTTGACTTAGAGACAGATACACCTACTTCACTGAGAGTGTTCTGGACTTCAGTTGATGTTGTGAATGGGTTCTTCTTCACCAAAGAAAGTATGCAGCGATCATCCACCACTGTTTTCATCCGTGGACGCCCAGGCCTTTTTGAGCTCACCAGTCAATTCCTTTTTTCTCAGAATGTACCCGACTGTTGATTTTGCTACTCCAAGCATGTCTGCTATCTCTCTGATGGATTTTTTCTTTTTTTTCAGCCTCAGGATGTTCTGCTTCACCTCAATTGAGAGTTCCTTAGACCGCATGTTGTCTGGTCACAGCAACAGCTTCCAAATGCAAAACCACACACCTGTAATCAACCCCAGACCTTTTAACTACTTCATTGATTACAGGTTAACGAGGGAGACGCCTTCAGAGTTAATTGCAGCCCTTAGAGTCCCTTGTCCAATTACTTTTGGTTCCTTTAAAAAGAGGAGGCTATGCATTACAGAGCTATGATTCCTAAACCCTTTCTCCGATTTGGATGTGAAAACTCTCATATTGCAGCTGGGAGTGTGCACTTTCATCCCATATTATATATATAATTGTATTTCTGAACATGTTTTTGTAAACAGCTAAAATAACAAACCTTGTGTCACTGTCCAAATATTTCTGGACCTAACTGTATATGTTACGCATGTCGTCAGGCTGGGCACTATGCCAACAAGTGTTCTAGTCATCAGGGAAACTCCCAGGCCTAGTAACCATTAGAGGAGGGTTACTAGAGACGTCTTCTGCACCCTCTAAGTGTATTATCCCAGGTCAGCTCTCATTCTCTGAGAATACATGGCCTATTATGGCTTTTGTGGATTCCAGAGCTGACGGGACTTTTGTGTCCTCAGGATTTGTAAAAAGACACAATATTCCCTCTATCATGTTAGAGGCGCCTATTCCTGTCCGTGTTGTTAATGGAACTATGTTGTATGACTCCATTACATTGACAACAGTTCCCTTGCGCCTTTACCTGCCTCAGGGTCACATAGAGGAGATTTCTTTTCTTGTTTTGCCTGAGGGTATAGACGACGTCCTTCTGGGTCTCCCATGGCTTCGGACTCATGCTCCTCACATTGACTGGGAGTCCGACAGCATTATTAGTTGGGGTTCGAAATGTCAGTCCCGATGTCTTCCCTTACCACCTAAGGTCGTTGTGGTTGCATCAAGTGATCTCTCTCCCATACCTACACCCTATTTGGATTTCGCTGACGTGTTCTCCAAACAGGGTGCTGAGGTTATTCCACCCCATAGGCCGTATGACTGTGCCATAGACCTTATCCCAGGTTCGGTTCCACCTAAGGGCAGGGTTTACCCCCTGTCTATACCTGAGTCGGAGGCCATGTCGACCTATATAAGAGAGAGTTTAGAGAAGGGGTTCATTCGTAAGTCTGTCTCTCCCGCGAGAGCTGGGTTTTTCTTTGTTCAGAAGAAAGAGGGTGATTTGCGTCCCTGCATAGATTACAGGGGTCTCAACGCAATCACAATAAAGAACAAATACCCGTTACCTTTAATTTCGGAGCTCTTTGACAGACTGAGGGGAGCTCAGGTTTTTACGAAGTTGGATCTGCGGGGTGCGTATAACTTGGTACGAATTCGAGAGGGTGACTAATGGAAGACCGCTTTTAACACCCGAGACGGTCACTATGAATACCTCGTCATGCCTTTTGGTTTATGTAATGCACCTACAGTATTTCAGGACTTCGTAAACGATGTGTTCAGGGATTTACTGTTATCCTCCGTCGTGGTGTATCTCGACGACATCCTGATTTTTTCTCCTGATCTGGAGACTCATCATCAGGATGTCATTCGTGTCCTTTCCCGTTTAAGGGAGCACTCTTTGTTTGCTAAACTCGAAAAATGTGTATTCGAGCAGTCATCCTTGCCTTTTTTGGGTTATCTCACAAGAGGGTCTGGCTATGGATCCTGCGAAGCTCTCTGCTGTCCTGGAATGGTCCGAACCTCATTCCTTGAAGGCGGTGCAACGCTTCTTAGGATTCATAAATTATTACAGGCAGTTCATACCCCATTTCTCTACTTTGGTGGCCTCTTTGGTGGCCTTGACTAAGAAAGGTGCTAATCCAAAAGTCTGGTCTACTGAGGCATCCCAGGCTTTTGAGGCAGTAAAAAGACACTTTTCAACTGCTCCCATTCTTCAAAGACCCGATGAGAACAAGCCCTTCCTCTTGGAGGTTGATGTCTCTTCAGTAGGTGCTGGTGCGGTCTTGTATCAAAAGAACGGTGCAGGTAGAAAAAGGTCGTGTTTCTTCTTTGCTAAAACCTTTTCACCGGCAGAGAGAAACTATACCATTGGGGATAGGGAACTGCTCGCCCTGAGATTAGCCTTGGAGGAGTAGCGTCACTTGCTGGAAGGAGCAAAACATCCTTTCCAGGTCTATACAGACCGTAAGAATCTGACGTACTTACAAACCACTCAGCGTCTGAATCCTCGCCAAGCCCGCTGGTCCTTGTTTTTCTCCCGCTTTCACTTCTCCATCAACTATCTGTCTGGGAGTAAGAATAACAAGGCAGACTCTCTGTCTCGCTCTATGGTTTCTACCCAGGAAGAGATTGACGAACGTCGTCTTATCCTTCCCTCCAGGGTTTTTCATACGCTCTCCCCTGTGACGTTAGACCAAATCCCACCGGGCAAGACCTTTGTGCCGCCTGATCGACAGAATGATATACTGTCGTGGGCCCACACCTCAAAGGTGGGTGGGCATTTTGGTATTAGGCGGACACGAGAGTTACTGGAGAGGTGGTATTGGTGGCCACACTTAGCCAGCCACGTCAAGAGATATGTCGGTTCCTGCTACTGGTGTGCTCGCAACCGTCCATTACGGCAGAGACCGACTGGGCTCTTGCATCCTTTACCAGTGCCAGATAGACCATGGGAGGTGGTAGGCATGGACTTTGTGGGTGATCTTCCATGTTCACAGGGACATAGATTTGTGTGGGTCATTACGGACCATTTCTCCCGGATGGTTCATCTCGTACCGTTATCGAGAATCCCGTCTTCCAGGGTTCTAGCCAAACTATTCCTCAAGCATGTCTTTAGGCTTCACAGGATGCCAGATCGTATCATTTGTGATAGAGGCCCGCAATTTGCTTCCCGTTTCTGGCGAGATCTTTGTAGCCTTTTGCAAATTGAATTGAATCTCTCTTCGGCATACCATCCGGAGACCAATGGTTTGGTTGAGCGTACCAATCAATCCATGATTATATACCTTCGACACTTTGTTGCTGAGAACCACGATAACTGGTCCTCCCTCCTACCCTGGGCAGAATTTGCCCTGGCTGAGGCAACTGGGCCGACACCATTCGTACTCAATAATGGGCAACACCCTAGGGTACCGGTACCGTTTCCCGCTGCTGCACCTCCTCCTCTTGTGGCCGACTGGGCAACTAATGCCAGAGAGGTTTGGGATCGGACTCAAGAGTCGATCCAAGCAGGTAAGGACTAGAGATGAGCGAACCGGTCCCGGTTCGGCTCGAGGTCGGTTCGCCGAATGGAAGTCCCGTTCGAGTTCGGTTCGTCGAACGTTCGACGAACCGAACTTGAACCGCATAGGAAACAATGGCAGGCATTCACAAACACATAAAAACACCGAGAAAACACCCTCAAAGGTGTCCAAAAGGTGACAAACAACTCACAACACAACACAACACAAACACATGGGAAAGTGACAAGGACATATACTCATGAGAAAACAAAAGAGCAGGACAAGGAAAAAGAGGAGGACACACAGATATATGAGTATATGCAAGGAAACGTCGAGGCCATTACTGTGCAACTTGAGCCCTGCTCATTTTAGGCTTCCAATCAGGATAAATTGCCTGAGCTCGCCACGTACGCCTTGGGGATCTTGTCGTGTCCTGCAGCCAGCGTTCTCTCGGAACCTGTCTTCAGTGCTGCTGGGGGTCTGCTGGCAGATAAGCACACGTGTCTGTCCACTGACAATGTGGACATGGCTCTCAGAGAACTTTTCTTCCCCTGGGTCAGCCAGGGGATGGGAGAGGCACGCGTATTTTTGAGAGTGCTTGATGCAAAGCATCTTTTTCTTTTTCAAAAGGGTGGTCAACTGATGCCAGTCAAGTGTGGTGTGTGTGGCCCAATTAGTGGCAACGAGGGAAACTGTGGTTGGAGTCCCCTCGCTGTGTTTCTAAAAGAACCAAGATGAACAAGTCATGGCTCTCAGAGGACTTTTCTTCCCCTGGGTCAGCCAGGGGACGGGAAAGGCACGCGTATTTTTGAGAGTGCTTTATGCAAAGCATCTTTTTCTTTTTCAAAAGGGTGGTCAACTGATGCCAGTCAAGTGTGGTGTGTGTGGCCCAATTAGTGGCAACGAGGGAGACTGTGGTTTGAGTCCCCTCGCTGTGTTTCTAAAAGAACCAAGATGAACAAGTCATGGCTCTCAGAGGACTTTTCTTCCCCTGGGTCAGCCAGGGGACGGGAAAGGCACGCGTATTTTTGAGAGTGCTTCATGCAAAGCATCTTTTTCTTTTTCAAAAGGGTGGTCAACTGATGCCAGTCAAGTGTGGTGTGTGTGGCCCAATTAGTGGCAACGAGGGAGACTGTGGTTGGAGTCCCCTCGCTGTGTTTCTAAAAGAACCAAAATGAACAAGTCATGGCTCTCAGAGGACTTTTCTTCCCCTGGGTCAGCCAGGGGATGGGAAAGGCACGCGTATTTTTGAGAGTGCTTCATGCAAAGCATCTTTTTCTTTTTCAAAAGGGTGGTCAACTGATGCCAGTCAAGTGTGGTGAGTGTGGCCCAATTAGTGGCAACGAGGGAGACTGTGGTTGGAGTCCTCTCGCTGTGTTTCTAAAAGAACCAAGATGAACAAGTCATGGCTCTCAGAGGACTTTTCTTCCCCTGGGTCAGCCAGGAGACGGGAAAGGCACGCGTATTTTTGAGAGTGCTTCATGCAAAGCATCTTTTTCTTTTTCAAAAGGGTGGTCAACTGATGCCAGTCAAGTGTGGTATGTGTGGCCCAATTAGTGGCGATGAGGGAGACTGTGGTTGGAGTCCCCTCGCTGTGTTTCTAAAAGAACCAAGATGAACAAGTCATGCCTCTCAGAGGACTTTTCTTCCCCTGGGTCAGCCAGGGGACGGGAAAGGCATGCGTATTTTTGAGAGTGCTTCATGCAAAGCATCTTTTTCTTTTTCAAAAGAGTGGTCAACTGATGCCAGTCAAGTGTGGTGTGTGTGGCCCAATTAGTGGCAACGAGGGAGACTGTGGTTGGAGTCCCCTCGCTGTGTTTCTAAAAGAACCAAGATGAACAAGTCATGGCTCTCAGAGGACTTTTCTTCCCCTGGGTCAGCCAGGGGACGGGAAAGGCACGCGTATTTTTGAGAGTGCTTCATGCAAAGCATCTTTTTCTTTTTCAAAAGGGTGGTCATCTGATGCCAGTCAAGTGTGGTGTGTGTGGCCCAATTAGTGGCAACGAGGGAGACGGTGGTTGGAGTCCCCTCGCTGTGTTTCTAAAAGAACCAAGATGAACAAGTCATGGCTCTCAGAGGACTTTTCTTCCCCTGGGTCAGCCAGGGGACGGGAAAGGCACGCGTATTTTTGAGAGTGTTTCATGCAAAGCATCTTTTCCTTTTTCAAAAGGGGGGTCAACTGATGCCAGTCAAGTGGAGTGTGTGGCCCAATTAGTGGCAACGAGGGAGACTGTGGTTGGAGTCCCCTCGCTGTGTTTTACATGATTTTCGAAGGGCATGACATGCCTAAGAGGTTGAGTTTTATCATCTGCAACTTGTTGGCAACAGAAAGGCTGCCTTTACACCCTTTTGAGACCGAGGATTTTTGATACCTTATGCCCATTGCAGTGCCCCAAGAGCCGATGGCCAGACGTCACTCCTTCTCCAAGAAAGGCGTGCCCGCGCTACCACAGTAGGTCGCACACAACCTCACCGATTCCTTGAGAAACTCTGTGTGTGACAGGGTGCATTTCAACACAGATACTTGGACCAGTAAGCATGGACAGGGGAGTTACATGTTGCTGACTGGGCACTGGGTAACTATGGTGAGAGATGGAGAAGGGTCTGCTGTACAAGTCTTGCTGTCCCCACGAGTTGTATCAATCCTTCCTCTGTATGTAGAAGTTAATACACTGCTTCTGCCTCCTCAACCTTGTGTGGGTCGTTCACCTCGGCCCAAACCCTGTGTGGTCAGGGCACCCTTCCTTGTAACTGTGCACAAGGAAAACCACACACCTCCTCCTTACTATGCTGGCAGCAGAGCTCAATGCCATCATGCGGTCAAATGTTAACTTTGAAATGTATTGGAAATGTGAGTCACACTGCTGAGAAGTTGTGGACGGTTAGCTCTGGAGACCAAGTTTCATCAATGGTTGTCTCTAGTGATGAGCGAGTACTAAAAAGCTCGGGTGCTTGAAGCTCGGGCCGAGCCTCCCAAGATACTCGTGTACTCGGCCCGAGCAACGAGCCCAATGTTATCCTATGGGAGACCCGAGTATTTTTGTGAAATGACCTCCCGGCAGCATGGAGAAACCCTAAAAATGGCACAAAAGTCTCAGAAGAGTGCTCAAATGACATGGCAACAGCATGGGGAAGACCCCTTGAAGCATTTATCACTCAAAAGTCACAGCTGTGAACAATTTTGTCCGCATTTTACGCCATTTTTACGGACTCACCAGAAAACCTTCCAAAATGACCCCAAAATGATTTTTCATGGCGGAAATGTTAAGGGCACATACCCAATAGTGAGATAGATCTGGTGTATGTTACTTTTTGAGATTAATACATGAAAGATTTTAAGTGAAAACATTGTGTGGCACTCCGATGTCCCTGAGAAGAGACGTACATGAAGGCCTCTTGAGTCTAATGTGCCCATTTTGAGGAAGTGAGTCTTTGTAGTATTTTCCTTTGCCAGGGCAGTCCAAAATTGTGAGGTTCACCAATGCCCCTGCATACAGACGTGCATGAGGGCCTCAAAACATTAAGTGTCCATTGTCAGGAAGTGGGTGTATTATAGTATAGCCCTTAGGCAGGGCAGCCAAAAATTGGGAGGCTCCACATTGTCCCTGGATAGAGACGTGCATGATGGCCTTTAAACCTGAAGTGCCCATTGTAAGGAAGTGGGTCTATTTCAGTATAGCCCTTTGCCAGGGCAGCCAAAAATTGGGAGGCTCCACGTTGTCCCTGGGTAGAGACGTGCATGATGGCCTCAAAACATTAAGTGTCCATTTTAAGGAAGTGGGTGTATTTCAGTATAGCCCTTAGGCAGGGCAGCCAAAAATTGGGAGGCTCCACGTTGTCCCTGGATAGAGACGTGCATGAGGGCCTCAAAACATTGTTCCCATTGCAAAGGAGCGGGTCTCCTGTCGTTGTAATGTCCATTCTGCAAAGAATGGGCGAAAAAATTTACCACTGGGGGTATACCTGAAACAAAGACCTAACTATTGTAACGGTCATCATGATGGCGCATGAGGAGAAGGAGGAGCAGTCCAGCGATTATCCAAAGTCGAGAAGTGTACCCATGGGTGAGTGGAGGTACATGGCAAACTTTAAATTCCGCTCTCATTTGCTGGTGGTGTGGTGAAGTCTGGCCCAATCCAACCCTTGTTCATCTTTATCAGAGTCAGCCTGTCAGCATTTTCAGTTGACAGGCGGGTGCGTTTATCTGTAATGATTCCACCTGCGGCACTAAAAACACGCTCTGACAAAACGCTAGCAGCAGGGCAGGCCAGGACTTCCAAGGCGTAGAGAGCTAATTCATGCCACGTGTCCAGCTTGGATACCCAATAATTGTAAGGCACAGAGGAATGTCGGAGTACAGTTGTTCGATCTGCAAGGTACTCCTTCAGCATCTGGGCAAACTTAGGATTTCTTGTGGCACTACCCCGCACCTCAGGGGCTGTGGTACGTGAGGGGCTGAGAAAACTGTCCCACATCTTAAAGACTGTTCCCCTACCTCTGGCGGATTGGACTTGTGCCTCTCTCGGCTGTACGCCTCGGTTGTCCACTGATTCCTGACCTATGCCGCTAGCGTTTTGTGAGGGGAATGCTTTGCCTACTTCCGTGAGTATGGCCTTCCGAAACTGCTGCATTTTGGTTGACCTCTCCTCCACGGGAATAAGAGACAAAAAGTTCTCCTTGTAGCGTGGGTCTAACAGTGTTACCAACCAGTAATGATTGTCGGCCAAGATGTTCTTAACGCGAGGGTCACGAGACAGGCAGCTTACCATAAAGTCAGCCATGTGCGCCAGACTCTTAACAGCCAGGACTTCAGTAGCCTGACCAACAAGATGACTGAACATGCTGTCCTCCTCCTCCTCCTCCTCCTCCTCCTCCTCCTCCTCATCTACCCTGTCCTCTGGCCAGCCACGCTGAATCGAGGATATGACTGGTGTGCATGTCATATCCTCAATTTGGCCGGAGAGTTGCTCCATGTCTTCATCCTCCTCCTCGTCATAGTCCTCCACTGCACGTTGTGATGAGACGAGGCTGGGCTGTGTGTTATCACCCACACCCACTACTGTTTCTTGCTGCAACTCATCGCGCTCCGCCTGCAATGCATCATGTTTGTTTTTCAGCAGGGACCGTTTTAGAAGGCAGAGTAGCGGTATGGTGACGCTAATAATGGCGTCATCACCACTCACCATCTTGGTGGAGTCCTCAAAGTTTTGGAGGATGGTACATAGGTCTGACATCCATCTCCACTCCTCAGGTGTTATGTGTGGAGTTTGACCCATTTCCCGACGGCTTAGGTGATGCAGGTACTCAACAACTGCCCTCTTCTGCTCACATATCCTGACCAACATGTGCAGAGTTGAATTCCAACGCGTGGGGACATCACACACCAGTCTGTGAGCCGGAAGATGCAAACGGCGCTGAAAGCCGGCAAGGCCGGCTGAAGCAGTAGGTGACTTTCGAAAATGTGCAGACAGGCGGCGAACTTTTACCAGCAGATCAGACAGCTCTGGGTATGACTTTATAAACCGCTGAACCACGAGGTTGAGCACATGGGCCACGCATGGAACATGTGTCAGCTGGCCTCGCCTCAAAGCCGCCACCAGGTTCCGGCCATTGTCACAAACGACCTTTCCTGGCTTTAGGTTCAGAGGTGTGAGCCAGTGATCTGCCTGCTGTTTCAGAGCTGTCCACAGCTCTTCTGCATTGTGGGGTTTGTCACCTATGCAGATTAGCTTCAGCACAGCCTGTTGCCGCTTCGCCGAGGCAGTGCTGCAGTGCTTCCAGCTTGTGACTGGTGTGGAGGGCACAGTGGATGAGGATGCGCAGGAGGAGGAGGAGGCTGAAGAGCATGACATTCCGGAGCTGTAGAGTGTGGGTGAAACACTGACTGAGGTAGGGCCTGCAAACCTTGGTGTGGGAAGGACGTGTTCCGTCCCTCGCTCAGACTGGGTCCCAGCTTCCACAATATTAACCCAGTGTGCCGTCAACGAGATGTAGCGGCCTTGCCCACAAGCACTTGTCCACGTGTCTGTGGTTAGGTGGACCTTGGGTGAAACAGCGTTGTTCAGGGCACGTGTGATGTTTTGTGACACGTGGTTATGCAACGCGGGGACGGCACACCGGGAGAAATAGTGGCGGCTGGGGACCGAGTAACGTGGGACAGCTGCCGCCATCAGGTCACGGAATGCTTCTGTCTCCACCAGCCTAAAAGGCAACATTTCCAGCGCAAGCAGTCGCGAAATGTTAGCATTTAGAACTGTGGCATGTGGGGTGTTGGCAGTGTATTTGCGCCTGCGTTCAAAGGTTTGCTGAATGGATAACTGAACGCTGCGCTGGGACAAGGACGTGCTTGATGATGGTGTTCTTTCTGCGTAGGCAACTGCAGGTGCAGGAGTGGAGGAGGCTTGTTCGCAGGCAGCATGGACAGAGGATTGGCTCGCATGCACAACCAGCGAAGACGTAGCAGTGACATCAGCAAGCACTGCTCCTCGACTCTGTTGTACTTCCCACAAAGTCGGGTGCTTGGCTGACATGTGCCTGATCATGCTGGTGGTGGTCAGGCTGCTAGTTTTGGTACCCCTGCTGATGCTGGCACGGCAGGTGTTGCAAATGGCCTTTTTTGAATCATCTGGATCCAACTTAAAAAACTGCCAGACTCGTGAAGACCTAACATTTGTACAGGCACCTTGTGTCGTCGTGTTGTTCCGGGGAACGGTTGCCTGACTTCTGCCTGGGGCCACCACCCTGCTTCTTACTGCCTGTTGTGATGCTACGCCTCCCTCCCCCTGTGCACTGCTGTCCTCGCTCTGCATATCCTCCTGCCAGGTTGGGTCAGTTACTGGATCATCCACCACGTCGTCTTCCTCTTCCGCACCCTGCTCCTCCTCCTGACTTGCTGACAATTGTGTCTCATCATCGTCCACCACTTGTTGAGACACGTTGCCAACTTCGTGAGAACGTGGCTGCTCAAATATTTGGCCATCTGTACAGACGATCTCCTCATGACCCACTTCAATATGAGCTGGCGAGAGGCCAGAATGTGTGAATGGAAACGTGAACAGCTCTTCCGAGTGTCCAAGTGTGGGATCATTAATGTCCGAGGAGGACGTGTACTCAGCCTGGTGGTAGGAAGGAGGATCAGGTTCAGAAATGTGCGGTGCAGTATCACGGCTACTGACACTTGACCGTGTGGAAGACAGAGTGTTTGTGGTGGTGCCAATCTGACTGGAAGCATTATCCGCTATCCAACTAACAACCTGTTGACACTGGTCTTGGTTCAAGAGCGGTGTACTGCTGCGGTCCCCAAGAATTTGGGACAGGACGTGCGAGCGACTAGATGTGGCCCTTTGTTGTGGCGAAATTAGAGCTTGCCCACGACCTCGGCCTCTGCCTGCACCACCATCACGTCCACTTCCTTGTTCCTTGCCAATGCCCTTGCGCATTTTGCAATGCTGTGCACTGCTGACGTGTATATTCACTACTTGTGCGTTATATCAAAGTTTCTGGAAATTGCACACAAGTGCACCTGTACGCTGCCACCGACAGGCACACACGTGCGGTTTTTAAATGCAAGCACGGACGCACTAAGAACCTAACACAGGTTTTAGGAGCAAAAATTAAGAACTCTGACACTATCAGCCACTGCTGACTGACGTGTATTATACACTACACTTGTGCGTTATATAATAGTTTGGTAAAAACGCACACCAGTGCACCTGTACGCTGCCACCAACAGGCACACACGTGCGGTTTTAAAAACCAAGCACGGACGCAATAATAACCTAACAGGTTTTAGGAGCAAAAATTAAGAACTCTGACACTATCAGCCACTGCTGACTGACGTGTATTATACACTACACTTGTGCGTTATATAATAGTTTGGTAAAAACGCACACCAGTGCACCTGTACGCTGCCACCAACAGGCACACACGTGCGGTTTTAAAAACCAAGCACGGACGCAATAATAACCTAACACAGGTTTTAGGAGCAAAAATTAAGAACTCTGACACTATCAGCCACTGCTGACTGACGTGTATTATACACTACACTTGTGCGTTATATAATAGTTTGGTAAAAACGCACACCAGTGCACCTGTACGCTGCCACCAACAGGCACACACGTGCGGTTTTAAAAACCAAGCACGGACGCAATAATAACCTAACACAGGTTTTAGGAGCAAAAATTAAGAACTCTGACACTATCAGCCACTGCTGACTGACGTGTATTATACACTACACTTGTGCGTTATATAATAGTTTGGTAAAAACGCACACCAGTGCACCTGTACGCTGCCACCAACAGGCACACACGTGCGGTTTTAAAAACCAAGCACGGACGCAATAATAACCTAACACAGGTTTTAGGAGCAAAAATTAAGAACTCTGACACTATCAGCCACTGCTGACTGACGTGTATTATACACTACACTTGTGCGTTATATAATAGTTTGGTAAAAACGCACACCAGTGCACCTGTACGCTGCCACCAACAGGCACACACGTGCGGTTTTAAAAACCAAGCACGGACGCAATAATAACCTAACACAGGTTTTAGGAGCAAAAATTAAGAACTCTGACACTATCAGCCACTGCTGACTGACGTGTATTATACACTACACTTGTGCGTTATATAATAGTTTGGTAAAAACGCACACCAGTGCACCTGTACGCTGCCACCAACAGGCACCCACGTGCGGTTTTAAAAACCAAGCACGGACGCAATAATAACCTAACACAGGTTTTAGGAGCAAAAATTAAGAACTCTGACACTATCAGCCACTGCTGACTGACGTGTATTATACACTACACTTGTGCGTTATATAATAGTTTGGTAAAAACGCACACCAGTGCACCTGTACGCTGCCACCAACAGGCACACACGTGCGGTTTTAAAAACCAAGCACGGACGCAATAATAACCTAACACAGGTTTTAGGAGCAAAAATTAAGAACTCTGACACTATCAGCCACTGCTGACTGACGTGTATTATACACTACACTTGTGCGTTATATAATAGTTTGGTAAAAACGCACACCAGTGCACCTGTACGCTGCCACCAACAGGCACACACGTGCGGTTTTAAAAACCAAGCACGGACGCAATAATAACCTAACACAGGTTTTAGGAGCAAAAATTAAGAACTCTGACACTATCAGCCACTGCTGACTGACGTGTATTATACACTACACTTGTGCGTTATATAATAGTTTGGTAAAAACGCACACCAGTGCACCTGTACGCTGCCACCAACAGGCACACACGTGCGGTTTTAAAAACCAAGCACGGACGCAATAATAACCTAACACAGGTTTTAGGAGCAAAAATTAAGAACTCTGACACTATCAGCCACTGCTGACTGACGTGTATTATACACTACACTTGTGCGTTATATAATAGTTTGGTAAAAACGCACACCAGTGCACCTGTACGCTGCCACCAACAGGCACACACGTGCGGTTTTAAAAACCAAGCACGGACGCAATAATAACCTAACACAGGTTTTAGGAGCAAAAATTAAGAACTCTGACACTATCAGCCACTGCTGACTGACGTGTATTATACACTACACTTGTGCGTTATATAATAGTTTGGTAAAAACGCACACCAGTGCACCTGTACGCTGCCACCAACAGGCACACACGTGCGGTTTTAAAAACCAAGCACGGACGCAATAATAACCTAACACAGGTTTTAGGAGCAAAAATTAAGAACTCTGACACTATCAGCCACTGCTGACTGACGTGTATTATACACTACACTTGTGCGTTATATAATAGTTTGGTAAAAACGCACACCAGTGCACCTGTACGCTGCCACCAACAGGCACACACGTGCGGTTTTAAAAACCAAGCACGGACGCAATAATAACCTAACACAGGTTTTAGGAGCAAAAATTAAGAACTCTGACACTATCAGCCACTGCTGACTGACGTGTATTATACACTACACTTGTGCGTTATATAATAGTTTGGTAAAAACGCACACCAGTGCACCTGTACGCTGCCACCAACAGGCACACACGTGCGGTTTTAAAAACCAAGCACGGACGCAATAATAACCTAACACAGGTTTTAGGAGCAAAAATTAAGAACTCTGACACTATCAGCCACTGCTGACTGACGTGTATTATACACTACACTTGTGCGTTATATAATAGTTTGGTAAAAACGCACACCAGTGCACCTGTACGCTGCCACCAACAGGCACACACGTGCGGTTTTAAAAACCAAGCACGGACGCAATAATAACCTAACACAGGTTTTAGGAGCAAAAATTAAGAACTCTGACACTATCAGCCACTGCTGACTGACGTGTATTATACACTACACTTGTGCGTTATATAATAGTTTGGTAAAAACGCACACCAGTGCACCTGTACGCTGCCACCAACAGGCACACACGTGCGGTTTTAAAAACCAAGCACGGACGCAATAATAACCTAACACAGGTTTTAGGAGCAAAAATTAAGAACTCTGACACTATCAGCCACTGCTGACTGACGTGTATTATACACTACACTTGTGCGTTATATAATAGTTTGGTAAAAACGCACACCAGTGCACCTGTACGCTGCCACCAACAGGCACACACGTGCGGTTTTAAAAACCAAGCACGGACGCAATAATAACCTAACACAGGTTTTAGGAGCAAAAATTAAGAACTCTGACACTATCAGCCACTGCTGACTGACGTGTATTATACACTACACTTGTGCGTTATATAATAGTTTGGTAAAAACGCACACCAGTGCACCTGTACGCTGCCACCAACAGGCACACACGTGCGGTTTTAAAAACCAAGCACGGACGCAATAATAACCTAACACAGGTTTTAGGAGCAAAAATTAAGAACTCTGACACTATCAGCCACTGCTGACTGACGTGTATTATACACTACACTTGTGCGTTATATAATAGTTTGGTAAAAACGCACACCAGTGCACCTGTACGCTGCCACCAACAGGCACACACGTGCGGTTTTAAAAACCAAGCACGGACGCAATAATAACCTAACACAGGTTTTAGGAGCAAAAATTAAGAACTCTGACACTATCAGCCACTGCTGACTGACGTGTATTATACACTACACTTGTGCGTTATATAATAGTTTGGTAAAAACGCACACCAGTGCACCTGTACGCTGCCACCAACAGGCACACACGTGCGGTTTTAAAAACCAAGCACGGACGCAATAATAACCTAACACAGGTTTTAGGAGCAAAAATTAAGAACTCTGACACTATCAGCCACTGCTGACTGACGTGTATTATACACTACACTTGTGCGTTATATAATAGTTTGGTAAAAACGCACACCAGTGCACCTGTACGCTGCCACCAACAGGCACACACGTGCGGTTTTAAAAACCAAGCACGGACGCAATAATAACCTAACAGGTTTTTTTGGGGAGCGACAATTACAGTACAGACAAGTCAGACACTATCTGGACTGTTTTACACTGTGTACACCAGCCCCAGATATGAAGGCTGGTATACGGTCACCACTACCCTGCCTGCCTGCCTGCCTGTATACTGCTACAATAGTCCTGACAAGGACTCTTTTGGTCACTAGCCTGTATTCAGACCTGGCTATACCCTGCCTGTATATAGCAACAATAGTCCTGAGAAGGACTCTGCTACTGTACGCCGACCTGGCTATACCCTGCCTGCCTGTATACAACTAGAATAGTCCTGAGAAGGACTTTTGGTCACACTGTTTGCAGCCCTGCAACTGAAAAAGCTATAAAGGGCCGCAAAGCTATCCCTGAATCAGCGACACTCTCCCTACACTCACTGTCAGAATAGCTGTGAGCAGAGCACAGCGCGCCGGCCTATATAAAGGCTCGGTGACGCTGTGCAGGCCGGCCAATCACTGCAATTCCACAACTAACAGGGCTGTGGCATTGCAGTGGTCTGCCAGCCAATCCCTGCATGAGGGCTGGCTCTCAAAAGAGCGCCAACATGCAGAAATGAAGACCACGAGTAAAGCACGAGTATCGCGAGATTACTCGGTCCCCGCCGAGCAGCCCGAGTACAGTGATACTCGTGCGAGTACCGAGTAGTGACAAGCATGCTCGCTCATCACTAGTTGTCTCCACTCAACAAGCAGCCAGGGAAGGCCGGGTGTGACAATGATGCAAACATGGGTGCGGCCCTTCGCCGTGACAATGTGACACACGTGCCTTGTGTGGCTCACGTGTTGAACATGGTTGTCCAGCAATTTTTAAAACACTATCCCGGCCTACATGGCCTTCTGCGGAGGGCACGGTGTAACGCCTGCCTGGATCGACACACTCAGATGGGCTGTAAAGGATATAGGCTAGAGGCAAGCCACTCACCAAGCTGGACACCCAGAACCCTGAAACCCTTTAACCCCTATACAGTGATTTGGAATTACACAGGGCCCAAGTTGATCAATACCTGTGGAAGGCTGCAGTTCCAGAGAATAGTAGTCATGCAGGGTCAAAAACATTAATTGAGGAAGAGGAACAGAATGGGATGGCCAGGACTTAATCAGAAAACAAGCAGAGGTGAAATGCGAATCGGCCAACGAGGTACATAAACAGCAAGCAGGAAACGTAGTCAGGTAACAAGCACACAAACTCATAAAACTGAACTGGGGGTAACAGTAACAAGAGGTTCATAGCTTTGTCTGGCAGTGGTCTGCAGACAGGAGGGGCCTAAAAAAGGGTGTGGTGTCTTCCCTATGGGACCAGAGTACAAATTGATTGAGTGGACTACGTTGGTGACTTAAAAGCCGTGTGCGGCAATGATGCAAACCTGTCTGCGGCCCTTCGTCAGGGCAATGTGACACACGGGCCTTGTATGGCTCACGTGTTGAATCTGATTCTCCAGCAATTTTTAAAATACCATCCCGGCCTACATGGCCTTGTGCAGCGGGCACGCTGCTATGTGCTCACTTTCATCCTTCGCACCCAGCAGCTCAACAACTTTCATCGCTCCGGAAGTCTTAGGGTCTGGCAGTTAAACGCCGGAAATGCGATGTTCCGACACGCAGGAATTGGAATCTGCACATGTTGCAGCGTGTGTGGCAGCACCGCAGAGCCCTGCTGAAATACGGTATGACGTATACCCTGCGCTAACTTGATCCAGAGGTGGTGCAGATCCCGCTGCTGGAGTGGTGTCAGATCAAGGACCTATGCACCCTTCTACACAGTTTACAAATGTCGACGAAGATGTTTAGCACTGGCAATGCCATTCTCAGCGTGACAATTCTGGTCATCTACATGATGGAGCACACTGTAAGCATTATTCGGAGTCAGGTATTGGTCCAAGAGGAAGGTGAGGAAGTACAGGAGGAGTCATATGCAGAATGGATAATAAGATCTACAAGGTCCAGACGGTGAGCGGCACCTAGGCGGAAGTCAAGGGACGGTGGGGGAGAGGGATTAACAAGGGCTCATAGTATCAGCAAAAATTGTTGAGGAAGGTGCAGGAGCCATGAAGAAATGGAGGACGAACTTGCGATGGGCATGGAAGACTCAGCAGATGAGTGAGAGCTTGCTCACATTTCGGTTGTGCGAGGTTGGGGGGAGAGGGCAGAGGAAGGAGGCATGGTTCTCACCTCTCTGCCACCAACACACCAAGGACTTGGTCCTCCTGGATGCACAAGACACATGAGCGTCTTCTTGCTGCACTACCTACAACATGACCCTCGGATTGTACGAATTCGAAGTAATGCTAACTACTGGGTTGCCACACTGTTAGATCCCCAGTACAAGACAAAATTTGGCGAAATAATTCCTGCCATATAAAGGGACGCACGTGTACAGGAGTATCTTCAGAAGGTGGTACGCAATCTTCGATCTGCTTTTCCAATAAACACCAGTGCTGCACAGAGTGAATCTCAACGCTTTGTCATGGATAGGAGGAAATGGTCTTTTACTTGTCCACATCTGAGGGACCGAGGGCTGGCTGCTGTGCTGAGATGGCATTGAGTATGGTGTCCCTGCAGAGTTGCACTTTTGGTCATATACAAAATGAGTTGAAAAAGGACAGATGCTGGTGGAAAGGGGAACAGGTGTGTTGGAAAGGGGAAAAAAGTTTTGGTCCGTGGGTTTGGTGGTTAAGCAAAAGTAACATTTGATGAAGAAACACCATCTGTTACGGTGGGACTGGCAGATTTGGATAAGGTGGTATATACTATGTTACCGCTATATAACGAAAATTAATAAGAAAAGAAAGAGAAAGGTATATATCCCCATCAGCAGTCAGTGTCCACCGTGCTCCCAGATGGAAAAGGAGAGGTTGGCAACTGGAAGGTTCGGTGGAGGATACAGAGCTGTGTGGCTATGAAACTAATAGTAGCCTGAACCAAGTTAGACGCCACTCGGATCTTGAGACTGGGAGCCCTGTTAGCGTCACAGGGTCCACACGCCCACCCAGCCCAGGAACTCCCTGTTAACATCACAGGGGCAATTCAGTACGCTGACCGTGTGCATTGGGGCCACACCTGTGGACAGCAGGCGCATCAGCAGCAGCAGGCCTGTTAATGCCACTGGGCTGCACAAGCAGGACTTGTAGGACAGGATCTGGTCTTACCCGTTTTGCGTTTCCAACTGTGGTGGCGGCCTGCATCGACGCCCTATCCCTGCCTACCTCTGGCCTAAAGCCGCAATGGGTTCAACACATGAAGGTGTGCTCTTTCGGAGCATAATAGAAGACTGCGCACCTCCTTGTTGTCTCCAGCCCCTTTTATAACCTGGGTCCGCCCCAAACCAGGGTTGACCACAATGCACCTCCTGGAGACAAGAGCAGAGTGATACGTCATGAGTGGCATAACTAGCGTCCTATTTGTAACCGCAACTTCAATGATGACCTCATGGCTGTCATGATCCAAACACCTCACCAGTCATCGTCTGACCATCAATAATGAGGTGACAAGTCATAGGGGCAGGCCTCTGCAAGCCATTTGGGAGTGGCCTGGCCACATCGTCAGGACACCTGATGCCCTGTGGTCTAAATGGGCCCCCCACATCAGGGGCAGGGCCAAAGAGTTCATTACCGGACCTAGTTTCTGATGCAGTAAGTGCCTGACCATGGTCAGTTGCATGAAATACAGTCTCTGAAAAAAGACTTTAGCATGGTGTCTATGCACAACACAGGACTTAGACCCGGCACGGAGTGCAAGTACCTGTGCAAAGAGGCTTTTCGCACTAAGTGTGGGAGCATGCGCTGTAGCCCAAAATGAAGACTTAGCCTCAGGAATGGCACAGTCAGGCTGAGCATACTCACTAGGCGAAACACTGGAGTTAGGCTGCGGCTGGGGTAAATCGGCACACGCATGCGCACTAGCTGCCTCTCCACACTTAGACGTGGAGGAGAAAGCAGCCAGCTGGACAACCCGAGGCACAGGCCTAAATGGCAGCTGATGCCTGGCCGCAACTGAAACCGCAGCAGGCTGCTTGCGTTTAAGGCGTCACCGTTTTGTAACAACAAATACCATCCAAAAGAACAGGTGTACTTCTTCCCATGGATAATCTGATATGATCCCTTTTTTCATGGACACGACCATCGCTAACAAATGTAGATGAGGCCAAATCAGCAGCTGCTTCAATGGATCTGAAGTGCTCCATAAAGTGGCCTCTCCTACACCCCAATTTCAAGATCCCAAATACTCCATTCCTCTGTGGTGTCAATCCAATCGCACTTGCTTCCTAGCAGCTCTCAAGTTTCCACCAGCCCTGCTGAGTATGGGGTGACAGAGATGGTTGAGTTTGCATAGCTGTTCAGTCGCACTATAGCCTGGGAATCAGAGGTCTGCTCCAAAGCTGCAATGAGTACAGACAAGGAAGTTATTATTATTTTTATTATTATTGATTTATAGAGCACCATTGATTCCATGGTGCTGTACATGAGAAGGGGGTTACATACAGAATACATATACAAGTAACTATAGACAGACTGGTACAGAGGGAAGAGGGCCCTGCCCTTGCGGGATTACATTCTAAAGGATTTTTGGGAGGAGACAGTAGGAGTGGTTTAGGTTGAGCGTCAAGTACGTATGGTGGTGGTGTCATTGAAGGTTATAGTCATTTCTGAACAGATGAGTTTTCAGATTCAGTTTGAAGCTTGCGTGTGTAGCAGACAATCTGTTACGGGGGGCTGTCTGATAATAACCGAAAGGAGTATCAGACAGTCAGGGTCCACCGTGCAAAGACTTTGCTGCAGACTATGGCAGAGTGCAATACCTCTGTTAACTCACAGAAGGATATAATAAGAAAGTAAAGCAATTCCTCCCTTACTTGGAGGGTGTGTGGAATGATGTCTGTTAATAATCACAGAGACAAAGGCAATGTGTGCGAAATGGCACCTACCTAGGTCCGCTCTTCTAGTGGTGCAAAAGAGACGAACAGCAGCGTAAGCCGCACAAAGCTCCTACCTGCGTTCGCTCCACTAGTGTGCGAGGACACGAACCACTAGATATGGCACCTGCCTAGGTCCGCTCTTCTAGTGGTGCAAAAGAGACGAACAGCAGCGTAAGCCGCACAAAGCTCCTACCTCTGTTCGCTCCCCTAGTGTGCGAGGATACGAACAACTGCCAGACGCAGTATAAGGAACGTTACCCTAGCGGCAACGTCCACCTACGAGTACAATCACAAGGCCCAGCCAGACCATGTGCCTCAGGCACCTGCCTATGTCCGCTCCCCTAAGAGGTAAGGATACGGACAGCAGCCGAAGCTGTAAGGTATAAGAACGCTACCCTGCCGGTAGCGCTCACCTAGCATAGACAGAGGAATGCCTAGAGGAACGCGCACAGAGCGTCTACTCATATGCATGAACCAAGAGGACTGAGCACCATGCGGCGTGTGTCAGGGTCTTATATAGACTCTGTGCCTCATCCAAGATGGAGGACACCAGAGCCAATCCGCTTCCAGAACGACAGGAGTGACGTCATGCTGGCCTATCACCGAGCAAGACATCACAAGCACATGACCAGCGACCAATCGGCAAAGAAGGTGTCAGAGACATGTGACCTCGTGTCAGCGATGATGTCACCCGCACATGTGCAATGGCTCCAAGATTGGACTTAGTCTCCGGCGCTCGCACATGTGCAGTAGCAAGAAATCTGGACTTAGTCTCCAGCGCTCGCACATGTGCAGTAGCAAGAAATCTGGACTTAGTCTCCAGCGCTCGCACATGTGCAGTAGCAAGAAATCTGGACTTAGTCTCCAGCGCTCGCACATGTGCAGTAGCAAGAAATCTGGACATAGTCTCCAGTGCTCGCAGCAACCGTAACACAATCTGACGTGTTGAGGTAGCGAGTTCCATGAGACAGGGGAAATGATCTGCGCAGATGGCCAGAAGCTTTGTGAGTGGGATCCAGGCCCCGATGAAGAAGGTGCTGAGCCTAATCTACACCCTCATTTCCAAAAAGTAAATCCTCCTGGTGGAGACAATGGGGAACATGATGAGGAGCACAGATACCTGATTGGAAGGACAACTTTACTATTCGTCAGGGCAGGAAGAGGTTGTCTCGGAGGACTCAGGATGAGGGGAATGAAAACACACAGGGTTATTGATGAGGTTGGAGACCACACTTACTGTCAAACCAAAGTCAGCCAGTCGATGAGGTCAGCAGAGGAGGTGGAGGAGGATGCTACTGACGACGAGGTTACGTTGCGTCTTCCTGGCCAGAGACAAAGTACTGGAAGCACGTCAACAACTGAATCCTGGACCACAACTTTGACTCTGAGCAGAAGTCGTGTTGGCTATGCAGGTCGCATGGGCTGTAAGCCTTTCCTAGCCTGTGAATTTTTGGACATCGCAAAGGATCACCCAAGTCATGTAATCTGTAAGATTTGTCAACAATCTGTAAGTAGAAGGCAAAAACTCACACTTTTGAGTACTTCCTCCATGAAGTATCACATGGATATGAATTGACAGCGTGAAGGTGTATTGCTCAGCTTTAGCAACTGTCAACGCAATATGCTTATTTGCCGTTCATTGGATGCATTGTTGCAGACTACACACAAGGGGCTGCTGTTTTTTTGGATCTGCCTTTGGTCACTATAGCAATAGAAAATTGCTCTTCAGGGGTGGACTTGGAGATGCTGTCTATGAACAGAAGGAAAAGCTAAAGGTGTGTGTTACAGCAAGGAGCCACCGCGGAAACACTTCGTTCAATTGTGAGGGGAGTTGTGTTGTACTTTGATGATGAGCACTGTAACGTCAGTGATCAGCATCCTTTGCCACAGACCAACATTCTTACGGTGCTGTCTATACTGTTTACCGTGAGAGGAGCGTAAAGTCTGTATTTCTGGTAACTGGACATCACAGTACCCGGGTACGGTAGGCTGTGCCCAGACAATAATGCGGGCACGCAACAATTTGTTTTATTAGCAAAACACATATCTGTTCTGGGTAGGCCGACTATATAGACAATAAGACTTGCTGCCTCTGCACTGTCAAATTGTCACGTACAGTTTAAATCATAGAGGGACAGCAACACATGTTTGCATTGACTGTTGCTTTTCAAGATTTCCATGACTGTGTTGCAGAGCTGTGTGGTTTGCATTCACACTGTTATCATCTGCATTATCTGTGAGGCTTCAGCTAACAAGGGTATTCAGGGGGGGGTCATGTGTTTTGTCTATGTTTCCGTAGATAACTGGGAAGCTCTTGTGATGCGCCACTGGTAAGTCGTGTTCGCACACACACACACACACACACACACGCACAAACACACAATTACTGCTACGCAGAGGGATTAGCAGGTAGTAGGCAACAGAATAGATTGTTCAATTATTTAAATTGTATGCATGGTTCTTATTGTTTGTTTTGGTAAAGTTAAACAATCATTTATCAACCCAACTGACTAGAGTCCTTTTCCTGTTGCCTGGTTTTGCTGCATACTGGGGAGCCCACCCTGTACACGACTTAAAATGAAGCATAAGTCGCAATGTGAATTTCACTGTGCTACAATGCGGCCTAGCGTGCCTGTGCAACCACCGCCTGCCCCATCAAGTGCATCTGCGTGTTCTTCATCCTCTGTGACTGTGGGGACAGCAGTCACACATGGTTTTTCACACTGAACTTCCACTCCTTAGTCCGCAACAGGGAGTGTGATTGGCAGGTCATCACTTGTTTTTGAAGTTGAAACAGAAGGTATTGTTGAGCTTTCAGACATCGAGAGAACCATCATTGGATGCAGGCTACATTATATCCACGCCTGCACCTTCGTCACAGATTGCCTGGACTACCTGCAGTTAATAATTGCATTCCAGAAATGGAAAGGAGTGTAGAATGCACATGTGTTGTACCTTGCTTGGCAGCAAAGGAACACTAACTTAGTATTCCAGACAATTTTAGGATGGCAGAAAAAGAGTCAGCTCTTTGTGCAAATTAAATAGCGTGGCAAAAGTGGACAGATGGGTACAGTGGCCGTGTTCAGTGGGTACCAGGACAGTAAAAGAAGCCTCACTTTCTATCCCTCCTAATGATCAAATGCAGCAAGGAATTCCCTGAGTTTGCTATAAAATTAGCATAGCAAAATGTGCCTGAGGGTAGAATGCAGAGGTGCTTGAGATTGCTTGGCACAAGTGGCACAATAAAGGAGTCCTACAGGCATTTTTTGTATACCACTAAGTTGCAGTATTTTTTGCTATCATTATAGCTTATTAAAAACAGAGCAGAAGGGTGTCATGCAGAGGTGCTAGAAATAGCTTGGCACCAGTGGGGCACTAATGGAATACAACAGCCAGTTCTATGATGCCACTAAATGGCAGTATTTTTTGCTATCATTATAGCTTATTAAAAACAGAGCAGGAGGGTGTCATGCAGAGGTGCTAGAAATAGCTTGGCACCAGTGGGGCACTAATGGAATACAACAGCCAGTTCTATGATGCCACTAAATGGCAGTATTTTTTGCTATCATTATAGCTTATTAAAAACAGAGCAGGAGGGTGTCATGCAGAGGTGCTAGAAATAGCTTGGCACCAGTGGGGCACTAATGGAATAAAACAGCTAGTTCTATGATGCCACTAAATGGCATTATTTTTTGCTATCATTATAGCTTATTAAAAACAGAGCAGGAGGGTGTCATGCAGAGGTGCTGCACATAGATTTGCACCAGTGGGGCACTAATGGAGTAAAACAGCCACTTTCTGTATGCCACTAAGTTTACTCAATTTTTGTTATTATAATGTATTAGTAACAATGAGTGTGAGTGTGCAATGCAGGCTGACGTGCTGCAAATATCTTTGCACTAGTGGGACTATACAAAAGTCCAATAGCCACGTTTAGGATGCCACTAGGTACACTGAGTGTTTGCCAGTATAATGGCTTAGTTATAATGAGTTGGAGTGTGCAATGCAGGCAGACGTGCTGCAAATATCTTTGCACTAGTGGGACTAGACAAAAGTCCAATAGCCACGTTTAGGATGCCACTAGGTACACTGAGTGTTTGCTAGTATAATGGCTTATCAATTCAGCAACTCCTGATGTAGGAGAATAGACCTCTTCAAATTTAGAGAATATAGCAATCAGAGGTTAAAATTTAACTTTTAATCTATTGTATTAAAATTCTTATAGACTAAAACATTGAACCCAAAGTTCTCTGGATTGCTGTCGTTACACAGCCCTCACAGCCCCAGAGAACCTATGACATAACAAACCAATCAAAAAAACACAATAAACACAAATCAAAATTGAGTATGATGGTTAACACTCCAATAAGGACAGTGGTCCAATATGAGTATCTAAAAAATCATCAAAAACAACTCAATATAATAAACATATAGTGCACGGTAATCCTCAAAGAGGAATTTACCAATTCAAAATTTACAGAGTGAGTTAGGATTGATCTCACCCATTCTTGCAGCTTGGGGTGCAGAAGGCTTCCTCTATATGGGTCCACACAGCGTCAGCTGGCCCTATACTGACCCTAGAAGACCTTCATAACATCTAACACCCCAAAGCTTCTGCTCTTACAAGAACAGACCACATCTAGTCCTCTCTTGTGCCCCTACAATATTCCTGGCCCTCGTCCCGACGCGTTTCATCACTTCCGACTCATCAGGGGACTTCAGTATTGCATTTAGAGGTAACAGGTCCTACACCCAGACTCACATAGGCCTATGTGAGTCTGGGTGTAGGACCTGTTACCTCTAAATGCAATACTGAAGTCCCCTGATGAGTCGGAAGTGATGAAACGCGTCGGGACGAGGGCCAGGAATATTGTAGGGGCACAAGAGAGGACTAGATGTGGTCTGTTCTTGTTGTAAGAGCAGAAGCTTTGGGGTGTTAGATGTTATGAAGGTCTTCTAGGGTCAGTATAGGGCCAGCTGACGCTGTGTGGACCCATATAGAGGAAGCCTTCTGCACCCCAAGCTGCAAGAATGGGTGAGATCAATCCTAACTCACTCTGTAAATTTTGAATTGGTAAATTCCTCTTTGAGGATTACCGTGCACTATATGTTTATTATATTGAGTTGTTTTTGATGATTTTTTTAGATACTCATATTGGACCACTGTCCTTATTGGAGTGTTAACCATCATACTCAATTTTGATTTGTGTTTATTGTGTTTTTTTGATTGGTTTGTTATGTCATAGGTTCTCTGGGGCTGTGAGGGCTGTGTAACGACAGCAATCCAGAGAACTTTGGGTTCAATGTTTTAGTCTATAAGAATTTTAATACAATAGATTAAAAGTGAAATTTTAACCTCTGATTGCTATATTCTCTAGTATAATGGCTTAGTAACAATGAGTTTGAGTGTGCAATGCAGGCAGACGTGCTGCAAATATCTTTGCACTAGTGGGACTATACAAAAGTCCAATAGCCACGTTTAGGATGCCACTAGGTACACTGAGTGTTTGCTAGTATAATGGCTTAGTTATAATGAGTTGGAGTGTGCAATGCAGGCAGACGGGCTGCAAATATCTTTGCACTAGTGGGACTATACAAAAGTCCAATAGACACGTTTAGGATGCCACTAGGTACACTGAGTGTTTGCTAGTATAATGGCTTAGTTATAATGAGTTGGAGTGTGCAATGCAGGCAGACGTGCTGCAAATATCTTTGCACTAGTGGGACTATACAAAAGTCCAATAGCCACGTTTAGGATGCCACTAGGTACACTGAGTGTTTGCTAGTATAATGGCTTAGTTATAATGAGTTGGAGTGTGCAGAGGACAGGAGGGTACAGTGGCAGGGTTGTGGGTCTCTGGGTAGAGGAAAGGAAGCCTGCCTTTCTATTCCCTCCTAATGGGGAAATGCAGCGACGAAATCCCTGACCTTAGCTACACAGACGCTGTCTCTGTTTTCAGGACCTGTCACCTATGGCTCTGACCCTGCCGGTACGAGCCCTTAAAAGGACTGATAGAAAGTGCTCTCCATAAGCTGTCTAGCGCTGTGTATGGAGCGGATACAGCAGTATCGGCGATAGGACTCAGGACGGAGCTGCGCCAGTGATGTCTGACACCAAGGACGCAGAAGAGATAATGGCGTCCGGACGGGCAGATACTCGTTTTTATAATGCAGGGACATGTGACATGGACATCCTATCACACATGCCGTTGCTTCTCTGGCTAAAAGTCCACTTAGCTGTGTGTGTTTCTGGGATTGGCTGTCATAATGGCCCTCCCCACTACACGCGCGCGCTTAGGGAAGGAAGACAAGGAAAAAAAAAAAAAAAATGGCGATCGCCATTATACAAACAGCAGTGATCTGAAGGCGCTGTTCCCGCACACTATACACTGAAATTTCATAATAGTGTGAGTCACAGAGTGACTTACACTATTACAGCGGAAAGCCAGCTAGGAATTAGCTGTTTTTTTGCTGCTAGAATCGTTCTCGAACGTTTCTAGAACTTTCGAGCTTTTGCAAAAAGCTCGAGTTCTAGTTCGATCTAGAACAGGCCCCAAAATCACTCGAGCCTAGAACTGGAGAACCTCGAACTGCGAACCGCGCTCAACTTTACTAAGGACCGTATAAAGATGGTGTCCGATCGGTTTCGTCGCCCGGCTCCTGTCTTTTCTCCAGGGGATTTTGTGTGGCTCTCTGCTAAACACGTGAAACTTAGAGTGAGCTCTGTCAAATTTGCTCCTCGCTTCCTGGGTCCTTATGAGGTTCTTCGACAGGTAAATCCTGTAGTCTACCAATTGAAGTTACCCGTCCATCTTAGGATCCATGACAATTTCCATGTTTCACTGCTAAAGCCGGCTATTTTACCTCACGCTCGTGAAGTGCACTCTCCTGCCTCTGATTCCTCTGGCTCTAGCTATGAGGTACGAGCCATAGTTGGTTCTAAGATGGTTAGAGTGCGCAGGTTCTTCTTGATAGATTGGGAGGGCTATGGCCCAGAACATCGCTCTTGGGAGCCTGAGGAGGCTGTCCATGCTCCCAACTTAGTTGCCGATTACCTGCGTCGCCGGGAGGGGGGCCCTTGAGGGGGAGGTACTTTTACGGTTGCTGTGGCTCTGGAGACTATGTCCGGATTTCTTGCTACTGCACATGTGCAAGCGCTGGAGACTAAGTCCTATCTTGGAGCTATTGCACATGTGCGGGTGACATCATCGCTGACACGAGGTCACATGTCTCTGACACCTTCTAAGCTGATTGGCCACTGGTCATGTGCTTGTAACGCTTTGCTCGGTGATAGGTCAGCGTGACGTCATTGCTTTCATTCTGGCAGCAGATTGGCTCTGGTGTCCTCCATCTTGGATGAGGCACAGAGTCTATATAAGACCCTGACGCACGCCGCCCGGCGCTCAGTTCTCTTGGTTCATGCATGAGGGTAGACGCCCTGTGCACGTCCGTCTAGGCATCTCTCTGTCTATGTTAGGTGAGCGCTACCGGCAGGGTAGCATTCTTATACCTTACAGCTTCGGCTGCAGTCCGTATCCTTACCTCTTAGTGGAGCGGACATAGGCAGGTGCCTGAGGCACATGGTCCGGCTGGGCCTTGTGATTCTACTCGTAGGTGGACGTTGCCGCTAGGGTAATGTTCCTTATACTGCGTCTGGCAGTTGTTCGTATCCTCGCACACAAGGGGAGCGAACAGAGGTAGGAGCTTTGTGCGGCTTATGCTGCTGTCCATCTCTTTTGCACCACTAGAAGAGCGGACCTAGGCAGGTGCCATATCTAGTGGTTCATGTCCTCGCACACTAGTGGAGCGAACGCAGGTAGGAGCTTTGTGCGGCTTACGCTGCTATCCGTCTCTTTTGCACCACTAGAAGAGCGGACCTAGGCAGGTGCCATATCTAGTGGTTCGTGTCCTCGCACACTAGTGGAGCGATCGCAGATAGGAGCTTTTTGCGGCTTACGCTGCTGTCCGTCTCCTGGCATCACTAGAGGAACGGACCTAGGTAGGTGCCATTTCACACTCACTGCTTTTGTCTCTGTGATCTTTAACAGAGACCATTCCTCACACCCTCCAAGTAAGGGAGGAATTGCTTGATTTTCTAATTATATTCCTCTGTGAGTTTAACAGAGGTATTGCACTCTGCACTTGTGCTATTATTTTTTTACAGTGGCACACTTATATACCCCTTATCCTCTGTCATAGTCTGCAGCAGAGTCTTTGCACGGTGGACCCTGACTGTCTGACATTCCTTTAGGTTTTATTATCAGACAGCCCCCCGTAACATTGTATGCATATTAGTGGTCAGTCTAGCAGGAGTACATTTTTGATGGCTTGTGGAATGCTACTAGGGTCATTAGTTTCTGGAGACCTATCACGACGGCCTTCGCCCTTGAAAAGATAATGGAATCTGCTTCTCCATGCCGATAATAGCTTTATGTGATTCCGGTCTATGTGCATTGTTATCCAGCTTCTGGTGAACAGCTGGTGTATTATGGAAATATTCTTGCTGCTTGATTATTTCCTTCCTTTTCTTTATTTCCTCATGAGAATGCTTTTTCTGTACCTCCGTGAGTGATTGCTTGGAGTTTATTTTGTTTTCCCGTCAGTTAATCTGTGTGGGATTTACTACTCTAATCCTAGTTCTTTCATGAGTTGGGGGTGAGGGGGTATTAGACCTAGGGCTGATCAGGAGTCAGGGCTATGCTGACAGTCCAGACCTTTTCATCTTCAGAAGTAACTCTGGGATAAAGAACAGTTAAAGCTCCCTAGCCTAGAGAGCAGGGCCATACTAGCCATCGGGCAATTCTGGCAAATGCCAGAAGGGCTAGTCACTGTAGTGGGCCACTTGAGCTACGGCAACTCTGTCTTCTGCTGTGTAGATGACAGGAAGGATTATTTGGCCTAGAGCACATGATCGTCCTGCGCTGCACAGCTATAATCAGCAGGATCAGGGGGCGGTGCACTGTGCTTTTCCATGCCATCCCCTGGTCCTGCGGATGAGAGAGTGACTGTAGATCAAGTCTCTATCAGGCCTGTGAGATGTGAGAGTCTTATGCTGCTCCCTCCTTCCTGATTAGTGTAGCGCTATGACTGTGGTCCCGAAGTGCAGCAGCATGATGTCACTACATTGCTGACGTCATCGCGCTGCTGCCGTGCAGATACGTTGGGCACCTGAAAGCGCTCCACTGAGGAGCCAAAGTTGATATGTGGTATTACTGTGGATGAGTGAGGAGGGGACTAGTGCATACAATAGATGAAAAGGGTCACAGCTTTGAGAGAGAAAGTGGAGGGCATACTTTATTCAGAGGGGCAATATGTGTCTGGGAGGGGGAGCATTTTTTACTGGAGCAGTGTCAGAGGATTTTTTTGGAAAGGAACTCTGTGTGAAGCAGAGATATTATGAAGAAGGACAGCATGGGGCAATATGATGGTCAGGGGCAGCCTGGGGCAAATATGATGGAGAGGGGCAGCGTGTGGGGAATATGATGAAGAGGGGCAGCGTGGGGTGGAATATAATGACGAGGGGAAGCATTGGGTGGAATATGATGACGAGGGGCAGCCTGGGAGAGAATATGATGGAGAGGGGCAACATGGAGGGAATATGATGAAGAGGGGCAGCCTGGGGGGGCATATCATAAAGAGGGGAAGCCTGGGGGAACATGATAGATAGGAGCAACGTGGGGGGGATATGATTGAGAGGGTTATTAGGGGGGGGATAGGATAGGGAGGGGCAGCATGGAAGGACTATGATGGAGAGAGGTACAGTACAGACCAAAAGTTTGGACACACCTTCTCATCTCTAGAACAACTGTTAAGAGGAGACTTTGTGCAGCAGGCCTTCATGGTAAAATAGCTGCTAGGAAACCACTGCTAAGGACAGGCAACAAACAAAAGAGACTTGTTTGGGCTAAATAACACAAGGAATGGACATTAGACCAGAGGAAATCTGTGTTTTCATCTGATGAGTCCAAATTTGAAGTCTTTGGATCCAACCACCGTGTCTTTGTAGAAAAGGTGAACGGATGGACTCTACATGGCTGGTTCCCACCATGAAGCATGGAGGAGAAGGTGTGATGGCGTGGGGGTGCTTTGCTGGTGACACTGTTGGGGATTTATTCAAAACTTAAGGTATACAGAACCAGCATGCCTACCACACCATGTTGCAGTGGTGTGCTATTCCATCTGGTTTGCATTTAGTTGGACCATCATTTATTTTTCAACAGAACAATGACCCCAAACACACCTAAAGGCTGTGTAAGGGCTACTTGACTAAGAAGGAGAGTGATGGGGGGCTACGCCAGATGACCTGGTCTCCACAGTCACCAGACCTGAACCTAATCGAGATGGTTTGGGGTGAGCTGGACCGCAGAGTGAAGGCAAAAGAGACAAAAAGTGCTAAGCATCTCTGGGAACTCCTTCAAGACTGTTGGAAAACCATTTCCGGTGACTACCTCTGAAGCTCATCAAGAGAATGCCAAGAGTGTGCAAAGTAGCAAAGTAGTAATGAAAGAAAAAGGTGGCTACTTTGAAGAACCTAGAATATAAGACATATTTTCAGTTGTTTCACACTTATTTAAGTATTTCATTCCGCATGTTTTAATTCATAGTTTTGATGACTTGAATGTGAATTTACAATTTTCAGAGTCCTGAAAATAAAGAATACTCTTTGAATGAGAAGGTGTGTCCAAAATTTTGGTCTGTACTGTAGCGTGCAGGGAAATATGATGGAGAAGGGCAACGTGGGGGAAATATGTTGGAGAGGGGAAGTGTGTGGGGGTGATATTTTGTGAAAGAAGCACTGCAAATATTTGTTCATGGGTGCAGCATGGGAGATATTTATGGGGCAGTATAATGATACTTTTACTTTTAAGGGCACCATATTGGGAAGTGCTGCTGAATTCAAAGAAGAGTAAAATCTGGTGAGACAAGATCTCGGCATGATATCCCATCATGGCACCTGTACTTCATGGAGACAAAATTTACGGAAACAACTCTGATCTGAGCTTATGTCACCTATAAGGTAACTGCATGTAAATATTTGTTATACTGCCTGAGTCTCACAAGTACTGTAGTTCCTGTATGGTCTACAGTCTGATGATGACTGATAACAACTCCCAGCATCTCCTCACCATTCTTCATGACAACCTGGGAATTGTAGGTTTGCGCAATACAATTGTACATGGGGCTGAACGTGGTCATTTATTCATGTACTGACAGTAGTTCTGGCTCTGCTTCATGTGATGATGGTGGTTCTGGCACTTCATTCATGTGCTGATGGTTCTGGCGCAGCAGTTGTGCTGATAGTGATTCTGGTGCTGCCTTCATGTTCTAACGGTTCTGGTACTGTGGTAATTAGCTGACTGAGCTAATGGCGTTACATTCATGAGCTGAAGGTAGTTCTGGCATTTCATTCATGTGCTGAGGGTGGCTCTTGCACTGCATTCATGTACGCATAGTGTTTCTGGTGCTATATTCATGTACTCACGGTGGTTCTGGTGCTGTATTCATACACTGACAGTGGTTCTGGAGCTTTATGGATTTACTGATGGTGGTTCCTGTGCTGTATTTATGCACTGTTGGTGGCTCTAATGCTGCATTTATGAACTGGTTTTGATCTTGTACACATTTAAAAATCTTCATGGCTAAGATAACATTTAAAAATTCTCAAAACTTTTATTGAGATTATGAGGAGAATTTGGTGAGATTCTGATCCAAAACAGTGTAAATTAGTGTATGTTCATATTTCTTTTTTGAGCAGAAACTAAGCAGAATCTCACCAAATCCTTGTCAAATGCTCAAAACATGATTCTAGTGATGTATTAATGTACTGATGGGGGTTCCAGTGATGTATTCATGTAAGTATCCTTTACATGATGCTAACTGCTCACATCCTCTTCATGTGTGATGCATCCTTTTTATTATAAAAATTAAAAACTGCTGCTGTGCCTGGTGTCTATAATTTACTGGTCATAGCGCTGTCATTGTGATGTCACATCAGCGCTGAAGCCAATAGCAGACATGAGGAGAGTGAAAAAAACAGCTTGTTTGTTTTTAAACAAACAATCTAGGGAATGGGTTTCAAAAACCAGAAAACCACTTTAAGGGTATTTTAAACTCAAGCACGACCGTCAAGTTTTTGAAGCAGAAGATGAGGAAAACCAAGGCATCATTTTCCGGACCCATCTTCTATGCAGTTTTACAGTAGTTTCCTACGCATTTTTTCTACAGTTTTGACCATCTTTGTTTTATCTTTTGGTGGTTACCCATTGTTTTTGCCTCATATTTGTTACTGTGCTTTTAAGAAAAAGCGATGGTAAAACGCAACATGAGCCATCCGGGCATCTTCCGAGCCTTCCTATTGACCTGCATTGTAAAGTACAGAATGTCTTCGGAGAGAAAAACACCATAAGAATGGGGCGGTCACTTCTTTTAACTGCTTGGTAGTTTTAGAAACCTTAAGTGGTTTAAAAGATGCTCAAAAGCCTGAACCTGTGCACAGCAACTAGATGCATATGTCTATTAATTTGAGTATTTTTTCTGAGTGTTTTCCATCATGGAATCTGCCTCTCAATAATGTAATTGTACATTCCAAAATGGCATGCACCAAAAATCAGCATCAGTGAAAGCTACAGCTTCCTTCCATTCCACCTCTCTAAAGCCTGCTTTACATGTGTCGATATGTTGTGCGATCACATTTGCGATCGCACCCGCCCCCATCGTTTGTGCGATACGGGCAATTTGTTGCCCATGTCGCACAAAGTCGGTCACCCCCGTCACACGTTCTTACCTTCCAAACTACCTCGCTGTGGGCGGCGAACATCCTCTTCCTGAAGGGGGAAGGACGTTCGGCGTCACAGCGATGTCACACAGTGGCCGCCCAATAGAAACATCCCACCCACCTCCTTCCTTCCGCATTGACGGTGGCCGCAAGTAAGCTGCAGTTTGTCGTTCCCGGGGTGTCACACAGAGCGATGTGTGCTGCCTTGGGAACGATGAACAACCGGAGCACAGAAGGACGTTCGATTTTATGAAAATGAGCGACGTGTCAACGAGCAACGATAAGGTGAGTATTTTTGCTCATTCACAGTCGCTCATTTGTGTTACACGCTACAATATGTCCAACGAGGCCGGATGTGCGTCACTAACGACGTGACCCCGATGACATATCGTTAGACATATCATAGCGTGTAAAGCGGCCTTTAGGAGAGATATGTATAGCCACAGAAAGTCTGGGATGCAAGCTCTGCATGTCCAAGTCAAAGAAGGTCAATGTTACTCACTTCAGCCATGGCATGAGTACTCCTATACAGTGGCATATGTTTCACATTTCTCAGACCAGCACTGGCTTTATTCACATATTTTGTTGACTTCTATAGTAAGCATCAGTACAGTCTTAGATTATTGACTTCCTCTATATCACCACTCTTGGGAAGCCACATTGTGAAAGTCATGCTGTACATAACTACACAGTTCATAGTAGTGACAAAAAGCCCCTAGAGTAATACAAGTGATAAAAGAATGTATAACTAACATCCCTGATATATCGTACAGCCACTGTCATACTGAGCAGACTCTTTATATCTACCCTTTGTTTTTTCCTTTATATATATACAGAATGCACACAAGCACAGCTTTGTAATGCATTGTGGACTGCATACTAAACATTTGCATTTTTGGTCCTATGATTCCAAATGAAGAATTGGACTTTACTAAGATTTCAAGCCGAGCATGGCTGAATGCCTCACAGATTGATGATGAGTTTGGAAAACCTTCCGGTTGTAAAACTTGAGTAGTCAGATCTTTTTCTAAGTATGCAGCGGTGTAAGACAGCAGGGCGCATTGCTTTTCATGAGCTTCACTTTGTATCTCTGTTCTCTTCTAGCATTACCAGTAATATGACATCGCTGGTGACTCGTAAGCTAGCCATCTTCACCGAGCATCTGTATTCAGTTTGGCAGATCTTACTGTATCATTTTTTACCTAATATTAATAATAGAGAGTACTTTTTTCCAGACAATAGCTTAGCCAAGACTAGTTTTCAGTACTTATTTCTTTTTTTTAACTCAGCTCAAAGCTTGAAGCAAATCTTTCACGCCATATAAAACAATTTCTCTTCTTTTGTAATGACAACTGTCTCTCGTACAGAAAAAAAATAATTGGTAATAGTCAAGCATGACAAGCACTTGACACAATTTTTCTTAAAGAAAATGAGCAATTAAAATGGGAATCAAGCACATTAAAGAAAGAGTAACCAATTGATTATGCTTATTCTTTCCTTTGTTTTTATATTTAATGGTGTTTATTAATTACAGAGTCATCTGCTTTTATAGAAATGTGCATTACAAGTGGCTTATTATTTTATATAATGCGGTTGGTTGTAAAAGTCGCAAAGCTTAAAATATATATATAGTCATTAAAACCTTTTTGAGAAGAACACGTATAATTGCCTTGAATACTAGATTTCTGGAGATGTTTTCTCAAACAAAATGATTAATATGAAATCTGACCTGATTAAGAGTTTGATTTCCTCCCAACATTTTTTTTTTGATCATTTTGTTGAAATTTAAACTCTATATACTCTAAATCCAGGTTCCCAAATTCATTTTCTTTGCTGTAAAAGTACTGATCATGATGCACATACGGGTAACAGGTATCATGATAGAAAATTAACAGCCTAATACATGTCTATAAGACTGTTGAACTCAACAGTTCAACTACAAACAGTCCGTAGATCGTGGTCTAAAGTCAGACCTGAAATAAGGTGTCATTTTCATGTTAGATTTTTATTCTTAAAATTGCTTATTCTTTGAAGCATGTTTAGCTTTAGTGTTACATTTAACCCCTTCACGACCGGCCGATTTTTCGCTTTCCGTTTTTTTTTTCGCCATTCTTTTTCTGAGAGACGTAACCTTTTTATTTTTCGGTCAATATGGTCATGTGAGGGCTCATTTTTTGCGGAACGAGCTGTACTTTTAAATGAAACCATCAGTTTTACCATATAGTGTACTAGAAAACGGCAAAAAAATTCCAAATGCAGAAAAATTGCAAAAAAAAGTGCAATAGCACTATGGTTTTTGAGATATTTTATTCACTGTGTTCATTATATGGTAAGACTGATGTGTGGGTGTGATGCCTCAGGTCAGTGCGAGTTCGTAGACACCAAACATGTATAGGTTTACTTTTATATAAGGGGTTAAAAAAAATCGGAAGTTTGTCCGAAAAAAGTGGCGCACGTTGTACGCCATATTCCGTAACCCGTAGTGTTCTCATTTTCGGGATCTATGGCTCAATGACGGCTTATTTTTTGCGTCTCGAGCTGAGGTTTTTAACGGTACCATTTTTGCGCAGATGCTACGTTTTGATCGCCTCTTATTGCATTTTTCGCAAAAATTGTGGCGACAAAAAAACATCGTTTTGGCGTTTGGAATTTTTTTGCCGCTACGCCGTATACTGATCAGATTAATTGATTTTATATTTTGATAGATCGGGCGTTTCTGAACGCAGCGATACCAAATGTGTGTATATTTTTTATTTTTTTAACCCTTTAATTTTGGGGCGAATGGGGGGTGATTTGAACTTTTAGGGTTTTTTGTATTTTTTTTAATTTTTTAAAACTTTTTTTAACTTTTTTTTTTTATTTTACTAGTCCCCCTAGGGGGCTATTGCGATCAGCAATCCGATCGCTCTGCAGTATCTGCTGATCACAGCTACAAGGCTGTAAACAGAGCAGATACGCTCTCTTTCTCTTTTGCTGTGCCGCTGGCACAGCGAAAGTAATAGCAAGTCAGGTGTAGTACAGGAGTCATCACATGACCCTGTGCTACCATGACAACTATCAGGAGTCACCTGATCGCGTCACGTGACTTCCGGTATCGGGCAGTAAGTAAATGTTTACCGCGATCGCGCTTATAATGGCGCTGTCACATATTGACAGCGCCATATAAGGGGTTAAACGGCACGAGCAGATAACGATTCTGCTCGTGGCTAGCAGGCACACATCTCAGCTGTGAATATCAGCTGAGACGTGTGCCGATCGCAGCATGATGCTGCCGGCAGACCGCGGGCAGTAACATTATGACCGCAAGGACGTAATTTTACGGCCCACGGTCGTTAAGGGGTTAATGGGGAAGGTATGTATTTACTAAAACAAACAAGCCAAAGGGTAACGATGTTTTGAACTTTTGAATTTTAGGCTCCATATTTCACCATCCACTATAGAATGTCAGACTACCATCATTTTATAGACAATTAGCTTGTCTATCTCTTACATAAATTTGACTTGCAACTATTTAGCATGGGATTGCCAAACTGCATTATGTGAGTGCCAAGACAATTGGAACAATATGAAATGAAGTACATACAGTTAGGTCCAGAAATATTTGGACAGTGACACAAGTTTTGTTATTTTAGCTGTTTACAAAAACATGTTCAGAAATACAATTATATATATAATATGGGCTGAAGGTGCACACTCTCAGCTGCAATATGAGAGTTTTCACATCCAAATCGGAGAAAGGGTTTAGGAATCATAGCTCTGTAATGCATAGCCTCCTCTTTTTCAAGGGACCAAAAGTAATTGGACAAGGGACTCTAAGGGCTGCAATTAACTCTGAAGGCGTCTCCCTCGTTAACCTGTAATCAATGAAGTAGTTAAAAGGTCTGGGGTGATTACAGGTGTGTGGTTTTGCATTTGGAAGCTGTTGCTGTGACCAGACAACATGCGGTCTAAGGAACTCTCAATTGAGGTGAAGCAGAACATCCTGAGGCTGAAAAAAAAGAAAAAATCCATCAGAGAGATAGCAGACATGCTTGGAGTAGCAAAATCAACAGTCGGGTACATTCTGAGAAAAAAGGAATTGACTGGTGAGCTTGGGAACTCAAAAAGGCCTGGGCGTCCACGGATGACAACAGTGGTGGATGATCCCCGCATACTTTCTTTGGTGAAGAAGAACCCATTCACAACATCAACTGAAGTCCAGAACACTCTCAGTGAAGTAGGTGTATCTGTCTCTAAGTCAACAGTAAAGAGAAGACTCCATGAAAGTAAATACAAAGGGTTCACATCTAGATGCAAACCATTCATCAATTCCAAAAATAGACAGGCCAGAGTTAAATTTGCTGAAAAACACCTCATGAAGCCAGCTCAGTTCTGGAAAAGTATTCTATGGACAGATGAGACAAAGATCAACCTGTACCAGAATGATGGGAAGAAAAAAGTTTGGAGAAGAAAGGGAACGGCACATGATCCAAGGCACACCACATCCTCTGTAAAACATGGTGGAGGCAACGTGATGGCATGGGCATGCATGGCTTTCAATGGCACTGGGTCACTTGTGTTTATTGATGACATAACAGCAGACAAGAGTAGCCGGATGAATTCTGAAGTTTACCGGGATATACTTTCAGCCCAGATTCAGCCAAATGCCGCAAAGTTGATCGGACGGCGCTTCATAGTACAGATAGACAATGACCCCAAGCATACAGCCAAAGCTACCCAGGAGTTCATGAGTGCAAAAAAGTGGAACATTCTGCAATGGCCAAGTCAATCACCAGATCTTAACCCAATTGAGCATGCATTTCACTTGCTCAAATCCAGACTTAAGACGGAAAGACCCACAAACAAGCAAGACCTGAAGGCTGCGGCTGTAAAGGCCTGGCAAAGCATTAAGGAGGAAACCCAGCGTTTGGTGATGTCCATGGGTTCCAGAATTAAGGCAGTGATTGCCTCCAAAGGATTCGCAACAAAATATTGAAATTAAAAATATTTTGTTTGGGTTTGGTTTATTTGTCCAATTACTTTTGACCTCCTAAAATGTGGAGTGTTTGTAAAGAAATGTGTACAATTCCTACAATTTCTATCAGATATTTTTGTTCAAACCTTCAAATTAAACGTTACAATCTGCACTTGAATTCTGTTGTAGAGGTTTCATTTCAAATCCAATGTGGTGGCATGCAGAGGCCAACTCGCGAAAATTGTGTCACTGTCCAAATATTTCTGGACCTAACTGTATATCCATTCAACAGCAAAAAGAAGGACTTCTAGGCGAAATATCAGAGTCAACAAGTTGGCTCATCGCAAGGTCTATCAGTTCTGGCTGTGAAGCTGAGTCATATGCTACAAAATAGTGAGATGACAGATGTCCATGCAAGCACCATACGACGCACCTTATACAAGTTTGCAAAGATGGCCTGAAAAAGGGTGAAGAGCCTCACCATCAATATTGTGAAACGAAGCAATGGGTTGAGTTTGCGAAATATTTAAACAGTGGACAATAGAATATTGGAAAGGGGTGAAAAAAGTCAATATACTAGGCCCTGATGAGTTCAAATGGGCCTGGAAGAAAAAAAGGGAAAAAGGGGCTGACTGATTGAGAATTGAAGGAACTTTCAAGTACAGAGAAATCTGATGATATAAGCTACTAAATTTATATTTTATATCTATCTTCTCCCAAAATAAACAATGCAAACATCAACAATAATCATAAAAGAATTGATAGTCAGGAGGACTGGGGGATAAGCAAAGAATTGATATTAAAACATTTTGCCAGTTTAAAAAAAGTCCCCAGGTCCAGATGATTTACACCCTAGAGTTTTGAAAGAGATAGCTGATGAAATATTAGTACATCTTGCCATAATCTTCAATAAGTCATGGTAAACAGGAGTGGTCCCTCTAGATTGGAAAAGGTCAAAGTGGTTTCTATCTACAAATGGGGAAAAAGGAGGATCCAGGGAATTACAGGCCAGTAAGCCTGACCTCTATTGCAGGAAAAATCTTCAAGCAAATTGTCAAAGAACATTTACTTAGGTACTTGAATGAAAAGGCATTAATAAACCAAAGCCAGCACAGCTTTATGACTAGAGTTGAGCAATGTTCGAGGTTCGCCAATTTCATGCTCGAGTGATTTTCGGGGATGTTCGAGCTTGAGCTCGAACTCGAGTTTTTTGCTAAAAGCTCGACAGTTCGAGTTAGGTTCGAGAACGGTTCAATCAACAAAAACGTGGCTTTTCACAGTAAGGCTATGTGCACGCATTGATATCTGCATGCGTCCTGCGTCCCCAGCACAATTCCTCTCTCTTTCCTACTCACCGATCATAAGCACCTCGCTACACATCTGACAAAGATCTGCGGTGTCTTTTCCTCTTTAGAAAATGGCAGCCGCTTCATTAGTCAACCAGTTATTCTGTGCTTTCCCCCCCCACCAGCGCCCATGATTGGTTGCAATCAGACATGTCCCCACGATGAGTGACAGCTGTCTCACTGCAACCAATCACAGCCACTGGCGGGCAGATCTATATCGTTAAGTAAAATAGATAAAAAAATAATAATAAAAAAAAAAAAATGCAGTTCCCCCCATATTTGATACCAGCCAGGATAAAGCCACACAGCTGGAGGCTGGTATTGGCAGGATGGAGAGCACCATGTTATCGGGAGCCCACCGCCCTAACAATATCACCCAGCAGCCACCAGGAATTGCCACATCCATTAGATGCGACAGTCCCGGGACTCTACCCAGCTCATCCCGGATTGCCCTGGTGCGGTGGCAATCGGGGTAATAATGAGTTTAATTATGCCAGGCGTCTCCCCGAGACACCTTCTATGAATAAACTGAAAGTGAAAGTAAAGAATCACACACAGCGAAAAATCCTTTATTTGGAATAAAAGACAAAAAACACCTCATTTACCTCTTTATTGATCCCCAAATACCCCTCCAGATCCGACGTAATCCACACGACACTGTCAGCTTGCCTACATGAAGCTGCAGCAGCACCGTAGAAATCGATCTACGTAGCAATGAAGTGAATCGCGCTGTCAGCAGAGACTTCAGCAATGCAGAAGTCAAGATTATAAAATCAGCCTATCTTTATTATTAGAGGCAGTAGACTAGTGAATAGAGCACTCACCTAAGAAGCATAACTTCAGGAGTTCTAGTTCTAGTCTAGGTAAAGAATTAATTTTTTTTTTATTTTTAATTTTAAAATATAATTATATATTTAGAATTATAATTTAATTTAATTATGCACTGAGGGGAGGAGCTGGACATCAGCAGTGAGCCGTGGGACACATCTCTAAAATCGGAGCAGTTTATGGAATGAAGCTGCATTGCTCTCTCCTCTCTCTCCTCTCTCTCTCCTCTCTCTCCTCTCTCTCTTCTCTCTTTCTCTCGCTCTCTTTCTCTCTCTGTCTCCCAAGGAGAGGGAAGAAAGTGTTTCAGGGAGGGCTGAGAAAGCATACTACAGAAAAGGAGAGGGAAGAAAGTGTTTCAGGGAGGGCTGAGAAAGCATACTGCAGACAAAGAGAGGGAAGAAAGTGTTTCAGGGAGAGCAGAGAAAATATACTATACACAAGGAGAGGTAAGAAAGTGTTTCAGGGAGGGCAGAGAAAATATACTATACACAAGGAGAGGTAAGAAACTGTTTCAGGGAGGGCAGAGAAAACATACTATGGACAAGGAGAGGGAAGAAAGTGTTTCAGGGAGGGCTAAGAAAGCATATCACAGACAAGGAGAGGGAAGAAAGTGTTTCAGGGAGGGCAGAGAAAACATTTTATGGACAAGGAGAGGAAAGAAAGTGTTTCAGAGAGGGCAGAGAAAACATACTATATTATTATATAAATATTATTTATTTATAATTATAATTTAATTTAATTATGCACTGAGGGGAGGAGCCGGACATCAGCTGTGAGCCACAGGACACACCTCTAAAATCTAAGAGCCAAAAATTTGAGTTTGCACAACCATCATATAAATCCTCAACAGAAATTCTGCATATATTAAATATCTTTATTACATCATAAATACAAAAATAAAGTGCTGGTACCCACAGACATTAAAATACCCTACCCCATAAAAACATCCATAAAACAAAAACTGGTGCAGTGTGGAACAATACTTGTAATTATTCAATGAAAGGGTTAAATATTGCACATTTGAGAGCTCTGGGTATAACCATAATCAAACATATAGCATATCTGCTGGTCCGAATCACTCCATAAATAGTATAAAGTGCATAATGCAAGGGAGGTATAGGATGGCTGACCCGGTATAGTTAAAGGCACAAAAAGAACAGTATCATCACCTGTCCTAAACACATATTATATGCATATATACCTCTTCAGTGAAGTTTATAAAGAAAACACCGAGATCAGTATTTTATAATCAGCCACCTATGATCCAGCAGGTGAAATTAGAAGCAAAGCCCAGAGATCAGACCACACTGCCCAGCACCTCGACGCGTTTCGCTTCCGCTTCGTCAGAAAATCGGAGCTGTTCACGGAATGAGGCTGCATTGCTCTCTCCTCTCTCCTCTCTCTCTCGCTATTTCTCTCTCTCTCCTCTCTATCCTCTTTCTTCTCTCTCTCACCCTACCTTTTTCTCTCTCTCTCCTCTCTCTTCTCTCTCTTCTCTCTTCTCTCTCTTCTCTCACTCTCTCTCCTCTCTCTCTTCTCTCTCCTTCTTCTCTCTCTCTTCTCTCTCTCTCTTTTCTCCCTCTCTTTTCTCTTTCTCCTATCTTTCTTCTCTCTCTCAGACCTGGTGATGATCAGCTGATGCGGTCACCTGACGGAATCAGCTGACACTATAAGTCGAGCGGTGAGGCCGGCTTTTTACCGCCCGGCCGGCTAAACTATCAGCTGATGCTGTCGGACAGGAGTCTGCACTAAAGTGTGTAGTTTTTGCGGGTTTTTTTTGCACTGATGCATCAGCTGATTGTATAAAAGCCGTTTATACAATCAGCTGCTGTGTCATGTGATTCAGGCCCTTGAATCTGACACATCATCTCTGATCGCTTTGCCTTCCAGCAAACCGATCAGATGATATTGGATCCGGATTGGAAGGCGCGGGACCCTTGATCCAGGATTACTAAGGAGGGGGGTTCTTTATTTCAATAAAGAGGGAGTCACTAATTGTGTTGTGTTTATTTTTAATAAAAATATTTTAAGTGCTATGTTTTTTTTATCTGTAATAGAAATTCATGGTGGCCATGTCTAATATTGGCGTGACACTATGAATTTCGGGCTTAGGGCCAGTTGATAATATACAGCTTGCCCTTACCTCATTATTACCCAGCGAGCCACCCGTCACAAGGGAAGCTGGAAGAGTTGGATACAGCGAAAGAAGATGGCGCTTCTATGAAAGCGCCATTTTATGGGGCAGCTGCGGACTGCAATTCACAGCAAGGGTGCCCAGAAAACTTGGGTACCCTGAGCTGCGGATTCCAATTCCCAGCTGCCTAGTTGTACCTGGCTGGACATAAAAATTGGGCGAAGCCCACGACATTTTTTGTTTTATTATTTCATAAAATTCATGAAATAATTAAATAGAAGGGCTTCCCTATATTTTTGGTTCCCAGCCGGGTACAATAAGGCAACTGGGGGTTGGGGGCAGCCTGTAGCTGCCTGCTGTACCTGGCTAACATACAAAAACATGGCGAAGCCCACGTAATTTTTTAGGGGGGCAAAAAACTCCTGCATGCAGTCCTGGATGGAGTATGCTGAGCCTTGTAGTTCGGCAGCTGCTGTCTTTCTGTATGGAGGAGAGCAGACAGCAGCTGCAGAGCTACAAGGCTCAACATGCTCCAATCACTATTGTATGCAGGAGAGCAGATAGCAGCTGCAGAACTACAAGGCTCAGCATACTCCATCCAGGACTGTATGCAGGAGTTTTTTGCCCACCAAAAAAAAGACGTGGGCTTCGCCATATTTTTGTATGCTAGCCAGGTACAGCGGGCAGGTACGGCTGCCCCCAACCCCCAGCTGCCTATTTGTACCCGGCTGGGAACTAAAAATATAGGGAAGCCTTTTTTTTAATTATTTTATGAACTTCATAAAATAATTAAAAAAAAAAAACTACGTGGACTTCGTCCAATTTTTGTGTCCAGCCAGGTACAACTAGGCAGCTGGGGATTGGAATCCGCAGCACAGGTTAGCCCGAGCTTTCTGGGCGCCTCTGCTGCGAATTGTAGTCCGCAGCCGCCCCAGAAAATGGTACTTTCATAGAAGCGCCATCATCTGGCGCTGTATCCAACTCTCCCTGATGCCGGGTGGCTTATGGGTAATTAGGAGTTAATACTAACTTTGTTTTACTAGGTAGTATTAAGTCAGAGATTCTTAATGTCAGGCAAGTTTGACCCAGCCATTAAGAATCTCCAATAAAGGGTTAAAAAAAACACACCACACAGAGAAAAAATACTTTAAGAGAAATAAATACACAGACATATTAGAGACTCCATGATTATTACTCCCTCTCATCCCGCCACGATCCATTGTCTTCTGTCTTCTTTCTCCTTCAACCCATGCAACTCTGCTACATTAGACAGCACTGCATGGGGGAAGACGCTGCTTCCCGTGCAGTCTATATCACTCCGTGAGTGAGCAGCAGCTGCGTGCTGTAAGCGGTGATGTCACCGCTGACAGGCGCGTTGCTATAGCAACGATGATCCCTATTATTGACCGGCTGTGGCAGCCGGTGAATAATGTAACGGGGAAGCAGAACAGGGAGCCGACCATGTGCCAGAGCATCTTGCCAGTACACGGGGATGCACAAACGAGCACGGCGTACCGGAGAGATGCACTGACAGGACCTAGCAATGACGTCTAGCCATGTGACCAGTCTATAGCTAATGAGATAATAGACACATGACTGGTCACATGCTTTTTTGACGTCACGGAAGGTCCTATCATCAGTGCTGGTTACCGGGAGTACGCAGCGATTATCTGAAGGAAAAGCGGCTGGAGTGCAGGACGCGTCACTGGGACAGGTAAGTGTTATGGCAATGTTTATTAACTGTATGTGTACATTTATAATGTGTTTTTATGTGTTCGTGTTTGCCTGCCATTGGTTTCAATGGGGCTCGAGAGGTTGGTCGAGCCGTTTGCCGCACCGAACTCAAACACGGCCTCCGTTCGACAAACCAAACCGAACTCGAGCCTTTAGAGGCTCGCTCATCTCTATATATGACCAATATATCTTGTCAGACCAACCTGATTTCCTTCTATAAGAAAGTCACTGAATGGTTGGACCAGGGAAATGCAGTGAATATAGTATACCTTGACTTTAGTAAGGCATTCGATAAAGTATCGCATAACATCCTCAAAAATGATCAAGCACTGAATCGACAAAAAATAAGTTAGATGAATTCACAACTGGCTTAATAATCAGGCACTAATACTAAATGTCTACACATCAAACTGGAGGAAAGTTAAAACACGCTACACGCTATATTAAACATAAAGAAGTGCCTCATACACATTCTGTTAAAATTGTTAGGTAGCGGGACATCAACACTGTTATGAATCGGCAGCGCTATAGCCACAAGCAGCCTGCTGTTATTCCTGCTACGCCCAGACACTGGCAACCATTTTGACCATGCCTCGGGTCATCCAGCTGGCTGCTTATTCCGCCACGTCTAAGTGGGGAGCGGCAGCTAGGGCGCATGCGTGTGCCAATTTGCCCCAGCCAGAGCTTAAGTCCAGTGTTTCGCCTAGTGAGCATGCTCAGCCTGATAGTGCCATTTCTGAGGCTAAGTTCTGAGTTCAGGCTACTGAGCATGCTCCCACACTTAGTGCAAAAGCCTCTTTGCACAGGTACTTTGACTTCGTTCTGTGTCCAAGTCTTGTATTGTTCCTACTGAGCATGCTAAGGCTGATAGTCTGATTTCCAAGACAAAGTCAGTTGTTCAGGCTACTGAGCATGCCCTGGCACTTAGTGCATCAGAGGCTAAGTCCGGTAAGGACTTCACTGGGCATATCTGTGAGGTAGCAGGCCCTGATCTGCTGGACAGCATCAGGTGTGCTGATGACATGGCCACTTTTGACTGGCTCACAAAGGCCTGCCCCTATGACCTGGTACCCCACCATTGGTCATCCGATGATGACTGGTAGGGTGTTTGGGGTGGTGCTGCCATTGTGTCATCAGTGACGTGGTGGTTCCGGATAGGCCGCTCGTGACATCACTGATGATGTGGCACTCAGCTATTGGCCCCTGAAAATGCCAATGTGGCTCACCCCTGGCTTGAGGCGGACCCTAGGTGATAAAAGGGCGTGTAGAATGCATGGAGGTGCGCAGTCCTCACATATGCTCTGAGCACACACATATTTGCCACCCTCAAATGAAGAAGGGACTATTTACAGGGGAAATATAGTTTGTGACGCCACCCGTGGTGTGCGGTAAAGGTGAGTACCACCGCTTCCATTGGGAGTACCCCCTCTTCCATTGGGAGTACCCGGGGTGATGGAATGGGGGCCGCCTGATGACGTTACCCTCCACAGGTAGGGAAGGCCCCGGGACTCTTGATGGTGGGGTGCAGGGGAGCGCAGGGCTAGGTGGTAGCAGGGGATGACCGTGTACTTACTCAGGTCGGTAATCGTGGTGCTGGATGATGTTTTGTAAAGTCATTACACACACTTGCTGCAGGTGAGCCAAAAGTCCCAACGCACCACCGCTGCTTGGGAAGGAGAGCACGTCCAGGTATCCGCTCCCAATAGTATTGATTTTGCTATGTCCCAATTTAGTCCGACCTCTCTGGAGCTTCGACTCCTCGACCCCTCACACTATGAGGGCCACTACTTCACTTTTACTGGGGGCTCCAGCCCCCGTTCCCTCTCCCTTTGAGAGTTTCTACTACACTTGCTCTCCCTTTGCTACTCTGAAGCTCATTGACTTGTCACCTTCCATCAGTCTGCCTGACCCTCAAGGTGAGTGGCCCTTTACTACCCACTGGCTTGTCTGTCCTGTACTGGTGTGAGTGTGGATTGGGGGTTTGAATGTGGTTGGTAGCAATACCACTAGGTGGAACCTGGAACCAAGGAGGGTGGGTTCTGCACTATAAAGACAGGAGTGCAGTTCCTGTGACACCCTGACTAGTGCAGGGGCGTCACACATATTCTCATGTTTAGAGCCCATTGTGGCTATAGCCTTTACGTAGGTGCGGTAGGCAGGGCTAGGCGATCGGTGCTTGTCACGCCAAGACACCCGCGGCTCAACACACACAGGGTCAGCTTTCCCCCTCCTCTCCTACCATTCAGTCCTGCTTGGGCAGCCCAGTGGAGTTAACTGGCCTGCTGCGCCAACTGTCCTGGTGTGCCCCTTACGTGCACAGACAATGTACCCCAGGACTCCTGTGGTGCTAACAGGGGAGTTCCTTTCCAGGGTGTGTGGACCCTTTGGTAGGAACAAAGCTCAGAGTTTATCCTGATCTGAGTGACATTTAACTCGGGTCAGGTTCCTATTATTTCAGAGCCACCAAGCTCTGTATTATCCGCCTGACCTGCGGGTTTACAGCATCTTCTTTACCATCTGGGAGCACGGTGGACCCTGACTGGCGATTTGGATATACACCACCTTATCCTAATCCGCCTGTCCCCCATAACAAACACTCATATAGCCTATGAATTATGTGCAAGGGCTGCCAAAGATTTGTAGATGGGATTCCAGTACACCCTGAAAGACATCAAGCAGGCTGGCCTCAGAATACATTTTTTTTACCATTTAAAAAAAAAAGTCCCTCCTACACTGCTAAAGTCTATACACTGTGCATGGACTAGCTTAAATTAGCTTCCATACAGATTCAGCAAAATGGCAGCAGAAGACAAGACGAAGATCAGATGGATGATAATGAGGAGCAAAAGGGCTGAGAGAGGTGAGAGGAATAGAATTTCCCCAAAAATCCCATTCCAGCAGGAAAATTTGAATTTTGTCTGAGGCTCTCATCTCTAGAGAATGGTTATTAAAAAAGCTAAATATATGTAAAAATAGCAGTGGTGTTTAAAAGGAAGCATAAAATAATCTACATAAACAAGTGGTAAAGATGAGATTAAGAGCAAACTGTTCAGATGTCTAACCTTACAGGATCCATGGAAAGCTGTCTGCTGATGGAGTTGGGGGAGAAGAAAAACTGGAATTTTTGGAATCATAAATGAGTACTAGCAGAACTGATCTCTTCACCATGGGAAGTGGAGTCCAGCAGGACTTAATGCTGCAGTGCCTTGCCCCACCTGCTGTTACGCCGAATTAACATTTAGTCTGTGAGGAGCAATCATTTCTCCTCTTCAAAATCAATTGAAATACTATGTCCCAAGAATGACAAAAGTATTTTAGGAGTGATACCTTTATAGGCTAACCAGAAAGATTATATTAGCATGAGTCCAGTATGACACTGAGTAAGAAACATGACTCCAGTATGACACTGCTTTACGAGCGCAATTTGTTATTTTTGTGCAATTGTTAGTGTATCTGTCAGCAGGTTTTGCTATTTAATTTGAGTACACCATAAAAAAGGGCATGACACACTGATTTCAGGGATGTGACTGTGAGGTTTTCAGACCTTTTTGCCTTATTTTCTGTCATTTTGTTTTTAATTTGTTTTTTTTCCATTGGCCATCTTGCGTCTGCTGCCCTCAGTGAATATGGTTCCTCGGCTTCTATGTTCCTGCCCCGTTCCCTGCCAATTACCTGCTTAAGCCGCCTCAGCTGATAGACCAGTGCTTCTGAATCCTGATTGCAGTCTGCCTGTAACCTGGACTCCTGAAGTCTTTGGAGGAATTACCTTTCTGCAATCCTCTGCTTTGGATCCCTGGAACTCATGTCCACACAGGAACCCTTCTGCTCTGCTATGGACACTTAGAAAAACAGTAAGGCCTAAGCCACACGGCATGAAAATCGGAGCGAGTGGAATGCAATACAACATCGCATTCCACTCTGACGAATATTAGCCTATGTGCCAGTGCCCATGAGCGAATAGTGTCATTTATTAGGCTGTGTGTTTTAGTTTCAATACAAACAATGTATTATCAGCAGGAGATTGATTTTACAGGCGTAGAGCTTAGGAGGTGCAGAGCAGACCAGTTAATCAGTGTATCCCATACCAGTGATTGGCAGCTTGGCACCAGTGATCCTGGTGTGCCGCCCCCACGTCAGCAGCCAGGCTGCTCGGATCCGGATCTGCAGTGTGGCTCGAGGGATCTCCGGACCCGGGGGTCTCACGGACACTTCGAAATAAAAGGGGAGATGTTGGTATGTGGGGATATTGTATACAGTCCGTGACGCCACCCACGGTGTGTGGTAAAATGGGGTACCACTGCTGCTTCTGGGGAGCACCTGGGGCGTTGGCATGGCAGCTAGCAGTTGTTAACCCTCCGTGGGTAGGGATGGATGCCCCGGGGCCCAATGTCTCTGTGCTGAGTATGGTGATTGCAGGGGCCGGCGCGGAGCTCTGCGGCCGGGTGTATCCTGTTCCCTGACCCGGGGTGATGGTCTGTGTCACTTTCCTCTGCACTACTTTTGTTTCTTCTGGACTTCCCGGTATGGAACACCGGAGCTTGCTCCCGTTACTTCTATTTGGAGCCTTGCCTGCTGACGCTGGCCCTTGGGATCTACCGGGCCCTGGCAGATGCCCTATACCCACGGTGGGCTGTTGTCTGCTTTTGGGACTTTAGTTGGAACAGGACCTATAATCCTGTCCTCAATTGGTTAATTAGCGAGGCTGTTGGTTCCAGTCCTGGCTTCAGGGGCCAAGTACCACCTCTGTGCAGAGTTTCCAGGTCGGTTCTCCGGTGTCGGTACCGGCAGGCTCCTACCCTGTACCTGTCCACCTCGGATCTCCGGCAGCCGTCTTCCCGTCTCCTGTCAGACACTGACCACCATTTGCCACCTAGCCAGAATGCCAGGGCTCCAACCCCGACGCCTTTGCTCTCTGACTTCACTTGACCTTCTCCTCTCAACTCCTACTCCTCTGCCTTTGAACTCAGAACTTAGACTCCGACTTCAACTGAACTCAAACTTAGACTTCAACTGACTCTTTTCCCGCCCAAGGGTTCTCTAGACCCCTAGGTGGGCATTCTCCATCTGCCTGGTCCCGCCCACTGGTGTGCCTGTCCTACCCTGGGGGGGGTGACTAGGGTTTTGTTGGTTTAGTGTAACCCTGTGAGGGAAGGTGTTATGCGGGGGCCTATTCTATGTGTGACCACCTTGGGGAGCCAGTGCATCACACTGACATCAGGGCTGAAGGCAAGGTAATACACAGTTAAAAGGTAATCTGTCAGCAAGTTTTTGCAACCACATCTAAGTACAGCATAATGTAGGCAAATAGACCTTTAATCCAACAATATATTACTTAGTTTACTGACTAAAACAGTTCTGATGCCAAGGTTTTAAATTTATCAATGCAACAGCTGCTCCTGCCTGCTCAGAGGCTTTGTAAATGCAAAGTATATCGATAGTGAGGTGCAAATCACCTGCTTGACTAGCTGACCTCTTGCTGGCCTAGTCCAGCAGTGATAATCTCTTGAACAAACCTTGCAGGTAAACTGCACACAGTGTAACAATAGATGCATTGTTGAATTCTGTGTTAAGCCCTATGGCATGTGGTCTTCAGTATACATAGCAAAAACTTGCTGTCAGATTTACTATAACTCCTACTTCTGATACATCTCCATCAGTCAAAACAGGCATTCTATGAAAACTACACCATGCAGACCAAAAAGTGTTACATATTTGGAATCTGGATATCTTGCCTTATGTTATGCTTCTCTAAGATGATATAGCAAAAACCTTCTGAAAGATTCTTTCTAAGGCCGGAGTCACACTTGCGAATGACTCGCGCGAGTTTTGCATTGACATCACCCGGGAAGGCCTGACACTCTCTGGACAAGAGCTTCTTAGCTGCATAGTAATACATGCAGTTGATCTGCTGCTGTCCGGACAGTGTGCAGCCATGCCAGGTGTTGCCGATGAGAGACTTGCGCGAGTCCCTCGCAAGTGTGACTCCGGCCCAAGGCAGACTATTGCTGTAGTGACAAAAGCATTTTGAGAAAAATTATTCATTATTATAGGAAAGTATGCAGGCAAATATAAAAATATAAAACAATGTTATAAATGTAAGAAATTAAATTCCATCTGTTTAGAACAATCGCTGTAAATAAGGAGTGTGGTGTGTAAAAAAGATGAATTGAGACATATTACAGCAAATAAATGTAACTGTTATGCAACATGCACTACAGATAGAGATAAACCTACAAATTACTTAGGCTGTTAAGGAAAGGCAATGTAAGTTTGCAGGTCTATTGGGATTTGCATAAGAGATTGTAAAGCAATAATTTCAATTTTAAAAACTTGTTTTGTCTTATTCTGTACACTGTTAATAAAATAATATATACAGTAAGAAAACCACAGCACAGTCAAAATTAAAAGGTGTGCGCAAGTCTCTGGATTCTAGTTCCACAGTCAATATTTGTATACTCATCCAAATAAAAAGGAAGGCAGTACTCCAGATTGTTAAAATGCAAAAATTGGGAACTTTTTGTGGCCCAGTGCAATTTTTCAGACCATGTAGTGATAAATTAATTACATCTTGTGTGGATCACAGCCAAAAACTTGATGTCTACTGCATTTTCAATTATATAGTTTCCAACTCTTCACTTTTAAAGTTTGTTTTTTTTTTTTTTTTTAATACTTCAAGGAGAGAGAAAGGCAGCACTCTCAGTAGAGCCTCTGCAAAAAGAAGAGACTTTATTGGCTGAATTTTACATTTCCGTCCATGTTTTTTCAATCTTCAATAAAAAAAAGTACTGAATATTAGTGATATTATAACTGGAACACTTAAGTTTGTGGATAGTACCAGACACCTGTTGTTCTCAGGCTTGAACACAGACTTTTAAAATAAGTCTGTGTCCGAGTTTGGTACTGTTATGTTAATAAAGTTTGATGAAAGGTTGCAGCACAGTCAATCAACAAGCTTTATTGCATTCAGAAGATGACTGTATTTTGCTGGAACAATAAAGATTTAAAAAAAAAATCACATGAGCCCCCACCTATTTTGCATAACTAGCCAAGGTAAAGCAGACAGCTGGTGGCTAGTATTATGAGTTGGAAGGTCCATGGTTATTCCACTCTTGCCAGCCTAAAAACAGCAGGCTACAGCGACAACAGAAATGGCACATCCATTAGATGTGTGGTTTAACTGTATACTTACCTGTTTAGTAACAGATGTCTATTACTAATGATGCCAGCTGTCGATTCACAGCTGAAATTAACCCTACAAGTATTACCTCAATTGCCAGCACATCAGGGCAATCGGCAAGAGCCGGGCAAGGTGCCAGAATTGCACTGAGCTGCCACTGATGAACTGGAGTGGTAGAGCAGAAGTGGGTTCACTGGCCCGATTGTACCTCACCACGATTCTTGGCATGATGGGTACCAACGCCTAACCCTGCCTACTGCTTCCAGTATATATAATAGTGTTGGCTGCAATGTGGCTGCACTGCTCTTATATCATGCCACAGAGCTTACGTGACGACCACGCACCGGGATGCACTCTCCAGGACCTTTTAAGAAGTAAGGTCCTCCCCAAATAAAGTGTCAAGCAAGTTTGCACCGACAGGAGCCAATGGTGGAGTGCCACATAATCCGTGAAATCACCAGTGGCCTATCTGGAACCACCACGTCACTGATGAAACAACTGCAGCACCACCCTAAACACCCTCATTGTCATCGTCTGATTACCAATGGTGGGCTGCAAGGTCATAGGGGCGGGCTTCCACGAGCCAGTCCGGAGTGGCCAAATCATCAGGACATCTGACGATGACCAGCCTATCAGATCCTGCCACATCATGGACATGCACAGTGAAGTCCTTACCACACTTAGCCCCAGATAATGTACTAAATGTCTGAGCATGCTCAGTAGCCTGAAGGGAAGACTTAGCCTCAAAAATGTAACTAACAGGCTGAGCATGCTCAATAGGCAAAACACAGGACTTAGACTCAGAATGGGAGTCAAGCACCAGAGCATGGGCAATGAGGCTTTTCGCATTAAGTGTGTGAGCATGCTCAGTAGCCTGAACTAAATTCTTAGCCTCATGAATGGGGCTAACACACTGAGCATGCTCAGTAGGCAAAACACCGGAATTAAATTCAGACTGGGGTAAATCGGCACACGCATGTGCAGTAGCTGCCTCTCCACACTTAGGTGTGGAGGAAAGAGCAGCCAGCTGGATGACCCGAGCAAGGCCAAAAACAGAGACATAACAAAGTATCTAAAAAGGTGTACTTTCCAATTTAAATTGCCTGCTCAAAATTATGCAAACACATTTATAGGTATTGCTAGTTATCAGAGCCTGGCCTGCTGTAAATGTTTTGGGAAAATAGATAAAAAGTTGTTCTTGGCAATTTTAAGGTGAAAATTCTGCAAGGAAACACATTTTTAGGTATTGTTAACTTCAAAAACATAACAAAAGCAGGTAACTCACCGGTCAGTGGAAACATTCAGATGACTTTTAATCTTCAGGCATGTAGGGGAGGGGTAGGGACGGATGCACACAAATTACGGCCGTTTCACATCTGACACAGGGGCTTCTACAGGTTAATGTTTCCACTGGCTGGTGAGTTGCCTGCTTTATTTATGTTTTTGAAGTTCACATGTCCTGGATCTTTGCAGTGCACCACACGGAGTGGATCCACCTTGGCAACGTGTTTGATCAGCCTGATACTGCGCTACGTAAGCTAGTAAGCGGGTCTTCATAACAGCAGCAGAGCTGCTTTATTCTATTTGACTCACAGCAGGGAATAGTGCCCATTTTTTTTCCTTCTTAAAATTGTGACTTTATAGGATTTGTTAGCAGTATTTGGCCTACTGTACATTTTCTAAGCGACTAGCTAAAAGTTGTTCTTGCCAATTTTAATTGCCTGCTAAAAATTCTGCAGTGAAACACATTTATAGGTATTGTTAGTTATTGTTAGGTATTGTTAGTTTGTTGTTAAGTAAAGGTCTCATGAGCAAACAATTGCTCAGCCTATCCCTAAAGAAATTAGAACAACTTCCGTTACTGGACAGCCTACTCCAACTTCGAAATGAGGCTGATAAACAGCAGGTGCTAGAGTGGATGGCAAGTGCTGCATCAAATGGCCTCTTCTCCTCTTCCTGCACCTCAATATCACACAGTCCATTCCTCAGAGGTGGTTCCAACCCAATCACACTTATTAGTGCCTATGGCACAAATCGCCAACTGGCAAATTGATTGTGGGGAACCACACTGGGGCATGACTGCAGAGCTTTGCATACATTCTATCTCATGAGCATCCCAGGTCCGCTCTAAAGATTCCCAGACTCAAGAGGAGGAAAACATCTACACCAATGCACAAAATCTGTGAGTTGGATCCCGACACTCGTCAACTGATAACCCATGGAAGTGGAGGTGATGATGATGATGACTCAGACACTTGAATGCACGTGTACTTTCTTCTGATCTCAGGTCAAGAAGAGGAGGAGGGGGACAACATAGAGCATAACAATGAAGTTTTAGATCCCACTTGGTTTGAATCCAGAGGCATACAGCTGAGATAGCTCATCAGATGAGGAGGAGGAAGAAGCAGAGGATGTTACAGTGGCGATTCCCACACAATCACATAGTGGTGCAACTTTACCAGTCGTAATGACTATTAAGATACAATGGCACTATTGAAAATGCAGGGACACCAAGATGGTGAATAACAGTTTTCTTTATAAGTCTCAAGAAAAAAATTGACATAACAATTCTCTTACAACTTATGGGCCACAACAGCCCAGAATAAACAATAACAATTTATATAGTTACATAGTTACATAGTTACTAAGGTTGAAAAAAGACCTAGGTCCATCTAGTTCAACCTTCCTCCACCAGTTCTACATTTGGTCACTAAGTCATTTATAACCAACAATGTTGTGTGTACTGAGGAAATCATCCAGCCCTTTTTTGAAAGCTGTTATAGTATCTGCCATTACTACCTCTTGTGGTAGGGTATTCCACAGTCTGACTGCTCTAACTGTAAAGAACCCTTTCCTATTTAGCTGCCGGAATCGCTTTTCTTCCAATCGCAGTGAGTGCCCCCTGGTCTTTAGTATTGTCTTCGGAAGAAATAAGTCATGTGCCAGTCCTTTATATTGACCACACATATATTTATACATATAAATGAGATCTCCTCTGAGACGTCTTTTTTCTAAGCTAAGCATATCTAACTTTTTCAACCTGTCATCATATGGGAGGCTTTCCATTCCTTGTAGTAGTCTAGTTGCCTGCCTTTGAACTGACTCTAACTTCTGAATGTCCTTTTTAAAATGTGGAGTCCAAAAATGGACCCCATATTCCAGATGTGGCCTTACAAGTGATTTATTGAGGGGTAATAATACGTTGGGATCGCGGGATCTAATCTCTCTTTTTATACACCCTAGAATCTTGTTTGCTTTTGCAGCTGCTGCTTGACATTGAGTGCTGTTGCTCAGCTTATTTGTAATGAGAATACCCAAGTCCTTCTCCTGTTCTGTAGTCCCGAGTTTACTTCCATTTAATGTATACGCAGTTATAGGATTACTCCGTCCTAGGTGCATTACTTTACATTTATCAACATTAAATCTCATTTGCCAAGTATCTGCCCATTCTGACATCTTATCTAGATCTTTTTGTAATATTATACTATCAAGGTCAGTTTTTAATATCCTACATAGTTTGGTGTCATCAGCAAAGACTGACACTTTACTATCAATCCCATCCACAAGGTCATTAATAAAGAGATTAAAAAGAATTAGTCCTAGCACAGATCCCTGCGGCACCCCACTGCTGACTATGGCCCATTTAGAGAATGTTCCATTTATGACTACTCTTTGTTTCCTATCTTTTAGCCAATTCCTTACCCAGTTGCATATAGTTTCCCCTAGTCCTTGCTTCTGGAGCTTTAGTATAAGGCTATTATGTGGTACAGTATCAAATGCCTTTGCAAAGTCCAAATAAATCACATCAGCTGCATTACCAATATCCAGGTTTGCACTTACCCCCTCATAGAACCCCAACAGGTTGGTTAGACACGACTTATCTTTCATGAATCCATGCTGTTTGTCAGTTATTATATTATTTTCTGCAACATATTTTTGCATGTCATCCCTTAAAATGCCCTCAAAAACTTTGCATACTACTGATGTCAGGCTTACTGGACGGTAGTTGTCTGGATCTACCCTCTTACCTTTCATAGATATCGGTACCACATCAGCAATCCTCTATGCAACTTAAATAACTTAGTGTCAGTCTGTAGGGATGAACTGGACTATTCCCCCCCCCACCACCCCGGCTATACCGCTCCCTCCCTTATCTATTGATGGGGTTTACCTGAATGCACTACTACAGATAACAGCACGTGATCCCTCCAAGGATATAATCTTACAACCAGCTCCCCTTATGTTTACAATTCAATCAGGGTACCCGGCCAACTTCCCATATACAGTAAGAAACAAGTACATTTCTGTACATGTACCTCTATTCAATACTCTGTACCTCACTGCCTCCAAACAGTGTGATGAAGCAAAGGTAAAATTGTCAGGTAGTTTTATTCTATTATCAGCATAACACAGCTTAACCTCTAATAAATTCCGGATCAGAGCAAATGCCTCAGGATAAACAAGCAAACACAGCTCCTTCTCAGCGAATAGTCTTTTAAAGAATAATCTTCCTTCAATGTGTCCTTATCCTATCTATCTGTCCCTACTTGATTAGTAGTACACCGATCCGTCTCAGGTCAATTGTTACTCACAGAAGTCTTTCGCCCAAGATTGCGTCGGTCTCCCTCAGACTGCTTCTGATTCACTCTTAGATGATCTTATCTAAGCACTTTCTGGAGAAAAGTTCACTTAGATGAATTCCCCTTGTCAGGGGCAGTAGTAGCTCCAAAGAAAAAGTGGATAAGCAGTCCACAAAATGAAAAAAACAGGCAATCCTATTAGTCCAAAACACAGGAGAACAACAACCTTCTCCCTCTCACAGTCTCCAGATGATAACTGAACTTTAAACTGTCTATCTGTTTACGTTACCAGGGAAATCTAATGTAACCCCTTACTGTCTAGCAGTGTGGCTGCCCTCTAGTTACACCTAGTGGGCATTTAAGTTATAGCATGTATTTACAATACTTCATTAACAAACATACAAGTTTATCTTATGTACATTTTCACACTGTTACACAACCATGAGAAGCTCTGCATCCTCAGCCACAACTCTGGCTGTGGCCAGCAGTGGTTGAGGGTCTGCAGTTCACTGGACGGCTTGCCTAGCCTGGGACTTTTGAGACCACAAAAAAGAATCCAACTTTGGTTGTCTGCTAACATTTTAAACAATGACTCAGTAGAGGCAAAAATTAAAATAATTGAACTACTACATTCATGAACAGGCACATGCATTACTGTGGAAGTGTCACTAGTCATTAGTGACACTGCAATAAAATGCGGACTACCGGGCCTACAGAAACCACCATTGACACTATTTTAACACAGGTCTCCAACCGCAGAACCTCCTCTGGTTTACATGCTACAGTGAGGCCCTATCAAGTGATATGAAAGTGACCATGGCGGGTGCTTTTGATCCTTGAGAGACACAGAGCACACTAAATGTTCAATCCATCATTACATCTCCCTCACAGTCAACTCATCAGTCTGGTACACTTTACTCCACCTTCTCTCAGCACAGCAGCCAGCCCTTGGTCTCACAGTGTTGGTCACGTAAAAGACAATTTCCTCCTATACATGGCAAAGTTAAGTGCTTGAATTTTACCATATTGAAACTGTTGGCCACAGAAATGCTGCCTTTTCACCTGGTGGATACAGACAGTTTCCATACAGTTTTGATACCCATCTCAATCCCTCAGTACCAGCTGCTTAGTTGCCATTACTTCTCTAATAAAGCGGTGCCATCACTACACCATTATGTCTCAGCCAAGATTACCTTTTCCTTTCAAAACTCTCCCAGTGTTCCTTTCACCACTGACACCTGGATGAGCAAGCATGGCCAGGGACATTAAATCTTCCTGGCTAGGCACTGGGTTACTTTGGTGGTTGCAGGGGTAGGCGGGGAAGGGGCTGATTCCCAAGTATTGAAATCGCCAAGGCTTGCGGGACAAATGTCTGGATCTAACGCTTCCTTTTTTGCTTCCTCTAGCTCCTCTAGGGCCTCTACCTGTGCCCTCAATCTCCCCTTAATTTATCGTGTTCCGAGAGTGCAGAATGATCCCCCCTCCACGTCCGTACAGTTCAGCCAGAGTTCAATGCAATCAGTTAGTGCTGAAATTAATATGCATTGGAGAACAGTCACAAAGCTGCAGAGTTGTGGACTGCTATCCGGGCCAAGTTTGATCAATGGCTGTCTCCACTGAACCTGGAACCAGGAATGGCTGTGTGCGACAATGGTGCAAACTGGGGTGACATCACAAATGTGCCTTGCATGGCTCATGTCCTGAACCTGATTGCACAGAAATGTCTAGCCCTCTATCTCAGGCTGGATGTGCTGAATCACAAGGAATGGTTGGTTTGTGCTCAAGTCCGATGTTCGCACCTGCAGCTAATTGACTTGCAATGCTACAAAGGACTTTCAGCCTACTGGTTAACCGGTTCATATGTGATGTGCCGACATGGTGGAATTCTACTCTGCACATGTTACAGCGACTGTGGCAGCAGCAGAAAGCCCTGGTGCACTATGCCATGATGCACAACCTTGTACAATGTAGTATGAATGTAAGGCAAATCATGATTGTGGAATGGGCACAGATGAGGGATCTGTGCACCCTCCTGCACAATTTTGAATTGGCTACAAAGATAGAGGTAAGGGTCCCAGAGGAAGAGGAGGAAGCAGAGGAGGATGAGGAAGTGATACTATTTCCTGTAAGGTCCAGACAGTCATCACACAGGTGGGTGTCAAAGGAGGGTAGAGTCAATCGATCGAGGTGGGTTCATGGTAGCAGACAAAGTGGTAGTGAAGGTGAAAGAACCAAGGAACAAATGGAAGAGGAAGAGGTGATGAGTGCAGAAAACTCCTCTATCTAGAGCTCAATATCAATGCCATAAGGGGTATTGGACCCTTTTGCATTTTGGTCTTCATAAATGGAAAAGGGACTTGAGCTCACCAGTCACTCCTTGGAAGTTTTTGCTTGCCTAGCAGCCAGCATTCTCTCAGAACATGTCTTCAGCCTGGCTGTTAGTGTATTGTGTGTGAGTTCAGAATTTGGGTACTGTTCATATGTAGAGATGAGCGAACCCGAACAGTAAATTTCAATGTTCGTACCGAACACAGACTTTACAGAAAAAAAAATCAGTGTTCAAGTTTGGGGTTTAGGTCCCTTACATAAGCAAACCACTTGAGTGTGCTCAAGTACGCTCAGTGCTGGGCCCAGTACTAGCCACATGCATTGTTTGAATGGCTTACTTACTGGGAGTAAAATCAGCGTTATCAGATGTAGTGTAAAAAAAATAATTGAAATAAAACCCTGCCCTCCCTTCCATGGAAGTGCTGTGTTTTTAGCTGGCTGCATGTGGATGGAGCGCCAAACAGCCCAATAAATGAATTTAAATGAGGTTCAGGTCAAGTCCGGGTCCTAAACAGAACTTGAACAAAAATTTGGCTGAACCTGCAGATCCTGAACTTTAATGGGTCTGCTAATCTCTAGTTATTCTTGAGCTTATGAGAAGAGATGAGCAAACCTGAGGTTTGGTGTTCAGTGTTCGTACAAAACACAGACTTTACAAAAAACTGAGTTGGGTTACGAGTTTGGGTGCTTTACAGCCCAGTGCGAGTTCCCGTACAGTGTTTGAACGACTCACACTGTGGGGAAACAACAGAGTGATGAGATGTAGTGTGCAACAAACAAAACTCTCCCACGGAAGTGTTCTGTTTATGGCCTGCTGCATGTGGGCGTAAACCCAAACTGCTGATTTAGTGACTTCCGTTGGGGCTCAGATCAACTCCGGATCTCAAAATGGACATTATCTAAAGTCTGGCTGATCCCGCTGAACCAAACTTCCATTTCATCTTTATTTGTGAGCTATGCACTAAACACAGCAATATTTGGACTGCCTTTGCTTCTATGTGGTTAACCAGATATACTCAGAGTAGGGACTATTCATTCTGTAGAAAAATTGTAGTTATGATGCTGACCATAGGAAGCTTAAAACCACTGAATTTATTTCAGGATGTGAAAAAAACAAATCAAAGGACAGTTGTTTGAAATAAAATAAGTAAAATGAGTGAACTAATGTATTTTTGGTCCTGTACTTGGACCTTTTTCAGGTTCATGAATCCAGTGGTTTCAATCTTACTACTAAATGTGTGGTGACAAGAGATGAGCGAGCATGCTCGCCGCTACTCGGTGCTCGCCCGAGCATCTCAGTGCTCAGTATACTCGGCGAGCTCAGAGTACCGGTGAGATGCTTGGGCAGATGCTCGGCTCCGCCTCCCTGCATTTTGGCGCTGTTTACAGAGTCAGCCCACATGGAGGGATTGACTACCACATACTGTAGTGCCACAGCCATGATTCCAATCCCTAGCTGCCTAGTTGTTCCTGGCTGGACTCAAAAATTGGGTAAAGTCCACATTATTATTTTTTTTTTTTTTATTCCATGAAATAAAAAAAAAAGGCTTTCCTATATTTTTGGTTCCAAACTGGGTACAAATAGGCAGCTAAAGGTTGGGGGCAGCTAGTACCTGCCTGCCGTGCCTGGCTAGCATACAAAAATATGGCAAAGCCCTCTTTTTTTTTTTTTTATTATTTCATGAAATAATAAAAAAAAACCTGATGTGAACTTCGCCCAATTTTTGTGTCTAGCCAAATAAAACTAGGCAGCTGAGGATTGGAATCCGCAGGGCAGGTTGGCCCAAGCTTTCTGGGCCCCCTGCTGCAAATTTCAGTCTGCAGCCACCACAGAAAATGACACATTCATAGAAGGGCCATCTTCTGGCACTGTATCCAACTCTTCAGCGGCCCTGGTGCCGGGTGGCTCGCTGGGTAATAATGGGGTTAGGGCTAGCTGTGTATTATCTGCTGGCCCTAAGCCCAAAATTCATGGTGTCATACGAATATTAGACATGGCCACCATGAATTTCTAGTAAAGATAAAAAAACACAATAAAAAGAAAAATATTTTTATTAGAAATAAAACACAACACAATTAGTGACTCCATCTTTTTTGAACTAAAGAACCCTCCCTCCTCCGCTGTAGTCCTGGGTCATGGGTCCCGCGATGTCCAATCCGGATCCAATATCATCTGATCGGTTTACCGGAAGGCAAAGCGATCAGATGATGTCAAGTTTAGGGACCTGAATCACATGACAGATCAGCTGATTGTTTTAAAGCCGTTTATACAGTGAGCTGAATCATCAGTAAAAAAAAAAAAATATATACTCACCTCTCTTCAGACTCTCGGGACAAGTCCAATCACTCCAGGACCCGCCGGTAATCAGCTGATGCAGTCATCACTTAAACCGGCTGGGCGGTAAAAAGCCGGCCTTGCCGCTGGACTTAAACTGTCAGCTGATGCTGTCAGGTGACCACATCAGCTGATCACTGGCAGGTCCTGGAGTGATCGGACGTGTCCTGGGAGTCTGCAGATAGGTGAATATGATATTGTATTTCTCCTTCTTCTACTGTTCACTTTTGATTTTGATTAGCAGCAAATGTTCAGGCAGAGAGAAGCTTCTGCACATACGCTACTAAGCGAAAGTGCATGTCACACGGGATGAGGAACACAGGATTCTTCCTCCCCTAATACTCAGACAATATTGCTCACAGATGTTTCATGGGAGGCAGAAATGCTTACAGGGGTCTTCCCCATGCTGCTCCCATGTCATTTGAGCACTGTTATACATTTGTGACATTTTTGAGCTTTCTGCAAACTGTCGGGGGTGCCGCCAGAAAAATGCTCGAGTTTCCCATAGGCAAACATTGGGCTCGGTGCGCGGGTCGAGCACCTGAGCATTTCAATATGCTCGACCCGATCATCAAGCACCCAAGCATATTACTGCTCGCTCATCTCTAGTGGTGACCTGTTTATTTAAAGAACAGGTATCTATGAAAGTATGATCTTCACAACTCATTTGTAGAAACATATAATGGCACAAGCAGAGGATTTTCTAATGTCCTCAGAAGAATTGTTGATGTTCAACAAACTGGTCTCAACAAATCTATAGTCAGACACATAGTGTATGAATGGAGGGAATTTAAGACCATTGTTACCCTCCACAGGCAAGTAGTAGACAAATAAAGATCCATCCAGGAGCAAAGCATGTAATGGTCAGTGAGGTCACAAAGAAACCAGAATATAACCTCTAAGCAACTAATGGCCTCTTTAACATTGATAATCTTAATGTTCATGAGTCTATCATCAGAAAGACACTGAATAACAATAGTGTTCATGGTAAATTTGTAAGGGAAAAAGTATTGGAATAATGTTTTGCAAATGGATGGGACCAGAATATAGCTTTTTAATTTACATAAATGAGAAGTGTTATGTTTGGAGAAAAAGAAAACACTGCATCACAGCATAAAACTGCATAACATCTGTGAAACATGGCGTTGTTAGTATTATAAATTTTGGTGTGTTTTGTTGTATCTAAACAAGAATTATTTGCCATCAATGATTGACCAATGCATTGTCAAGGGAGTGTTGAGGGAACTGGAGCAGGCACCTCTAAACTGGCCCTCAGACTAGGTCCCTTATCCCACAGGTAGGCTTGATGGTAGCAAGGTCTGGACTGTCAGCATGACCCTAACTCCAGTCTGAACCCTAATCTAACAATCCCTCTTCCCAAGGGCCGGGAATGGAGAAGCAAACCCCACAAATACCACAGACAGGGAAAAAGCTAATACACATGCACACAGCAATCAGACACAAGGGAGAGACAATCTGTGCCCTGGAAGAAATAAAACACAGGTAGGAAATAAACTGTCAACAGGGATATTTCCACAACACACAGGAAAGCACATGACAGATCATCAGGCTCTGGTCACTACAATAGGGACTGGTATTGCTGACGCAACACTGAGCTATATTCGGCAAGGAGCAACCAGGTCCAGTACCCTGTAAAGAGTGAAGGCGGCTGTGAGTGGTCAAAGCAGTCTCAGCGCCAAACAGCAGTTCACAATGTAGCAGGAATTCCTGCTGAACTGGAGAGCAGTGATGCTAAAACAGCTGGCACCTGAGTCAGGTTAAGCAACTAACTGACCTCAGGTTGTTTGTCAGACTCTGTGGTGTGAACAGAGTTAAACACCACCATTACACCCAGCGAATACAAAGCTGATCACCACATGACATGAATTCTGATGTATACCAACAAATTCTAAAGAAATTTTAAAGACATTTGTGCATGAGCTGAATCTCGAAGTAAAAGAGTTTGTCCACAAAAAATGGCTAAAAAAGAATAAATATAAAGTTTTGGAATGTCAAAGTTCTCATCCTAATCCTATACAAACTTTGTAGAAGGACTTTAAGTTTGTGGAAGACCATCCAAAACATAAGAGTTAAAGCTGTTTTGTAGAGAAGAAATAGCTAGAGTTCTGTGAAGCCAATGTTTAGGCCTCAACAACAATGACCAGAAATGTTTAGATGGAGTCATTGCTGCATTAAAGGTTCACACAGACACTGAGGCTCACATACTTTTGCCTTAATAGTTTTTACAGTAATCATTTTTATTTCTATTACGCCAACATATTCAACAGCATTTTACAATTCAAAGGTTACTTGTAGAAACAAGAGATGACTTTACAAAGTAACATATAATTCAATAAAGGTAGATTATTTTCGGGACACCATGGGTGAAATATTAGGAGTCCAAAGAATGATATTTGCAATATAAGTCCAAGTGGACTTATATTGCAAATATCATTCTTTGGACTCCTATTATTTCACCCATGGTGTGCCGAAAATAATCTTCCTTTATTTGACTTCTTTTTTTTTCGAGCACCCAATTTTTCGAGTGAGCAAACATTACACTCTAATTTAACATATAGTTCAACGCATAGTAAAAGGAATGAGGGCCATGCTCGAAAGCTTTCAATATTGCAAGAAATAGGGGAGGCACAAAAGCTACAAATCAAGTGTATTTTGTGTAAAGTCCAGCCATGAATATGATAAATAGAGGCATTCAAATAATGCTGTGTAAACTGGTATCAACCAGCCAGTATCTGTAGAAAATCAGATGGAAATTGCATCCAAAGATGTAGAAGGATAACTGGATATAGTTAGTTGAATTAGTGAGGTGAGGTGATTGGCCAATCTAAAAAAATGTGTCTTTAGTGCACGCTTGTATCTTTGAATACTGGGAATGAACTGGATTGACTAGAGTAGCACATTCCAGAAAATTGGTGCAGCACCAGAGAAGTCCTGGAGACGGGAGTGGGTGCTTTGAATTATTGAAAATATTAGCTTTAGGTCTTTAGGGGAATGAAGAGAATGGGTATGGTGGTAGACAGAGATAAGGAAAGAGATGAAGGGCAGTGCAGAGCTGTGGAAAGCTTTTTATGTAAGATTGACAAATTTATATTGGATTCTATAGCAGCAGATGGGTAGGCAATGCAAAGACTGTCACATGGTAGAAGCATTGTTGCAGCATTTGAACAGGAATATGATCCTAGCTGCTGCATTCATTGTAAATTAGGGAGGGGACGTGAGAGCAGACATGCAGTTTCACATGTGTGTGCCATTCAGACATGTAATACTGCATAATTTTCCTCATTTAAAAATAACAAGGACTAATTTTTTTTACTCCTTTATTCTTTGATTTTAATTATTTGCATCTACAATTGGAACTTGTGTGAAAATCTGTATTTTTAGATTGAATTTATACAAAAATATATCTGAAGAGTTTACAAACTTTCAATAACCACTCTAAAATACAAATTTACTCCTTGTAAAACCAGCCTGAAAAGAAGAAATATGATGAGGCAGTGTAATGGCTGCCACATACACCAGTAGCGGTGTGCAGTCCAAATAAATAGCATTATTAGCTTTATATAATGTAAAATTTATTAAGAAATGTTGCTATAGAATTAGAAAAGAAAGAAGTTTTTCTTTGTCCAGTATATAAAATGTCTAAAATTTATTAGATACAGCACTTTTCACAGGTTATATTCAAAGCATAAATCTGCAGAAAAAAAGAAATAGACATGAAAGTGCAGGGAGGATGGATTAGTCTACCTCAAGCATGAAGTCAAAGCAATTTTAATCCATCTGGAAAGCGGCTTGCTACCATTTTAAAACCTTTGATTGAATAGAACCTGTAGAAAGCCGTACCACTGCCTTAGTGAAATGTAATAAAGATCACAAACTTATTTTGACATGCTGAGATGTCACAAAGCCTTGTAATTATGTTTTACTCAAAGCTGGGGAGGTCCACAGAAAGTGTCCATCTACCGTGTCAAGGCTTCTTGACAAACATTTTTTATATTTTGCTATTTACAGTGCCAAGTTTTCTAAATACTTTTAATAATGAAATACAGTTTTTTCAAATGCTATTTACATGTTACTTCAGAGTACAGTTAAGAAATTATTTGACTTTCTTTTACCATGGAAATATATGTTACAGTAAGAAGGCACACTAGCGGAGGTAGATACTCTAAGTCCACGGTTTGTGTGGGCACACGGGCTATGGGGAATTGGTGCAGCAGGGGGGTTGCATGCGGGAAAAAGATAGTAGAGTTATTGGAGGCAAACTAAAAGTCTTAAAGGGATCCTGGAAGCCACAAGTGAACAAAAAATGTCCTGGAATCTGCAGGCGGACATGTACAGGCAAACTGAAAGTCTCATAAGGAATCTGTCAGCAGATTCGGGGCCTATAAGCTGTAGCCACAACCAGTGGGCTCTTATGTACAGCATTCTAACATGCTCTATATAAGAGCCAAGGCCGCTTTGTAGAACGTAAAAATCACTTTATAATATTTACCTAAATGGTCGCTGCGGTGGAGTTGGAGTCATATGGGCGTCTCCGTTTTCTGGTACCGATGCCTCCTCTTTTGGCTATCTTTGTCTTCCTTCTGAAGCCTGTGTGCATGACACGTCCTATGTCATACACACTCATCAGTCCCACGCAGGCGCACTACAATACTTTGATCTGCCCTGCTCAGGGCAGATCAAAGTGCGCCTGCACAGGACCTCAATGCCGGCGAGTGTGGATGACGTAGGACATGTCATGCATTCATAAGAAGCAAGAAGGAAACCTGACTGCATACAGCTGCTGTGCCGGAAAAGTTTATTCAAGGAATTTTTTCATCAGTGCAGGTAAAATCAGCGGGAGATGACCTGGATGCGAGCCCTTCCAGGAGGACGACGGCCGTTTCGCCTGCCAATCAGGCTTCTACGGGTCCACATGTGGGGGCGAGCATACACTCCTTAAATAGGAGAGTGCACCCAGGTCACATCACCACATGTTAAAAACAGAGGAATCAACACCAAACAATGATTTACATACATATAATCACTGTTTAACACATTAAGAAAACGTGCCTGCCAGGCACCACTGTGCAAAGTTAAAAACAAAGTACAAAAAGGACAAATTTGTGATATGGGCTTAGTGTAATAATATACAATTTTTTGGCAAACTAATTTTTCTGCTCCCATTTATAAAAACACTGCTAGGTCATTGCGGTCATTCAGTCCCAGATTACCCTGTGCTCTAAATTTAATTATAAGTTTAGCCTCTTTTTGCAATAATAATTTATGGAGGTCTCTCCCCTGAGGGGGCAAAGAGGTCTGTACCAGACCAGCAAAACGCAGGGTATCGGGGTTACTTTCGTGTGCCGTGCGTATATGTTCTATTAATCTCGGGGAACCCTTGCCCATAGTAATGGAGTTATAATGTTCCCTGAAGTGTATATACATACATCTGATCGTTTTCCCAATGTAGAATCTCCCACATGGACAATATATAATATACACAACGTACTTAGTCTTACAGGATATAAACTGTCTGACCTGGTGTGAATTGGAACCAATCTGGAGAGAGGTGCCGGTGAGGTGAAGGTTACAAAATCTACATTGACCACAACGGTAATTCCCCATTGGGGAATGCTTTTCTAACCAGGTGCAACGGTAATTCCCCACTGGGGAATGCTTTTCTAACCAGGTGCGATAATTCCCCACTGGGGAATGCTTTTCTAACCAGAATTCATGCCAGATAAGTCTGCAGGTTTTCTTTTCCTAATTGCTGGTTTTGCACCTACGGGTGTTTGTGTTCTTTTTCCATTTTGTTCTGTGTTTGTTTTCTTGTATGTGAGGATCTGGCTCTCTGCTATTTTTGAGAGGGCAGTTCCTTCAGCAAGAAAGGGAGTTTCTCCCTGTTCTGATTTTTATTATTTGCACTTTTTAATATTATTTTGTTCTGTGATTTTGATTCTTCCCATTATATCTGTACTTCTGTTTAAAGTGTCTGTCACAAGAGTGCCTGATATAGTGGGGAAAAGACCGTGGGGTCTTTGGTCTTTTTTCTATCGAGAGGTTGGTATTTTTGCAGGGTTTTTTGCTGGCCGAAATCAGTTATCTTTTCTGTCCTGTTGTATCTAGTAAGTCGGGCCTCACCTTTGCTAATCTATATTTTCTGAGTATTTTGTTTTCTTACATCACCATCATTACATGTTGGGGGCTTGCTATTCCTTTGGGGACTGCTCCGAGGCAAGTTAGGATTCCTCGTCTATCTTTGGGGTGTAGCAAATTTCTCCAGCAGTGACGAGGTGTCTAGGTGTGTTAGGAACATCCCAGTGCTACTTCTAGTGTTGTCTGATAGATAAGGGATTGCAATCAGCTTAGTTTACAACTACTCTTGTGCTTTTTTTTTCCTGATTAATGGGATTTTTTGTGATTGTCCACCAGTTCATAACAGTATCACCGGCCACACAAAAAAAATACTCAAAAGAAGGATTTTTTTTTTTATTCTGTATATTTTCGTCTTATTCTTTGGGTTCCGTAGAAGTTCTTTTGCTGGCATGGATATTAACCAGTTGGCTGATCGTGTTGAGCATCTTTCTTCTGAGGTATATCGACTTATCTTAGACAGGATGTAGAACTTAAAATTCCAGTTCCTGAGTTGTTCTCGGGGGATAGGTCTAAATTCCTGAACTTTAAAAATAATTGTAAATTATTTTTTGCCTTAAGATCTAAGTCTTCAGGGAGTCCCATGCAGCAGGTTGGAATTGTCATCTCCTTGTTGTGAAGTGATCCTCAGGACTGGGCTTTTTCCTTGGCTCCTGGTGATCCGATTCTTGCTGATGTGGATTCCTTTTTTCAGGCCTTGGGATTGCAAATCTATTTGTTGTGTGACGAACCTAATGTTGTGGATTAAGATGAGAAGGCCTTGTTGGCATTAGTCCAGGGTCAGGATTCTGCTGACATTTTTTGCCAGAGTTTCAGAAAGGGAGCAGTCTTTACTAAATGGAATGATAAGGCTCTTGCGACACTTTTTCGTAAGAGTCTTGCGGATACTGCGACAGATATTATGGTGGGATTTCCTATCCCTTCGGGTCTCAATGCCTCTATGACCAGCCATACAGATCGATAGGTGTTTACACGAGCGCAAAAGGATACGTGCAGATCTAATGCTTGCGGAACAGTCTTTGGAGCCTATGCAGTGTGATAGGTTTCTCTCTATTGCTGAACGCCATTGTTTTAAACGGAGAAACATGTTGTGTTTCTTTTGTGGAGACGCTTTTCACACTATCTCTGTCTGCTGTAAACAAGAAAAGAAATGTGTTTTTTCATTTAATGCGTGTACTGTGCAAGCTAAATTTCTTTTGTCAGTCTCTTTAATTTGCTCGTTATCCTCGTTTTCTGCTTTGGTTTTCGTGAACGTAATGGATTTTGGGTTTGCTAAAAGTTGTGGTTTTCCCATGGTACCTTTGCAAACTCCTATGCCTTTAAGGGGCATTGATGCTACTCCCTTAGCTGAGAATAAACCCCAATTTTGGACCCAGGTGACTATGAGGGTTGCACCAGCTCATCAGGAGAATTTTGTGGTACTACACAACTTGCACGATATTTTGGTACTGGGATTCCCTTGGCTGCAGACCCATAATCCAGTTCTAGATTGGAAATCCTTGTCTGTGGTTAGTTGGGGTTGTCAATGTGTGCATAATGACCTTCTGTGTTGTCTATATCTGACACATGATGTACCTGAATATTTGTCGAACTTCCTTGATGTGTTTAATGAGACTGGATCTGATTCCTTGCCTCCCCATAGGGAGTATGATTTTTTTCCATTGAATTACTGTAGTGCCAGGTTGCAAATTTCCTAAGGGACGGATTTTCAATTTGTCTGTACCTTAACATGATGCTATGCGAACTTATATTAAGGAGTCATTGGAAAAAAGTCATATTAGACCGTAATCTTCACCCCTGGGTGCTGTTTTTTTCTGTGTCCAAGAAGGATGGGTCATTGAGACCTTGTATTGACTATCGTCTCCTTAAAAAAATCACTGTTAAATATCAGTATCAATTACCCTTGATTAGAGTTGAGCGCGGTTCGTGGTTCTCCAGTTCGCGGTTCGAGTGATTTTGGGGGCTGTTCTACATCGAACTAGAACTCGAGCTTTTTGCTAAAAGCTCGAAAGTTCTAGTTACGTTCGAGAAAGGTTCTAGCAGCAAAAAGCCAAGCCAATTACTAGCTGGCTTTTCGCTGTAATAGTGTAAGTCACTCTGTGACTCACACTGCTATGAAATTTCAGCGTATAGTGTGCAGGAACAGCACGTTCAGATCACTGCTGCTGGGATAATGGCGATCGCCATTTTTTTTTTCCTTGTCTTCCTTCCCAAAGCGCGCGTGTAGTGGGGCGGGCCAGCATGTCAGCCAATCCCAGACACACACATACACAGCTGAGTGGACTTTTAGCCAGAGAAGCAACGGCATGTGTGATAGGATGTCCATATCTCATGTCCCTGCATTATAAATACAGGCATCTGCCCGTCTGGACGCCATAATCTGCCTTCTGCATCTGGGTGTCAGTTACCGCAGGTGCAGCTTCTGTCTCCGATACTGCTGTGTACGCTCTACACACAGCGCTATGCAGAATAGCGATAGACGTTTCTGTCAGCCCTTGTAAGGGCTAATAACAGTAGGCTCAGAGCCATAGGTGACAGTCAGGTCCGTGGAAAGAGGTCTTAACAGCTACAGATAAGAGCATCTGTGTAGCTAAGGTCAGGGAGTTCCTTGCTGCATTTCACCAATAGAAGGGATAGAAAGTAAGGCTTCATTTCCTCTACACTGACCCACAACCCGGCCACTGTACCCTCCTGCCCTTTGCACACTCATGCTCATTGTTACTAAGCCATTATACTAGCAAACACTGAGGAAACTTAGTGGCATCCTAAAAGTGGCTGTTGGACTTCCATTAGTGTCCTACTATTGCAAATCTATTTGCAGCACTACTGCATTGCACACTCAAACTCATTGTTACTAAGCCATTATACAAGAAAAACACTGAGGAAACTTAGTGGCATCCTAAAAGTGGCTGTTGGACTTCCATTAGTGTCCCACTAGTGCAAATCTATTTGCAGCACCTCTGCATTGCACACTCAAGCTCATTGTTACTAAGCCATTATACTAGCAAACACTGAGGAAACTTAGTGGCATACAAAAAGTGGCTGTTGGACTTCCATTAGTGTCCCACTAGTGCAAATCTATTTGCAGCACCACTGCATTGCACACTCAAACTCATCTTTACTAAGCTATTATACTAGCAAACACTGAGGAAAATTAGTGGCATCCAAAAAGTTGGTTTTGTACTCCATTTGTGCCACACTGGTGCTAAGCTATTTCAAGCACCTCTGCATTACACCCTCCTGCACATTTTTGTAAAGCCATTTTAATTTAAAAGAGTGCTGCCAGTTAGTGGCCTCCAAAAAGTGGCTATTGTACTCCATTTGTGCCACACTGGTGCCAAGCTTTTTCTAGCACCTCTGCATTACACTCTCCTGCTCTGTTTTTAATAAGCTATAATAATAGCAAAAAATGCTGCCAGTTAGTGGCATCCAAAAAGTGGTTGTTTTACTCCATTTGTGCCACACTGGTGCCAAGCTATTTCTAGCACCTCTGCATTACACCCTCCTGCACATTTTTGTAAAGCCATTTTAATTTAAAAGAGTGCTGCCAGTTAGTGGCATCCAAAAAGTGGCTGTTGTACTCCATTTGTGCCACACTGGTGCCAAGCTATTTCCAGCACCTCTGCATTACACCCTCCTGCTCATTTAGCTACACAAATTTTATAGCAAACTATAAAATTATATAACTATAGCCAACAAGAAGGTGCCCAGTCTTTAATTATGCTCCGAAAGAGCACACCTCCATGTGTTGAACCCATTGCGGCTTTAGGCCAGAGGTAGGCAGGGAGAGGGCATCGATGCAGGCCGCCACCACAGTTGGTAACGCAGAACGTTTAAGAACAGCTCCTGTCCTTTCAGTACTGCTGGTGCTTCCAGCGTAGTATATACCACTTTATCCAAATCTGCCAGTCCCACCATACCAGATGTTGTTTCTTCAGCAAATGTTAATGTTGCTTAATTACCAAACCCACAGACACAAACTTTTTTACCCTTTCCAACACACCTGTTCCCCTTTCCACCAGCATCTGTCCTTTTATAACTCAGTTTGTATATGACCAAAAATGCAACTCTGCACAGCAGCCAGCCCTCGGGCCCTCAGATGTGGACAAGTAAGACCATTTCCTCCTATCGATGAAAAAGCGTTGAGATTCACTCTGTGCACCACTGGTGTTTAGTGGAATGGCAGATGTAAGATTGCGTAACACCTTCTGCTGATACTCCTGCACACGTGCGTCCCTTTCTACGGCAGGAGTTATTTCGCAAAATTTTGTGTTGCATCGGGGATCTAACAGTGTGGCAACCCAGTAGTCCGCATGACTTGGAATTCATACAATCCGAGGGTCATGTTGTAGGTAGTGCAGCAAGAAGGCGCTCATGTGTCTTGAGCATCCAGGAGGACCAAGTCCTTGGTGTGTTGGTGGCGGAGAGGTGAGAATCGTGCCTCCTTCCTCTGTCCTCTGCCCTCTCCCCACAACCTCGCACAACCGAAATGTGAGCAAGCTCTCACTAATCTGCTGAGTCTTCCATGCCCATCGCCAATTTGTCCTCCATTTCTTCCTGGGCTCCTGCACCTTCCTAAACTGTTTTGCTGATAATATGCGCCCTTGATAATCCCTCTCTTCCACCGTACCATGACTGCCGCCAAGGTGCCGCTGGCCGTCTGGACCTTTGTAGATCTTGTTATCCCTTCCGCATATGACTCCTCCAGTACTTCCTCCCTTCCTCTTTGACCAACACCTGACTCTGAATAATACTTACATTGTGCTCCATCATGTAGCTGACCAAAATTGTCACGCTGAGAATGTCATCACCAGTGTTAAACACCTTCGTCGACATTTGTAAACTGTGTAGAACGGTGCATATGTCCTTGATCTGACACCACTCCAGTAGCGCGATCTGTACCACCTCTGGATCAAGTTAGCCCAGGGTATACATCATAACGTATTTCAGCTGGGCTCTTCGGTGCTGCCACAGACGCTGCAACATGTGCAGATTCAAATTCCTGCGTGTCGGAACTGTGGAGGCACGGGGCTCAGTGGGTGCTCTCGTCCACCAAAACCCGCCGCCTTTAGAAAGACAGCGTGGCTCAGGGCTCATCCCAACTGAACGCCGGCCTCCTTAACCATGGGCATAACACTACTCAGACAACACAGGGTGAGGGAACCACAATAATTAGACTTTATTGGATCCCCAAAGAATTAACGGCACATAACACATAACCAGCAAAACACACAAATGTAACAGGCAACAGAGTCTCACCCTTCAAGACAAGATTGCTTCTCCCATTGGAGGAATTTCAAGCTGCATGAATAATGTTCATTTTAAATGATGTGGGTAGAAAGACTGAGGATATCTACATGGAGCCTGCAAGTCTCCGACTAGACAATGGCTACTAAGGTAATCACATTAGCAATACACAATTACAATACAATGATTACTGGAAGAGACTGGAGATACAATAGCTAAGCAAACATGACTTAGCACACATAAGAACAATAGTCTGGCTGAATGTTAAGAAAATTTAACCCATGAGAGTCCATGTCGTCACATTCCTCCCCCTTCTTAATATTAGCCAGACATGATAGGCTTCCGATCATTCTTCTCCTCTTGACGGCATTGTCCTTTTTACTGGTGAGTTCAGCAACAGAGGCTCGCATCTATACACCTGCCCCTGATTACCTCCCTCAAGTTGAGCAGCCATATTGTGGACAAGCACTAAAGTGGGGTCCATGAGTTGTGCCTGCACAAATCTCCCACTATCAATCCTCCCCCAGTCAATAGCCACAGTGTGGTTAGGCTTACTCATGGTTCTTGGCTCAGAAGTGGATGATGGAGACCGGGAATGCAAACCATTCCTGGAAAAGATGTTAGAAAGATCCACATCAGGGTCCTGCTTGGCTTGGAGGTGGGTGATGGCTGCTTCAAACTGACTGGATAGTCCTTGTCCTAGGTCATTCTCCAAAATGACTGGTGTGAGCAGGTAATTCACAAGCCCCACTTTCACTTCCCTTTGAGTGGTATCCGAAACAACAGGCTTGGTGGGGCCATCTATGAACCCCACTTCAACTTCCTCCTGGCTAGTCCCCGAAACAACAGGTGTGGGGAGGCTGTCCATAAACTCCATATGGACCTCTTCCTGGTCAGACCCCAAAGTAACTGGTGTGGGGACGGTGTCCATAAGCTCCACATCAGCCTTGCTCTGGTCAGTCTCCACAATGACAGGTGTGGGGAGGCTGTTCACAAGTCTCACATCAACCTCTCCCTGGTCCTTTCCCGAAATAACTGGTGTGGGGACGGTGTCCATAAGCTCCACATCAGCCTTGCTCTGGTTAGTCTCCACAATCTCAGGTATGGGGAGGCTGTTCACAATCCCCACATCGATCACTTCCTGGTTGGTCCCCAAAATACCAGGTGTGGGGAGGTTGTCCACAAGCTCCACCTCGACCTCTCCCTGGTCGGTCCTTAGGTCCAACTGCACACATGCCAGAGGAATGTCTGAGCGCTGGCCCTCAGCCAGGGAGATGGATAATTGGGAATTTGGTACAGGGTCTTCTGGGGAAACAATAACTGGGCTTCCGAGAGTGATGGAAGATCCAATGTCTCGAAGTCCCTTAGCCTGTATATCACCGACCTTGACCATCTGGATGTGGGGATGGAGGTTGGCTGGTGTACGGTGTCTGGCCTGCCGTAGGGTGTGGACTGAATAAACCACTTCCTCAGCTATTGGTGTTTCTTGGGAGTAGCATTCCTCAGGTCTCGTTGGTTCATCTCGGCATATGTTGACTGGTTGGAGTGTCAGACGGGCTCCAAGCATGCGGCCTCGGTTTTGGAGACAATCCTTATCTATATGTCCATTGCGCCCACATGTATAACAGTGCCATAGATTGGTCGAGTCACAGGCCCTGTTTGTAGTCCTTTTTTTTGATAACAGAGAGTGATAGAAGAAGGGTCTTAATTCCGCGCCAAGGACTCAATGGATCCAGGAAGAGATTAATGCTTCTTTAATAACATGCACAAGTCTACGCGTTTCTGGAGACACAGCTCCCTTCATCAGGAGATTGGCAAGAGAACATCAAATCTGGTTTCAAGTGAGATGGTGAAGTATAAAAGCATGCAATAATGTCATAGGAAACACCCATCCTGAAAAAAAACTTTGAAAGCGGGCGGGATCCAGATCATTCTAGAAATCTGTATGTTCAAACAGTTCCCTGAATATTGAATTATGATCAAAAAAAGTTATATACACTTCTACTAACATACAGTAAATATGTACAATAATCCTGACAAAAGACAAAACAAAATAAATATATAATATATAATAGATACTGAACGACATACACGGGGTTAGAACCTGGTGTAAAAGAAAGAAAAACAGCATGATTTCATGGAGGAGCAGAGACATCAACCACAGGACTACCGCCCCGAGTTGTAATTTATCATAGTCCTAAGGTAGTTTCCTATTAGGCAGGCAGCCTAAGGGTATAATGATGGAGCTCAAATTGCTGTCAAGGAATTGCTAGAAGAGAGCGGATGGCCGAGGGCTACGTGTGGAGTATATTGTGGAACCTTCAATGAAATGCAGTACGGAGCTAGTGTCAGAGAGGTGAACAAAGTTCAGAGGCGTGGGGGAAAAAACACAACCAACGTACGCCTGTGCAGACTGGTGCTCAGAAAAAACAGGCAAAAATCAGAGCGACACAGTGTCTAACATATAGAAACTCGGGAGATATATATTCACTGGGGGAAAAACTTTATATTGGATGGACCACGGTCAAAAAACAGCTCATCTATAATGAAAAATGGAGCAAGTTTTTTATATATATATATATTTTTATATTTATTCGGAAGTGTGTGTCCGATGTAATAGTATATAGGAATACATCACAAATATAGCTCTTATTACTATTTAAATTATGTGGTTGGGGGGGTGAAAAACGACAAGGGGCAAACTAAGTTTGAACCTCATTCAAACTATAATAAGTTCAATTACTGGAGGAGGGGGATGATCATAATGTAAAAGACTGGATAAGGGAGGAAAAAAAAAAAAAAAACTTAATAGTGTAAGAAGAAAAAGTGGTTAAAAAAATATATATATATTAATTTTTATTACGACAATTAAAAACTAGGAAGCATCTCTGTATTTAAAAGCAATTCACCCTAAAAAATTATTTGAAAAAAATATATATAAATATATAAAAAAAAATATATATAAAAAAACTGGTTTAAGACATATATAAAAAAATGTTGTGGAATCATTAATAAATAAGTGAAAATTGAGAAAAATTATTATTACGGGTATATATAACCTAAAATCAATAGAATAGATCAGTGACCTCATTGAGACCCAACGGTTTAAGTGTACGTAGTCTATAGATCCAATAGGTCTCCTTTTTGTTGAGCATTTCCATACGGTTAGGGATAAAAGGTGGGATCTGTTCAATAGGGGTGACCCTAAGCTTAGATTTCCTATTGTGTGCTATAGTGACATGCCTAGACAATCCGTGTAGGAGAAAGCCTTTTTTTAATGTTGTGACGATGTGAATTCAATCTATTGTGTAGTGGTTGTATCGTTCTGCCCACATACTGCTTATTACATTCACATTCGATCAAATAAATGACATAGTCAGATTGGCATGTTAGGTGGGTTTTGGTAGGATAAAATTCCCCCCCTGAACCAGAACAGAATTGTGTCCTCCTATGTTGTATCGAGTAACAACAAAGGCAGTTTCTCATAAGGCATTTATAAGCACCACAGGGTTTGACAGAAGACTGGGAGATGGGAACCTCCCTAAGTCTACTGGGGGCTAGCATATTCTTTAAGCTGGAGGCTCTCCTGAAGGTCACCCCGGGTTGTGCCGGTAAGCACCCCCCTAGGACCGGGTCATTTAGGAGAACCCCCCAATGTTTGGAAAGAATCTTCCTGATCCTCTCACCATCATTACTGAAAGTGGTGAGGAAGTTTGAGGAAAAGTCACAGGGCTTTGTGTCCCCAATCCCCCTTACTTTTTGTCTGATCAAATCTGTCTGGGTCAGGGTACTCGTAGCTTTATACGCTCCCTTGACAAGGTTAAGGGGGTATTCTTTCTCAAGGAACCTCTCCTTTAAAATGTCAGCCTGTTGTTTAAAATCAATGTTGAGCGAACAGTTCTTACGGATTCTTTTGTATTGGTTCTTTGGTATATTAATAAGCCACTTGCTGTAGTGACTGCTGGAATAATGAATATACCCATTGCTGTCAACCTTCTTGAAATAGGTTTTTGTTGAAATCCGCCCATTGTTGTGCCAGAGGGTCAGATCCAGAAAATCAATACTGTCCTTCTGTATATTGGGTGAGAAGGACAGACCCCAATTGTTACTCAACAGGTGTTCCAGAAACAACCCCACATTATTACTGGTATTATCCCATATGACGAACAGGTCATCAATATAACGTTTATACAAAATGATGTGTTTAAAAAACTTTTTGAATTATAAATATATAAAAGCTCAAAGGCCCCCATAAATAAATTTGCGAACGTCGGTGCGACCTTTGAGCCCATCGCGGTCCCGCAGTGCTGATGGTATATTTTATCTTGGAAAGAGAAGAAATTATTAGTTAAAATGAACTCCATCCCTTTCAGGATGAAGTCTTTCTGACCCATCGGTAGGCGATCATCTACCATTAAAAATTGTTTAAAACACTCCAGCCCAAGGTCATGCGCAATATTGGTATAAAGAGCCGTAATATCTAAAGAAATGAAAAGATAGGATTCCTTCCATTCAATATCTTTAGTTAGAGTGATGAGCTGTGTGGAATCACGAAGGTAACTCTTCAAATTCAGTACATGGACCCTCATGATACAGTCTATATAGGCGGCTAAATTAACCGTGAGGGAATCAATCCCTGAGATAATAGGTCGCCCTGGGGGATCCACCAAGCTCTTGTGAATTTTTGGTAAATGATAGTAAAAAGCCATTCTTGGATTATCAATCTCCAAGAAGGCTTTCTCATTTTTATTGAGTATCCTCATGTCCACAGCTGTTTGTATGAATATACGGTAATTGGCCACTGCATTATCATATTCTTCAATCCCTACTATTTTGTAGTGTGATGGATTAGATAAATTCCTCAATGCTTCTTTTATGTATGTCTCTTTATCCTGCAATACTATGCCACCTCCCTTGTCAGCATTCCTGATAACAAGTTCATGATTATTTTTGAGGGACCGGAGACCTTTTTTCTCTTCTGAACTCAGATTGGGTTTATGGGGGTAACTGGAACAGGTCAATCTCTTGAAATCCTCCAGCACGAGAGCGCTGAAGGTTTTCAGATGGTGACCTTTGCTCTGCAAGGGGTAAAACCTAGACTTTGGTCTTAGGTCTGTATGTAAAAATCCCTCAGGATCTCCTGAAGATTCCATGGGGTTATCTTTATTCAACTGGAAGTGTCTGGTCAACGTCAACTTCCTGATGAACTTCTGGAAATCCAGATAGATGTCAAAATCATTGGCATGAGCGGAGGGGCAAAAGGAGAGACCTTTGCTCAGTACTTGGTCTTCCCCTTTGGTCAGAATATGGCTGGATAAATTAAAAATACTGGATTTTTGATTAATTACTTTAGACTTTTTTTGTCTTTCTTGCTGGACCCTTCGGCCAGCCCGTCGCCCTCTCCATAATCTTTTCTCTTCCCTGATCTGGGGGTGAGAAAATCCGTCATCTGCACCTGCGTCATTCTCAGGGCCGTGTTCTTGGCCATGGCTAAAACAGGGACGCACATATTGTTTTTTTCTGTGTTGTCTATTGTGATGATATTCTGTGTGGGATTACTCCGGACCAACTCTTGAGATGGGAGGGGGTTGAGTTCTTCCACCCCAGGTAAGGTCTCTGGGAGTGGAGTATACTCATCATAAATGGAAAGATCTAAGAGATACATATCTTCCTGGACCGTGGGGACAGTACCTGGAAGACTGGGGGTATTGTTCTCAGAGATCTCAATTGTCTCTCTTTCCTTATGAATCTTCTCAATCTGGAGTCTGATCAGGGCCAGCTGTTCCCTGGTTTTTTCAAAGTCTCTGGGCAGGGTATTAACCTTTTGGATGTTACTCGGGGCCTTTACACCTAGATCAGGAATGAAAACCTCATCAGGTATTAGAGGTGCAAGAGTGGGATTGGGAGCTACATGGGCAGAAACAGAGGGTTCACTAGTATTGGAGTGCTGTTCTTTAGTGTTATTAAAATTATCTTTATTAGTTGTGTTCTTATGAAATTTGCTATTAAAGAAATTTCTGTTGAAACTGGTGGACCTAGTCCTTTTGTATGTCTCCTTTTGGAACCCTCTAGGGCCCCCATCCCTAGGTGGATTCTTCCCAGGGGGAGTGGGTTTTTTATCTGAGATTTTATCCTGCCTGTCTCTCTGCAGTTTCTTTGATTTTCTAAAGATGGAATCTTGCTCCAACTGGGTCAATTTTGTATTAATGTCTGTATTCAAAATCCTGAACTCGGCATGCAGTTCAAAGCGGCTGAGTTCCTCGTACACCTCAGCTATATTAGCAGTGGCTTCCTTTGCCAAAATTGATCTTTTTTTGTGAAGGCACTGAAGCATGCCCTGCAAAAAATTGTTTAAAACACTCCAGCCCAAGGTCATGCGCAATATTGGTATAAAGAGCCGTAATATCTAAAGAAATGAAAAGATAGGATTCCTTCCATTCAATATCTTTAGTTAGAGTGATGAGCTGTGTGGAATCACGAAGGTAACTCTTCAAATTCAGTACATGGACCCTCATGATTAGAGTTGAGCGCGGTTCGTGGTTCGTGGTTCTCCAGTTCTAGGTTCGAGTGATTTTTGGGCTGTTCGAGATCGAACTAGAACTCGAGCTTTTTGCTAAAAGCTCGATAGTTCTAGATATGTTCGAGAACGGTTCTAGCAGCAAAAAGCAGGGCTTTTTACAGCTACAGTGTGCAGGAGCCATCGCTGGCAGCCTGCCACAAGCTGGTAACCAAGATAAACATCGGGTATCCAAGCAAAGTGCTTTGGTTAGTAACCCGATGTTTATCTTAGTTACGTGCAGGAAGCCCACACTTTCCCGCTCAGCTCAAGCTCACTCCGCCCCCTCCTGCCTGCGGCATGTACACATACATACACACACACACACACACACACACACACACACACACACACATCCCCCCCCCCCCGCTCGGCTTACCTGCGGTGATGAAGTCCCGCCATCCCGACCTCAGCGCTGTCACTGTCCTCCATGGCCGCCGCTTGTCACATCACCTCTCGCTTCCGACCCGAGACTGACTAGCGGTGACGTCACGGACCTCTCGCGATACTTGCTGTGAAGGCGCCGGTCATTGACCTCAGTGACAGGGGCTGTCAGTGTGCTGGAGATCAGCGCAGGTAATGTACCTCGCTGACAGCAGCACTTGTCATCCCCTGCAGTGACCTGGGCTGACCCATTGATGTTAGCTCAGGTCACTGCACTGCTCTCCCAGCCAATGGGGAACATCCTGCTCTTCATTGACTGGGACAGTGTGGATCGTCATGGCAACCCCTTGGATTACAGCAGACCTGGATTTGTTTTTCAATCTAATAAATTGGTTAAAGAGGGAATGTTTTGGGGAGTGTTTTTTCAAATAAAAATGTGTTTGTCGTCTATTTTTTTTTATTACTGACTGGGTTGGTGATGTCGGGTATCTGATAGACGCCTGACCTCACCAACCCCAGGGCTTGATGCCAGGTGACATTACACATCTGGTATTAACCCCATATATTACCCCGTTTGCCACCGCACCAGGGCGCGGGATGAGCTGGGGCGAAGCACCAGGATTGGCGCATCTAATGGATGCGCCACTTCTGGGGCGGCTGCGGCCTGCTATTTTTAGGCTGGGGAGATTCCAATAACCATGGACCTCCCTAGTCTGAGAATATCAGGCCCCAGCTGTCTGCTTTACCTTGGCTGGTGATCCAATTTTGGGGGACCCCTACGTGTTTTTTTTTTTAATTATTTATTTAATTTAAAATAACAGCGTGGGGTGCCCTCAGTTTTGGATTACCAGCCAAGGTGAGGTTGCCAGCTGTGGTCTGCAGGCTGCAGCCGTCTGCTTTACCCTAGCTGGCTACAAAACTAGGGGGAACCCTACGTCATTTTTTTTTTCATTTTTTTGGCTAAATACAAAGCTAAGCACCCCTTAGTGCCACATGAAAGGTACCAAAGGGTGTTCCACTTTTTCTCCATTTTTTTCTCCACTTTTTCTCCACTTTTTCTCCACTTTTTCTCCACTTTTTCTCCATTTTTTTCTCCACTTATTCTTCACTTTTTCTCCTCTTCTTCTCCACTTTTTCTCCACTTTTTCTCCTCTTATTCTCCACTTTTTCTCCACTTTTTCTCCACTTTTTCTCCACTTTTTCTCCTCTTATGCTCCACTTTTTCTCCACTTTTTCTCCACTTTTTTCTCCACTTTTTCTCCTCTTATGCTCCACTTTTTCTCCACTTTTTCTCCTCTTATGCTCCACTTTTTCTCCACTTTTTCTCCTCTTATGCTCCACTTTTTCTCCACTTTTTCTCCTCTTAATCTCCACTTTTTCTCCACTTTTTCTCCACTTTTTCTCCACTTTTTCTCCACTTTTTCTCCTCTTATGCTCCACTTTTTCTCCTCTTATGCTCCACTTTTTCTCCACTTTTTTCTCCACTTTTTCTCCTCTTATGCTCCACTTTTTCTCCACTTTTTTCTCCACTTTTTCTCCTCTTATGCTCCACTTTTTCTCCACTTTTTCTCCACTTTTTCTCCACTTTTTCTCCTCTTATGCTCCACTTTTTCTCCACTTTTTTCTCCACTTTTTCTCCTCTTATGCTCCACTTTTTCTCCACTTTTTTCTCCACTTTTTCTCCTCTTATGCTCCACTTTTTCTCCACTTTTTCTCCACTTTTTCTCCACTTTTTCTCCACTTTTTCTCCTCTTATGCTCCACCTTTTCTCCACTTTTTCTCCTCTTATGCTCCACTTTTTCTCCACTTTTTCTCCACTTTTTTCTCCACTTTTTTCTCCACTTTTTCTCCACTTTTTCTCCTCTTATGCTCCACTTTTTCTCCACTTTTTCTCCACTTTTTCTCCACTTTTTTCTCCACTTTTTTCTCCACTTTTTCTCCACTTTTTCTCCTCTTATGCTCCACTTTTTCTCCACTTTTTCTCCACTTTTTCTCCACTTTTTTCTCCACTTTTTCTCCTCTTATGCTCCACTTTTTCTCCTCTTATGCTCCACTTTTTCTCTACTTTTTCTCCTCCTAATCTCCACTTTTTCTCCTCTTATGCTCCACTTTTTCTCCACTTTTTCTCCACTTTTTCTCCACTTTTTCTCCTCTTATGCTCCACTTTTTCTCCACTTTTTTCTCCACTTTTTCTCCACTTTTTCTCCTCTTATGCTCCACTTTTTCTCCTCTTATGCTCCACTTTTTCTCCACTTTTTCTCCTCTTAATCTCCACTTTTTCTCCTCTTATGCTCCACTTTTTCTCCACTTTTTCTCCACTTTTTCTCCACTTTTTTCTCCACTTTTTCTCCTCTTATGCTCCACTTTTTCTCCACTTTTTCTCCACTTTTTCTCCACTTTTTTCTCCACTTTTTTCTCCACTTTTTCTCCACTTTTTCTCCTCTTATGCTCCACTTTTTCTCCACTTTTTCTCCACTTTTTCTCCACTTTTTTCTCCACTTTTTCTCCAGTTTTTCTCCACTTTTTTCTCCACTTTTTCTCCTCTTATGCTCCACTTTTTCTCCTCTTATGCTCCACTTTTTCTCTACTTTTTCTCCTCTTAATCTCCACTTTTTCTCCTCTTATGCTCCACTTTTTCTCCACTTTTTCTCCACTTTTTCTCCACTTTTTCTCCACTTTTTCTCCTCTTATGCTCCACTTTTTCTCCACTTTTTTCTCCACTTTTTCTCCACTTTTTCTCCTCTTATGCTCCACTTTTTCTCCTCTTATGCTCCACTTTTTCTCCACTTTTTCTCCTCTTAATCTCCACTTTTTCTCCTCTTATGCTCCACTTTTTCTCCACTTTTTCTCCACTTTTTCTCCACTTTTTTCTCCACTTTTTCTCCTCTTATGCTCCACTTTTTCTCCACTTTTTCTCCACTTTTTTCTCCACTTTTTTCTCCACTTTTTCTCCACTTTTTCTCCTCTTATGCTCCACTTTTTCTCCACTTTTTCTCCACTTTTTCTCCACTTTTTTCTCCACTTTTTCTCCAGTTTTTCTCCACTTTTTTCTCCACTTTTTCTCCTCTTATGCTCCACTTTTTCTCCTCTTATGCTCCACTTTTTCTCTACTTTTTCTCCTCTTAATCTCCACTTTTTCTCCTCTTATGCTCCACTTTTTCTCCACTTTTTCTCCACTTTTTCTCCTCTTATGCTCCACTTTTTCTCCACTTTTTTCTCCACTTTTTCTCCACTTTTTCTCCTCTTATGCTCCACTTTTTCTCCTCTTATGCTCCACTTTTTCTCCACTTTTTCTCCTCTTAATCTCCACTTTTTCTCCTCTTATGCTCCACTTTTTCTCCACTTTTTCTCCACTTTTTCTCCACTTTTTTCTCCACTTTTTCTCCTCTTATGCTCCACTTTTTCTCCACTTTTTCTCCACTTTTTCTCCACTTTTTTCTCCACTTTTTTCTCCACTTTTTCTCCACTTTTTCTCCTCTTATGCTCCACTTTTTCTCCACTTTTTCTCCACTTTTTTCTCCACTTTTTCTCCAGTTTTTCTCCACTTTTTTCTCCACTTTTTCTCCTCTTATGCTCCACTTTTTCTCCTCTTATGCTCCACTTTTTCTCCACTTTTTTCTCCTCTTAATCTCCACTTTTTCTCCTCTTATGCTCCACTTTTTCTCCACTTTTTCTCCACTTTTTCTCCACTTTTTCTCCACTTTTTCTCCTCTTATGCTCCACTTTTTCTCCACTTTTTCTCCACTTTTTCTCCACTTTTTTCTCCACTTTTTCTCCTCTTATGCTCCACTTTTTCTCCACTTTTTCTCCACTTTTTCTCCACTTTTTTCTCCACTTTTTTCTCCACTTTTTCTCCACTTTTTCTCCTCTTATGCTCCACTTTTTCTCCACTTTTTCTCCACTTTTTCTCCACTTTTTTCTCCACTTTTTCTCCACTTTTTCTCCACTTTTTTCTCCACTTTTTCTCCTCTTATGCTCCACTTTTTCTCCACTTTTTTCTCCACTTTTTCTCCACTTTTTCTCCTCTTATGCTCCACTTTTTCTCCACTTTTTCTCCACTTTTTCTCCACTTTTTTCTCCACTTTTTCTCCTCTTATGCTCCACTTTTTCTCCACTTTTTCTCCACTTTTTCTCCACTTTTTTCTCCACTTTTTTCTCCACTTTTTCTCCACTTTTTCTCCTCTTATGCTCCACTTTTTCTCCACTTTTTCTCCACTTTTTCTCCACTTTTTTCTCCACTTTTTCTCCTCTTATGCTCCACTTTTTCTCCACTTTTTCTCCACTTTTTCTCCACTTTTTTCTCCACTTTTTTCTCCACTTTTTCTCCACTTTTTCTCCTCTTATGCTCCACTTTTTCTCCACTTTTTCTCCACTTTTTCTCCACTTTTTCTCCACTTTTTCTCCACTTTTTTCTCCACTTTTTTCTCCACTTTTTGTCCACTTTTTCTCCTCTTATGCTCCACTTTTTCTCCACTTTTTCTCCACTTTTTCTCCGTTCTTTTTCTATGGTCAGTCTACCCATTAGCTCTGCCATGCATACTGTAGCTCTACACCTACTGCACATGTTACTTTATGATTGACATCTCTTTCGTACCAGAGCTGTCTAAGCCTACTCTGACCCCATATTTGTCATTACTATATTGTCCTTGTACTGTATTATGACATGTGTATCATGTGTTTCATTTCTTGCTGTGTTGCAATTTTTTTGCTGCATCCCAATTGTACCTCTACATTGTTCGAGTTTATGTTATTGTTCTCTCACTCTTATGTGATACTGATTATTGTCATTTTTCATGATTACATGCAGATAAGTCCAATCTGACGAAGGCTCAGGCCGAAACGTCATTTGTAACTTGTTTTGGACAAAAACATATATGCTTATGAAAAAAATTTTTTCTTAATACGGACCAATAAAGAGTGATTTTGCATTACTATCCATTGTGACTTACTGACTTAGTCTGGGAGATATAGAGTGCCGAGGTTACTCACTAATTTTATCTATTATTACCTCTGAGCACCTATATACCAGTGAGCAGAGCTTCCTCTACAGTAGTTCTCCTGATTAGGCATGCCCTTACCTCATGAGCAGGGCATTGCAGCTTTGGTAGCAACCATTACGACATGGACTCTGCTGCTGTGGACCCGGGGAGAGTGAGTGCAGATTCATTGCACCCACACTCCTCACATGAAGGGTCCGCACTCCTAGAAAATGGGGGATACGTTCCCTGAGTGTCTCCCCCCCATATTCTAGACGGTCCAGAGTCGTCGTGGGACCCCTTTATTTTTTTTCTTACAATAAATTGGTGAAAGAGGAAATGTTTTGGAGACTGTTTTTTCAAATAAATTTCTTTTGTCAATTTTTTGTTTTTGTTAGTACTGACAGTTTATGATGTTGGGTATCTAATAGACGCCATGACATCACAAACTGCTGGGCTTGATCTCAGGTGACTTTACAGCTAGTATCAACCCAATTTATTACCCCGTTTGCCACTGCACCAGGGCACGGGATGAGCTGGGGTGAAGCGCCAGGATTGGCGCATCTAGTGGATGCGCCACGTCTGGGGTGCCTGCGGCCTGCTATTTTTAGGCTGTGAAGGCCCAATAACTATGGACCTTCCCACCCTGAGAATACCAGACCACAGCTGTCCGCTTTACCTTGGCTGGTGATCCAATTTGGGGGGGACCCTACTTTTATTGTGTAATTATTAATATTTATAAAATAATTATAAAAAAGAGCCTGAGGGGACCTCCACATTGGATCCCCAACCACGGTAAAGCTGCCAGCTGTGGTTTTCAGGCTACAGCCGTCTGCTTTACCCTAGCTGGCTATCAAAAATGGGGGGACCCAACGTAATTTTTTTTTTTTAACTATTTTTTAAATAGAAAAAATTAATGGGCTTCCCTGTATTTTGATTGCCAACCAAGGTAACGGCAGGCAGATGGGGGTGGCAACCCATAGCTGTCTGCTTTATCTGCGCTGAGAATCAAAAATACCGCGGAGCGCTACGTCATTTTTTTAAAGATTTATTTTTACAGCACTGTGATGTCCAGCAATCAAAATACAGGGAAGCCCATTTTATTTTTAGTTATTTAAATAAATAATTAAAAAAAATATATATGGGCTCCCGCTGCATTTTTTGTATTGCTAGCTAAGGGTAATCCAAGCAGCTACTGGCTGCTAACCCCCACTGCTTGGTGTTACCTTCACTGGCAATGGAAAATCCAGGGAAGCATTTTTTTTTTTTTTTGCCAAAAAACTACAAAAAAAGGACGTGAGCTTCGCCATATTTTTGTATGCTAGCCAGGTATAGCAGGCAGGTGCTGGAAGAGTTGGATACAGCGCCAGAAGATGGCGCTTCTATGAAAGTGCCATTTTCTGAGCCGGCTGCAGACTGCAATTCGCAGCAGTGGGGCCCAGAAAGCTCAGGCCAACCGGTGGTGCGGATTCCAATCCCCAGCTGCCTAGTTGCACCTGGCTGGACACAAAAATGGGGCAAAGCCTACGTCATTTGTTTTCTAATTATTTCATGAAATTCATGAAATAATATAAAAAGGGCTTCCCTTTATTTTTGGTTCCCAGCCGGGTACAAATAGGCAACTGGGGGTTGGGGGCAGCCGTACCTGCCTGCTGTACCTGGCTAGCATACAAAAATATGGCGAAGCCCACATAATTTTTTTAGGGGGCAAAAAACTTCTGCATACAGTCCTGGATGGAGTATGCTGAGCCTTGTAGTTCTGCAGCTGCTGTCTGTCTGTATGGAGAAGAGCAGACAGCAGCTGCAGAACTACAAGGCTCAGCATACTCCATCCAGGACTGTATGCAGAAGTTTTTTGCCCACCAAAAAAATGACGTGGGCTTCGCCATATTTTTGTATGCTAGCCAGGTACAGCAGGCAGCCACGGGCTGCCTCCAACCCCCAGTTGCCTATTTGTACCCGGCTGGGAACCAAAAATATAGGGAAGCCCGTTTTTTTTTAATTATTTCACTTATTTCATGAAATAATTAAAAAACAAATGACGTGGGCTTCGCCCTATTTTTGTGTCCAGCCGGGTACAACTAGGCAGCTGGGGATTGGAATCCGCAGCACAGGTTAGCCCGAGGTTTGTGGGCGCCTCTGCTGCGGATTTCAGTCCGCAGCCGTCCCAGAAAATGGCGCTCTCATAGAAGCGCCATCATCTGGCGCTGTATCCAACTCTTCCAACAGCCCTGGAGCCGGGTGGCTTGTTGGGTAATCATGAGTTAATACTGGCTTTGTTTTACCAGCCAGTATTAAGCCAGAGATTCTTAATGTCAGGCACGTTTGACCCGGCCATTAAGAATCTCCAATAAAGGGTTAAAAAAAAGACACCACACAGAGAAAAAATACTTTAATAGAAATAAATACACAGACACATTAGAGACTCCATCTTTATTACCCCCTGTCAGCCCTCCACGACCCTGCTCTTCTGTCTGCTTTCTTTCTAGTGTAGTAGTAGTGACGATTGTAGTGAGGGGCATCACTTGGGGCTGGGGAACCTCCATCCTCACTACAATGCTCACTACAATCGTGCAGCCTTCACTCTGTGAGTGATCAGTGCTGGCTGCTAGCGGTAACGCTGACAGACGCGTTACCATAGCAACGGTGCTCTCGGAGCCGCGGTTAGCGGTGACGTCACCGCTAACTGCGTTGCTATGGCATTGGTGATCTCCGTTAATGACCGGCTGTGTCAGCCGGTCCCTAACGGAACGGGGAGTCGACCGTGTGCTAGAGCATGTCGCCGGTACACGGCGATACACATATGTGCACCGTGTACCGGAGAGATGCACTCGCAGGTCCTACATGACGTGTCATAGTCATGTGACCAGTCTGTAGCCAATGAGATAATAGCCACGTGACTGGTCACATGGCTATTTTGACGTCACGATAGGTCCTGCTTCTCTGCTGGCAGTGCAGGTCACCGGGAGGATTCAGCGATCATCGGATGGAATAGCGGCAGGAGACAGAGTGCAGAAGGGATCGCGAGGACCGGTAAGTGTTATGGCAATGTTTATTAACTGTTTGTGTACATTTATCATGCATTTTTATGTGTTTGTGATTGCCTCCCATTATAGCCTATACGTTCGAGTTCGGTTCGTCGAACGTTCGACGAACCGAACTCGAACGGGACCCCCGTTCGGCGAACCGACCTCGAGCCGAACCGCGACCGGTTCGCTCATCTCTACTCATGATACAGTCTATATAGGCGGCTAAATTAACCGTGAGGGAATCAATCCCTGAGATAATAGGTCGCCCTGGGGGATCCACCAAGCTCTTGTGAATTTTTGGTAAATGATAGTAAAAAGCCATTCTTGGATTATCAATCTCCAAGAAGGCTTTCTCATTTTTATTGAGTATCCTCATGTCCACAGCTGTTTGTATGAATATACGGTAATTGGCCACTGCATTATCATATTCTTCAATCCCTACTATTTTGTAGTGTGATGGATTAGATAAATTCCTCAATGCTTCTTTTATGTATGTCTCTTTATCCTGCAATACTATGCCACCTCCCTTGTCAGCATTCCTGATAACAAGTTCATGATTATTTTTGAGGGACCGGAGACCTTTTTTCTCTTCTGAACTCAGATTGGGTTTATGGGGGTAACTGGAACAGGTCAATCTCTTGAAATCCTCCAGCACGAGAGCGCTGAAGGTTTTCAGATGTTGACCTTTGCTCTGCAAGGGGTAAAACCTAGACTTTGGTCTTAGGTCTGTATGTAAAAATCCCTCAGGATCTCCTGAAGATTCCATGGGGTTATCTTTATTCAACTGGAAGTGTCTGGTCAACATCAACTTCCTGATGAACTTCTGGAAATCCAGATAGATGTCAAAATCATTGGCATGAGCGGAGGGGCAAAAGGAGAGACCTTTGCTCAGTACTTGGTCTTCCCCTTTGGTCAGAATATGGCTGGATAAATTAAAAATACTGGATTTTTGATTAATTACTTTAGACTTTTTTTGTCTTTCTTGCTGGACCCTACGGCCAGCCCGTCGCCCTCTCCGTAATCTTTTCTCTTCCCTGATCTGGGGGTGAGAAAATCTGTCATCTGCACCTGCGTCATTCTCAGGGCCGTGTTCTTGGCCATGGTTAAAAAAGGGACGCACATATTGTTTTTTTCTGTGTTGTCTATTGTGATGATATTCTGTGTGGGATTACTCCGGACCAACTCTTGAGATGGGAGGGGGTTGAGTTCTTCCACCCCAGGTAAGGTCTCTGGGAGTGGAGTATACTCATCATAAATGGAAAGATCTAAGAGATCCATATCTTCCTGGACCGTGGGGACAGTACCTGGAAGACTGGGGGTATTGTTCTCAGAGATCTCAATTGTCTCTCTTTCCTTACGAATCTTCTCAATCTGGAGTCTGATCAGGGCCAGCTGTTCCCTGGTTTTTTCAAAGTCTCTGGGCAGTTTATTAACCTTTTGGATGTTACTCGGGGCCTTTACACCTAGATCAGGAATGAAAACCTCATCAGGTATTAGATGTGCAAGAGTGGGATTGGGAGCTACATGGGCAGAAACAGAGGGTTCACTAGTATTGGAGTGCTGTTCTTTAGTGTTATTAAAATTATCTTTATTAGTTGTATTCTTATGAAATTTGCTATTAAGGAAATTTCTGTTGAAACTGGTGGACCTAGTCCTTTTGTATGTCTCCTTTTGGAACACTCTAGGGCCCCCATCCCTAGGTGGATTCTTCCCAGGGGGAGTGGGTTTTTTATCTGAGATTTTATCCTGCCTGTCTCTCTGCAGTTTCTTTGATTTTCTAAAGATGGAATCTTGCTCCAACTGGGTCAATTTTGTATTAATGTCTGTATTCAAAATCCTGAACTCGGCATGCAGTTCAAAGCGGCTGAGTTCCTCGTACACCTCAGCTATATTAGCAGTGGCTTCCTTTGCCAAAATTGATCTTTTTTTGTGAAGGCACTGAAGCATGCCCTGCATACAGGTGTTTAAAATGTTTCCCCATTCAGCAGAGAAGATGGGATCTGAGGGAAAAGGAGAGTCATGTTTTATCCTAAGACCTCTAGGACACAGTTTCTCTTCAAGGTATACGGAAAGAAACCTTGCATCAAGGCTAAAATGCATTTCTTCTTTAAGAAGATCCTCCAGTCTTAAGAATAATTTCCTCATGGTTACAGTGTCCTCCTCAGAGTACACATTGGGTAGATCCACATCAATGTCTATGTCACACAGTTCGGGTAAACCAACAGTCTGTAGCGCTTTTCTTTCCACAGTTTCTCATCTACTTTAATTGGGACCCGGCGTGACCGGCTCTTCTTATCTGTGGATACAGCAGCAGAGGGTCGTAATTATTCTTTGAACAATGGAATATTTTAATAATCATTTGTCCTCCAGAGAGAGGCTAATTTTACAGACTGTTGGTTATCTTTTCATTTCTTTAGATATTACGGCTCTTTATACCAATATTGCGCATGACCTTGGGCTGGAGTGTTTTAAACAATTTTTAATGGTAGATGATCGCCTACCGATGGGTCAGAAAGACTTCATCCTGAAAGGGATGGAGTTCATTTTAACTAATAATTTCTTCTCTTTCCAAGATAAAATATACCATCAGCACTGCGGGACCGCGATGGGCTCAAAGGTCGCACCGACGTTCGCAAATTTATTTATGGGGGCCTTTGAGCTTTTATATATTTATAATTCAAATTTTTTTAAACACATCATTTTGTATAAACGTTATATTGATGACCTGTTCGTCATATGGGATAATACCAGTAATAATGTGGGGTTGTTTCTGGAACACCTGTTGAGTAACAATTGGGGTCTGTCTTTCTCACCCAATATACAGAAGGACAGTATTGATTTTCTGGATCTGACCCTCTGGCACAACAATGGGCGGATTTCAACAAAAACCTATTTCAAGAAGGTTGACAGCAATGGGTATATTCATTATTCCAGCAGTCACTACAGCAAGTGGCTTATTAATATACCAAAGAACCAATACAAAAGAATCCGTAAGAACTGTTCGCTCAACATTGATTTTAAACAACAGGCTGACATTTTAAAGGAGAGGTTCCTTGAGAAAGAATACCCCCTTAACCTTGTCAAGGGAGCGTATAAAGCTACGAGTACCCTGACCCAGACAGATTTGATCAGACAAAAAGTAAGGGGGATTGGGGACACAAAGCCCTGTGACTTTTCCTCAAACTTCCTCACCACTTTCAGTAATGATGGTGAGAGGATCAGGAAGATTCTTTCCAAACATTGGGGGGTTCTCCTAAATGACCCGGTCCTAGGGGGGTGCTTACCGGCACAACCCGGGGTGACCTTAAGGAGAGCCTCCAGCTTAAAGAATATGCTAGCCCCAGTAGACTTAGGGAGGTTCCCATCTCCCAGTCTTCTGTCAAACCCTGTGGTGCTTATAAATGCCTTATGAGAAACTGCCTTTGTTGTTACTCGATACAACATAGGAGGACACAATTCTGTTCTGGTTCAGGGGGGGAATTTTATCCTATCAAAACCCACCTAACATGCCAATCTGACTATGTCATTTATTTGATCGAATGTGAATGTAATAAGCAGTATGTGGGCAGAACGATACAACCACTACACAATAGATTGAATTCACATCGTCACAACATTAAAAAAGGCTTTCTCCTACACGGATTGTCTAGGCATGTCACTATAGCACACAATAGGAAATCTAAGCTTAGGGTCACCCCTATTGAACAGATCCCACCTTTTATCCCTAACCGTATGGAAATGCTCAACAAAAAGGAGACCTATTGGATCTATAGACTACGTACACTTAAACCGTTGGGTCTCAATTTGGTCACTGATCTATTCTATTGATTTTAGGTTATATATACCCGTAATAATAATTTTTCTCAATTTTCACTTATTTATTAATGATTCCACAACATTTTTTTATATATGTCTTAAACCAGTTTTTTTATATATATATTTTTTTTATATATTTATATATATTTTTTTCAAATAATTTTTTAGGGTGAATTGCTTTTAAATACAGAGATGCTTCCTAGTTTTTAATTGTCGTAATAAAAATTAATATATATATATTTTTTTAACCACTTTTTCTTCTTACACTATTAAGTTTTTTTTTTTTTTTTTTTTTTTTTCCCTCCCTTATCCAGTCTTTTACATTATGATCATCCCCCTCCTCCAGTAATTGAACTAATTATAGTTTGAATGAGGTTCAAACTTAGTTTGCCCCTTGTCGTTTTTCACCCCCCCAACCACATAATTTAAATAGTAATAAGAGCTATATTTGTGATGTATTCCTATATACTATTACATCGGACACACACTTCCGAATAAATATAAAAATATATATATATAAAAAAACTTGCTCCATTTTTCATTATAGATGAGCTGTTTTTTGACCGTGGTCCATCCAATATAAAGTTTTTCCCCCAGTGAATATATATCCCCCGAGTTTCTATATGTTAGACACTGTGTCTCTCTGATTTTTGCCTGTTTTTTCTGAGCACCAGTCTGCACAGGCGTACGTTGGTTGTGTTTTTTTTCCCCCACGCCTCTGAACTTTGTTCACCTCTCTGACACTAGCTCCGTACTGCATTTCATTGAAGGTTCCACACATAGCCCTCAGCTATCCGCTCTCTTCCAGCAATTCCTTGACAGCAATTTGAGCTCCATCATTATACCCTTAGGCTGCCTGCCTAATAGGAAACTACCTTAGGACTATGATAAATTACGACTCGGGGCGGTAGTCCTGTGGTTGATGTCTCTGCTCCTCCATGAAATCATGCTGTTTTTCTTTCTTTTACACCAGGTTCTAACCCCGTGTATGTCGTTCAGTATCTATTATATATTATATATTTATTTTGTTTTGTCTTTTGTCAGGATTATTGTACATATTTACTGTATGTTAGTAGAAGTGTATATAACTTTTTTTGATCATAATTCAATATTCAGGGAACTGTTTGAACATACAGATTTCTAGAATGATCTGGATCCCGCCCGCTTTCAAAGTTTTTTTTCAGGATGGGTGTTTCCTATGACATCATTGCATGCTTTTATACTTCACCATCTCACTTGAAACCAGATTTGATGTTCTCTTGCCAATGTCCTGATGAAGGGAGCTGTGTCTCCAGAAACGCGTAGACTTGTGCATGTTATTAAAGAAGCATTAATCTCTTCCTGGATCCATTGAGTCCTTGGTGCGGAATTAAGACCCTTCTTCTATCACTCTCTGTTATCAGCCAACTTTGGGACTGCTGCCTGGACCTGGATCTTATATATGCCTGTATAGTGGTTGTGACTGGCACAACCATTATAGGTGAGTGTGTTTTTATTACATATCTTCCTCCCTTTTTGGGGTAAGACCCTATTGCGCTTTTCTTTCCACAGTTTCTCATCTAGTCCTTTTTTTTGGCGCAGCTTCTGCTGGGTAGCAGGACCATCCTTCTCGACCGGCTGGTGTTAGCAGTACTGCAGCTGGAATCCCATAAACATATTCCAGAACATAAGCCCTCTCTTTTCTTGAGGATCTAGGCCCCAATGCATCCAACAATGCTGTGGCTTGGGCCATTTTGGACAAAGTTGATTCCCGATTGTCACTAGATCCATGATGTGGCACATAGTTTAAATCCTCTGGGTCAATATCGGTGGGATCCTCATCGTCCTCTGCATCATTCTGGGCATCCCAACGGACTAATTTCTGGATCAAGGCTGACCGAGTCTCAGCGTTCCAGTAGATAATCTTTCGCCTCTGGCACAGATCCTGTAGCATCCATTTACTGCAGCGGTCGTAACTCCTCTCTTGTCCTTGTCCCATGGCTGAGCTGGTGGGGTTGGACATGGCAGCGTCCGAAACCTGAATGCCTCCCCTATGGCCTGCTGGGTATGCTTATGTGCCTCCCTGGTTGTTGAGCCCTGGACGGTGTCCGAAAACACCAGTCCACTGCAGCTCCCCTGGGTAAACCAGGCTGAGTAGTATCCCACTGCTGCCACCAATTGTGGAGACACGGGGCTCAGTGGGTGCTCTCGTCCACTAAAACCCGCTGCCTTTAGAAAGACAGCGTGGCTCAGAGCTCATCCCAACTGAACGCCGGCCTCCTTAACCATGGGCGTAACACTACTCAGACAACACAGGGTGAGGGAACCACAATAATTAGACTTTATTGGATCCCCAAACAATTAACGGCACATAACACATAACCAGCAAAACACACAAATGTAACAGGCAACAGTCTCACCCTTCCGCTGGCTCACCAGGGATTTAGAATGTCCATGCCTCACAGGTTCCAAGCTGTCTGAGGTCTGCAAAGTCTGTAACAGGTGACTGAACTGTCTCAACCTGAGTGTCCTCCTTAGGTAGTCCTGGTTTGATGTTAAAATCGTGGCAGCCGGAGTCTAAATCCCTAGGCTGTGGATATGGTCTCCAACCGGGACCAGAGTCCCTAGATTGAAGCCATAAGATATCCTGATCCTCTAGTCAGCTCCAAAGAGCTTAGACTGGATCCATCAACCTTCGTCAACGACCTGGTGGCTTAAAGAAGTCCCTTTTTATAGCCACAGCCTTCCACTTGGATACACTGCGTCATCATCAATTGGTTGGACAAGATTGCTTCTCCCATTGGAGGAATTTCAAGCTGCATGGATAATGTTCATTTTAAATGATGTGGGTAGAAAGACTGAGGATATCTACATGGAGCCTGCAAGTCTCCGACTAGACAATGGCTACTAAGGTAATCACATTAGCAATACACAACTACAATACAATGATTACCGGAAGAGACTGGAGATACAATAGCTAAGCAAACATGACTTAGCACACATAAGAACAATAGTCTGGCTGAATGTTAAGAAACTTTAACCCATGAGAGTCCATGTCGTCACAGGAACATCGCATTTCAGACGTTTAACCGCCAGACCTTACGATGGAAGTGAGAACATAGCGAGCGTGCCCACTGTACAAGGCCATGTAGGCCGGGATGTTGTTTTAAAAATTGCTGGAGAATCAGATTAAACACGTGAGCCATACAAGTCATGTGTGTCACATTGGTCTAGCGAAAGCACGCTGCCATGTTTGCATCATTGCCGCACACGGCTGTTAAGTCACCACCGTAGTCCGCTACATCAATTTGTACTCCTGTCGCAAGGTGACAACATGTTCCTTTCGTGCATAGTGCTGATGATGGGAGAGGAGTCAACGTCAGCGGCACAGGTGGACGCAGGTTATGCTCACCCACTGGGCTGCATTACCTTGACATATGCAGAACCAATGGTTGAATGCAGGTGGTGGGTATCTCACAGATGATGTACCATCATTCAGCTACAACCAATGGGAAGACACAACACCCTTTTTTTAGGCCCCTCCTGTCTGAAGACCACTGCCAGACATAGCTATGAACCTCTGGTTACTGTTACCCCCAGTTTAGTTTTATGAGTTTGTGTGCTTGTTACCTGACTACTTTTCCTGCTTGCTGTTTAGGTACCTCGTTGGCCGATTTTGCATTTCACGTCTGCTTGTTTTCTGATTAAGTCCTGTCCCTCCCATTCTGTTCCTCTTCCTCAATTAATGTTTTGACCCTGCATGACTACTATTCTCTGGAACTGCAGCCTTCCACAGGTATTGATCAACTTGGGCCCTGTGTTATTCAAAATCAGTGTATAGGGGTTAAAGGGTTTCAGGGTTCTGGGGCTCCAGCTTGGTGAGTGGGTTCCCTCTAGCCTATCCTTTACAGCCCGTCTGAGTGTGTCGATCCAGGCAGGCGTTACACCGTGCCCTCGACAGAAGGACATATAGGCCGGGATAGTGTTTTAAAAATTGCTGGAGATTCGGATTCAACACGTGAGCCATACAAGGCACGTGTGTCATATTGCCCTGAAGAAGGGCCGCAGACTGTTTAGCATCATTGTCGCACCCGGCATTCCCTGGCTGCTGGTTGAGTGGAGACAACCATTGATGAAACTCTGTCTCATTCTACAGAGCTAACCATCCACAACTCCTCAGCGGTGTCTCACATTTCCCCTACATTTCAAAGTAAACATTTTACAGCCTGATGGCCTTGAGCTCTGCTGCCAACATTGTAAGGATGTATGTGGGATTCCTTGGGGGCAGTTACAAGGAAGGGTGGCCTGACCACAGAGGGTTTGGGCTGAGGTGCAGGAACAACACGAGGTTGATGAGGCAGAAGCAGTGGAGGAACTTGTACATACAGAGGAAGGATTGAAACACACAACTCGTGGGGACGAAAAGACTTGTACAGCAGACACTTCTCCATCTATCACCATAGTTACTCAGTGCCCAGTCAGCGACATGTAACGCCCCTGTCCATGCTTACTGTTCCAAGTATCTGTGGTGAAATGCACCCTGTCCCACACAGAGTTTCTCAAGGAAGCAGTGGTGTTGTGTGCGACCTGCTGTGTTAGCGCGGGCACCCTTTTCTTGGAGAAGGAGTGGCGAATGGCCTTCGGCTCTTGGGGCACTGCAATGGGCATAAGGTCTCGAAAATCCTCTGTGACAAAATGGTGTAAAGGCAGCCTTTCTGTAGCCAACAAGTTTGAGATGCTGAAACTAAAAGGCATGTCATGCACTTCGAAAATCATGTAAAAAACAGCGAGGGGACTCCAACCACAGTCTCCCTCATTTCCACTAATTGGGCCACACACATCCCACTTGACTGGCATCAGTTGACCCCCAATTTCAAGATGAAAAAGATGCTTTGCATGAAGCACTTTCAAAAATACGCGTGCCTTTTGCCTCTCCTGGATGACCCAGGGGAAGAAAAGTCCTCTGAGAGCCATGACTTGTTCATCTTGGTTCTTTTAGAAACACAGCAAGGGGACTCCAACCACAGTCTCCCTCGTTGCCACTAATTGGGCCACAGACACCCCACTTGACTGTCATCAGTTGACCCCCCTTTTGAAAATGAAAGATTCTTTGCATGAAGCACTCTCAAAAATATGCGTGCCTTTCGCCTCCCCTGGATGACCCAGGGGAAGAAAAGTCCTCTGAGAGCCATGACTTGTTCATCTGGGTTCTTTTAGAAACACAGCGAGGGGACTCCAACCACAGTCTCCCTCGTTTCCAATAATTGGGCCACACACACCCCACTTGACGGTCATCAGTTGACCCCCCTTTTGAAAATGAAAGATTCTTTGCATGAAGCACTCTCAAAAATATGCGTGCCTTTCGCCTCCCCTGGATGACCCAGGGGAAGAAAAGTCCTCTGAGAGCCATGACTTGTTCATCTGGGTTCTTTTAGAAACACAGCGAGGGGACTCCAACCACAGTCTCCCTCGTTTCCAATAATTGGGCCACACACACCCCACTTGACTGGCATCAGTTGATCCCCCTTTTCAAAATGAAAAAGATGCTTTTCATGAAGCATTCTCAAAAATACGCGTGCCTTTCACCTCCCCTGGATGACCCAGGGGAAGAAAAGTCCTCTGAGAGCCATGTCCACTTTGTCAGTGGACAGACGCGTGTGCTTATCTGTCAGCAGACCCCCAGCAGCACTGAAGACAGGTTCTGAGAGAACGCTGGCTGCAGGACACGACAAGATCCCCAAGGCGTACCTTGCAAGCTCATGCAATTTATCCAGATTGGAAGCCTAAAATGAGCAAGGCTCAAGTTGCACAGTAATGGCATTGATGTTCCCTTGCATATACTCATATATCAGTGTCTCCTCCTCTTTTTCCTCATAACGCTGTTTTGTTTTCGCATGAGAATTTGTTCTTGTCCCTTTCCCATGTGTTTGTGTTGTGTTGTGAGTTGTTTGTTACCTTTTGGACACCTTTGAGGGTGTTTTCTAGGTGTTTGTATGTGTTTGTGATTGCCTCCCATTGTTACCTATGCGGTTCGAGCGGTTCGCCCAACCGATTCGCCGAACCAAACTCGAACGAGACCTCCGTTCGGCGAACCGAACTAGAGCCGAACCACGACCGGTTCGCTCATCTCTACCCTTGATGTCGGACCTGTTTTCCAGAGTAAAGGGGATAAGTGGTTTACGAAACTTGATCTCAAGGGGGTGTACAATCTCATTCAAATTAAGGAGGGTAATGAATGGAAGACTGCGTTTAATATCCCTGAGGGGCATTTTGAATACCTAGTGATGCCTTTTGGGCTCACTTATTCCCCCTCCGTCTTCCAGTCATTGATGAATGATATTTTCTAATATCTAGTTGGTAAATTTCTGATCATCTATTTGGATGATATTTTGATTTTTTCTGATGATTGGGATTCTCACATTGATCAAGTTCGGACTGTTTTTCAGGTACTTAAGAACAATGCATTGTACGTCAAGGGGTCAAAATGTCTCTTTGGCGTACAAAAAATTTCCTTTTTGGGGTTTATTTTGTCCCTGTCTTCTATTAAAATGGATTCGGTCAAGGTCCAGGCCATTCATGACTGGGTTCAACCTACGTCTTTGAATCCCTTCAGAAATTTTTGGGTTTTGCAAATTTCTACTGTAAATTATAGGCAATTTCTCTAGTATTGTTAAGCCTTTGACAGATTTGACCAAAATTAAGCTGATATTGAGAATTGGACCACAGAGGCCATTATGGCCTTTCAGAGCTTAACCCCTTCCCGATTTTTGACTGATATATCCGTCATGGTGCCCTGGCACTTAAAGACCCATGACGGATATATCCGTCATGGTGAAATCGCGGCCCCAGAGCTCTGGTGACTGCGATCAGTTCACACAAACTGCAGATTCGGGAAAGAAGGGAACTCTGCCTGACCTCAGGAGGGGTGGTGCATCCTCCCCGGACCTACAGAGGCTGTGATTAGCTGACAAACGCCGCTCAGCCAATCACAGCCACTGTAATGTTTCAGCCATTGAAAATGGCTGCAACATTGAAATCCAACCATGATCAGTCACCACCAGCTCTGATTGGAGAGACCGGCATTGTTACCGATCTCTCCAATCACCATGGATCTGGGGCTGGTGACCTATAGGTGACTGCCCCCCTTAGCTTCTCTCCATCCGTGGACACTGAGGAAAGCGATCCCTGCGCTCCATCGGTAAGCTTTTTGCCGGTTTGGTAGTTTCGGCGCATGCCAGTACAGTGTATACAGTAAAATGGCAGGACAACAAGCTCCGTTCACATGCTGTCATGTGACCGGAGCATGTGACCCGAAGTTGCCACACTGCCATTGTACTGTAACACACTGTACTGGAGTGTGCCGGAACCGCCAAACCAGTGAAAAGCCGGATGTGTGAAACTAGCTCCTGATCCGCCGCCCCCTCTCACCCCCTGCCCATTCTCTCACTTCTCACCCCCGCAATCTGCTGCCCCCTCTCCCACCTCTCACCCTCTGCCCCCTCTCCCACCTCTTACTCCCTGCCCGCTCTCTCACTTCTTACCCCCGCAATGTGCTGCCCCCTCTCCCACTTCTCACCCCCTGCTCACTCTCTCACTTCTCACCCTCGCAATCTGCTGCCATCTCTCCCACCTCTCACCCTCTGCCCCCTCTCCCACCTCTTACTCCCTGCCCGCTCTCTCACTTCTTACCCCCGCAATGTGCTGCCCCCTCTCCCACTTCTCACCCCCTGCTCACTCTCTCACTTCTCACCCTCGCAATCTGCTGCCATCTCTCCCACCTCTCACCCTCTTCCCCCTATCCCACGTCTCACCCCCTTCTCGCTCTCTCACTTCTCACCCCCATTATCTGCTGCCCCCTCTCCCACCTCTCACCCCCTGCCCGCTCTCTCACCTCCCATCCCTGCGGTCTGATGCCCCCTCTCCCACCCTGCCCGATCTGCAGCCTCCTTCATCTGCTGCCTCCTTCATCTCCTGCCTCCTTCATCTCTTGTGATCCTGCTGCCTAGATCCATCCTGTAAGGTAACTATTAGGGATGAGTGAATGTATTCGCCACCATTTGGCATCTGACGAATAATGAGGTATTCGAGGTATTCACTATCTGATGGCTAATATGGCATTCGCTCCGATACTTTCATTTTCATTTCTACCTTCCTGGCACCTTTTTCCAGTCAATGAACACATCTGATGTTGCTTGCCCTCACAGTAACGCAGCAGCCATCTTTGTTGTGGTGTTACTTTGATTGGCTTGGCCGCACAGCGTCATAGGGGCTAGATATTTTTGCCGCCATTTTGGTCAGTCGGTCTGTTTCTCTTTCTTACTCACCGATCATCGGCATGGCGCTGCTCGGCTTTCACACTGTGGCAGGTTCTCCAGCTTTTGGAAATTCTGACCACTCATTATTCCATCTCATATTCCCTGCTTCACCCGCCCACCGGTGCCTATGATTGGATGCAGTCAGACACTCCCCCACGCTGAGTGACAGCTGTCTCACTGCAATCAATCACAGCCACCGGTGGGCGGGTCAATATCGTGTAGTAAAATAAATAAATAAATAATTTAAAACTATGACGTGCGGTCACACCCCAAATGATACCCAGCCGAGGTAAGCACACAGCAGCAGGCCGGTATTCTCAGGCTAGGGAGGGCGAGGGCCATGGTTACGGCCCCCCCTCTCGCAGCTGAGAATATCAGCCCGCTGCTGCTCCGAGAATGTTGCATCCTTTAGATGCAACAGTCCCGTTGTGTCACCGGCCCTTCCTGATTGCCGTGATGCGGTGGCAATCAGGATAATAAGGAGTTAATAGCTCCCCATAGCTGCCACTAAGTCCAAGATTAGTAATGGTAGTGTCTATGACACGTGATCACTAATCTGTAAGTAAAGTAAATCAACACACACCAAAAAATTCTTTATTTGAAATAAAACATCAAAAAGCCCCTCTGTCACCACTTTATTAACCCCCCCAAATATCCAGGTCTGGCATAATCCACACTGATTCAGCGACGTCTGTGAACGAGTGCTCAATGCAGCCTCATTCCGTGAACGATGCTGCAGGGCTAACTCCAGGTCATTTCTCATGGTCGGTGATGTCAACACTTTACCGCTCGCGAGAACTTAAGTGCTGCCGTAAAGCACAACTCAGAGTGATGTCACTGCTCCATCACACATACTGTTGGGGGGGAAACACATACATCACAAATATAAGCTGTAATATCATCTATCTATCCATCTATGCATCCATCCACCCATCCATCCATCCATCTATCCTTTTTTATCCATCTATATATCTATCCATTATATATCTATCCATCCATCTATCTATCAGATGGAGAGAGGGATGGAGGGATGGATAGATGGCGGAATGGATAGATGGAGGGAGGGATGGATAGATGGAGGGATGGGGAGAGGGGTGGATGGATGGATGGAGAAAGGGATGGATGCATAGATAGATGGATGGAGGGATGGAAGGATGGATAGATGGATGGAGAGAGAGGGATGGATGGATGGATGGATGGATGGATGGATGGGGAGAGGGATTGATGGAGAGGGATGGATGGAGAAAGGGATGGATGGAGAAAGGGATGGAGAGAGGAATGGATGGATGGAGAGAGGGATGGATGGATGCATGGATGGAGAGAGGGTTGGAGAGAGGGATGAATAGATGGAGAGAGAGGGGGATGGACGGAGGGATGGATGGATGGATGGAGGGATGGATGGATGGATGGAGAGAGGGATGGAGAGAGGGATGGATGGAGAGAGGGATGGATGGAGAGAAGGATGGATGGAGAGAAGGATGGATGGAGAGAAGGATGGATGGAAAGAAGGATGGAAGGAGAGAAGGATGGATGGAGAGAAGGATGGATGGAGAGAAGGATGGATGGAGAGAAGGATGGATGGAGAGAAGGATGGATGTAGAGAAGGATGGATGTAGAGAAGGATGGATGTAGAGAGGGATGGATGAAGAGAGGGATGGATGGATGGAGAGAGGGATGGATGGAGAGAGTGAGGATTGATGGCTGGAGAGAGTGATGGATGGATGGATGGATGGATAGAGGGATGGATAGATGGAGAGAGGGGGAGATGGAGAGAGGAATGGATGGAGAGATGGATGGAGAGAGGGATGGAGAGATGGATGGATGGAGTGAGGGAGGGATGGATGGATGGACGGATGGAGGGAGGGATGGATGGATGGATGGAGAGGGAAGTATGGATGGAGAGAGGGATGGATGGAGAGAGGGAAGTATGGATGGAGAGAGGGAAGTATGGATGGAGAGAGGGAAGTATGGATGGAGAGAGGGAAGTATGGATGGAGAGAGGGATGGATGGAGGGACGGATGGATGGAGAGAGGGATGGATGGAGGGACGGATGGATGGAGGAACGGATGGATGGAGGGACGGATGGATGGAGGGACGGATGGATGGAGGGACGGATGGATGGAGGGATGGATGGAGAGAGGGATGGATGGAGAGAGTTAGGATTGAAGGATGGAGAAGATGGATGGAGAGATGGATGGAGGGATGGAGAGATGGATGGAGAGATGGATGGAGAGATGGATGGATGCAGAGAGGGATGGATGCAGAGAGGGATGGATGGAGAGAGGGATGGATGGAGAGAGGGATGGATGGAGAGTGAGGATTGATGGATGGAGAGTGGGATGGAGAGATGGATGGATGGAGGGATGGATAGAGGGATGGATAGATGGAGAGAGGAGGAGATGGAGAGAGGAATGGATGGATGGAGAGAGGGATGGAGTGAGGGAGGGATGGATGGATGGATGGCTGGAGAGAGGGAGGGATGGAGGGATGGATGAAGAGAGGGATGGATGGAGGGATGGATGGAGGGAGGGATGGATGGAGAGAGGGATGGATGGATGGAGAGAGGGATGGATGGATGGAGGGTTGGATGGATGGAGGGAGTGATGGATGGAGGGAGTGATGGATGGAGGGAGTGATGGATGGAGGGAGTGATGGATGGATGGAGAGAGGGATGGATGGAGAGAGGGATGGATGGAGAGAGGGATGGATGGAGAGAGGGATGGATGGAGAGAGGGATGGATGAAGAGAGGGATGGATGGAGAGAGGGACGGATGGATGGAGGGACGGATGGATGGAGGGACGGATGGATGGAGGGACGGATGGATGGAGGGACGGATGGATGGAGGGACGGATGGAGAGAGGGACGGATGGAGGGAGGGACGGATGGATGGAGGGACGGATGGAGAGAGGGACGGATGGAGAGAGGGACGGATGGAGAGAGGGACGGATGGAGAGAGGGACGGATGGAGAGAGGGACGGATGGAGAGAGGGACGGATGGAGAGGGATGGATGGAGAGAAGGATGGATGAAGAGAGGGATGGATGGAGAGAGTTAGGATTGAAGGATGGAGAAGATGGATGGATGGAGGGATGGATGGAGGGATGGATGGAGGGATGGAGAGATGGATGGAGAGATGGACAGAGGGATGGATGCAGAGAGGGATGGATGCAGAGAGGGATGGATGCAGAGAGGGATGGATGGAGAGAGGGATGGATGGAGAGTGAGGATTGATGGATGGAGAGTGGGATGGAGAGATGGATGGAGTGAGGGAGGGATGGATGGATGGCTGGAGAGAGGGATGGATGGATGGAGGGATGGATGGATGGAGGGATGGATGGAGGGAGGGGTGGATGGAGGGAGGGATGGATGGAGGAAGGGAGGGATGGATGGAGAGAGTGATGGATGGAGAGAGGGATGGATGGATGGAGGGTTGGATGGATGGATGGGTTGGATGGATGGAGGGAGTGATGGATGGAGGGAGTGATGGATGGAGGGAGTGATGGATGGAGGGAGTAATGGATGGAGGGAGTGATGGATGGAGGGAGTGATGGATGGATGGAGAGAGGGATGGATGGAGAGAGGGATGGATGGAGAGAGGGATGGATGGAGAGAGGGATGGAGAGAGGCATGGATGCATGGAGAGAGGGATGGATGGAGAGATTGATAGAGAAGGATGGATGGAAAGATGGATGGTTGGACAAAGGAATGGATGGATGGAGAGAGGGATGGATGGGTGAATGGAGAGATGGATGGAGAGAGGGTTGGAGAGAAGGATGAATGGATGGAGAGAGGGATGGATGGAGAGAGGGATGGAGAGAGGGATGGATGGAGAGAGGGATGGATGGAGAGAGGGATGGAGAGAGGGATGGAGAGAGGGATGGATGGAGAGAGGGATGGATGGAGAGAGGGATCGATGGATGGAGGGAGGGATGGCGAGAGAGATGGATGGAGAGATGGATGGAGAGATGGATGGAGAGATGGATGAAGAGATGGATGGAGAGAGGGAGGTAGGGATGTATGGAGAGAGGTATGGGTGGAGAGGGGGACAGAGAGAGGGATAGGTGGATGGAGAGATGGATGGAGAGAGGAATGGATGGATGGAGAGAGGGATGGATGGAGAGATGGATGGGTGAATAGAGAGATGGATGTATGGAGGGTTGGAGAGAGGGATGAATTGATGGACAGAGGGAGATGGGAGAGGAATGGATGGAGAGAGGGATGAATGGATGGTGAGAGGGTTGGAGAGAGGGATGAATGGATGGAGAGAGGGATAGATGGAGAGATGGATGGAGAGAGGGATGGATGGATAGATGGATGGATGGATGGGTGGAGAGATGGATGGAGAGATGGATGGAGACAGGATTGGAGAGAGGGATGGAGAGAGGGAGGGATGGATGGATGGATGGAGAGAGATATGGATGGAAAGAGGGATAGAGGGATGGATGGATGGATGGATGGATGGATGGAGAGAAGGATGGATGGAGAGATGGATGGAGAGAATGATGGAGAGATGGAGTGATGGATGGAGAGAGGGATAGATGGAGAGAGGGATGAATGGAGAGATGGATGGATGGAGAGAGGGATGATGGAGAGATGGATGGATGGAGAGAGTGAGGATTGATGGAGAGAGAGATGGATGGAGTGAGGGAGGGATGGATGGATCGATGGATGGAGGGAGGGATGGATGGAGGGAGGGATGGATGGAGAGAGGGAGGGATGGATGGATGGAGAGTGGGATGGATGGAAGGAGGGATGGATGGAAGGAGGGATGGATGGAAGGAAGGAGGGATAGATGGAAGGAAGGAGGGATGAATGGAAGGAGGGAGGGATGGATGGATAGAGGGATGGATAGAGGGATGGATGGATAGAGGGATGGATGGAGAGAGGGATGGATGGAGACAGGGATGGATGGAGAGAGGGATGGATGGAGAGAGGGATGTATGGAGAGAGGGATGTATGGAGAGAGGGATGTATGGAGAGAGGGATGTATGGAGAGATGGATGGATGGATGGGTGGAGAGAGGGATGGAGAGATGGATGTATGGAGAGATGGATGTATGGAGAGATGGATGTATGGAGAGATGGATGTATGGAGAGATGGATGTAGAGAGGGATGGATGTAGAGAGGGATTGATGGATAGAGGGATGGATGGAGAGAGGGATGGATGGAGAGAGGGATGGATGGAGAGAGGGATGGATGGACAGAGGGATGGATGGAGAGAGGGATGGATGGAGAGAGGGATGGATGGAGAGAGGGATGGATGGAGAGAGGGGTGGATGGAGAGGGATGGATGGAGAGAGGGATGGATGGAGAGAGGGATGGATGGAGAGAGGGATGGATGGAGAGAGGGATGGATGGAGAGAGGGATGGATGGAGAGAGGGATGGATGGAGAGGTGGAGAGAGGGATAGAGAGATGGATGTATGGAGAGATGGATGTATGGAGAGATGGATGTATGGAGAGATGGTTTGATGGAGAGAGGGATTGATGGAGAGAGGGATGGATGGAGAGAGGGATGGATGGAGAGAGGGATGGATGGAGAGAGGGATGGATGGAGAGAGGGATGGATGGAGAGAGGGATGGATGGAGAGAGGGATGGATGGAGAGAGGGATGTATGGAGAGATGGATGTATGTAGAGATGGATTGATGGAGAGAGGGATTGATGGAGAGAGGGATGGATGGAGAGAGTGATGGATGGAGAGAGGGATGGATGGAGAGAGGGATGGATGGAGAGAGGGATGGATGGAGAGAGGGATGGATGGAGAGAGGGATGGATGGAGAGAGGGATGTATGGAGAGATGGATGTATGTAGAGATGGATTGATGGAGAGAGGGATGGATGGAGAGAGGGCTGGATGGAGAGAGGGATGGATGGAGAGAGGGATGGATGGAGAGAGGGATGGATGGAGAGAGAGATGGATGGAGAGAGTTAAGATTGAGGGATGAAGAGATGGATGGAGAGAGGGATGGATGGATGGAGAGGTTGAGGATTGATGCATAGAGGGATGGAGAGAGAGATGGATGGAGGGATGGATGGAGGGATGGATGGAGGGATGGAGGGAGGGATGGATGGAGGGATGGAGGGAGGGATGGAGGGAGGGATGGAGGGAGGGATGGAGGGAGGGATGGAGGGAGGGATGGAGGGATGAATGGATGGAGGGATGGATGGAGGGATGGATGGAGGGATGGATGGAGGGATGGATGGAGAGATGGATGGAGAGAAGGATGTATGGGTAGAGAGAGATTGATGGATGGAGAGAGGGATGGATGGATGGATGGAGAGAGGGATGGATGGATGGATGGATGGAGAGAGGGATGGATGGATGGAGCGAGGGATGGATGGATGGAGCAAGGGATGGATGGATGGAGCGAGGGATGGATGGATTGAGAAGAGGGATGGATGGATGGGGAGAGGGATGGATGGAGAGAGGGATGGATGGATGGGGAGAGGGATGGATGGATAGAGAGAGGGATGGAGTTAGGAATGAATGGATGTATGGAGAGATGGATGGATTGAGAGAGGAATAGAGAAATGGATGGATGGAGAGAGGGATGGATGGATGAAGAGAGGGATGGAAGGATGGAGAGAGGGATTTATGGATGAATGGGGAGAGGGATAGGTGGATGGGGAGAGGGATAGGTGGATGGGGAGAGGGAGAGGGAGAGGTGGATGGGGAGAAGGGTGGATGGATCGAGAGAGGGATGGATGGCTGTAGAGAGGGATGGTTGGATGGCTGTCTGGAGAGAGGGATGGAGAGAGGTATGGATGGAGATAGGGATGAATGGATGGTTGGTGAAGAGCGGGATGGATGCATGGATGGATGGAGGGATGGATGGAGAGATGAAGGATAAAAAAGGATAGATGGACAAGCAGACCGATGTCAAACACATACATAATATCCCACCTCCCTATATATTCTAAGCTGGCACCCTTTAGTGACTTTCATGTAGTCTTGTATTTAGCTTTCCAATAATAAAAAAAAGTGACGTGGGGTCCCCCCCATTTTTGATAGCCAGCTAGGGTAAACCAGATGGCTGCAAGCTGTAGACTACAGCTGGCAGCTTTACCTTGGTTGGGGATCTAATTTGGAGGGTCCTCAGGCTCTTTTTTATAATTATTTATAAATAAATAATTTAAAAAAAAAAGTGGGGTTCCCGCAATGGCTTCACCAGCCAAGGTAAAGCGGACAGCTGTGGTCTGGTATTCTCAGGGTGGGAAGGTCCATAGTTATTGGCCCTTCCCAGCCTAAAAATAGCACGCCGTAGCCGCCCCAGAAGTGACGCATCCATTAGATGCACTAATCCTGGCGCTTTGCCCCAGCTCATCCGGATGCCCTGGTGCGGTGACAAATGGGGTAATAAATGGGGTTGATATGAGATGTGTCACCTGACATCAAGCCCAGCAGTTTGTGATGTCATGGCGTCTATCAGATACACGACATCACAAATTGTCAGTAATAAAAATAGAAAAAAAAAAGACAACGAAAAAATAATTATTTGAAAAAACTCCCTAACACATTCCCTCTTTCACCAATTGATTGTAAAGAAAAAAAATCCCTGTAATCCATTTTGGAAGTCCCATGACGACTCTGGACCTTCTAGAATATGGGGGGCACGCTCAGGGAACGTATCCCCCATTTTCTAAGAGTGCAGACCCTCCATGTGAGGAGTGTGGGTGCAAAGAATCTGCATCTACCCTCCCTGGGTCCACATCCGCAGTGTCCGTGCAGCCAGCACAGCTCCCACAGAACACAGGAAGCTGAGCTCAGCTGACAGCAGCTCTCTGCGCATGCATCCAGCGTTTATTGTGAAGGAGGAGGGAGCGCAGGGGAATCAATTCTGCAAAAAGGTAAAAACATCGGGAAACACCAGGGGGGTATGGGGGGTGACTTAGCTTGACCCGGGAGCAGTTTTCTGTCACATGTGTCATAGCACATGCAACAGAAATCAGAGGAAGAGGGTGAATGTGGGCAGCGCGTTGGTGTGCTCAGTAAAATCTTGAATGAATCGGGAGGGGGCAGAAATGCAGTGAGGCACCTTCTACAGGCTGTGCTCATACTGTGGCAGCCTTTTCTTATCCATTTCAGCCTTTTCCTCAGTCACCACAGGTCACCGACAGGTCCAACATGAAATTATTCTGGTTTCCTATAGACTTAAATTGGGGGTCGAATATTTGCGAATACTCGAATAGCGGCGAGGTATTCGCTGGATATTCGGCGAAGCGAATAATAGGGTATTCGATCATTCCTAGTAACTATCCCCAATCTCACCTCCCACTCCCTTTCCACCCTCCCCCCTTTTCCCCTCCATCCTCCGACACTCCTGCATCCATTGCGCCTTCTCCCAGCCACCGCCACTCCTCCAGCCGCTGCCAACTTCCCACATCCACTGCTGCCCTCCCCATCTGCTGCTGCCCCCCCATCTGCCTCCATCTCTCCTGTGATCTTGCTGCTGTTCTGATCCATCCTGTAAGTATTGTTCATGGCTCTTTTCTAACTATCCCCAATCCCACCCCCCTCCCCCGCCTTCTTGCTATCAAGCACTGATCAGCTAGGTGATTGGCTGATCAGGTACGGAATTGCTCAAGTTTGCTTTTTTTTGTGCACCCCAGATAAAAAACAAAAGACAAAACTTGAACAATTAGGTACGTGATCAGCAAGCGTTTAGCAGTCGTACTCGACTTTGGACAGGATTTCTTTTTTCCATCCCACCTAGTCCTCTCCCTTTTTTCAGTAGATGCGTGCGTGCATTCTAATTTTTTTTTTTATGCCACGGGGGTCTAGTCCCCAAAATGGGGTCACATGTTTGGGAGCTCCACTGTTTTGGCACATCAGGGGTTCTCTAAACGCAACATGGTGCGGCTAACTATTCCAGCTAATTTTCCGTTCAAAAAGTCAAATCCCTTCGGAGCCCTGCCATGTGCCCAAACAGTGGTTTTCTGCCACATATGAGGTATCATCATACTCAAGACAAATTGCCCAACAAATCTTGCAGTCCATTTTATTCAGTTACCCCTGTAAAAATTAAAAAATTGAGCCTAAAATAACATTTTTGTGGGAAAAAAAAGTACTTTTTTATTTTTATGGCTCAATGTATGAAGCACGTGAAGGTTCAAACTGCTCATTACCCATCTAGATTTATGGCTTGGGGGGTCTAGTTTAAAAAATGGGGTCATATGTGGGGGAGCTCTACTGTTTCGGCACATCAGGGGGCTCTCCAAACGCAACATGGTGTGGCTAACGATTCCAGCTAATTTTCTGTTTAAAAAGTCAAATGACGCTCCTTCCCTTCCGAGTCCTGCCGTGTGCCCCAACAGTGGCTTTTCGCCACATATGAGGTATCTGCGTGCTCAAAAGAAATTGCTCAACAAATTTTGGGGTCCAAAAAATCCTGCTACCCTTGTGAAAATGCAATACTTTAAGCTAAATTAACATTTTTGGTGCAAAAAGTAAAATGTTCATTTTTTCCTTCCACATTGCTTAAAGGCCGCTTTACACACTGCGATATCGGTACCGATATCGCCAGCATGCACACCCACCGCCATCGGTTGTGCGACACGGGCAAATCTCTGCCCGTGTCACACAACATCGCCTGGACCCGTCACACTACTTACCTTCCCTGCGACATCGCTGTGACCGGCGAACCGCCTCCTTCTAAGAGGGCGGTTCGTTCAGCGTCACAGCGACGTAACAGCAGCGTCACTGAACCGCCACCCAATAGAAGCGGAGGGGCGGAGATGAGCGGGACGAACATCCCGCCCTCCTCCTTCCTTCCGCATTGTGGCCAGGAGGCAGGTAAGGGGAGCTTCCTCGCTCCTGCGGTGTCACACGGAGCGATGTGTGCTGCCGCAGGAACGAGGAACAACTTCGTTACTGCTGCAGTAACGAAATTTTAGAATGGACCCCCATTGTCACCGATGAGATATTTTGCATGTTTTTGCGACGATGCAAAATCGCTCATAGGTGTCACACGCAACGGCATCGCTAATGCGACCGGATGTGCGTCACAAATTCTGTGACCCTAACGAGATCACTTGAGCGATGCCGTAGCGTGTGAAGCCCGCTTTAGTTCCTGTGAAGCACCTGAAGGGTTAATAACCTTTTTGAATGGTTTTTGTAGCCTGAGTGGTGCTGTTTTTTGGAATGGTGTCATGTTTGGGTGTTTTTTGTCATGTAAGCCCCTCAAAATCACTTAAATGTGATGTGGTCCCTAAAAAAAATTTTGTTGTAAAAATGAGAAATTGCTCAAACTTTGAATCCCCTATAACTTCCTTATAATTTTTTTCCCCAAAATTGTACTGATGTAAAATAGACATGTGGGAAATAATAATTATTAATTATTTTTGTGTAAGACCATAAAAATTCAAACTTTGAAAATTGCATAATTTTCAAAATCTTTGCCAAATTTCCGTTTTTTTTTTTTTTTCATAAATAACTTCAAAAAATATTGGCCTAAATTTACCACTAACATGAAGTACAATATGTAATGTGAAAACAATCTTAGAATCTCTGGCGTCCGTTGAAGCGTTCCAGAGTTATAACCTCATAAAGTGCCACTGGTCAAAATTGCAAAAAATGTCCAGGTCCTTAGGGTCAAAATAGGCTGAAGGGGTTAAAAAGAGGTTCACTTCTTCCCAGTCCTGTAGCAACCTGATGTTTCTCTTCCATTTAAAGTGGAGATAGATGCCTCAGAGATTGGAGCAGTAGCTGTTTTGTCTCAGAGATCCTATAACTTCCAAACTGAAGCCTTGTACCTTCTTCTCTCAGAAATTTTCTCCATCAGGATGAAACTATGATGTGGGTAATCAGGAATTATTGGCTATGAAGTGGGCTTTTGAAGAATGGAGACATTGGTTGGAGGGGGCTAAACAACAAATTGAGGTGCTCACTGATCATAGGAATCTGACCTACCTTGAATCTGCCAAGAGACTGAATCCTAGGCAGGCCAGGTGGACTCTATTTTTTACGCGTTTCAATTTTGTGGTCTCTTTTCTACCGTGCATCAAGGATATTAAAGCAAATGCCCTCCCTAGACGTTTTTTCGCTGATTCTCTTGATGTTGCTGAGCCTTCCACCATCCTGAATGAAGGTGTGGTCCTCTCCGCCATTTCGCCCAATTTGAGGTTAGCACTTGAGAGATTTCAGGAGGACAAACCTGAAAGATGTTCTGTGGGGAAACTGTATGTTCCTGATCAATGGAGGAGTAGAGTTATGTCTGAGATTCATTGTTCCGTCTTGGCTCGTCATTCTGGGATTTTTGGTACTAGGGAACAAGTGAGTATGTCTTTTTGGTGGCCTTCTTTATCTCAGGATGTCAGGAAAATTGTACAAAGTTGTGGGTTTTGTTCTAGATCCAAGCCTTGTTGTTCACGTTCTAGTGAGTTGTTATTGCCATTGCTTGTACCTTGGAATCGAATGGATTTTATTTCGGATCTTCCTGTCTCTGAGGATGAAGGTTATTTGGGTTATTTGTGATAGATTTTCTAAGATGGTCCATTAGGTACCATTGCCTAAGTTGCCGTCTTCTTCAGAGTTGGTGCCCTTGTTTTTCTAACAGGTGGTTCGTTTACATGATGTTGCTGAGAATATTGTGTCAGACAGAGGAGTTCAGTTTGTGTCCAGATTTTGGAGAGCATTTTGTTGTAAATTAGCAATTGGGCTGTCTTTTTCTTCTGTGTTTCATCCTCAGACCAATAGTCAGCCTGAGAGAGCAAACCAGACCTTGGAAACCTGTTTGAGGTGTTTTGTATCTGCAGATCAGGATGATCTTTTTTGCAATTGGCAGAGTTTGCTCTCAATAATAGGGCTAGCTCAGCAACTTTGATGTCTCCATTTTCCTGCAATTTTGGGTATCATCCCAGATTTTCTTCAGGGCAGCTTGAGGCCTGTCTGGGAGTTGATTCTGTGCTGGAGAGAATGCAGCAGATTTGGGGTCAAGTAGTGGACAAATTGTTTCCGTCCCAGGAGAATGCCCAAAGGTTTGCCAACCGGGGTAGGACTGTTGGTCCCCGGTTTAAAGTGGGGGATATGGTTTGGTTGTCCTCCAAAAATATTCCTATGAGAGTTTTTTCTCAAAAATTTAAGCCTAGATTTATTGGGCCTTATAAGATTATTAATTATTAATCTCATATTTTTTCGTTTGGCTCTTCCTGAGTCTTTTAAAATTCACAACGTGTTTTTCATAAGTATTTGTTAAAGAAACATGTGGAACCAGCAGTTCCCATGGCGGCACCTCCTGATCCTGTGTTTGTAGAAGAGGATCTAGAGTACGAAGTAGAGAAAATTTTGGATTCCCGTCTTAATAGATGAAAGCTTCAGTACCTTGTTAAGTGGAGGGGTTTTGGTCAGGAGGACAATTCTTGAGTTTTTGCTTCTGACATTCACGCTGACAGATTGGTTTGTGCCTTTCATCATGCCCATCCTGACAAACCCAGTGGCTCTGGTGAGGGTTCGGTGACCTCTCCTCAAGGAAGGGGGGTAGTGTTGTGAAAGTCATCCGAGTGGGTTCTGGTGTTGAGCGTCCTCTGGTGGCCAGGAATTGTAATGAAGCTGAGTCTGAATCTGTGATTAAAACAGGTGTTGGTATTTATTGGGAATCCAGGAAGTCCTATTGCTGACCAGCCTGGTGTATATAGGTACTTGTATGTGAAGATCTGGCTCTATGCTATTTTTGAGAGGGCAGTTCCTTCAGCAAGAAAGGGAGTTTCTCCCTGTTCTGATTTTGATTATTTGCACTTTTGAATAGTATTTGTTCTGTGATTTTGATTCTTCCCATTATATCTGCACTTCAGTTTAAAGTTTCTGGCACAAGAGTACCTGATATAGTGAGGAAAAGACTGTGTGGTCGTAGGTCTTTTTTCTATCAGGAGTTTGGTATTTTTTGCAGGGTTTTTTGCTGGCCACAATCAGTTATCTTCCCTGTCCAGTTGTATCTAGTAAGTCGGGCCTCACCTTTGCTAATCTATATTTTCTATCTGTGTATTGTTTTTCTTACATCACCGTCGTTACATGCTGGAAGCTTGCTATTCCTTTGGGAACTGCTCCGTGGCAAGTTAGGATTCCTCATTTCTATCTTTGAGGTGTAGCAAGTTTCTCCGACAGTGACGAGGTGTCTAGGTGTGCTAGGAACATACCACTGCTACTTTTAGTGTTGTCCGATAGATAGGGGATTGCGGTGAGCTTAGATTCCAACTACTCTTGTGGGTTTTTTTTTTTTCCTGATTAATGGGATTTTTTTGTGATCATCATCTGTTACCAGATCATAACAGACCTGAGTGCTCTTGAAAGCTAACTATTTATTGCCATTTTTTCAGTTAGCCATTAAAAGGTATCAACCACTGAGGACTCTCAGTTCTTCTAAACATTTTTTTTCTATCTACTGGCTAACACGGTACAAAGATATACTTTACCTGTATTCATAAAATAATTATCTTAATATCAGGCACATTATGAATAAAAGAAAATATGGTACTGCAAAGTTCACTAAATTCATGATTAATATGGCATTCAAAGGTAAAGTAACAGATATATTGCCTACTAAATAGTGTTGTGAAAATGATAGCCAAAAATTCTGGTATAACTTAGATTTGGTATTGAACAACTGGAGAGGTGCTTTAAATCTAAATCCACTGACCCCTGTTATATATTTACACTCCTAAATCTGCATCTTTTATCGCCGCTACTAAATTCGGTCTCTGGTGATTTGTGACTTCTGGGAGCTCCAGTGCTTTTGGAATTCACAATTCAATACAACTCTATGAAATCCTCAATCTGGCCTTGTTCTTGCTCCCACATACATGCATTGAGAGCTTGTGACGTAACTTCAGACGTCCACTCAGTCAGAAGATATGGGCACAAGATGGCACCGCAGGTCCGGAGCAGCTCTGAAAATATTAAAACCACAAGGGACATGAGTATAATACTAGGGACAGGGGACTTTTAAAGCATCACGCCAGTTCTGAAAAAAAAATGCTGCAGTGGTGCTTTACATAGAGAATAATATCAGTGAAATCAGTTGCGTATCCTTCTCCTCCCAAACTGACCAATGACTTCATCACTAGGGATGAGTGAACTTCGCCAAACCAGGATGGTCCAAAAAAAAAAATTGGATTCGGTAGCTGAACTTGACTCCATTAAAATACGGGGGAACAGACAAAACAAAACACAAAAAGCTGTCACCCTGATGTGGTGAGGCAATGTAGCATTGATCACAGATAGCTAATTAAACAACAAGAGTGCCTCTAGGGTGCAAGCAAATATCAGGATGAAATGGTAACAATAAGTCCAGAAGGTGAATAAACACTAGAGTTGAGCGCGGTTCGTGGTTCGTGGTTCTCCAGTTCTAGGCTCGAGTGATTTTGGGGCATGTTCTAGATCGAACTAGAATTTGAGCTTTTTACAAAAGCTCGATAGTTCTAGAAACGTTCGAGAACGGTTCTAGCAGCAAAAAACGAGCTAAATCCTAGCTTGGTTTCTGCTGTAATAGTGTAAGTCACTCTGTGAATCACACTATTATGACATTTCAGTGTATAGTGTGCGTGAACAGCGCCTTCAGATCACTGCTGTTTCTATAATGGCGATCGCCATTTTTTTTTTTTTTTTCTTGTCTTCCTTCCCTAAGCGCGCGCGCGTCTTGTGGGGCGGGCCAGCATGTCAGCCAATCCCAGACACACACACAGCTAAGTGGACTTTTAGCCAGAGAAGCAACGGCATGTGTGATAGGATGTCCATGTCACATGTCCCTGCATTATAAAAACGGACATTTTCCTCCAGGACGCCATTATCTGCCTTCTGCGTCTTTGGTGTCAGACATCACTGTCGCAGCTCCGTCCTCCTGAGTCCTATCGCTGATACAGCTGTATGCGCTCCATACACAGCGCTGGACAGCTTAGGGAGAGCACTTTCTAGCAGTCCTTTTAAGGGCTCGTACCGGCAGGGTCAGAGAGCCATAGGTGACAGGTCCTGAAAACAGCAACAGCGTCTGTGTAGCCAAGGTCAGGGATTTCCTCCCTGCATTTCACCATTAGGAGGGAATAGAAAGGCAGGCTTCCATTCCTCTACCCAGAGCCCCACAATCCTGCCACTGTACCCTCCTGTCCTCTGCACACTCCAACTCATTATAACTAAGCCATTATACTAGCAAACACTCAGTGTACCTAGTGGCATCCTATACGTGGCTATTGGACTTTGCTATAGTCCCACTAGTGCAAAGACATTTGCAGAGCGCGTCTGCCTGCATTGCACACTCCAACTCATTATAACTAAGCCATTATACTAGCAAACACTCAGTGTACCTAGTGGCATCCTATACGTGGCTATTGGACTTTGCTATAGTCCCACTAGTGCAAAGACATTTGCAGAGCGCGTCTGCCTGCATTGCACACTCCAACTCATTATAACTAAGCCATTATACTAGCAAACACTCAGTGTACCTAGTGGCATCCTATCTGTGGCTATTGGACTTTGATATAGTCCCACTAGTGCAAAGACATTTGCAGAGCGCGTCTGCCTGCATTGCACACTCCAACTCATTATAACTAAGCCATTATACTAGCAAACACTCAGTGTACCTAGTGGCATCCTATCTGTGGCTATTGGACTTTGCTATAGTCCCACTAGTGCAAAGACATTTGCAGAGCGCGTCTGCCTGCATTGCACACTCCAACTCATTATAACTAAGCCATTATACTGGCAAACACTCAGTGTACCTAGTGGCATCCTATACGTGGCTATTGGACTTTGCTATAGTCCCACTAGTGCAAAGACATTTGCAGAGCGCGTCTGCCTGCATTGCACACTCCAACTCATTATAACTAAGCCATTATACTAGCAAACACTCAGTGTACCTAGTGGCATCCTATCTGTGGCTATTGGACTTTGCTATAGTCCCACTAGTGCAAAGACATTTGCAGAGCGCGTCTGCCTGCATTGCACACTCCAACTCATTATAACTAAGCCATTATACTAGCAAACACTCAGTGTACCTAGTGGCATCCTATACGTGGCTATTGGACTTTGCTATAGTCCCACTAGTGCAAAGACATTTGCAGAGCGCGTCTGCCTGCATTGCACACTCCAAGTCATTATAACTAAGCCATTAGACTAGCAATTTTTGCTGCCAGTTTAAGGCCTGTAGTTGCATTGTCAGGGATATTTATTCTTTATTATTCTGCTGTTAATAAAGCTTGACCACCACTGCAATCTACACCACCTCTCAATTTTTACTACCACATTTTCAGTCCACAATCTTGTCGCAATCAACATGAGTGGCAAAATGACTGATGCTGGTGGAAAGGGGAAGAGGCGTGGTGGAAAAGGCAAAAAAGGTTTTGTCCGTGGGGAAGGTGACAAAGCTCCATTATCATCTGCTGAAGATAGACCCTCTACCAGCAAAAGTAAGATGTCTACTACTTACCATGGACAATCCGATGTGCTCCCTTTTTTACGGACACGAACAACAGGAAGAAAGGTAGATGATGGGCAAAAAAGGAAAATGCTTGAATGGATCTCAAGTGGTCCAACAAGTGCCCTCTCAGCCACTTCAAGTACCGCATCCAAAAAACACCAGTCCTCTGAGTTGTCATCCCAATCACACTTGATTTCTCCCAGCTCTGAAGTCTCCATCAGCCCTGCACAGTATGGTGGAACTGAGATGGCTGAGTCTGCAGAGCTGTTCAGTCACACTATAGCCTGGGAATCAGAGGTCTGCTCCCAAGCTACAGTGAGTACAGAACAGGAAATGGTCTGCAGTGATGCCCAGAACCTTTGTGACTCGGATTCAGGCCGTGAGGAACAAGTTTCTGAGCATAATGTTGACCCTTTGTCACAAACTGTAACACCTGTGGTTATAGACAATGAGGAACATTCTGATGAAGATGAGACGCAGATACCCGATTGGGATGACAACTTAAATATTCGGTCAGGGCAAGAAGAGGCTCGGTCTGAGGGGGAGGGGAGTGCAAACACAACAATTGATGATGAAGTTCTAGATCCCACCTACTGTCAACCCCCAGTCAGGCACTCGAGGAGGTCAACAGAGGCGGTGGAGGAGGATGCAACCGACGACGAAGTTACCTTGCGCCTTCCTGGACAGAGTCGGAGCACTGGTAGCACGTCTACAACTGCATCCTCAGCCACCACTCTGCCTCTGAGCATTATTCGGGGTGGATCAACAGGTCGCATGGCCTCTAAGCCTTGCCTAGCCTGGTCCTTTTTTGACATAGAAAAAGATCGCCCAAATTATGTGATATGTAAAATTTGTCATGGTTCTCTTAGTAGAGGTCAAAACCTCAGCAGTTTGACAACTTCTTCCATGAATCGTCACATGAATAAATATCATATGGCCCGGTGGGAAGCTCACCGTGCTGCAATGCGGCCTAGCGGAGCGAACCATCCACCGCCTGCCCCTTCCAGTGCATCCGCGCGCTCGTCATCTTCTAGGACTGTGGGGACAGCTGTCACACCTGTTTTTCCACCCACAACTTCCACCACTGTAACCGCAACAGGCAGTTTGCTTGGTAGGTCGTCAGTTGTTTTGGAAGGGGAAACAAGTGAGTGTGTACAGCTCTCTCAGACATCGATAGCACCAACTTTGGATGAAGGCAACATCATGTCTCCGCCTGCACTTTCCTCACAAAGCTGCATTTTTCCAGGGACACCCTACTCAACACCGTCTACACACAGCAGCCTGATCTCTGTCCCTCAGATGTGGTCAAATAAAAGGCCACTTCCTGCGACCCATGACAAAGCGAAGAGGTTGACTCTATCCCTCTGTAAGCTGTTGGCTACCGAAATGCTGCCTTTCCGCCTAGTGGACACACAGGATTTTAGAGACCTTATGTCTGTCGCTGTGCCCCAGTACCAGATGCCTAGTCACCACTACTTCTCTAAGAAAGGTGAGCCCGCGCTACACCAGCATGTCGCACACAACATCACCGCTTCATTGAGAAACTCTGTGTGTGAACGGGTGCATTTCACCAACGATACTTGGACCAGTAAGCATGGACAGGGACGTTACATGTCGCTGACTGGGCACTGGGTAACTATGGTGATAGATGGTGAAGGGTCTGCTGCACAAGTTTTGCCGTCCCCACGACTTGTGTGTCAATCCTCTGTCTGTCCAAGTTCCGCCACTGCTTCTGCATCCTCCACCTCATCTGGGTCCTCCACCTCCGCCCCAAGCCTGCCTGGTCAGGCCACCAGCGTTCTCACTGCCCAGAAGGAATCACGCACCCCTCATTACTATGCTGGCAGCAGAGCGCAACGGCATCAGGCGGTCTTTAGCTTGACATGTCTTGGGAATAAGAGTCACACAGCTGAGGAGTTGTGGTCAGCTCTGCGGTCCGAGTTTAACGGTCTCGTCATCTTCAACAGTCTACACGTACCAGTAGGACCGTATCTGGTGCTGGTAACAGCAATTTTATGGAATCTTTTCAGAATTTTTTTAGACCCTCCTTTGCAAGGCCACCAAAGACAACAAGTCTGACACATAGTCAACGGCTGGAGAGGATGATACAGGAGTATCTCCAAATGAACATCGATGCCATGACTGTGCAACTGGAGCCTTGCTTCTTTTGGGCTTCAAACCTAGAAAAATGGCCAGAGCTATCAACTTACGCCTTGGAGATTTTGTCGTGTCCAGCTGCCAGCGTTGTCTCTGAACGTGTCTTCAGTGCTGCTGGGTGTGTGCTGACAGATAAGCGCACGCGTCTGTCCAGTGACAATGTGGACAGACTGACGTTCATCAAAATGAACAAGTCATGGATCCAGAAGGAATTTACAACCCCTGTGTCATCCTGGGGAGAGTAAATGCTTGTAGATTAGGAATGTGCTTGATGCAAATCTAGCTGTGAAGTGTACAACTAGGGCACAAGTGCTGCCACTGAATGGGTGGGTGTGTGTGGGGCACAATTTTTGGGAAAAAAGGGAGACTCCGCTTGGAGTAACCCTTGCTTACATTGTTTTTAAAAGAAGCCAAGATGAACAAGTCATGGGTCAGCAAAGACTTTATCTACCTACCCCGGTGTCATCCTGGGGACGGTTAATTATGGTGTATTTTTGAATGTGCTTGATGCAAATCTAGCTGTGAAGTGTACAACTGGGGCACAACTGCTGCCACTGAAGGGGTGGGTGTGTGTGGGGCCCAATTTTAAGAAAAAAGGGAGACTCCGCTTGGAGTAACCCTTGCTTACATTGTTTTTAAAAGAAGCCAAGATGAACAAGTCATGGGTCAGGAAAGACTTTATCTACCTACCCCGGTGTCATCCTGGGGACGGTTAATTATGGCGTATTTTTGAATGTGCTTGATGCAAATCTAGCTGTGAAGTGTACAACTGGGGCACAACTGCTGCCACTGAAGGGGTGGGTGTGTGTGGGGCCCAATTTTTGGAAAAAAGGGAGACTCCGCTTGGAGTAACCCTTGCTTACATTGTTTTTAAAAGAAGCCAAGATGAACAAGTCATGGGTCAGCAAAGACTTTATCTACCTACCCCGGTGTCATCCTGGGGACGGTTAATTATGGCGTATTTTTGAATGTGCTTGATGCAAATCTAGCTGTGAAGTGTACAACTGGGGCACAACTGCTGCCACTGAAGGGGTGGGTGTGTGTGGGGCCCAATTTTTGGAAAAAAGGGAGACTCCGCTTGGAGTAACCCTTGCTTGCTGTGTTTTTAAAAGAAGCCAAGATGAACAGAGCTGGGATCAGGAAAGACTTTGCTACCTACTCCGGTGTCATCCTGGGGACGGTTAATTATGGCGTATTTTTGAATGTGCTTGATGCAAATCTAGCTGTGAAGTGTACATCTGGGGCACAACTGCTGCCACTGAAGGGGTGGGTGTGTGTGGGCCCAATTTTTGGAAAAAAGGGAGACTCCGCTTGGAGTAACCCTTGCTTACATTGTTTTTAAAAGAAGCCAAGATGAACAAGTCATGGGTCAGCAAAGACTTTATCTACCTACCCCGGTGTCATCCTGGGGACGGTTAATTATGGCGTATTTTTGAATGTGCTTGATGCAAATCTAGCTGTGAAGTGTACAACTGGGGCACAACTGCTGCCACTGAAGGGGTGGGTGTGTGTGGGGCCCAATTTTTGGAAAAAAGGGAGACTCCGCTTGGAGTAACCCTTGCTTGCTGTGTTTTTAAAAGAAGCCAAGATGAACAGAGCTGGGATCAGGAAAGACTTTGCTACCTACTCCGGTGTCATCCTGGGGACGGTTAATTATGGCGTATTTTTGAATGTGCTTGATGCAAATCTAGCTGTGAAGTGTACAACTGGGGCACAACTGCTGCCACTGAAGGGGTGGGTGTGTGTGGGGCCCAATTTTTGGAAAAAAGGGAGACTCCGCTTGGAGTAACCCTTGCTTACATTGTTTTTAAAAGAAGCCAAGATGAACAAGTCATGGGTCAGCAAAGACTTTATCTACCTACCCCGGTGTCATCCTGGGGACGGTTAATTATGGCGTATTTTTGAATGTGCTTGATGCAAATCTAGCTGTGAAGTGTACAACTGGGGCACAACTGCTGCCACTGAAGGGGTGGGTGTGTGTGGGGCCCAATTTTTGGAAAAAAGGGAGACTCCGCTTGGAGTAACCCTTGCTTGCTGTGTTTTTAAAAGAAGCCAAGATGAACAGAGCTGGGATCAGGAAAGACTTTGCTACCTACTCCGGTGTCATCCTGGGGACGGTTAATTATGGCGTATTTTTGAATGTGCTTGATGCAAATCTAGCTGTGAAGTGTACAACTGGGGCACAACTGCTGCCACTGAAGGGGTGGGTGTGTGTGGGGCCCAATTTTTGGATAAAAGGGAGACTCCGCTTGGAGTAACCCTTGCTTACATTGTTTTTAAAAGAAGCCAAGATGAACAAGTCATGGGTCAGCAAAGACTTTGCTACCTACTCCGGTGTCATCCTGGGGACGGTTAATTATGGCGTATTTTTGAATGTGCTTGATGCAAATCTAGCTGTGAAGTGTACAACTGGGGCACAACTGCTGCCACTGAAGGGGTGGGTGTGTGTGGGGCCCAATTTTTGGAAAAAAGGGAGACTCCGCTTGGAGTAACCCTTGCTTACATTGTTTTTAAAAGAAGCCAAGATGAACAAGTCATGGGTCAGCAAAGACTTTATCTACCTACCCCGGTGTTATCCTGGGGACGGTTAATTATGGCGTATTTTTGAATGTGCTTGATGCAAATCTAGCTGTGAAGTGTACAACTGGGGCAAAACTGCTGCCACTGAAAGGGTGGGTGTGTGTGGGGCCCAATTTTTGGAAAAAAGGGAGACTCCGCTTGGAGTAACCCTTGCTTACATTGTTTTTAAAAGAAGCCAAGATGAACAAGTCATGGGTCAGCAAAGACTTTATCTACCTACCCCGGTGTCATCCTGGGGACGGTTAATTATGGCGTATTTTTGAATGTGCTTGATGCAAATCTAGCTGTGAAGTGTACATCTGGGGCACAACTGCTGCCACTGAAGGGGTGGGTGTGTGTGGGGCCCAATTTTTGGAAAAAAGGGAGACTCTGCTTGGAGTAACCCTTGCTTGCTGTGTTTTTAAAAGAAGCCAAGATGAACAGAGCTGGGATCAGGAAAGACTTTGCTACCTACTCCGGTGTCATCCTGGGGACGGTTAATTATGGCGTATTTTTGAATGTGCTTGATGCAAATCTAGCTGTGAAGTGTACAACTGGGGCACAACTGCTACCACTGAAGGGGTGGGTGTGTGTGGGGCCCAATTTTTGGAAAAAAGGGAGACTCCGCTTGGAGTAACCCTTGCTTACATTGTTTTTAAAAGAAGCCAAGATGAACAAGTCATGGGTCAGCAAAGACTTTGCTACCTACTCTGGTGTCATCCTGGGGACGGTTAATTATGGCGTATTTTTGAATGTGCTTGATGCAAATCTAGCTGTGAAGTGTACAACTGGGGCACAACTGCTGCCACTGAAGGGGTGGGTGTGTGTGGGGCCCAATTTTTGGAAAAAAGGGAGACTCCGCTTGGAGTAACCCTTGCTTACATTGTTTTTAAAAGAAGCCAAGATGAACAAGTCATGGGTCAGCAAAGACTTTATCTACCTACCCCGGTGTCATCCTGGGGACGGTTAATTATGGCGTATTTTTGAATGTGCTTGATGCAAATCTAGCTGTGAAGTGTACAACTGGGGCACAACTGCTACCACTGAAGGGGTGGGTGTGTGTGGGGCCCAATTTTTGGAAAAAAGGGAGACTCCGCTTGGAGTAACCCTTGCTTACATTGTTTTTAAAAGAAGCCAAGATGAGCAAGTCATGGGTCAGCAAAGACTTTGCTACCTACTCCGGTGTCATCCTGGGGACGGTTAATTATGGCGTATTTTTGAATGTGCTTGATGCAAATCTAGCTGTGAAGTGTACAACTGGGGCACAACTGCTGCCACTGAAGGGGTGGGTGTGTGTGGGGCCCAATTTTTGGAAAAAAGGGAGACTCCGCTTGGAGTAACCCTTGCTTACATTGTTTTTAAAAGAAGCCAAGATGAACAAGTCATGGGTCAGCAAAGACTTTATCTACCTACCCCGGTGTCATCCTGGGGACGGTTAATTATGGCGTATTTTTGAATGTGCTTGATGCAAATCTAGCTGTGAAGTGTACAACTGGGGCACAACTGCTGCCACTGAAGGGGTGGGTGTGTGTGGGGCCCAATTTTTGGAAAAAAGGGAGACTCCGCTTGGAGTAACCCTTGCTTGCTGTGTTTTTAAAAGAAGCCAAGATGAACAGAGCTGGGATCAGGAAAGACTTTGCTACCTACTCCGGTGTCATCCTGGGGACGGTTAATTATGGCGTATTTTTGAATGTGCTTGATGCAAATCTAGCTGTGAAGTGTACAACTGGGGCACAACTGCTGCCACTGAAGGGGTGAGTGTGTGTGGGGCCCAATTTTTGGAAAAAAGGGAGACTCCGCTTGGAGTAACCCTTGCTTACATTGTTTTTAAAAGAAGCCAAGATGAACAAGTCATGGGTCAGCAAAGACTTTGCTACCTACTTCGGTGTCATCCTGGGGACGGTTAATTATGGCGTATTTTTGAATGTGCTTGATGCAAATCTAGCTGTGAAGTGTACAACTGGGGCACAACTGCTGCCACTGAAGGGGTGGGTGTGTGTGGGGCCCAATTTTTGGAAAAAAGGGAGACTCCGCTTGGAGTAACCCTTGCTTACATTGTTTTTAAAAGAAGCCAAGATGAACAAGTCATGGGTCAGCAAAGACTTTATCTACCTCCCCGGTGTCATCCTGGGGACGGTTAATTATGGCGTATTTTTGAATGTGCTTGATGAAAATCTAGCTGTGAAGTGTACAACTGGGGCACAACTGCTGCCACTGAAGGGGTGGGTGTGTGTGGGGCCCAATTTTTGGAAAAAAGGGAGACTCCGCTTGGAGTCACCTTGCGGTGTTTTACATGACTTTAGAAGGGCGTGCCATGCCTATATCTGTGTGTCCTCCTCTTTTTCCTTGTCCAGCTGTTTTGTTTTCGCATGAGTATATGTCCTTGTCACTTTCCCATGTGTTTGTGTTGTGTTGTGAGTTGTTTGTCACCCTTTGGACACCTTTGAGGTGTTTTTCTGTGTTTGTGATTGCCTGCCATTGTATCCTATTGGCTCGAGTTCGGTTCGTCGAACGTTCGACGAACCGAACTCGAACGGGACCTCCGTTCGGCGAACCGACCTCGAGCCGAACCGGGACCGGTTCGCTCATCTCTAATAAACACCAGGATGTCAGGACTAAATTATTAACCAAATAAATATGGTACCTCTATGTAAAATGAAAAGGGGTGCAATATAAATCACTAATACCCATTACAAGAGGAGTCTAAATTTTAAGACCATATTAGAACAATCTCACTGGTGCTGCATAATGGTCCAGCGAGGATATTTGTATCACAAATGCTGGATCTCCAAGGGGGTGCTATCATGCATAGCTACACCATACCCCTTAATTCCTGACCCGCAGATGGCATGCTCGAGTCTCCCTATGCGTTTCGCTATACACTCATCAGTGGAGCTGCACTGGCCCAGAGCAAATAACACCTCTAAACAGAGGTAAACACTACTGCGGACACCATCCCTGGCTGTAAGGGCCGGGGCTCGGCTGTGGGGAAAGCAGAGTTCCCAGTGGTGATCATGCTGGGCACAGCGCCAATGCCACATGCTTGCTGGGATGTACATATGCATTCTAAATCAATAAGTACCTCTGATCTAGGACATACCAGTATGTCCATGGTCTGGAAGGGTTTAACACTAGAACTACTGGACTTGTGACACCTATATAGAAATACATGGTGCAACGTAGTCAAAATGACTACCTCAGTAGTTCTAGTGTTAAAATGTAGGCCTCAACAGAGCCTCTTTAAACAGCTGCTTCACACAGCCAGGATTACCAGACTTCCTCCACAGAGCAAGAAGTTAAACAAGGTTGCCTTATGTAGCCTGTTTTCCCCATTCCCCAGAGAGTCAAGATTGACAAAGTTTCACCACAGACCACCGAATTATAAACAGCCTCTTTACCATGTTAGCTCTCACAATCAAGATTGCCCAAGATCCACCACACAGCACCCAATATTTAAAAAGGCCCATAAACAGCCTTTTACCCAGTTGAGCCTTACAGCTCCCATTACCTGAGATCAACCACATAGCTCTCAATTGAAACAGAGATGGATCATGGAACCCAATCCAACAGAGTGCTCAAAACCAGAAGTGTCAGGTGCCTGACTTGTTGAGGTTCCCACTGTTTTCCTCACTTTCAAGTTGACCTTTCCTGATTTTTAAATGCATTTAAGGCAGTTAACAGGAACAGTGAAGGTCAAGATAAGCTGTTGAAGACTAAAGCTGGTGTCACACATAACGACAACGACAACGACGTCGCTGCTACGTCACCATATTCTGTGACGTAGCAGCGACCATAGATGATCGTTAGTAAGCTGTCAAACATGTTATATAAAGCAGCGACGGAGCAGCGATCATAGCGACGTCGACGGTCGTTGTGTGGTTTCAGACGTAGCGTAGCGTAGCGATCGTCGCTGTTGGGGTGTCAAACACAAGGATTATCAGCTTATCAGCATGGCGCAGCGGGATAGCAGCGATCAAAAAATGACCTGGAACATTCAGGAGCGAGCAACAATTTCGCAGCAGGGGTCTGATCGTTGTTATGTGTCACACACAGCGACGTCGCTGTTGAGGTCGCTGCTACGTCACAGAATATGGTGACGTAGCAGCGACGTCGTTGTCGTTATGTGTGACACCAGCTTAAGCTAAATTTAGGGGGTAGTCTTATAGCCAATGTTATGGGAAAAATTCACTGTAGAGGAAACAATGGATTGAATGAAACTTCAACAATTTCTTGATCAAACACCACACTTCAAAAGGTGCAAGCTGATGGTTTTACAATAGCCCTCACTGTCTCCTGATCTGAACATCATTGACAATCTGTGGCTAGACCTCAAAAGAGCAGTGCATGCAAGACAGCCCAAGAATCTCACTGAACTGGATGTTTTTTCCAAGAAGGAATGCATGTTAATCCCTGAAACAAGAATTAAAAGATACTTGTCTGCCTACAAAAAGCATTTACAAGCTGTTATACTTATCAAAAGGGGTGCTACTAAGTACTAACCATGTGGGGTCCTTAAATTTTGTATTGGCTCATTTTCCTTTTTTTTTTTTTTTTATTTAAAAATTGAAATATGAAAATATTTATTTTGTAGCCTAAAAACTTTATACCTTTTAGAGATAATTTAATCTTCAACTTGTTTATATGTTCACTAGAGAAGAGTGGACCCAAGGGTCGCTGTTTGGTGTTCATATCGAACACAGCCTTTACCCAAAATACAGTTTGGGTTCAGATATTGGGTGCTTTACATATGCAAATGACTTATGCTCAGATAGGCTTGGTGCTTAGCCCAGTGTTTGCTGCTTGCAGTGTTTAAATGGCTTGCACTAGGAGTAACAACAGCGTGATCGAATGCAGTGTGTCCCAAAGAAAATGGAAAAACTGTGCTCACTCGTTCCCGCAAGTGACCTACTTATGGCTGGCTGCATGTGGGTGGAGACCTGAACTGCCCAATTTGTGACTTCCATTGGGGTTTAGGTCAAGTCCGGGTCCCAAACCAAACTTTTTCAAAAGTCTAACTTCACCCGCTGAACCGAACTTCCACAGTTCCACTATTCTCTGCTGTTCACAATAACATTTTGACCAGGGGTGCCAAAACTTTTCCATGCCACCGTATTTGGGAAAACTGCACCCCCTCTACCCTCCATGGTTTCCCCCATCTAACACCATATTGACTCTTATTGACAGTTGATCAGAGCAGTGCCGACCTAAGAAAAGTGATGTACAAGTTTGTAGATACCAAACATGTATAGTTTTTTTTTTTACTGAAGTGGTAATAAAAAAGTCAGAAATTTGTCAAAAATGAAGAATTGTGCCTTTATCTCCATTTTACGCACCTTGTAGTGTTCTCATTTTTGGGGATCTGGAGCTGTGTGATGGCTTATTATTTGCGTGCTGAGCTGATGTTTTTAATTATACCATTTTGGGGTAGATGTGAAGTTTTGATGGCTTCTTTTTGCATTTTATTACAATGTTTTAGTGACAAAAAAACATAATTCTGGCATTTTGATTTTTTTTCTTGTTATGGCCTTAACTGATCAAATTAGTTTATTCTATGTTTTGATAGATCGGGCACTTGTGAACATGGCGATACCAAATATGAGGATTTTTTTTCATTGTTTTATTTACAATGGGGTAAAAGGAGGGGGATTTGAACTTTTGTGTTTTTTATTTTCTCAGATTGTTAAAAACTTTTTTTACACTTTTTCTTGTTTTTACTAGTCCTTTTAGGGGACTTGAAGCTGGGATATTCTGATTGCATGTGCTGTACAAAGCAGTGATTCGGCATCGCTCTGTACAGCAGATATGCTGTGTTTCTATGAACGCCGTTGGAGTTCACAGGAACTACATCATGACAGAGACAGGGGACAATAGCTGACCGCCGGCTGTCATGATAGCCCATTGGCACAGCATGATCACATCACGGGGCCACTGATGGGGGCTGGGAATGCAGCGCTCCCTACCATTGTGCGTTAAATCCTGCTTTCAGACATTGATAGCTGGATTTAGCTCCTTAAGGCTATGTGCCCACAGGACTCTGTACCTGCGTATTTTGCCACAGAAAACTTGCAGATTTATCTGGCTTTTCTAGATAAATCCACAGGTTTAAGCAAGTACAGACACTCCCCATGTTATCCTATGGGACATGGGGAGTGTCTGTGTCAATGCTGCTATATGTGCGGCTGCGGAATATGCTGTGGATGCTGTGGATGTCCCACAGCCACACATAACTGCATGTCAATTATTCCTGCGGAAATACCTGCGGAAATCCCGGCCCTCCACTATGGAGATAGAGGCCGGGACTTCCGCAAGTAAGTCGCATACATTTCCGCAGGTTTTCCGCAGCTCTTTCACTAGAATCCCGCAGCTATGAATAGCTGCGGATTATGGGGAGCTGCTGCAGGAAACCTCCTGTGGGCACATAGCCTAAAGGGTGATTTACACGCTGCAACATAGCCAGCTATAGCTAGCGATGCACTCGCCCCTGTCGTTTGTGTGACATTTGGTGATCGCTGCCGTAGCAAACATTATCGCTACGGCAGCGTCACACACACATTCCTTTTCAGCGACATCGCTGTGACCGCCGAACAATCCCTCCTTCAAGGGGAAGGTGCGTTTGGCGTCATAGCGATGTCACTGCGGCGTCACTAAGCGGCCGCCCAATAGCAGAGGAGTGGAGGAGATGAGCGGCCGGAACATACCGCCCACCTCCTTCCTTCCGCATTGCCGGTGGACGGCAGATAAGGAGATGTTCGTCGTTCCGGCGGTGTCACACGTAGCGGTGTGGTGCCGCAGGAACGACGAACAACCTCGCTACTGACCAGACAACAATTTTTGGTAAATGAATGATGTGTTACAGACCCACGATTTTTAACTCTTTTGATATCGTTTAAGGTCGCTTCTAGGTGTCACACGCTGCGATGTCGCTAACGACGCCGGATGTGCGTCACAAATACCGTGACCCTGACGATATATCGTTAGCAATGTCGCAGCGTGTAAATGGCCCTTAACAGTCAGAGGTAGATTGGAGATTAGAGACACATGTCGGCTGATCAACAAGGACATGAAGGAGTTAACAGCAAGTAAATTTTGAAAATTCTTCATTTCAGATAGCCATTTCAATGTTTTAATAATCTGTGTGCATATAAAGCCTCTTTATGCATAGGAATATTTATAAAGTTTATTTTAAAGTGTAACCATCATTTAATAGTTTTTTTATATATCAATAGTATGTGTCAAATTAAGCAACTTTGTAATATATGAGATCAGAGAAATCTACTTCTTTCACCTTCTCTACACACTGTATGGCTCTAATAGGAATGAATAAAATTATGTTTGCACAATTATATCTCTTTATAGATTAGCAATGTTGTTGTTTTCATTCTTCTGCTAGTCTATCTATATTAAATTATTATGGCTTGCATGTATTGGTTCTTTTCTATGTGGATAGAAAATAGAAAAGCAAGAAAGTAAATATAATAACAATGGCAATGATTTTCTTCTTCATGGTAATAGCATTTTCACTAACGCCCAGGTGTTCTTTAAAAGATGAGATACATCTGTATTCTATCATGGAGACACACGTTCACATTCAATGTTTTTCAGACGGGAATTTGTAAAGCCTTTTGTGCACCTAGAACTACGGGCTTGAAAAACATGTAACCTGAAATGTCCTTGTAGCAGAAGCTGTACATGGATTCTCTCTAATTCTAAGAGGGATGCAGCTATTTGCAAAGATTTATTCTCTTTAATCTCACAAATGGCATTCTATGTGTTCCAGAACTGTGCTAATACTGTATTCAATTCTTTACAATGTTTAGCGCCAGTCTAATTTTTGAGCCTCCTTTTTATATTGATAAATCTAAGTAAATTCTCTGCAATGGTTGACTTATTGCAATAAAAAATATTACTGTTGTATGTCTGGAAACTCTAGAGAACTCTGGTTACTTTGGTGACCCAGCATGCACCTCTGGTGTAATCAATGTTTTTAAGGCTGCCTCAAATTTTTGCACACCCCCGAGAGTTCATTTAGTAGTGCACTCTGCTACCATCTGCTTTTTCAGAGTCAACCATACTTCTCACTGGGCTCTGCTACAGCCTGGTGCCTGTTCCTGATTCCTATCTAGCATCCAGCTCCTACTACTAACTACTAGGCCCCCTTCACACGTCTGTGTGTCTGGTACATGTGAGGACCATTTTCACACCTCCAGGAGACATAGACACACGTAGACCCATTAAAATCAATAGGTCTGCGCACACGTGTGTTTTTTCCATGGACCGTGAGTTTATGGTCCGTGTGGAGCATATGTGTGTCCATGTACTCCACACATAGACATGCTAATTTTTCTCCGTTAGCACGGGTGTCACACGGACCACACAGAGCACACACTGATGTGATCTGTGTGACATCAGTATGACACGTACCGGAGAAAACAAGTGTCTGTGAAATAAAATGAGTTTCTATACTCCCCTTCTCCAGCACTGCTGTCTCTGCCGCTGCTGTCACTTGCTTCTTACCACCCCTCATTATGCTCATTGCATATGCACTGCACCGAGGACCGGAAGCAGTCAGCAAGGCCGGAGACCGCAGAGTGGAAGACATCAGCACCACAGAGAACAGCGCCAGGGACAGGTGAACATAAAGTTTCTGTTTTCCATGTGTTATCACGGATAACACACAGAGAACACTCATGTGCCAGAATCACAGCACACAGAGGGCAATACGCACCTTTTACATGTCTGTGCAAAATGTGTGTGTTTTTCACAGACGTGTGAAAGAGGCCCAAAACGGTGCTGTTCCTGGTGATGACAGCAACCTCAACTCTGCTATATCAATATACCTGCCATCATGCTCATCTGTTACTCTAAGGTGCTATCCACACTAATAATTCTACTGTATTAAGGTACCTTCCTGCCTTATTAACTCAGCTCTCCTGCAAGAATGGGCCAGCAGAGTGAAGGCAGATAGCCGTAACGTACATGACTGAGGCAGTGATAGATCCAGGAAAGGGTTAAGGAGTAAGGGATGGGGGTTTTTACCTAAGGAATGTGGTGGGGGGGTCAGCGAGCAGGAGGAGAGATGGGGGCAGGGGCCATATAAGAAATAGGTCCCATGTTAAGGTGTCATTCCTTTGTCCTGGACTCAAAGACTGAACCAGCAGTATGGATGCCTTGCTGAAGAGCGTTCAGGCCGCGGCTTTGACATGTAGGCCCGAATGGATTCAGGCCCAGCTAGACGAATTGCTAAAGAGTGCCCGGGATACAGCATCTGTCCCTTCTGAACTTTCTGAACATCAAACTCTAAGAAGATCAAGACCTCCTGAGAGACTAACTTCTGAAATGGCCAATAGGACTCACAATAGGATCATAAGTCCTTCCGTTACTTCTAGGAAAAGAGCAAAGCGCAGCACGGCCTCTGATCCATCTTACAAACCAGGAAGGAAACTACAGTACAAGAATAACAAGGGACAGAGAAAAGAGCCCGACCATCTAACCAGAGAGACGCCAAGAAGTGCAAGGAGAAAGTCCGGCTCTACTGAGGTGCCAGCCAGAGAAGCAGCCACACAAGCTACAACTGACGTGACCACAGCCCACCATGAATCCTTAGAACTTCCTCAACAAACTTTGCATCATTCTAGAGGACATCATACGGCCTCACCCCAGGAAATAAACCAACACGGGGGGATTGGCTTAGGACACACAACATTTCCGGATCCGGGTTCTCATTACACGAGGAGTGGTAGGAATCCAAAAGACAACTGCGCAAAAGTACTTTAACCAGACAAAGACTTCTTCGGCCGGCTCAGGATTGGAGTCAGGCAATAAATCTACAGCTACAAGACTCAGCAGAGATTCCACACAATGACTATGACACAGATAACGACTCCCCACTAGAGGGCAGCAGCACGCAGCACTTCAATAATGGAGGGGCTGTAGAGACTATAACTAATACGTCACGAACGGCTGGTCAACCTAGGACGCAGCCAGGTATTGGTGAGAACACTTTTTCTTGTCCTATATCTAGTGTAACAACACCCGTAATGAATCCAGTGGGCGCAGTTGGGGGTACAGGTCCCGGCAATGTAGGATGGGATCTTAATTCAGTAGTACAGCAATTAGTGTCAGGGGTTAAGGAGGCTTTGAGTCAGTCTAGCTTACCCATAACTTCTTCTCCTATTGCTGCATGGTGCGGGAATGGTCCCCGGACATCGGAGGTGGTAAGTCAGTCGTGTGCTGATCCAGAGACACAGGAGGACGCAGTAATTTCACAAGGGGTTACATTATCTGATGCAGCAAAAGGAGAATTATATGTATGTTTTGAGGGTCCTCTAGGAATTCATTTGAAACAGGAGGTTAGGGAGAAGATTTGGGCCGACGAATATGTGGAAATATTTTCATTATTGCCCTTAGAAAAATATAACTTGGATAGAGTAAGGTTTGATGAGAGGAAAAGAGAGGAACAAGAAAGACGGTATTGTCTCATCCCCCAAACATTTAGCAATTGGTTCCATGCCTTTGCCATATTAGCAAGTGTAATAGGCCAAAAAACTCCTGAACATTGCTCTGCCTTATTTTGTTACATGAATTCTATCGGGGAGGCGCACCGTGTGTATGGAGGTTTAGCATGGCTGCGCTATGATGAGCAGTTTCGCCAACGAAAGGCTGGTCGCCAAGGGATTCGTTGGGATCACAAAGATATTAGTTTATGGATGCGTCTCATGACAGCGCCACGTGGGGTTAATCAGCCCTTTCAGGGCTATGTCGGCAGATCATCAGCAAGCGGATTGTCGGCAGCAAACAGAAAAGGTTGCTGCTGGCAGTTCAATGATAGCCAGTGCAGATTCGGAAACACATGCAGGTACAAACATGAATGCAGCTTCTGTAGTGGAAACCATAGCCTATCAAAATGCTTTAAACGAAATAAAACCCCAACAGCAGAGATTAACCAAAAAGGGGGAAACCCCAATTAGACTCGGGGAGATGGCGGGCTATCTAAGCAGGTACCCAGATAGAAAAGCAGCACAATTGCTGGGGGAGGGTTTCTCAGAAGGTTTTAAGATCCCATCTACTTCAGGCCCATTAACCTGTTCTCGTAACCTTGCTTCAGCTTATACATATTCTCACATTGTCTCCACAAAACTAAACAAAGAAATTGGCCTGGGCCGCATGGCAGGCCCATTCCCCAAAATGCCAATAGAAAACTTAAGGGTCTCTCCATTGGGGGTGGTCCCAAAGAAGGAACCCAATAAGTTTAGGCTGATCCATCATCTGTCCTTCCCTCATGGAAGCTCAGTTAATGATGGAATCGATCAGGAACTTTGCACAGTCTCGTATACTTCATTTGATACAGCGATTGCATGGGTACAGAAGTACGGCAGAGGAGCTTTAATGGCAAAAACAGACATTGAAGCTGCCTTTAGACTCTTACCAGTCCATCCAGAAAGCTTCCATCTCTGGGGTTGTCAGTGGAAGGTTTTATGTAGACTTGTGATTACCCATGGGCTGCTCCATCTCATGCTCCTTGTTTGAATCATTTAGCACATTTTTGGAGTGGGTAGTAAAGAAAGAAGCCGGCGTGCGTTCTGTCCTGCATTATCTAGATGATTTCCTATGTATTGGTCCACCAAAGTCATTTGTTTGTGCTTCATTATTGGCAGCGATTCAGTCGGTTTTTAAGTGTTTTGGAGTACCGTTAGCATCAGATAAAACAGAAGGCCCGTCTACACTTATCAAGTTTTTAGGAATTTTGATTGACAGTGAAGCAATGGAGTGCAGATTACCGGATGACAAGGTCAGTGATCTGCTGGAGGCAGTCAGAGAAGCTAGATCTCACCGTAAGATCAGATTAAAGGATCTACAATCGCTGTTAGGAAAAATGAACTTTGCGTGTCGCATTATTCCAATGGGTAGAGTTTTTTGTAGGCGCCTAGCTGCAGCTACCTCAGGCATAACCTTTCCACATCACTTTGTGCGGCTGGCTAGAACATTAAAGGACGATCATGGCGGTATGGGAACAGTTCTTAATGGAGTTTAATGGGAGGTCATTGTGGATCAGACCACCGGTTTCAAATTTTGATCTAGACATCCACACTGATGCAGCGGGGTCAACTGGTTTTGGTGCATATTGTTCTGGACAGTGGTGTGCAGATAGGTGGCCAGAGAGTTGGAGAAACAATGGGTTAACACGAAACTTAGTACTCCTTGAATTGTTCCCCATAGTGGTTGCTTGTGAAATTTGGTGCAATATTTTCCAAAACCGAAAAGTGAGAGATTTCATTGTGATAACTTGGGAGTTGTAGAAGTCATCAACAAACAATCAGCTTCTTCCCTGCCTGTTGTTACGTTGCTGCGTCATCTAGTGCTGCGCTGTTTAAAGTCAAATTGTCAGATTACAGCTGTGCATGTCCCCGGTGTTTGCAATTCTGTGGCTGATGCTCTGTCTCGTTTTCAGTGGGACAGATTCCGTTCGTTAGCCCCGATGGCAGAGGTACAAGGCAAGAAGTGTCCGGATTTTCTGTGGTCACTGCCAGTGACACCGCATACGCTCTGATAGAACGGTCTGTGGGTGTAAGCACATGGCAGAGGTACCAGTCAGCATGGAGGGAATGGGAAGACTTGTGTGCTCTAGTGGGACATGATGCCAGGTTACATGACAATGTTTCCTTGTTGTTATTTTACATTAGCAGGGCCTTTGTGGATGGTACTTCATTGTCCAGTATTGATAGTAAAATGTCTGGATTAGCTTTTTGGTTTAAGTTGCACGACTTCACTGATTACACAAAGCAATTTTTAGTTAAGCAGGCCCTAAAGGGTTACAGAAAAAGTTGTAAGAAGACCAGAGATAAACGGCGTCCGATTTCTTTCCAGTTATTGCAGCAGATACTGAGTGTACTAGGCTGAGTCTGGAGCAGTCCGTTTGAAGTGTTTCTCTTTAGTTGTGCATTCACACTGGCCTTTTTTTTGGCGCTTTTGAGAATCAGCGAGTTGGTGTCGAGTAGCTCCACCAGAAGTGGGGGTCTACAAGACGAGGACGTGCATCAGTACACAGACAGACGGGGTCTACAAGCTGAGGACGTGCATCAGTACACAGACAGATTAGAATGTTTCTGTCAAAGTCAAAAACTGATCAACAGGGTAGAGGAAAATGGATCACATTGTTTCCTTTAAGCAATTCATGAGGATTGTAAGTCATTGTCACAATTTCAATTCACAGCAGTTCTTAAAAAATGCCTGACAATATTGGGAGAGTCTCCAAATGCATTCACTTCACACTCATTTAGGATAGGAGCAGCCACAGAAGCTGCTAGATGGGGCTTAGGGCCTGACATAGTTAAAAAAATCGGGAGATGGGAATCGAGCAGATATAAGAGCTACATTAGATTGCATTTATTATAAATGGCGTACATGTATATATATGTGTACATTGTGGTAACCTTATAGTAGTTGTGTCTTCATTTAGACAATTGTGTGATAATTGTGTTTTTGTCTTTTGTTTTAGCTGAACAGCAATGCCTGGTTTGGATCATGGGACATTCAATTGTTTTTTGGGGGGCCTTACGTGCAGCAGTCAGGCCTAATGGCAAACAGTTGGGGTTGCCCAGTTCCTTGGCACAGGTGACATGGATAGGAAAGAGGGGAATGCAGTGGCATCAGCTGTTGAGAGAAATCCAGTATCATGTGGAGTTCTACCGCCCCCCGGACGTCTTACTTATCCATTTAGGTGGTAATGATTTAGCAATAAGAACATCAAGACATTTAGTTAGGAACATAAAGCTTGATATGTTGAATTTATGGAGGTCTTACCCAGAAACAGTGGTGGTCTGGTCGGATATAGTAGCTAGACAAATGTGGAGAACAGCGCGATCAGTGGCTCGCATCAATAATACAAGGATAAAAGTTAATAAAAAAAATAACAAAATTTGTGTTGGAAAACGGAGGGGTGGCCATACGTCACCAGATGCTGGAAAATACAAAAGAACATTTTTGGAGAGATGATAAGGTACATCTTAATGACATTGGCATTGATATATGGATGTTGGGAATACAAGAAGGAGTAGAACGAGCCATTAAGTTGTGGAGGAACTCACTCTTGTAAGGTGTCACAAGAGCGAGTCTTGGCGGGATGTGGTTGTTTAAACCCCCTCTTTGTTGGTTGGAGAATTATGTTTTTAATGGGGTCCCTGGGCCAGAGCTCAGCGGACAGTGGAATATGGGTCCCTGGGGAGGAGCTCAGTGGACAGTGGAATAGATGGGTCCCTGGGGAGGAGCTCAGCGGACACAAGGAAAATGATCAAGGGGTATACCCAGATTCCCCCTTGAGCTAGGTGTACACGGCGGAGGGGGATATGGGGCTGGGATTTATAACAACCACATCTCTGGGCCGATAATCTTGTTTTTTCTTGTTGATGTTTTTTCTTATTAAAAATAAAGGGCTGCTGTGGCCAAAATTTTAATCCATGTCACGCAGTGTGTGGTGTCTTATTTATTAGGTTTCCAGGAGCGCAATTCACTAGTCCATCAGTCAAGCAGAGTGAAGGCAGATAGCCGTAACGTACATGACTGAGGCAGTGATAGATCCAGGAAAGGGTTAAGGAGTAAGGGATGGGGGTTTTTACCTAAGGAATGTGGTGGGGGGGTCAGCGAGCAGGAGGAGAGATGGGGGCAGGGGCCATATAAGAAATAGGTCCCATGTTAAGGTGTCATTCCTTTGTCCTGGACTCAAAGACTGAACCAGCAGTTGTCCCACCCACCCTCCCTATAATAAAGGGAAATGTATCAATATCAGGACTTTGCAACACTGTCAATATTCTAACAATGTTATTGGTATTCAACATCATCGGTATTTTATCAACATTATTAGTATTGTATCGTATTGTATCAATTGTTATCAGTAATGTATCCAAATTGACAATGTCATATCAACATATTAATATTGTATTAACATTTTAATATTGTATGTTACAGCAGCATTTGGCGGCGGCGGGATGTGGTTGTTTAAACCCCCTCTTTGTTGGTTGGAGAATTATGTTTTTAATGGGGTCCCTGGGCCAGAGCTCAGCGGACAGTGGAATATGGGTCCCTGGGGAGGAGCTCAGTGGACAGTGGAATAGATGGGTCCCTGGGGAGGAGCTCAGCGGACACAAGGAAAATGATCAAGGGGTATACCCAGATTCCCCCTTGAGCTAGGTGTACACGGCGGAGGGGGATATGGGGCTGGGATTTATAACAACCACATCTCTGGGCCGATAATCTTGTTTTTTCTTGTTGATGTTTTTTCTTATTAAAAATAAAGGGCTGCTGTGGCCAAAATTTTAATCCATGTCACGCAGTGTGTGGTGTCTTATTTATTAGGTTTCCAGGAGCGCAATTCACTAGTCCATCAGTCATGACTATCTACTTAACTCTGCTCTTCCTGTGTGCCCTCTGCACTCTAACAATGTGCTTGATTGTCTACTTAACCCTACTGTTCTTCGGTGCAATCTACACCCCTGCATGTGTCTTATTGCCACCTTATGCTATGTCTGCACACTGCAGTATTGTTTCTTCAGTGAAAAACACACCATCTGGCAGAAAAATGCACCTTCGGCTGAAAAACGCATAAAAAAAGCATGCATTTTTGCTACATTTTGGTGCGTTTTTGGGTGTGTTTGTGTTCATGCATTTTCAATGGAAAAACACAGGTTAAAAAGAAAAAAAAATGACATGCTGCTTCTTTTTTCAGCAATCAAAACTGCAAGGAAATAAGAAGCAACGTGCGCCCAACCTTTCTCAATTCTCAAAGACTTTGCTGGGGAAGCAAAGACATGCAGTATAGGGCAACAAACTACACCCAAAACTGCAGATGACATTGAGGCCATGTGCGCGCGTTGTGTTCAGTTACTTGCAGAAATGAACGCATCCTCTGGCAGAATTTGTCATTGTCAAATTTGGTTTTGACGAAATAAACACTGGAAATACGCAAGCGTTTTTATAGCGTTTTGACAGCGTTTTACATGCATTTTTTAGTGCTTAAATTGAGATGCATTTTCTATACAAATACACAACTAAAGTTTGAACATTCAAACAGTCGGAAAAAGATGAAAAAAAAACAAAACAAAACAAAAAAAACCAAACTTTAAATCAAACACTATAATGATATTTTACCGTAAATGATTAATGAGATTTAATAATTATGTTCAAAATAAAGTAAAAGTATTGTATGACTCATTTTTTAAAGTCGGAATGGATGTGAGGGCAAATGGAAACCTCTTGACCTCACTATAATGCCAAAAACGCATGCTTTGATTATGTCAAAAAAGCATACGTTTAGCATCAAAAAAGCATGTAAAATGCTAGAAGTTTCTTTTAGGATGTGTTTTGATCATTCTCAATGACTTCAATGCTAGCAAAATGCTGCCAAAATGGCAAAAACAATTGACATGCTGCTTCTTCAAACGCAGAGATTTTGACAAATTTTATGCAACTAAAACACTGTGTTTATAAAAGCATTGTGAGCAAAAGAAAGACCTATTTTCCATAGACTATGCCTGGAAATCAAAATGCATGCACTTTTGCATTAAAACGCTGCAGCTTAAAATGCTGCGGAAATGCATGAAAAAAACACAACGTGCGCACATGGCCTAAGAGTATGATGCATTTTTGAATGCAGTTTTGTCTATCCTTAGGTCTCGTGTGCATGTTGCGTAATTGCATGCATTTATGCTGCCTATAGCACTGCAGCGTAAATGCATGCGTCCTGTGTCCCCTGCACAATCTATGAAGATTGTGCATGAGACGTGCGCGCGATGCTTTTATGAACGCAGCGATTTGGGGCTAAAATTTTGACCCAAATTCGTGCTTTCATAAAATGAGCATGTCAATTAATTCGTACCCTATGGATGAAGCTCCATCTCTGTCTATGGTGGGGGCAGCAGCCAGAGCGCATGAAATCAGCTTTTTTTTTGTACAGAAAAACTGCATCCATTACGCAGTGTTCCTGCAGTGATTTGAAACACACATGTGCTGTCAAATCGCTGCAGAATATTCAGCAGTTACGTGCGCATGAGCCCTTATGCCAGCCAAAGTCAATGAGAATTCTGAAGTTTTGTGTACATGTGGCTTTTTCCCTTGCAGATTTGCAGAAGAAAATAAACTACAATTTGTTAATTCTTTCAGCGTTTTTGCCAGCGTATTTCCACTCAAAATGCATGGAAAACAAAGCATTAATAAAGTACATTTTTTTTCTGCCAGGAGATGCAGATTTGATGCAATTAAATACTCAGGATATGCACATAGCTTAAGTGTGCTGTTCCTGTGTGCTAGCCAGACTCCAGCAACAAGGTGCTTGATTGCCCTCTCAACTATGCTCTCCGTGTGTGCTATGAACACTCCCATATGAAGTTACTGTATCTGAATTTGGTTGCACTGCATCAAATAATTTTCACTCCACTGACCGACCATAATATCAAGTTTTACCGGTCCTGACTGTTCTTCTTATCAAACGGTTATCCTTTACTGATGTATCCACACCCCTCGGTCTGTTCACCATCACCTTAGATGTAGGAAATCCATCTCACCAGGTTAGCCTATAGCAAACATAATAGTATACACTGAAGTTGTAATAAATCTATTTCCAACCATTCCATGTCCCTATTACTGTCTATCTTTCAGAAACCTCTACAAGAAGCCATTTGAAGATGATGCCGTGCTCTCATGAGAAGTGCAGCCTCCTCAATGTTTACAGCAGCTTAGAAGTTGGCCCTTACTTGACTGCAATGTACTTTTTACACAGGTGAGGTGTTGATTTCTTGTGTTTTTACTCTTCTTAAGGCAGGATTTACAATTGCACTGCTCAGTACTGCTATGCAGTAATATTCTCTGTGCTGATGCATTTGGGTGTGATAAGACAGAGTGAATATGGATCTTCTCTTCACTGTGCTGTGAATGGAGACATCATAGTAACTAGTCTCTATCCTTTATCTTGGGCTCCTTTACATAGCAGGGATTCCGGAATGTATGACGTTCATTTTCATACAGACCGGAGACACGGACATATGCAGACCCATTAAAATCAATGGGCCTTCACACAAATCAGTGTTTTCACAAGGACCATCTATCAGTTTGGAGAACACACATATCTGTGTAGAAGCACTGATGTCACATAGACCTCACACTGATGGAATCTGCATGACATCTGTGTGACACGTACCAGAGAAAACACGTCTGTAAAAAAAAAATATATATATTCTATGCTCACATGTCTCCATTGCTGCTGTCATTAATGTTGCTTTCACTTGCTTTTGGTTTTCACTGATTATACTCATGAATATTCACTGCACTGCAGAACCGGAAGCAGCAGTGCCAGGGACAGCAGCACCATGCAAAACTTGAGTTTTTATCACGGATGTGTGAATGGAATCTTAGGCGGGCTTTACACGTTGCAACATCGCTACCGATATATCATCAGAGTCACGCCATTAGTGACGCACATCTGGCGCCAGTAGCATCATCGCAATGTGTAAATCCTAGGTTCGACAATGAACAAGCGCAAAAGCGTAAAAAATTGCTGATCTGTGTCACGTTGTTCATTTCTATAATGTCGTTACTGCTGCAGATACAATGTTTGTCGTTCCTACAGCACCACACATCGCTGTGTGTGAAACCGCAGGAACGACAAACCTCTCCTTACCTGCGTCCAACGGCAATGCGGAAGGGAGAAGGTGGGCGGGATGTTATGTCCCGCTCATCTTCGCCCCTCCGCTTCTATTGGACGGCCGCTTAGTGCCGTTGCTATGACGTCGCTGTGACGCCGAACGCACCTCCCACTTGAAGGAGAGATTGTTCGGCGGTCACAGCGACATCGCCGACCAGGTATGTGCGTGTCAAGCTGCCGTTGCGATAATGTTCACTGCGGCAGTGATCACCAGATATCGCATGTACGACGGGGGCGGGTGCTATCGCGCTCGACATCACTAGCAATCGCTAGCGATGTCGCAGCGTGTAAAATACCCCTTAGGGTCTACTAGAAAAATGCTTGAGTTTCCCATTAACTTCCATTGTGCTGGTTACTTAAGATGAACACCTGAGCATCACAAATTACTCAACTCGAGTATCGAGTACCTAAGCGTTTTAGTGCTCACCCATCACTAATAATGACTTATGAATTCTGGCAGAGAAAGAAACAAATTTGTCTGATAAGATATATATTACAAATTTGCTTATTTTCAAATGTGCTATTGATTTATGATTATGAAATAAAAATTAAAAACTGATTACGCTTTAAGATGTTGGAATATATTTTTGTTCTGGTTTAGAGATGTACTGTATTTTTATTTGAAATATTATTTGTATTTAAACCATGACTATGGTAATTATTTTTACATTATATTTTACTATTGACAAATTGTTATACTTCCTGTATTTTCTCTGCCTGCCTAAAAGTCTTTCTATCCAGTATATTCTTAATGAATATATTGATTTCCATTCATATATAATCCCAAACTCTTGAAAACATTTCTCAACTTCGTAAGAATAGTCAGGAGCATTGCTGAGAGGCTTTTCTTACCGCTGCCGTATACCCTTTCATGGTCCTATGTTTTGCGGAGAAACTAAAATCTCAAGCTACAAAATCAGTAGTAGTAGTGAAATAAATTATTCAGTATCTTATCAAATATTAAATATATTCCTGATGCAATAGTCTGCAGACGTAGAGAGATATTCTGTACAGTATTTGAAAAAATAAAATTTTTAGAGTCAATCATTTTGGAAATAACTATATAGCACAAAGTAAAACATGACACTGAATTGACTTCTACAACAATCATTTTTTTGATGTGCATGACAACCGATTGGAAATTGACGACACATGCATCAATTTAGCACATTTTAAATACAGTGACATTTATGACAATCCTACTGTATTTTCCTTTTCAGTATTCATTGCATTAAATACTTAAAAGGGTATTCTCAATATACTAAATTACCATAATTAGTTACTCAGCATGAGAATAAGCAAGTTTGCAATTGATTTTATTTTTCTACTTTTCATTCATGTGCTGTGAGAGCTTTTAATTTACATAATGTACAGTTTGTTTCAAGTTCAACCACCTCTAGTGCCTGGCCAAGTGTATTCAGTAATAACATTCCACAAGAGGAGCTGACACACAATCCCAGCAATCTCTCTCCAGACCATTGATTTCTATACATCAGTTAGCTGCTCACATCCATCCCACTCCCTCTCAGTTACTGATAAAATTCTCCTGTTGTCTGTATTTTGTGTTTAATATCTGTATTGTGTATTTGATATATGTACTGTGCATTTTTTGTCTAAATTGTGTATTTATTGTGTTTTTATGTGTATTTGATATGTTATAGCGTATTTAACCCCTTCACCCCCGGCCACTAAAACACCCTAATGACCGGGCCATTTTTTGCAATTCTGACCAGTGTCACTTTGACAGGTTATAACTCTGGAACGCTTCAACGGATCCTGGCGATTCTGAGAATGTTGTTTCGTGACATATTGTACTTCATGTCAGTGGTAAATTTAGGCCGATATTTTTTGCGTTTATTTGTAAAAATTTAGGAAATTTTGCAAAAATTTTGAAAATTTTGCAATTTTCAAATTTTGAAAATTTATGCCTATAAATCTGAGAAATGTCACACAAAATAGTTACTAAATAACATTTCCCACTTGTCTACTTTACATCAGCGCAATTTTCGAAACAAATTTTTTTTCAGTTAGAAAGTTAGAAGGGGTCAAAGTTCATCAGCAATTTCTCATTTTTCCAACAAAATTTACAAACAAATTTTTTTTAGGGACCACATCACATTTGAGGTGACTTTGACAGGCCGAGGTGACAGAAAATACCCAAAAGTGACCCCATTCTAAAATCTGCACCTTTCACTCTGCTCAAAACCACATCCAAGAAGTTTATTAACCCCTTAGGTGCTTCACAGCAACCAAAGCAATGTGGAAGGAAAAAATGAAAATTTTACTTTTTAACACAAAAATGTTACTTTAGCCATAAAATTTTAAATTTTCACAAGGGAGAAAAGAGAAAGTGCACCCTACAATTTATTGTGCATTTTATCCTGAGTGCGCTGATACTCCATATGTGGTAAAAATCAATTGTTTGGGCGTACGGCAGAGTTCGAAAGGGAAGGAGCGCCATTTGAATTTTTGACTGCAAAATTAGCTGCACTCATTAGCGGACGCTATGTTGGGTTTGAAGACCCCCTGAGGTGCCTAAACAATGGAGCTACCCCACAAGTGACCTCATTTTGGAAACTAGAGCCCTCAAATATTTTTTCTAGATGTTTGGTGAGCACTTTGAACCTCTGAGGGCTTCACAGAAGTTTATAACGTTGAGCCATGAAAAGAAAAATTTGTTTTTTTTACCACAAAACTGTTGCTTCAACTAGGTAGCTTTTTTTTCACAAGGGTATCAGTAAAAAATGCACCATAAAATGTATTGTGCATTTTCTCCTGAGTACACAGATACCTCATATGTGGTGGAAATCAAATGTTTGGACACACGGCAGTGCTCGGAAGGCAAGGAGCGCCATTTGAATTTTTGAGTGCAAAATTAGCTGCACTCATTAGCGGACGCCATGTCGGGTTTGAAGACGCCCTAAGGTGCCTAAACAATGGAGCTCCCCCACAAGTGACCCTGTTTTGGAAACTAGAGCCCTCAAATAATTTTTCTAGATGTTTGGTGAGCACTTTGAACACCTGGGGGCTTCACAGAAGTTTATAACGTTGAGCTGTGAAAAGAATTTTTTTTTTTTTTACCACAAAACTGTTGCTTCAACTAGGTAGCTTTTTTTTCACAAGGGTATCGGCAAAAAATTCACCATAAAATTTATAGTGCATTTTTTCCTGAGTACGACGATACCTCATATGTGGTGGAAAGTAATTGTTTGGGTGCATGGCGGGGCTCAGAAGAGAAGAAGCGCCATTTGACAGCAAAATTGGTTGGAATCATTAGCGGACGCCATGTCACGTTTGGAGACACCCTATGGTGCCTAAACAGTGGAGGTCCCTCACAAGTGACCCCATTTTGGAAACTAGACCCCTCAAAGAGTTTATCTAGATGTTTAGCGAGCCCCAAGGGGCTCCACAGAAGTTGATAATGTTGAGCCATGAATACAATTGTTTTTTTCACCACAAAACGGTCACTTCAACCAGGTAGCTTTTTTTTCCACAAGGGTATCAGGAAAAAATGTACCATAAAATTTATTGTGCAATTTCTCCTGAGTACGCAGATACCTCATATGTGGTGGAAAGTAATTGTTTAAGCGCATGGCGGGGCTCAGAAGAGAGGGAACGCCATTTGACAGCAAAATTGGTTGGAATCATTAGCGGACGCCATGTCATGTTTGGAGACCCCCTATGGTGCCTAAACAGTAGAGCTCCCCCACAAATTACCCCATTTTGGAACTAGACCCCTCAAGGAATTTATCTAGATATTTGGTGAGCCCCTTGTACCCCCAGGGGCTCCACAGAAGTTGATAACTTTGAACCGTGAAATTTTTTTTTTTTTATTAACCACTAAATTTTTGTATCAACCAGGTAGCTTTTTTTTTTTTTACAAAGGTATCAGGAAAAAATGCACCATAAAACGTATTGTACAATTTTTCCTGAGTACGTAGATGCCTCATATGTGGTGGAAAGTAATTGTTTGGGCACATGGTGGGGCTCAGAATAGAAGGAACACCATTTAACTTTTCAAACGCACAGACGCGGTGCACTGATCGGCCGCTGCAGGACGCACGGTCGGATGAGTTACAAAAAGCGTTGGGGATACGGAAAAAAGTCACGCCAAAAATTGAGCAGGGATGCCGATCCGTTATGTGCATCCCTGATCAGCGCTCGGCGGGACGCACGGACGGATGCGATACAAAAAGCGTCGCGAATACGGAAAAAAGTCACGCCAAAAATTGAGCAGGGATGCCGATCCGTTATGTGCATCCCTGATCAGCGCTCGGCGGGACGCACGGACGGATGCGATACAAAAAGCGTCGCGAATACGGAAAAAAGTCACGCCAAAAATTGAGCAGGGATGCCGATCCGTTATGTGCATCCCTGATCAGCGCTCGGCGGGTCGCACGGACGGATGCGATACAAAAAGTGTCGCGAATACGGAAAAAAGTCACACCAAAAATTGAGCAGGGATGCCGATCCGTTATGTGTATCCCTGATCAGCGCTCGGCGGGACGCATGGACAGATGAGAAGCGTCGGGGATATGGGGAAAAAAAGTCCCGCTGAAAACTGACCACGGATGCAGATCCGTTATCTGCATCCCTGATCAGCGATCGGCGGGACGCACGGACGGATGAGGTGTAAAAATGGACAGGATACAAGAAAAAAAAAAAAAAAAAGTTATAAAGTTATACTCACAGTACCAAGAGGATCACTGACAAGAGGAACTGCAGAGGAACAAGAAGGCAGTGAGATGGACAGCTTTACATGAGCAGCAGGCAGGACGTTGGACAGATCAGCAGAAGGACCCAGCAATGGAGGCAGATGTGATCGGGCCAGTGAAGACCTCGGACGACCCATGAAGGCAGGTAAGAGGACGTCGGGGGGGTTGCAGAGGGGGATGGGGAGAGGCGGGGGCAGAGGGAGAGCAGAGGGGGCAGAGAAGCAAAGGCAGAAGGAAGGAACTTTGGAAGCAGAATAGAGATGACAGAGGAGGCAGGCAGATTGCAGGGGGAGCAGATCGGGATGCCGGGGGGCAGATTGGGGCGTAGGAGGGCAGATCGGGGGGGGGCACGGGCAGGGGCCTTCACGGGAGCGTGCAGGGGCCTTCACGGGAGCGCGCAGGGTCCATCGCCGGAGCGCAATACTTACCATTGGAGAAGGCGCGGTGACAGCAGAGGCGGCGTCTGCGGTGGCAGCAGCGGTGGCGTGGTACCAAAAGTACCAGCCACTCCACGCTTCAGACATGTTGGGGGAGGGTCCCCAGACCAGGACATGCCTGGGGAGGGCGGCCACCTGCAGATCACACCGCCCCACTGCACACTGATTGGAGCGATTGCGCGTCATAGCACGATCGCTCCAATCAGTGCTGCAGGGGCTGGGGACGGCATGTGTGAGATCCACCTATGATCTGCTGTAGCTGCTACAATAGATCATAGCAGGATCTCACAGTATCGCACTAATTCGGGCATTATTTTTGCCGAAATTAGTGCGAACGATGTGGTTGGCGGTTCAGATTTGAACGGCCAATCACATCGATCGCCTATGGAGGGTGGCGATGCCACCCCCCCTGGGGTCAAGCAAAGGTCCCCTGCTGTAAGAAACAGCAGGGGACATCATTTGAAAGCCGTTGCTATGGCCACGGCAATCAAATGAAGTTTAGGCCGTAAAATTACGTCCCAGGTCGTTAAGTCACGTTAAAATAGGACGTAATTTTACTGCCCGCGGTCGTGAAGGGGTTAATGTATGTACCGCTTATTTGAAGTTTATATTGGGTATTTGATGTCTGTATTGTGTATTTGCTGTCTATTTTGTATATTTGTTCCGTGTATTGTATATTTGATGTATGTATTGTATTTTTGTTGCCTGTATTGAGTATTTGAAGTTTAGATTCGGTGTTTGATGTCTGTATTGTGTATTTGCTGTCTATATTGTGTATCTGTTTTGTATATTGTATACACTTGGTGCAGACTTATTAGGCAAGTTGTATTTTAACAGATTATTTTTATTATTGATCAACAACTATGTTCTCAATCAACCCAAAAGACTCATAAATATCAAAGCTTAATATTTTTGGAAGTTGGAGTGGTTTTTTTTAGATTTGACTATCTTAGGAGGATATCAGAATTATTAAGCAACTTAATAAAAACCAAATCTATTCCCATCTCACTTGTTTATTTTCAACAGGTAAACCAATTTAATTGCACAAAATTTAGAAATAAACATTTCTGACATGCAAAAACAAAACCCCAAAAAATTAGTAACCAATATAGCCACCTTTCTTTATGATGACACTCAACAGCCTATGTGCCGCCCCCCATGCCAGCAGCCGGGCCGCTCCTCTGATCCGGATCTGCAGTGGCTCGAGGGGTCTCCAGACCCGGGGATCGCGCGTCCACTCGATGAAAGGGGGGCTATGTACAGGGGGAGTTTTTTAAAAGTTTGTGATGCCACCCACGGTGCGTGGTAATGTGAGGGACCACCACTGCTGTTGGTGGGTGAGCCCAGTGACGATGGTGTAGCAGCCTGATGTTTTAACCCCTCCGTGGGTAGGGGGTTGGTGTCCCGGGCCCATCGATGGTTTGTGAATGGATGCCGCTGGGGTAGGAACAGGGGTATTCAGTGTACTCACTCAGTCCAGAAATAACAACACAGATAGCTTGTAAACCAGAATTCTGAGCACCACTACAGCTTGTAGGGAGCTTGGGTCCATGCCCTTCGTGTTGCTGTTATCCTGCGGCCCTGTCCTTGGCACCTCTGTCTCTGTTGGACCCGTGGGTATTAAACTCTTTGGGTCCCGCTCACCTGTATGGCTAACCGAGTGACCTTGCTCTCACGGTTCACGTGTAGGATTTCTTTGCACTGTATTGGGAAAGTCCTATTCCATCGGTGCACTAGTACCCTGATTTTGGAGCAAGTTAGGGATGACACTTGAAGTCTTCACCCCCGTCAGGTAAATTACCAGAACGCGTGAAGATATTTTCCGGCCTGGGGTCCACGTAGCCCGTCGTGCTCTGGCCCCTGCCTGGTGATAGCTCAAGGCCGCCGGCTGCCCTCCTTGGCTGTCCGTGCCCCTGACACTATCCCCTGCGACTGGGGTTCCAGCTCCTATCAGGCCCAGACCAACGTCTGCCACCTAGTACACAGGAGCTCTCCTCCGTGGCCTTTCCTCACGAGAGTCACCACACACCTCCTCTCCTTTTACTCTCCACTCCTCAGCTCAACTCCTCAGCACAACTGTCCCTTTCCTCACTTCCCCTCACCAACCCACCATGTGGGCGGCCCTATTCCCTTCAGGCCCCCCAATGGTGTGTCTGGTAGGTTAAAGTGGGAAGTGTTCCTAGGATTTTGATTGGCCAAGCTGTTAGCAACACCAAAGGACCAGGATCCGTAACCAAGGAGGGTGGATACTGTGCAGAAGGGCAGATTGCACAATACCCTGTGACGATCTGATAGGCCAGGGCGTCACACCTACCGTCCATAGATTCAGTCAGTTGCTTGATCTGTTTACAATCAACATTGCATGCAACAGCCACCATTGCCTCCCAGACACTGTTCCGAGAGGTGTACTATTTTCCCTCCCTGTAGATCTAACATTTTATGAGGGACTACAGGTTCTCTATGGGGTTCAGATCAGGTGAACAGGGGGGCCATGTCATTATTTTTTCATCTTTTAGACCTTTACTGACCAGCCACGCTGTGGAGTAGTTGGATGCATGTGATGGAGCATTGTCCTGCATGAAAATCATGTTTTTTTTTAACGATACCAACTTCTTCCTGTACCACTGCTTGAAGAAGTTGTCTTCCAGAATCTGGCAGTAGGTCTGGGACTTAAGCTTCACTCTATCTTAGTTACATAGTTACATAGTTACATAGTTACTAAGGTTGAAAAAAGACCTAGGTCCATCTAGTTCAACCTTCCTCCACCAGTTCTACATTTGGTCACAAAGTCATTTATAACCAACAATGTTGTGTGTACTGAGGAAATCATCCGGCCCTTTTTTGAAAGCTGTTATAGTATCTGCCATTACTACCTCTTGTGGTAGGGCATTCCACAGTCTGACTGCTCTAACGGTAAAGAACCCTTTCCTATTTAGCTGTCGGAATCGATTTTCTTCCACTTGCAGTGAGTGCCCCCTGGTTCTTAGTATTGTCTTCGGAAGAAATAAGTCATGTGCCAGTCCTTTATATTGACCACACATGTATTTATACATATAAATGAGATCTCCTCTGAGACGTCTTTTTTCTAAGCTAAACATATCTAACTTTTTCAACCTGTCATCATATGGGAGGCCTTCCATTCCTTGTAGTAGTCTAGTTGCCCGCCTTTGAACTGACTCTAACTTCTGAATGTCCTATCTAAAATGTGGAGCCCAAAACTGAATCCCATATTCCAGATGTGGCCTTACAAGTGATTTATAGAAGGGTAACAATACGTTGGGATCACGGGATATAATCTCTTTTTTATACACCCTAGAATCTTGTTTGATTTTGCAGCTGCTGCTTGACATTGAGTGCTGCTGCTCAGCTTATTTGTAATGAGAATACCCAAGTCCTTCTCCTGTTCTGTAGTCCCGAGTTTACTTCCATTTAATGTATACGCAGTTATAGGATTACTCCGTCCTAGGTGCATTACTTTACATTTATCAACATTAAATCTCATTTGCCAAGTATCTGCCCATTCTGACATCTTATCCAGATCTTTTTGTAATATTATACTATCAAGTTCAGTTTTTAATATCCTACATAGTTTGGTGTCATCAGCAAAGACTGACACTTTACTATCAATCCCATCCACAAGGTCATTAATAAAGAGATTAAAAAGAATTGGTCCTAGCACAGATCCCTGCGGCACCCCACTGCTGACTATAGCCCATTTAGAGAATGTTCCATTTATGACTACTCTTTGTTTTCTATCTTTTAGCCAATTCCTTACCCAGTTGCATATAGTTTCCCCTAGTCCTTGCTTCTGGAGCTTTAGTGTAAGGCTATTATGTGGTACAGTATCAAATGCCTTTGTAAAGTCGAAATAAATCACATCAGCTGCATTACCAATATCCAGGTTTGCACTTACCCCCTCATAGAACCCCAACAGGTTGGTTAGACACGATTTATCTTTCATGAATCCATGCTGTCTGTCAGTTATTATATTATTTTCTGCAACATATTTTTGCATGTCATCCCTTAAAATGCCCTCAAAAACTTTGCATACTACTGATGTCAAGCTTACTGGACGGTAGTTGCCTGGATCTACCATCTTACCTTTCTTAAATATCGGTGCCACATCAGCATTCCTCCAATCCTGAGGCACCAACCCTGTTACAAGCGAGTCTAAAAAGATAAGATACAGCGGTCTGTCAATTACGGAGCTCAATTCCCTCAATATTCGTGGATGAATGCCATCTGGCCCTGGGGATTTGTCAATGTTTCATTTACTCAGACGTAGGCGTACTTCTTCTTGTGTTAAATTAATTATATCGGGTGGTGAACTTTGATTTTTCACTTGTTGAATGATGCCTGGTACAGTCAGTTCCTTGGTGAACACAGTAGAGAAATGCCTATTTAATATCTCAGTCTTTTGTTTGTCCTCTATAACTAACTTGTTATTATATTTTAAGGGGCCAATACTATCCTTTGTTTTCCTTTTGGCATTAATGTATTTATAAAAGATTTTGGGATTTATTTTAATGTCATTGGCGATTTTTGTTTCAGTAGCTAGTTTTGCTTGTTTGATTTCTTTTTTGCATTGCCTATTGATATCTTTATACTCCTGAAATGCTATTTCTGTATTCTCAGCCTTCAAGATTTTAAACGCTCTTTGTTTTTGTTTTATTATACTTTGTACAGTCTTATTTATCCATAGTGGTTTCTTTTTATTCCGGGACGTTTTATTACCAGAGGGTATAAGTTTTTTACAGGACTCTAGCAGTATATCCTTAAACTTTCCCCATTTATGTTCAGTATCCCCAGTTACCATGATTTTGTCCCAATCTACACATTTAAGCTCTTCCCTTAATTTGTTGAAATCAGCTTTCCTAAAATTCCAGGTTTTAGCATTTCCCCTTTGAAATGTTTTATTGAATATTACGTTGAAGCTTACCATATTATGATTGCTGGTGCCCAAGTGCTCCCGGACCTGTAGATCTGAAATTGTATCCGGTCTATTTGACAGGACCAAATCTAGCAAATTATCTCCCCTCGTCGGTTCATCTACCATCTGAGAGAGGTAATTGTCTTGAATGGTAGATAAGAATTTACAGCTTTTAGCACAACTAGAAGATTCTATATCCCACTGTATGTCTGGATAGTTGAAATCCCCCATAATAAGAACCCGACTATTATTATTAGCTGCCTTTTCAATTTGTTCCAGCATTTCACCCTCTATTTGTTCAGGTATGTTAGGAGGCTTATAGCAAACTCCAATTAGCATTTTTCCATTATTCCCCTCCCCATGTACATTTACCCATACTGACTCTACATTGTTGCAGTTCCCCCCAATGTCATCATTCAACACAGGTTTTAGGTTAGATTTGATAAATATACACACCCCACTACCTTTTGTCTTTCCTGTCCCTCCTAAATTTACTATAACCCTGTATGTTTGTCACCCAGTCATGGCTTTCATCCAGCCAGGTTTCCGTAATGCCGACCACATCATAATCCATGGTTGACATAAGAGTCTCCAATTCATTCATTTTGTTTGCAAGACTTCTTGCATTTGCCAGTAGACATTTAATCCTATTAACACCTTTATTACTCCTAGCCTCCCTACGTTCCTTGCATGTCCCATCCCCTCCTAATCCTTCATTGACCCCTACCATCTCACTGTCTCTATCTGCTCTGTCTATCCCCTTTTTTTCTCCACTACCCTCCCTCCCCCCAGATCCTAGTTTAAAAGCTCCTCCATCCCTCTGACCATTTTCTCCCCAAGCACAGCTGCACCTTCCCCATCGAGGTGCAGCCCGTCCCTACCGTAGAGCCTGTAGCCGACTGAGAAGTCAGCCCAGTTCTCCATGAACCCGAACCCTTCCTTCCTGCACCAATTTCTAAGCCACGTATTTATCTCCCTAAGCTCCCGCTGTCTTTCTAGTGACGCTCGTGGCACCGGTAGTATTTCTGAAAACACCACCTTGGAGGTCCTGGACTTCAGCTTCTCTCCTAGTTCCCTGTAATCATTTTTAAGGACCTTCCACCTGCCTCTAACTTTGTCATTAGTACCAATGTGCACCATGACCGCTGGGTTTTCTTCAGCCCCACCCAGCAATCTGTCTATCCGATCCGCAATATGCCAAACCCGAAAACCCGATAACCCGAAAAGTTAACACAAGTTCATCTTTGATGATACCAGCCCATACCAGTACCCCACCTTCATCTTGCTGGCATCTGAGTCGGAGTGAAGCTCTCTGCCCTTTACTGATCAGCCTCTGGCCCATCCATCTGGCCCATCGAGAGTCACTCTCATTTCATCAGTCCATAAAACCTTTGAAAAATCAGTCTTAAGTTATTTCTTGGCCCAGTCTTGACGTTTTATCTTATGTTTCTTGTTCAAAGGTGGTGGTTTTTCAGCCTTCCTTATGTTGATGTCCCTGATTATGTCACGCCTTGTGCTTTTTGATACTCTAGTAACGTTACAGCTCTGAAATATGGCCAAACTTGTGGCAAATGGCATCTTGGCAGCTTCACGCTTGATTTTCCTCAATTCATGGGCAATTATTTTGCGCCTTTTTTGCCCAACACGCTTCTTGCGACTCTGTTGGCTATTTGCCATGAAACGCTTGATTGTTCGGTGATCACGCTTTAAAAGTTTTGCAATTTCAAGATTGCTGCATCCCTCTGCAAGACATTTCACAATTTTGGACTTTTCAGAGCCCGTCAAATCTCTCCTCTGACCCATTTTGCCAAAGGAAAGGAAGGTGCCTAATAAGTATGCACCCTTTATATAGGGTGTTGATGTCATTACACCACACCCCTCCTCATTACAGAGATGCACATCACCTGATTTACTTAATTGGTAGTTGGCTCTCAAGCCTATACAGCTTGAAGTAGGACAACATGTATAAAAGTATCATGTGATCAAAATACTCATTTGCCGAATAAGTCTGCACGCAGTGTATTTGATGTATGTATTGTATTTTTGTTGCCTGTATTGGGTATCTGATGTCTAAATTGTGTATTTGATGTCTGTATTGTGTATTTGTCTGTATTGTGTATTTGCTGTCTATATTGTCTTTGTTGTGTGCATTGTGTGCTTGATGTTTGCATTGTGTATTTGATGTCGGCATTGTGTATTTGATGTTTCTATTGTAAATGTAAGGCTTGTATTGTATATTTTCTTTCCATTGTGTATTTGATGTACAGTATATACAGTATGTATATATGTTCTTGATGTCTATATTGCGTATTTGTTTGCATTGTGCATTTGTCATGCGCATTGTGCATTTGATGTATGTTTGTATTTTTATGTGTCTTTTGTAATTTTATGTATGTATTGTGTTTTTGTCTAATTTGTGTATTGGATGTGTGTATTGTGTATTGGATGTCTGTATTAGTAATTTGTTGTCTGTATTGTGTATTTAATGTCAGTATTGTGTATTTTTCTGTATTATGTATTTGTTGTCTGTATTGTGTATGTGATTTATGTATTGTGCTTTTTATGTCTCTATTGTCCATTTGTTGTGCGGGTGTGGATAAGTGATGATGAAAGCCATGCCGTCATCAATGTATGTTGCCATCAGGGACACTCTAGGTGGACATTTTTCAATTGAGTTACCAAAATTAACATAGTGCTCAGTGCCAATATCTGCAGCAGGACATTGCATGACGAGGCAGTTTGTATTGAAAACGTACAACTCTGATTCAGTGTGGCTCCATCACGGGAGCCACATTACCGTGTGGAAGAATTGCCTGGAAATCTACTTCAGTGTTATGTTAAGAAAACTTGATGGCGAGTACAGCTAAAGGAATTTGATATATTGCTGGAAGATGCACCCCTAGGTCAGTAAGCACTCAACAAGCTACTAGGAAGGAGCTAATGGTTGATGAGCAAATCTCATGATGTGCCAGGATGAAAGCCCTTAGGATGTCTTAGTGCTGAAATTGCTGGTTGAAAGGGAAGAACATAAGCTTCGAAGAAATCATAAAGTTCGGAACTTGGAATGTACGAACCATGAACCAAGGCAAACTTTCTTGGAATGGGTGGAAATGCTATTGTTCTAAGATCAGTTCTGGCAAAATATTTCTCTGAATCATAAAATTATTCCTGTTGATTCTTCTTTAAGAAACTCTGTCAAGCAGAACAGAATTATTATATTGGCACCATGAGCTTGTAGCCAGAAAATTAACTCTTTAAGATTGGCAACATCTACTAAGTTCTTTCCGGCTAGCTATATGGACCATAAAAATCTTGGTTTTCTTCAGTCATCCATAACGCAAAATCTCTGTTAAGCTTAAAGGGAAGGTATCCTATAATTTATTTATTTAATTTTTTGTAGCCCAAATCAGCAAACAATACTTCTTTAATTGTTTAACAACTATTACTAACAAATATTAAAACTTTTAAATATGTAAAATAAAACTTTAAAAAAAAAATACTTAGAATTACCAGTAGGGGAGCATCTTCCAGGGTAAACAGCAAAAAGCTATAGGAATCCTTAGTAGAATTACAATAGCTGCAAATTTGGGCAGTCACTAGATGACATGCCTATTTTCCTCCCCTTTTGGGTGTTACACTGCACCCAAAAGGGAGGTGGTATATTTCATAGTAATGTGTCGCCATTTTATGGGTGACTGTATATGCATTGTACAGCTCCACCCAGAAGTAAAGTTTTTGTCAGACAGGAGCAGCGGTGATACAGTAACTTGCAGCAATGGAGGAGAATGATCGTTGGCTGATGGAGAAGATCCAGCGTGGGTCAGTGGAGATATTTACTTCCGCTTTCAGATCCTGGCTGTAGGAGAAAAATGCAGCCCAGCACAAAGCGTGGGCTAGGGAAAAATGGCTGCTGAACACACCCACGGCTGTGAATTGGGATGTCCACATAGGCGTTACCATTTCACAGCGGGAGGAGTTGTCATACAATTAATGGGGTCGGGACCCAACCACTATCGGCTATGTACATGAGGTGCTGTATATCGAGCCTGCACTGTCGTGCTAGATTCTGTAATGTAAAATGGCAGCCCCCATTGTCCAGCTTTCCAGGATTATGAAAACTGAAATACATCTTTATTTTAAGCAAGACAACATTATAACTGCATGTTATCTTACAACTAATCATTGCTTGGATTATATACATTCATGATACCTTACCTTTGAAAAGTCAGTCTTTCTCTTATGGTTTGACTTTACCTTACCTACTATCCTACATAAAAAAACTGCAAGGCTCACGCCTTATGGAGATCCACTGATCCATATGATGCTTCTGAAGATGTGCTTTTATGTCTACTAGAAGCTGAATGTATTATTGCTTCCATCTCTTTTTATTACAATTCTCCACAAAAAGAACATTCTCTAGTCTTACATGTGCTACACCAGAAAAAGTATCTTGGGGCAATTCTTCTCTTTTTTCGAGACACCCACGTGTTAAGAAAAGAGTTCAGCAATTTCTTTATTTATATTGATGGCAAAATGAAGAGATGTCAAAGAGATTATGGCATCTTGTCTCTGATGTGCACAGTTCCAATCCTCTCATATGGTACCTTTGAGTTCTCTTCAGCCTCTTTATGCTCCTTAAAAGCCCTGGGCTGAAATTTGTATGGACCTTGTTACAGATCTTCCTGAATTGTAAAATTCACTAACATCTGGGTCGTAGTGGATCATATCTCTAAGATATCTTGGTTTTGTTCCAATATTAGGACTTCCATCAGCTCCACAGTGGGCTCAGGTGTATTTTAGAAATTATTAGGCTATGTGCCCACGCTGCGGAAAATGCGCGGAATTTGCCGCGGATTTTTTGCGGAAATTCCGCGGATTTTTCAAAAATCTGCAGCACAGCTACTCCCCAGCCATTTCTATGGCATTTGGGAACTGCTGTGCCCACGCTGTGGATTTTTCCGCAGCGGAAATAATGCGGATTTCCCTGCGGAAAAATCAGCAGCATGTCAATTATTCTTGTGGATTTCTCCGCAGGGTCCCATGTACTTACCTGCCTCACCGGAGTCACTTTCTCCATCCAGTGTACAGGAGCGCGGTGAATCCAGGTACAGGAAGGAAGAGGTGGGCGGGGCCTGCATGAGCTCCAGTCATGTGACAGCCGGAGCTAGTTCAGGCCCGCCCACCTTCTCCTGCAGACGCTGACAGAGTGACACGGCCACCGGAAAGCGAGGTGCTGCATGATGGAGGTGAGTATGAACTTCCCCGATCACTGCAGCACTTGTTCTGCATTGAGGATGCAGTGCCGAAGCCATGGTACTGTATCCTCAATGCAGAATGCACACACCATATCCGCAGGACATTCTGCAGCATGGAAACAGACAGAAGTTGTGGTGCGGTTTCCTGGGAGCTCCTGCGGAATGTCCTGCGGATATATCCGCAGGACACTGTCCCTGTGGGCACATAGCCTTACGGTTCTACGCTCACCTGCCTGACTGTTCTGTGCAATTTTTTTTAAAATTTCTGCAGTTTCCTCTGCTAGAATCTTCAAGAATCCTGCTATTACTCTGCTTATTCCGCCAAAATAATGGGTAAACTGAAAGAATCAATAAGGGTGTGGAAAAGTATCTATAAATATGTTTTCCAATTTTCATCAAGATGATTGTACAGAATTGCATTATTGGTCTGAATTTGTCATCAATTCAATTTTAGTCTTCTTGGAATCCCCCTTTGTCAACATGTATGAGCAAAGGTGTTGTCTTTCCCTGCCAAATCCATAAAAAAGTCAACTTACTGAAGTGAACCGCATCTATCAGGACATTGATAACATCTTTACTAAGATGCAATCTGATTTGGTTAAAGCAAACAAAAGTGCTGATAGACACCGTTAGATCGTGCATTGGTCCATCTTAGATTATTCAGCAAATAGTAACTTTCTGTCTGAGGATTAATAGGAAAGGGTACTGCTAGAGCAGTCAAACTATGGAATAATCTACCTGAAGAGGTAGCAATTGCAGATATTATGACTAGAGATGAGCGAACTGGTCCCGGTTCGGCTCGAGGCCGGTTCGCCGAACGGGGGTCCCGTTCGAGTTCGGTTCGTCGAACGTTCGACGAACCGAACTCGAACGTATAGGCTAGAATGGGAGGCAATCACAAACACATAAAAATGCATGATAAATGTACACAAACAGTTAATAAACATTGTCATAACACTTACCGGTCCTCGCGATCCCTTCTGCACTCTGTCTCCTGCCGCTATTCCATCCGATGATCGCTGAATCCTCCCGGTGACCTGCACTGCCAGCAGAGATGCAGGACCTATCGTGACGTCAAAACAGCCATGTGACCAGTCACGTGGCTATTATCTCATTGGCTACAGACTGGTCACATGACTATGACACCATGTAGGACCTGTGAGTGCATCTCTCCGGTACACGGTGCACATATGTGTATCGCCGTGTACCTGCGACATGCTCTAGCACACGGTCGACTCCCCGTTCCGTTAGGGACCGGCTGACACAGCCGGTCATTAACGGAGATCACCGTTGCCATAGCAACGCAGTTAGCGGTGACGTCACCGCTAACCGCGGCTCCGAGAGCACCGTTGCTATGGTAACGCGTCTGTCAGCGTTACCGCTAGCAGCCAGCACTGATCACTCACGGAGTGAAGGCTGCACGCTGCTTCCCGATTGTAGTGATGATTGTAGTGAGGATGGAGGTTCCCCAGCCCCAAGTGATGAGCTGGTGCACCTCATCCTCATTACAATCGTCACTACTACTACACTAGTGATGATTGTAGTGAGGATGGAGGTTCCCCAGCCCCAAGTGATGAGCTGGTGAATCTCATCCTCACTACAATCGTCACTACTACTACACTAGAAAGAAAGAAGACAGAAGAGCAGGATCGTGGAGGGCTGACAGGGGGTAATAAAGATGGAGTCTCTAATGTGTCTGTGTATTTATTTCTATTAAAGTATTTTTTCTCTGTGTGGTGTCTTTTTTTTAACCCTTTATTGGAGATTCTTAATGGCCGGGTCAAACGTGCCTGACATTAAGAATCTCTGGCTTAATACTGGCTAGTAAAACAAAGCCAGTATTAACTCATGATTACCCAACAAGCCACCCGGCTCCAGGGCTGTTGGAAGAGTTGGATACAGCGCCAGATGATGGCGCTTCTATGAGAGCGCCATTTTCTGGGACGGCTGCGGACTGAAATCCGCAGCAGAGGCGCCCACAAACCTCGGGCTAACCTGTGCTGCGGATTCCAATCCCCAGCTGCCTAGTTGTACCCGGCTGGACACAAAAATGGGGCGAAGCCCACGTCATTTGTTTTTTAATTATTTCATGAAATAAGTGAAATAATTAAAAAAAACGGGCTTCCCTATATTTTTGGTTCCCAGCCGGGTACAAATAGGCAACTGGGGGTTGGAGGCAGCCCGTGGCTGCCAGCTGTACCTGGCTAGCATACAAAAATATGGCGAAGCCCACGTCATTTTTTTGGTTGGCAAAAAACTTCTGCATACAGTCCTGGATGGAGTATGCTGAGCCTTGTAGTTCTGCAGCTGCTGTCTGCTCTTCTCCATACAGACAGACAGCAGCTGCAGAACTACAAGGCTCAGCATACTCCATCCAGGACTGTATGCAGAAGTTTTTTGCCCCCTGAAAAAATTATGTGGGCTTCGCCATATTTTTGTATGCTAGCCAGGTACAGCAGGCAGGTACGGCTGCCCCTCACCCCCAGTTGCCTATTTGTACCCGGCTGGGAACCAAAAATAAAGGGAAGCCCTTTTTTTATTATTTCATGAATTTCATGAAATAATTAGAAAACAAATGACGTAGGCTTTGCCCCATTTTTGTGTCCAGCCAGGTACAACTAGGCAGCTGGGGATTGGAATCCGCACCACAGGTTGGCCTGAGCTTTCTGGGCCCCACTGCTGAGAATTGCAGTCTGCAGCCGCCTCAGAAAATGGCATTTTCATAGAAGCGCCATCTTCTGGCACTGTATCCAACTCTTCCAGCACCTGCCTGCTATACCTGGCTAGCATACAAAAATATGGCGAAGCTCACGTCCTTTTTTTGTAGTTTTTTGGCAAAAAAAATAAAAAATGCTTCCCTGGATTTTACATTGCCAGTGAAGGTAACACCAAGCAGTGGGGGTTAGCAGCCAGTAGCTGCTTGGATTACCCTTAGCTAGCAATACAAAAAATGCAGCGGGAGCCCATATATATTTTTTTTAATTATTTATTTAAATAACTAAAAATAAAATGGGCTTCCCTGTATTTTGATTGCTGGACATCACAGTGCTGTAAAAATAAATCTTTAAAAAAATGACGTAGCGCTCCGCGGTATTTTTAATTCTCAGCGCAGATAAAGCAGACAGCTATGGGTTGCCACCCCCATCTGCCTGCCGTTACCTTGGTTGTCAATCAAAATACAGGGAAGCCCATTAATTTTTTCTATTTAAAAAATAGTTAAAAAAAAAAATGACGTTGGGTCCCCCCATTTTTGATAGCCAGCTAGGGTAAAGCAGACGGCTGTAGCCTGAAAACCACAGCTGGCAGCTTTACCGTGGTTGGGGATCCAATGTGGAGGTCCCCTCAGGCTCTTTTTTATAATTATTTTATAAATATTAATAATTACACAATAAAAGTAGGGTCCCCCCCAAATTGGATCACCAGCCAAGGTAAAGCGGACAGCTGTGGTCTGGTATTCTCAGGGTGGGAAGGTCCATAGTTATTGGGCCTTCACAGCCTAAAAATAGCAGGCTGCAGGCACCCCAGACGTGGCGCATCCACTAGATGCGCCAATCCTGGCGCTTCACCCCAGCTCACCCGTGCCCTGGTGCAGTGGCAAATGGGGTAATAAATCGGGTTGATACTAGCTGTAAAGTCACCTGAGATCAAGCCCAGCAGTAGAGTTGAGCGCGGTTCGCGGTTCGAGGTTCTCCAGTTCTAAGCTCGAGTGATTTTTGGGGCTGTTCGAGATCGAACTAGAACTCGAGCTTTTTGCAAAAGCTCGATAGTTCTAGATACGTTCGAGAACGGTTCTAGCAGCAAAAAGCAGGGCTTTTTACAGCTACAGTGAGCAGGAGCCATCGCTGGCAGCCTGCCAGAAGCTGGTAACCAAGATAAACATCGGGTATCCAAGCAAAGCGCTTTGGTTAGTAACCCGATGTTTATCTTAGTTACGTTCAGGAAGCCCACACTTCCCCGCTCAGCTCGCTCCGCCCCCTCCTGCCCGCGGCATGTATTGTACACACGTACACACACACACACACCCCCCCACCTCCCCCACCCTCTCCTCCCCTGCTCGGCTTACCTGCGGTGATGAAGTCCCGCCATCCCGACCTCAGCGCTGTTACTGTCCTCCATGGCCGCCGCTTGTCACATCACCTCTCGCTTCCGACCCGAGACTGACTAGCGGTGACGTCACGGACCTCTCGCGATACTTGAGGGGAAGGCGCCGGTCATTGAACTCAGTGACAGGGGCTGTCGGCAGTGCTGGAGATCAGCACAGGTAAGGTACCTCGCTGACAGCAGCACTTGTCATCCCCCTGCAGTGACCTGGGCTGACCCATTGATGTTAGCTCAGGTCACTGCACTGCTCTCCCAGTCAATGGGGAACATCCTGCTCTTCATTGACTGGGACAGTGTGGATCGTCATGGCAACCCCTTGGATTACAGCAGACCTGGATTTGTTTTTCAATCTAATAAATTGATTAAAGAGGGAATGTTTTGGGGAGTGTTTTTTCAAATAAAAATGTGTTTGTCGTCTATTTTTTTTTATTACTGACTGGGTTGGTGATGTCGGGTATCTGATAGACGCCTGACCTCACCAACCCCAGGGCTTGATGTCAGGTGACATTACACATCTGGTATTAACCCCATATATTACCCCGTTTGCCACCGCACCAGGGCGCGGGATGAGATGGGGCGAAGCACCAGGATTGGCGCATCTAATGGATGCGCCACTTCTGGGGCGGCTGCGGCCTGCTATTTTTAGGCTGGGGAGAGTCCAATAACCATGGACCTCCCTAGTCTGAGAATATCAGGCCCCAGCTGTCTGCTTTACCTTGGCTGGTGATCCAGTTTTGGGGGACCCCTACGTGTTTTTTTTTTAAATTATTTATTTAATTTAAAATAACAGCGTGGGGTGCCCTCAGTTTTGGATTACCAGCCAAGGTGAGGTTGCCAGCTGTGGTCTGCAGGCTGCAGCCGTCTGCTTTACCCTAGCTGGCTACAAAACTAGGGGGAACCCTACGTCATTTTTTTTTCATTTTTTTGGCTAAATACAAAGCTAAGCACCCCTTAGTGCCACATGAAAGGCACCAAAGGGTGCTCCACTTTTTCTCCACTTTTTCTCCACTTTTTCTCCATTTTTTCTCCACTTTTTCTCCACTTTTTCTCCACTTTTTCTCCACTTTTTCTCCACTTTTTCTCCACTTTTTTTCTCCACTTTTTCTCCACTTTTGCTCCACTTTTTCTCCATTTTTTCTCCACTTTTTCGCCACTTTTTTTCCACTTTTTTTCCATTTTTTCTCCACTTTTTCTCCACTTTTTCTCCACTTTTTCTCCACTTTTTCTCCATTTTTTTCTCCACATTTTCTCCACTTTTTCTCCATTTTTTTCTCCACTTTTTCTCCACTTTTTCTACATTTTTTTCTCCACTTTTTCTCCACTTTTTCTCCACTTTTTCTCCACTTTTTTCTCCACTTTTTCTCCAGTTTTTCTCCACTTTTTTTCCATTTTTTCTCCACTTTTTCTCCACTTTTTCTCCACTTTTTTCTCCACTTTTTCTCCACTTTTTCTCCACTTTTTCTCCACTTTTTCTCTACTTTTTCTACATTTTTTTCCTCCACTTTTTCTCCACTTTTTCTCCACTTTTTCTCCACTTTTTCTCCATTTTTTCTCCACTTTTTCTCCATTTTTTCTCCACTTTTTCGCCACTTTTTCTCCACTTTTTCTCCACGTTTTCTCCACTTTTTTCTCCACTTTTTCTCCACTTTTTCTCCACTTTTTCTCCACTTTTTCTCCATTTTTTCTCCACTTTTTCTCCACTTTTTCTCCATTTTTTTCTCCACTTTTTCTCCACTTTTTCTACATTTTTTTCTCCACTTTTTCTCCACTTTTTCTCCACTTTTTTCTCCACTTTTTCTCCACTTTTTCTCCACTTTTTCTCCACTTTTTCTCTACTTTTTCTACATTTTTTTCCTCCACTTTTTCTCCACTTTTTCTCCACTTTTTCTCCACTTTTTCTCCATTTTTTCTCCACTTTTTCTCCATTTTTTCTCCACTTTTTCGCCACTTTTTTTCCACTTTTTTTCCATTTTTTCTCCACTTTTTCTCCACGTTTTCTCCACTTTTTTCTCCACTTTTTCTCCACTTTTTCTCCACTTTTTCTCCACTTTTTCTCCATTTTTTTCTCCACTTTTTCTCCACTTTTTCTCCATTTTTTTCTCCACTTTTTCTCCACTTTTTCTACATTTTTTTCTCCACTTTTTCTCCACTTTTTCTCCACTTTTTCTCCACTTTTTCTCCACTTTTTCTCCACTTTTTTCTCCACTTTTTCTCCAGTGTTTCTCCACTTTTTTTCCATTTTTTCTCCACTTTTTCTCCACTTTTTCTCCACTTTTTTCTCCACTTTTTCTCCACTTTTTCTCCACTTTTTCTCCACTTTTTCTCTACTTTTTCTACATTTTTTTCCTCCACTTTTTCTCCACTTTTTCTCCACTTTTTCTCCATTTTTTTTCTCCACTTTTTCTCCAATTTTTCTCCACTTTTTCTCCACTTTTTCTCCACTTTTTCTCCACTTTTTCTCCACTTTTTCTCCATTTTTTTTCTCCAATTTTTCTCCATTTTTTCTCCACTTTTTCTCCACTTTTTATCCACTTTTTCTCCACTTTTTCTCCACTTTTTCTCCACTTTTTCTCCATTTTTTTCTCCACTTTTTCTCCACTTTTTCTACATTTTTTTCTCCACTTTTTCTCCACTTTTTCTCCACTTTTTTTCCATTTTTTCTCCACTTTTTCTCCACTTTTTCTCAACTTTTTTCTCCACTTTTTTTTCACTTTTTCTCCACTTTTTCTCCACTTTTTTTCTACTTTTTTCCATTTTTTTCTCCACTTTTTCTCTACTTTTTCTCCACTTTTTCTCCACTTTTTCTCCACTTTTTCTCCATTTTTTTCTCCACTTTTTCTCCATTTTTTTCTCCACTTTTTCTCCATTTTTTTTCTCCACTTTTTCTCCACTTTTTCTCCACTTTTCTCCACTTTTTCTACATTTTTTTCTCCACTTTTTCTCCATTTTTTTCTCCACTTTTTCTCCACTTTCTCTACATTTTTTTCTCCACTTTTTCTACATTTTTTTCTCCACTTTTTCTCCACTTTTTCTCCATTTTTTTCTCCACTTTTTCTCCACTTTTTCTCCACTTTTTCTCCACTTTTTCTCCACTTTTTTTCCATTTTTTTTCCATTTTTTTCTCCACTTTTTCCTCTGTTCTTTTTCTATGGTCGGTCTACCCTTTAGCTCTGCCATGCATACTGTAGCTCTACACCTACTGCACATGTTACTTTATGATTGACATCTCTTTCGTACCAGAGCTGTCTAAGCCTACTCTGACCCCATATTTGTCATTACCATATTGTCCTTGTACTGTATTATGACATTTGTATCATGTGTTTCATTTCTTGCTGTGTGCTGCTGCATCCCAATTGTACCTCTACATTGTTCTAGTTTATGTTATTGTTCTCTCACTCTTATGTGATACTGATTATTGTCATTTTTCATGATTACATGCAGATAAGTCCAATCTGACGAAGGCTCAGGCCGAAACGTCATTTGTAACTTGTTTTGCACAAAAACATATATGCTTATGAAAAAAAAATTTTCTTAATACGGACCAATAAAGAGTGATTTTGCATTACTATCCGTTGTGACTTACTGACTTAGTCTGGGAGATTTAGAGTGCCGAGGTTACTCACTAATTTTATCTATTATTACCTCTGAGCACCTATATACCAGTGAGCAGAGCTTCCTCTACAGTAGTTCTCCTGATTAGGCATGCCCTTACCTCATGAGCAGGGCATTGCAGCTTTGGTAGCAACCATTACAACATGGACTCTGCTGCTGTGGACCCGGGGAGAGTGAGTGCAGATTCATTGCACCCACACTCCTCACATGAAGGGTCCGCACTCCTAGAAAATGGGGGATACGTTCCCTGAGTGTCTCCCCCCATATTCTAGACGGTCCAGAGTCGTCGTGGGACCCCTTTATTTTTTTTCTTACAATAAATTGGTGAAAGAGGAAATGTTTTGGGGACTGTTTTTTCAAATAAATTTCTTTTGTCGATTTTTTGTTTTTGTTAGTACTGACAGTTTATGATGTTGGGTATCTAATAGACGCCATGACATCACAAACTGCTGGGCTTGATCTCAGGTGACTTTACAGCTAGTATCAACCCGATTTATTACCCCGTTTGCCACTGCACCAGGGCACGGGATGAGCTGGGGTGAAGCGCCAGGATTGGCGCATCTAGTGGATGTGCCACGTCTGGGGTGCCTGCGGCCTGCTATTTTTAGGCTGTGAAGGCCCAATATCTATGGACCTTTCCACCCTGAGAATACCAGACCACAGCTGTCCGCTTTACCTTGGCTGGTGATCCAATTTGGGGGGGACCCTACTTTTATTGTGTAATTATTAATATTTATAAAATAATTATAAAAAAGAGCCTGAGGGGACCTCCACATTGGATCCCCAACCACGGTAAAGCTGCCAGCTGTGGTTTTCAGGCTACAGCCGTCTGCTTTACCCTAGCTGGCTATCAAAAATGGGGGGACCCAACGTCATTTTTTTTTAACTATTTTTTAAATAGAAAAAATTAATGGGCTTCCCTGTATTTTGATTGCCAACCAAGGTAACGGCAGGCAGATGGGGGTGGCAACCCATAGCTGTCTGCTTTATCTGCACTGAGAATCAAAAATACCGCGGAGCGCTACGTCATTTTTTTAAAGATTTATTTTTACAGCACTGTGATGTCCAGCAATCAAAATACAGGGAAGCCCATTTTATTTTTAGTTATTTAAATAAATAATTAAAAAAAATATATATGGGCTCTCGCTGCATTTTTTGTATTGCTAGCTAAGGGTAATCCAAGCAGCTACTGGCTGCTAACCCCCACTGATTGGTGTTACCTTCACTGGCAATGGAAAATCCAGGGAAGCATTTTTTATTTTTTTTGCCAAAAAACTACAAACAAAGGACGTGAGCTTCGCCATATTTTTGTATGCTAGCCAGGTACAGCAGGCAGCCACGGGCTGCCTCCAACCCCCAGTTGCCTATTTGTACCCGGCTGGGAACCAAAAATATAGGGAAGCACGTTTTTTTTTAATTATTTCACTTATTTCATGAAATAATTAAAAAACAAATGACGTGGGCTTCGGCCCATTTTTGTGTCCAGCCGGGTACAACTAGGCAGCTGGGGATTGGAATCCGCAGCACAGGTTAGCCCGAGGTTTCTGGGCGCCTCTGCTGCGAATTTCAGTCCGCAGCCGTCCCAGAAAATGGCGCTCTCATAGAAGCGCCATCATCTGGCGCTGCATCCAACTCTTCCAACAGCCCTGGAGCCGGGTGGCTTGTTGGGTAATCATGAGTTAATACTGGCTTTGTTTTACTAGCCAGTATTAAGCCAGAGATTCTTAATGTCAGGCACGTTTGACCCGGCCATTAAGAATCTCCAATAAAGGGTTAAAAAAAAACACCACACAGAGAAAAAATACTTTAATAGAAATAAATACACAGACACATTAGAGACTCCATCTTTATTACCCCCTGTCAGCCCTCCACGATCCTTCTCTTCTGTCTTCTTTCTTTCTAGTGTAGTAGTAGTGACGATTGTAGTGAGGAAGGATGAGATTCACCAGCTCATCACTTGGGGCTGGGGAACCTCCATCCTCACTACAATCCTCACTAGTGTAGTAGTAGTGACGATTGTAGTGAGGAAGGATGAGATTCACCAGCTCATCACTTGGGGCTGGGGAACCTCCATCCTCACTACAATCATCACTACAATCGGGAAGCAGCATGCAGCCTTCACTCCGTGAGTGATCAGTGCTGGCTGTCAGCGATAACAGCGGTAACGCTGACAGACGCGTTACCATAGCAACGGTGCTCTCGGAGCCGCGGTTAGCGGTGATATCACCGCTAACTGCGTTGCTATGGCAACGGTGATCTCCTTTAATGACCGGCTGTGTCAGCCGGTCCCTAACGGAACGGGGAGTCGACCGTGTGCTAGGGCATGTCGCCGGTACACGGCGATACACATATGTGCACCGTGTACCGGAGAGATGCACTCGCAGGTCCTACATGACGTGTCATAGTCAAGTGACCAGTCTGTAGCCAATGAGATAATAGCCACGTGACTGGTCACATGGCTATTTTGACGTCACGATAGGTCCTGCATCTCTGCTGGCAGTGCCATCACTGGGAAGATTCAGCGATCATCGGATGGAATAGCGGCAGGAGACAGAGTGCAGAAGGGATCGCGAGGACCGGTAAGTGTTATGGCAATGTTTATTAACTGTTTGTGTACATTTATCATGCATTTTTATGTGTTTGTGATTGCCTCCCATTATAGCCTATACGTTCGAGTTCGGTTCGTCGAACGTTCGACGAACCGAACTCGAACGGGACCCCCGTTCGGCGAGCCGACCTCGAGCCGAACCGGGACCGGTTCGCTTATCTCTACCCAGCAGTTTGTGATGTCATGGCGTCTATTAGATACCCAACATCATAAACTGTCAGTACTAACAAAAACAAAAAATCGACAAAAGAAATTTATTTGAAAAAACAGTCCCCAAAACATTTCCTCTTTCACCAATTTATTGTAAGAAAAAAAATAAAGGGGTCCCACGACGACTCTGGACCATCTAGAATATGGGGGGGAGACACTCAGGGAACGTATCCCCCATTTTCTAGGAGTGCGGACCCTTCATGTGAGGAGTGTGGGTGCAATGAATCTGCACTCACTCTCCCCGGGTCCACAGCAGCAGAGTCCATGTCGTAATGGTTGCTACCAAAGCTGCAATGCCCTGCTCATGAGGTAAGGGCATGCCTAATCAGGAGAACTACTGTAGAGGAAGCTCTGCTCACTGGTATATAGGTGCTCAGAGGTAATAATAGATAAAATTAGTGAGTAACCTCGGCACTCTATATCTCCCAGACTAAGTCAGTAAGTCACAATGGATAGTAATGCAAAATCACTCTTTATTGGTCCGTATTAAGAAAAATTTTTTTTCATAAGCATATATGTTTTTGTCCAAAACAAGTTACAAATGACGTTTCGGCCTGAGCCTTCATCAGATTGGACTTATCTGCATGTAATCATGAAAAATGACAATAATCAGTATCACATAAGAGTGAGAGAACAATAACATAAACTCGAACAATGTAGAGGTACAATTGGGATGCAGCAAAAAAATTGCAACACAGCAAGAAATGAAACACATGATACAAATGTCATAATACAGTACAAGGACAATATAGTAATGACAAATATGGGGTCAGAGTAGGCTTAGACAGCTCTGGTACGAAAGAGATGTCAATCATAAAGTAACATGTGCAGTAGGTGTAGAGCTACAGTATGCATGGCAGAGCTAATGGGTAGACCGACCATAGAAAAAGAACGGAGAAAAAGTGGAGAAAAAGTGGAGAAAAAGTGGAGAAAAAGTGGAGAAAAAGTGAAGAATAAGTGGAGAATAAGTGGAGAATAAGTGGAGAATAAGTGGAGAATAAGTGGAGAAAAAGTGGAGAAAAAAATTCTCCACTTTTTCTCCACTGTTTCTCCACTTTTTCTCCATTTATTCTCCACTTTTTCTCCACTGTTTCTCCATTTTGTTTCTCCACTTTTTCTCCACTTTTTCTCCACTTTTTCTCCACTGTTTCTCCATTTTTTCTCCCCTTTTTCTCCACTGTTTCTCCACTGTTTCTCCATTTTTTCTCCATTTTTTTCTCCACTTTTTCTCCACTTTTTCTCCACTTTTTCTCCACTTTTTCTCCACTTTTTCTCCATTTTTTTCTCCACTTTTTCTCCACTTTTTCTCCACTTTTTCTCCATTTTTTCTCAAGTGGAGAAAAAAGTGGAGAAAAAAGTGGAGCACCCTTTGGTGCCTTTCATGTGGCACTAAGGGGTGCTTTGCTTTGTATTTAGCCAAAAAAATGAAAAAAAAAATGACGTAGGGATCCCCCTAGTTTTGTAGCCAGCTAGGGTAAAGCAGACGGCTGCAGCCTGCAGACCACAGCTGGCAACCTCACCTTGGCTGGTAATCCAAAACTGAGGGCACCCCACGCTGTTATTTTAAATTAAATAAATAATTAAAAAAAAAACACGTAGGGGTCCCCCAAAATTGGATTACCAGCCAAGGTAAAGCAGACAGCTGGGGCCTGATATTCTCAGACTAGGGAGGTCCATGGTTATTGGACTCTCCCCAGCCTAAAAATAGCAGGCCGCAGCCGCCCCAGAAGTGGCGCATCCATTAGATGCGCCAATCCTGGTGCTTCGCCCCAGCTCATCCCGCGCCCTGGTGCGGTGGCAAACGAGGTAATATATGGGGTTAATACCAGATGTGTAATGTCACCTGGCATCAAGCCCTGGGGTTGGTGAGGTCAGGCGTCTATCAGATACCCGACATCACCAACCCAGTCAGTAATAAAAAAAAAATAGACGACAACCACATTTTTATTTGAAAAAACACTCCCCAAAACATTCCCTCTTTAACCAATTTATTAGAATGAAAAACAAATCCAGGTCTGGTGTTATCCAAGGGGTTGCCATGACGATCCACACTGTCCCAGTCAATGAAGAGCAGGATGTTCCCCATTGACTGGGAGAGCAGTGCACTGACCTGAGCTAACATCAATGGGTCAGCCCAGGTCACTGCAGGGCATGACAAGTGCTGCTGTCAGCGAGGTACATTACCTGCGCTGATCTCCAGCACTGCCGACAGCCCCTGTCACTGAGGTCAATGACCGGCGCCTTCACATCAAGTATCGCGAGAGGTCCGTGACGTCTCGGGTCGGAAGCGAGAGGTGATGTGACAAGCGGCGGCCATGAAGGACAGTGACAGCGCTGAGGTCGGGATGGCGGGACTTCATCACCGCAGGTAAGCCGAGCGGGGGGGAGATGTGTGTGTGTGTGTGTGTGTGTGTATGTATGTGTACGTGTGTGTGTGTATATGTGTACATGCCGCGGGCAGGAGGGGACGGAGTGAGCTGAGCGGGAAGTGTGGGCTTCCTGCATGTAACTAAGATAAACATCGGGTTACTAACCAAAGCGCTTTGCTTGGATACCCGATGTTTATCTTGGTTACCAGCTTGTGGCAGGCTGCCAGCGATGGCTCCTGCTCACTGTAGCTGTAAAAAGCCCTGCTTTTTGCTGCTAGAACCGTTCTCGAACGTATCTAGAACTATCGAGCTTTTGCAAAAAGCTCGAGTTCTAGTTCGATCTCGAACAGCCCCAAAAATCACTCAAGCTTAGAACTGGAGAACCTCGAACCACGAACCGCGCTCAACTCTAATTATGACAACATTTAAAAAGGGCTGGGTGCATTCCTCAGCAAAAGTGACTGTGGTTTATAGATAATTTAGTGACAAAGAACGTATAATGATGGAGAAAGGTTGACATTGATGGACCTAAGGGGTACTTTGCACGCTGCGACATCGCTAGCCGATGCTGGTGATGCCGAGCACGATAGTACCCGCCCCTGTCGCACATGCGATATCTTGTGATAGCTGCAGTAGCGAACATTATCGCTACTGCAGCTTCACACGCACTTACCTGCCCTGCGACGTCGTTCTGTCCGGCAACCCGCCTCCTTCCTAAGAGGGGTGGTTCGTGCGGTGTCACAGCGACGTCACAGAGCAGGCGGCCAATAGAAGCGGAAGGGCAGAGATGAGCAGGACGTAAACATCCCGCACACCTCCTTCCTTCCGCATAGCCGGTGGAGGCAGGAAGTACTGTTACTTACCTATCCTGACTTGAGTGCCAGGCTCTACTCATTTCTCCCTTTGTTGTGGGCCACATCAGGTTACTCAATTAACTTGGCAATCTCATGTGACATCATCATCATCTAAGGTCTTTCAAGTGCACCTTTTCCCCATTTTTTTCTATTGGAACTGGACACTGGATGTTAAATATTCAGAGTGGAAGAACACATTTTTATATTTATGTTTTATCTTGCCTCTCCATTGCAAAGATTTTAACAATCAAATATTTGGCACCAAATGAGTTAATCCAAGTGGGAGTTATTGATTTTTACTCTAAGTGTGTACTTCTTCCCATATGATGCTGACCACTCATCAGCCACACCGCCCAACCATCCTGATTTGAGATCTCAATCCTGCAGTCCCGCTGTTCGCTGCTCTTGTCCTTGCTCCTCCTCTCAGTGCAGTGAATACATTAACTTGCTTCAGTGCATAAATAAAATTGTCATCTGCTTTGTTTTCCTGGGAAGGGACTACAGAACATATGAGCTCTTTGTTCATAGACAGCAGCTCTACCATTGAGCCACTGCCTGTACTGAGTGGCATTAGAGGATTTGGTAATATTGACCTGTATTGCAGGCAGAGAAACCAGACGCAAATTATGTAGCTACATAGAGGTATACAGTGTGTGTGTATATATATATATATATATATATATATATATATACCCCTGGGGCGGTACGTACACACACACACACACACACACACATTAATATATATATATATATATATATATATATATATATATATATATATATATATATATATATCAGTGCCTACAAGTAGTATTCAACCCCCTGCAGATTTAGCAGGTTTGATAAGATGCAAATAAGGTAGAGCCTTCAAACTTCAAACAAGAGCAGGATTTATGAACAGATGCATAAATCTTACAAACCAACAAGTTATGTTGCTCAGTTAAATTTTAATAAATTTTCAACATAAAAGTGTGGGTCAATTATTATTCAACCCCTAGGTTTACTATTTTGTGGAATAACCCTTGTTTGCAATTACAGCTAATAATCGTCTTTTATAAGACCTGATCAGGCCGGCACAGGTCTCTGGAGTTATCTTGGCCCACGCCTCCATGCAGATCTTCTCCAAGTTAGCTAGGTTCTTTGGGTGTCTCATGTGGACTTTAATCTTGAGCTCCTTCCACAAGTTTTCAATTGGGTTAAGGTCAGGAGACTGACTAGGCCACTGCAACACCTTGATTTTTTCCCACTTGAACCAGGCCTTGGTTTTCTTGGCTGTGTGCTTTGCGTCGTTGTCTTGTTGGAAGATGAAATGATGACCCATCTTAAGATCCTTGATGGAGGAGCGGAGGTTCTTGGCCAAAATCTCCAGGTAGGCCGTGCTATCCATCTTCCCATGGATGCGGACCAGATGGCCAGGCCCCTTGGCTGAGAAACAGCCCCACAGCATGATGCTGCCACCACCATGCTTGACTGTAGGGATGGTATTCTTGGGGTCGTATGCAGTGCCATCCAGTCTCCAAACGTCACGTGTGTGGTTGGCACCAAAGATCTCGATCTTGGTCTCATCAGACCAGAGAACCTTGAACCAGTCTGTCTCAGAGTCCTCCAAGTGATCATGAGCAAACTGTAGACGAGCCTTGACATGACGCTTTGAAAGTAAAGGTACCTTACGGGCTCGTCTGGAACGGAGACCATTGCGGTGGAGTACGTTACTTATGATATTGACTGAAACCAATGTCCCCACTGCCATGAGATCTTCCCGGAGCTCCTTCCTTGTTGTCCTTGGGTTAGCCTTGACTCTTCGGACAAGCCTGGCCTCGGCACGGGAGGAAACTTTCAAAGGCTGTCCAGGCCGTGGAAGGCTAACAGTAGTTCCATAAGCCTTCCACTTCCGGATGATGCTCCCAACAGTGGAGACAGGTAGGCCCAACTCCTTGGAAAGTGTTTTGTACCCCTTGCCAGCCTTGTGACCCTCCACGATCTTGTCTCTGATGGCCTTGGAATGCTCCTTTGTCTTTCCCATGTTGACCATGAATGAGTGCTGTTCACAAGTTTGGGGAGGGTCTTAATTAGTCAGAAAAGGCTGGAAAAAGAGATAATTAATCCAAACATGTGAAGCTCATTGTTCTTTGTGCCTGAAATACTTCTTAATACTTTAGTGGAACCAAACAGAATTCTGGTGGTTTGAGGGGTTGAATAATAAATGACCCTCTGAATAAACTTTTCTCAATTTAAAAAAAAAATAAAAAAGAAATACCATTCTTTTTTGCTGCAGTGCATTTCACACTTCCAGGCTGATCTACAGTCCAAATGTCACAATGCCAAGTTAATTCCGAATGTGTAAACCTGCTAAATCTGCAGGGGGTTGAATACTACTTGTAGGCACTGTGTGTGTGTATATATATATATATATATATATATATATATATATATATATATATATATATATACATACATACATATTAATATGTGTGTGTGTGTGTGTACGTACCGCCCCGGGGCTTGGCCACAGCTGCCAAGCCGCTTGGATCCGTACTTGTCGGTGGGTGACTCGAGCTCTCCCCGGACCCGGGGTTATGTCGCTCTGAAAGGGGGTTGGCGCTACACGCACGGACTTCGGTGGGGAGATGCACAGCCGGAGCAGCGGTGGTTTGTAGGAGATTTAAGTTCGTGACGCCACCCATTGGGTTGTGGTGAATGGATGGATACCACCACTGCCATTGACTAGGCTCCCGGGGATGGTGTTGCGCAGCTTGGTGTTGACCCCCTCCATGGGTAGGGGGATGGTGGTCCCAGGGGCCCTAGGGAGGTGCTGAGGTGAGGGGACGGATGCGTGCTGGGGTGTCAGTGTGGTGCGGCGCGGTGCGCGGCCCGAAGGCACTGTTGTACTCACTATGAGAAAACACGCTGGAGTCTCTGGTAAACCAAACAAGATGGTGAATGGTGCCCGCAGCCGGCTGCAGTTTCCCCTTAACAGGTTGGTGGTTTCCACCTTTCTCCTGCTCCTCTCTTGTGTGAAAGTTATGCCTTCTATGCCTAAGCAACTGTAGTCTGCTCCCCGGCTTGCTGTGTGTCGGGAGAGCCCTGTGTGCCCGCGGTTCCCGCCCCCTTGGGTCTCTATGCCTTGGCGGTGGCTTTACCCTAATTGTTGGGCTGTTGTCTTCAGTCGAGTCTTGTGTGGGAAAGGTCCTAAAGTCCAGTCCTCAATCAGTTGATTTGACTTAGCCTAGTGGTTTCTGGGCCTCATACTGGGTCTGAGTACCCCTCCTGGTGCTCCGGTTTCCAATCGGCTCCCATGTTCGGTACCAGCAGGCCACCGCCCGTCCCCGGTCCCTACGGTTGCACCAGCTGTAATCCCAGCTCCTGCAGGCGGCCACCACCGTCTGCCTCCTTGCCAGAGGTGACTGGGCTCCAACCAAGACATCTGGTGTAGACTTGTTGGCAGACCTGAGCACCGGTCTGCTCTTGAACTTGACTCCAACTCGTCTCTAACTCGTCTCCAACTCACTGTCTTTCCCGCCTCCGGGATTGTGAACTCCTCGGTAGGTGGAGCCAACCACCTGGCTCCACCCCCCTGGTGTGGACATCAAACCCAGAGCGTGGTGACAAGGTTTTGTAGTTTGGCTGCTGTCGTTGTGAAGCCACACAGGTGTTGTGTCGGTGCATTACCTTCAGGGACTCCTCATGGAGGAACAGTCTGGTCACAGGTAGGGAACCTTCTCTTTAGGATTTTCATGACGCCACTCTCGGTATTGCGGTCAGGGTGACCGCCACTGCAGATTAAGCGGTGCCTGGGGCTGATGGCGGGTGCAGTCAGTTGTAGTGGCCTCCCGAGAGTGAGGCAAGCCCCAGGGCCCTGTGTAAGTGTGTGAAACCACAAGGCGCAGAATGACTCAAGCACAGTACAGGCAGTCTTTCAGGGTTTTTACTCACATTTGATGGCAGGGTGAGTAACCCGGGCATAGCTGGGATGAACAAGGCTGGAACCAGGTATCATTCCGACTGGCTGATGAGGGTGACTACCAACTCGCCTTCCTAGCCCTGTGTGTTTTTGGGTGACCCCTACTTGAAGCCCTGCTTGGGTCACCCAGGGAATTTGCTGATGCCTCTCTCCCCTTCTTTTGGCCTGTTTACTTGTAGCCTGGACCAGGTAACTCCGGATGCTTGCTTCCTGTGAACTATAGGCCCTCTCTTTGCTACGTGGCTGCGGACTCTGTGGTGTTGTGGAGTGGGTCTGAAGTGCCCCCACCGTCAGGTTTGGCAGAGAAAATTGAATAAATCACTGCACTGGGAACTGTTACCCTTTCGGGCCTGGTACCTAACCTGGCAGTCCCCTTACTCTGCCACTCCTTTGCTCTCTCTAGCCTTGGGTGGATTTCAGGTGGCACTACCAGGTTACCAATCTCCCCCGTTGCTAGTCACTGCGCGTACGTTTTCTGACTAGTGGCAGCCTCAGGTCTCCTCTTTGCGTCCGCTCTCCCTGAGCTCCACTTCAGACTCAGCTCCCTCCTTCCTCCTCTGTCTGCCTATGCAACCTAGCAACCAGGCTCTCTACCACACCCCTTGAGTGGACATGGAGGCCACGCCCCCTCCTGGATTCCCCAGGGGGTCCATCAAAGGGTAGATGTTTGAGACCTGATTATATGTGCCTGTGTAGTCACACCTCCATCAGCCTTTTGGATTACATGTATTGCACTGCCCCCAGCATGGGTGCAGTACTCAGAGGTGCCTGACCAGGTCAGGGGCGCCACATCACCTTTTTAGGGGAGGGGGTGTGTGTGTGTGACTACCTGGGATGACCTGACTAATTCAGGGTGTCACATTTATATATATAATATATTGTATCTATCTATGTAGGTGAAGGAAAAACTTTTAAGAGCAAAATAAAGTAAAATATATATAACAAAGTTCTTAGATTCATCTCCCTTTGGAATCTCAGCAGCAACTTTCAAACATGTTCCAGGAGCCCTAGCTGTTGAGCCACAAGCTCTGCTGATAGCAGAGGGAGGATTCTATAGGGATGAAGCTGCATTGCAGCCTCTGACTCCACAGCTTATTGGACATAGAGATACACTGCTCTGTACAATGGATCTTTATGTCCTGTATTCTAGAGGGAAAGTAAAATTGTTTATTTATTTTAATAATATTCTTAAAAATGATAAAAATAATGTTTTTTTTTTATAAAATAATAAACATCACACATCACAAATAATATGGACATATTTGGTGTCCCTGTAATCATAAAGACCCGAACAACACGGCAATCAGAATATTTAAAGAAATCTGTAAATGGCGAAGGAAATAATGTCATTGATTACCGTATTTTTCGGATTATAAGACGCACTTTTTCCTCCCAAAAATTTAGGAGGAATATGAGAGGTGCGTCTTAAAATCTGAATGTAGCTTACCAGGTGGTGATTGAGAGGGGTCACAGGAGGCAGGGGCTCTGTGCAGCGGCCGGCGCAGCTGCTGTGGTCAACGACAGTGGCGGTCGGCGAGGTACAAGCAATTCTGATGATGATAGTGGTAAGGACTTAAAATAATGGCACCCTGAGTCCGCGCGTGCACAGATGGAGCTCTTGGCTTAAAAGGCTCAAGAGCTCAATCTGCGCACTCACTGTACATCTTCAGAATAACACTTGCCTCGCCGCCCCCTCACAGAACAGAGCCAGCAAGGAGCAGAGCCTGCAGAAAGCAGAACCAGCCCGAGGCAGAGACAGCACGGAGCAAGGCAGAACCAGCATGGGGCAGAGCCAGCACGAAGCAGTGCAGAGTCAGCATGGAGCAAAGCCAGGACAGAACAGAGCAGCACAGAGCAGAGCCAGCGCGGAGCAGAGCCTGCAGATCCAGCACAGCAGTAAGACCCCACTGGATTCTTTTACCTTTTTTTTTTCTTCTGAATTTGGGGTGCGTCTTATAATCATAAAATGTAACGCTGAGGACGTGTTCACACGTAATGTAAATGCTTCGTTTTTTTCTGCAGATGCCTGCATCAGACAGCGCAATAACAATCTTTTCTGATTACTGTTTTTTCTGCCTTTTCCCAGATATTTGATACATGTTTGTTGCTGATGTGATTCAGGTTTTTAATGCATTTTAAGGGCTCATGTGCACGTTGCGTAATTGCATGCATTTACGCTGCATTTAGCACTGCAGAGTAAATGCATGCGTCCTGCTTCCCTTGTACAATCTATGTAGATTGATCATGATAAGTGCGCACCTTGCTTTTTTGAACGCAGCGATTTGGATGCCAATATTTTGACCCAAATCCGTGCGTACAAAAAAGCAGCGTGTCAATTATTCCGTGCGCTATGGATGCAGCTCCCACTCTGTCTATGGGAGAGGCAGTATCCCAAGCACATGAAATCGGTATGTAATCTGCTGAAACACTGCATCCATTATGCAGTGTTTCTGCAGCGATTTGAAGCGCACACGTGCTGTCAAATCGCTGCAGAAATTTCAGCATTTACATGTGCACAAAGCCTTATACTACAGAAAAGATTTGATTCTATATTTAAAAATGCAACGGCATTGTTGTCGCTTGCATTTTTTTTCAGGCTCCACAAACAAGCCTATAGAGAAAAAAAACACTAAAACCATAGAGGTCTGCATCGTCTTTAGGACACACCGAGGGCGGAGATTTAATGAAATCACATTCACTTGGCTTGGACATTTAGGCTATGTCCGCACTTTGCTTTTTACCTGCTTTTTACCTGCTTTTTTGCTGCTTTTTCAACTGCAGCGTTTAATGCCAAAATGCATGTGTTCTGCTTTTCAAGCAAAGTCTATGGGAATTTGGGTTTCTTGTGCGCACTATGCAGTTCAAAATGCAGCCTTTTGTGGCAGAAATTTGGGCAAAACTTCTGCTTTTCAAAGAAGCAACATGTAAATTGTTTTTGCCATTTGCGTTTTGAACTGCAAAGCTGAGTTTTTGCCCAAATTTCTGCCACAAAAAGGCAGCATTTTGAACAGCATAGTGCGGACAAGAAACCCAAATTCCCATAGACTGTGCTTGAAAAGCAGAACACATGCATTTTGGCATTAAACGCTGCAGTTGAAAAAGCAGCAAAAAAGCAGGTAAAAAGCAACGTGCGGACATAGCCTGAGTCCGTGTTCATATGTAACGTAAATGCTCCATTTTTCTCTGCTGTTTTTTTTTTTCACAGAAAATCTGCTGTGTTTAACTGCCCAAGCAAAGTGGATGTGATTTCATGAAAATACCGATGCTGATCTCTGCAGTTTTGCTGCTTTTTTTCCTCTAGAATTTTCTATGTGGAGCTTAAATAAATGCATGGAAAAAACTGCAGTTACTTTTTTTAAGAGTAGGATCAAAACGTTTCTGTACTATAAAACCACTTAAAACCATAGTTTCCTATCTGCATCAAAAACGCATGAAAAATTGGGGGAAAAAGGCATAAAAAAATGCATCAAATATGCAATAAGCAGAGAAAATTGTATAGTTTGGTGCAGACACCTGCAGAAACAAAAAAAACAAGGTATTTCTGCAATGTGTGTGAACAAGGCCTTACAGACATGAAAAGCCACATGTCACATAGTGAAGCTTATATAAATATGAGAAAGCTCTGGCTGCTATGAATGAATGAATGAATGAACAGTTCAGGGCATCTGCGGAACGTCCCTTACTGTAAAATGGGTGTGGCTTGGGGTCTGACTAGGGACATGGTCAAAATTTGCCATGGCGCACAGCACACTTTCTCCCTCTTTCTGTTCTTCAAAAGTTGGGAGGTATGCATAAGCTAGCAGCAACATAGAAGTGATCTTAAAGAGGTAGAATAGAATCTGGGGCACTGCTCTACACAGCTTTTTACTGCTCATGCCGTGCGATCAATGTAAATTGTGTCCATAGTGAACAGGCAAATATCCATGCTGCTCTGGGGTGCTCATTTTAAAGGAGATATATGCAAATAAAATTATGGAGAAAACTGGACTCACCAGTTCTTGCTGTGCAGGAAATTCTTTTTTTATATGTGGAGATTACATGCTTAAGGCTGGCGGGGAGGGAGCGGACTACCCGACATGTCAGACGACGGCCGTTTCACATTTTCTCTCAATGCTTCAGCTGGTCCTGGTTGCTGTGACGTGGCGGGATAGCTCAAGAATTTTTTTTGCCAAAAATCTCAAATTTATAATAGTACAGTTTGGAATTTTTAGTGCAGTGCACATCTTATAATACATGCCATTTTGAGTTTAGCTGGCTTTCTTGTTTTTTTGGGTTTTTTTTCCCAGCGAATGATAGTTTGCAAATGTAATCACATCATGTGACACAGCCAACAGCACCAAATAACAATCAGCTCTGCCAGCTGTCCTCCGCGTTGCTGTCCACATTTCAGTGTCACTTTGCAGTCACCAGTAATGTCTCTGCACTGTGCAAAAGGATAAGGGAGGGTTACGTTTAGGATCAAAAACTCAGAAGAGAAGAGATATCAGACATGGGAGCAGATCCTGCACACATTACCTGCAGGCAAAATGTGACTTAGCAGTGCACTAGGTACTCAGAACAAATTTCAGCAGGTGCTCACTGATCACCTTAAACATTTTTTATGTTATATAGCATTAAAAATATTCATGAATCTTTTAATTAAAACTTCTTTGCAATTTTGAAGTTTCTTCTTTTTGTTTAAGGGTATGTGCCCACGATCAGGACTCGCTGCGTTCAGAACGCAGCAAGTCCTGACCGGGGGGCCCGCGCGTCTCCTCAGCAGGAGAACGTAGGAGACCGCAGCTATCAGTACCACGATCATTGTTCTGTGTGCTGCGGTCTCCTGCTTGTGTTCTCCCTACGAGGATGCAGGCAATTCCACATCAAACAATTGACATACTGCGGTCTGGAAAGACGCTCCGCAGGTCAGTGTTTGCTGCGGAAAAAAGAAGCATAGTGGGCACAGTATTTCTAGGAATCCCGTCCACTATGCTTGTACTGTACACCGCAGTGGTTTGGATGCAGCTGAGGTAGGCAGCATCCAAACCACTGCAAATACTGATCATGAGCACGCACCCTAAAGGTCCTTTTAAAAAAGTTGTCAGCAGGTGCTGACCATGCACAACCATGTTGCATTGGATGACAGGTAATACCAATTTACCTGATTATCAATCCTGGTACCTGACAAATGTGTTGATGCAATGTCACCTACATGACCATTTTTTTAAAACTGGTCTGATCATAACCTAAGCGGTGCTCAACAATTTTTTTTTTTATTTTTAGCCATTTGTGTCTAAAAACTCTTGCAACTAATTTTCAGTATAAAATTAGCATACAAAAGGTAAATTGTATTTGTTGCACTACCAAGGCACTTGTTAGTAACATCAGCAGCAGCACACTGAAAACTACACCATCGCCTAGTCTACACAGTCTACAACTGGTGTGGAAAAGTCATTGGAGATCCATGACTTGTTCATCTTCATGGTGGTCTACATTTTCAGGGGACAGCTGGATGTGCGTATCTGTCACGCTCCCCGGGTCCTCACCCCCGCTCCCCGGCTCACCTGCCACGCTCCCCGCTCTCCAGCCTCCGGTGCCCGTCCTTCCCAGGCCCCCTGGTGCCCGATTCCGGCGCCCGACGGCTTCCCAGGATCTGGCCGGCTCCCCTGCGTCCTCCTCTCAGCCTCCTTCCCTGGCTTCTGGCACCCGGGCGGCGCGCATGCGCATTAGGGCGCGCGCGCGGTCACTGACCCTTTCTTAAAGGGCCAGCGTCCATTAACAGGAAATGAGGTTGAACAGGTACAGGGTATAAAGGGGGTTAGTGTCCAAGGGGGCGGGGCCTGATCTTCGTGTTTTCCAAGCTAGGAGTCAGGTCTCCTTGTGTCGTCTTGCCATACTCACGTATCTCTCTTCTAGAGCTGATCCTGCCTCGCCAGCCGGGCCTGCTGAATCCCGAACCCCGCACGCTGTCCGTCTGCCATCTGACAGTCCGTACCATCTTGGATCCCTGCAGTGACCCGTCATCTCGCTCCAAAAGGTTCCGGACCCCGCCTGACATCATCTCGGCTTCCGAACCTGAGCTACGTCACCCGGACCACCATCCGTGACTCCGTGGTCCCAGGGACTTCTTCGGTACCTTCACTTGCACGGACTGTTCTACTGCCCATACTGCTGCAGCTACCGGACTCCTTACCACCATCTTAGAGTTCGGCCCAGTGGATCCACCTCCTGGGTCTGCCCGACCGCCTGGCCCTGACAGTAAGATCAGGCCATGGATCCCGCTGCAGCACTAGCGGCCTTGCAAGAGGAACTCCAACGCCAGCGTGAAGTCCAGACCCGCATGCTGAACTTTATGACCTCCGTGGACACCCGCCTGTACACGTTACAAGCGGCAGTTACGCCTTCAACGTTCCGGGCCTCCACTAGTCAATCCACGGCTCCCGCACCCGTGGCAGCCTCTTCGACTGCTTCCCAACTCCGTTTGGCTTCACCACCTCGTTATGCCGGAGATCCCAAGACCTGCAGGGGCTTCATAAACCAATGTTCCCTTCATTTCACGCAGCTACCACACTTGTTTGCCTCCGACCAAGCCAAGGTCGCCTTCATCATGTCTCACCTAGAGGGCGAGGCACTGGCGTGGATGAACCCCTTGTGGGAGAAGGAGGACCCTATGACCAAGGATCTTCAAGAGTTCCTGCAGGCCTTTCGCAGCACCTTTGACGAGCCGGGACGCGCCTCTGCGTCTGCTTCATCCCTTCTCCGCTTACGTCAAGGAACACTGACGGTGGGCCAATACGCCATCCGTTTCCGCACCCTGGCTTCAGAACTCGGGTGGAATAATGAGGCCCTAACAGCCGCCTTCTGGGAAGGACTCTCGAGTCGCATCAAAGATGAGTTGGCGGGTCGTGACGTGCCCTCCACCCTAGATGCCCTGATTGCCCTAGCAACTCGAGTGGACCTTCGTTTTCAGGAGCGCTCCAAAGAGCTGTCTCGTGAGAGACGTCCGGTACGGCATTCTTCTCCCCCACAGAAGCCCTCCGTCTCTCAGTCATCAACAGCTGGGATTCCCGTCCACGAGCCCATGCAGATCGACCGAGTACGACAGTCTGAACAACGTCGAGCAGAGCGGCTCGCCAAGGGTCTCTGCTTTTACTGCGGAGAGGACACACACCTCCTACGCTCCTGTCCGGAAAGGCCGGGAAACTCCAAAGCCTAGGGTTGGTAGGAGAGGCCTCCCTAGGTGCTGGGACTCTCTCAGACCCGGTTATGTGGACTGTACAAGTGTCAACGGGAGAGACGCGCTTCACGGCTGAGGCATACCTCGATTCTGGAGCAGCAGGCAATTTCATCCAGCAGGCCACTGTGGACAAGTACCAGTTGCCTGTTACTCTACTCGAGAAGCCCCTAGTGATTGCCTCTGTGGATGGGAGACCCCTCTCTGATACCATCTCCTGGGTCACCAGACCGGTCGAACTGCGTATCGGTGCCCTGCACACCGAGAACATCGCTCTCTACGTCCTTCCACACATGTCCCATCAAATCCTGCTGGGACTTCCCTGGTTGCGGACTCACGAACCATCAGTCAGCTGGGGTACTGGCGAAATCACCCGATGGGGTCCTGCTTGTCATGAGAAGTGTCTGAAGTCCATACAACCCATCCGAAGACCTCCGGTTCCAGAGAACCTACCGGAACTGCCCTCGGCCTATTAGTCCTTCGCAGACGTTTTTGACAAGAAGGAGTCTGAGGTACTTCCGCCACACCGTCCCTACGATTGTGCCATCGACCTGCTCCCAGGAGCAACACCACCTCGAGGACGGATATATCCGTTGTCCCCCGCCGAAACCAGGGCCATGTCTACCTACATCAAAGAGAGCCTGGCAAAGGGATTCATCCGGAGATCCTCCTCTCCTGCGGGAGCAGGCTTCTTCTTCGTTAAGAAGAAAGAGGGTGACCTACGCCCATGCATCGACTACCGGGGTCTGAATCAGATCACCGTCAAAAACAAGTACCCTCTGCCGCTCATCCCTGAATTGTTCGACCGGCTCAGAGGAGCCCGTGTGTTCACCAAGCTGGATCTGCGGGGTGCCTACAACCTAGTTCGTATCCGCTCTGGGGACGAATGGAAGACCGCGTTTAATACTCGCGATGGGCACTATGAATACTGCGTGATGCCCTTCGGCTTGTGTAACGCACCAGCAGTCTTCCAAGAACTGGTGAACGACATATTCTGGGACCTCCTCTACTTCTGTGTAGTAGTTTATCTGGATGACATCCTTATCTACTCTCCGGACCTCCAGACCCACAGAGAGAACGTACAGCTGGTCCTACAAAGACTGAGAGAGAACCGTCTCTACGCCAAATATGAGAAGTGTGTCTTTGAGCAGTCCTCTCTTCCTTTCCTGGGATACATCATCTCGGGTACTGGACTGCAAATGGATCCAAAGAAGGTCTCCTCCATACTCAACTGGCCTCCCCCTTCTGGACTGAAGGCAATCCAACGGTTCCTGGGATTCGCCAACTACTACCGCCAGTTTATCCCTCACTTCTCTGCCCTGACTGCTCCTCTCTCCGCTTTGACCAAAAAGGAGGCTAATCCAAAGGACTGGTCACCTGCGGCTGACGCCGCGTTTTGCTCACTGAAGCGAGCCTTTGCCTCCACTCCTGTACTCCACCGTCCGGAGTTAAACCGCCAGTTCACCTTAGAGGTGGATGCCTCCTCCTCGGGAGCCGGAGCAGTGCTCATGCAGAAGTCCTCCTCCGGGAAGATGGTGACTTGCGGTTTCTTCTCCAAGAGCTTCTCAGCGCCTGAACGCAACTACACCATCGGTGACCGAGAACTATTGGCAGTCAAACTGGCTCTGGAGGAGTGGCGCTACCTCCTGGAAGGAGCAGTGTACCCCGTGATTATCTACACGGACCACAAGAACCTGGAATACTTGCGGTCCGCTCAGCGACTGAACCCACGGCAAGCCAGGTGGTCCTTATTCTTTGCCAGGTTTGACTTCCAGCTCCATTTCCGACCCGCGGACAAAAATGTACGCGCTGATGCCTTGTATAGGTCTTTCATGCCCATGGAGCAGGAGGAAGAGACTACCCAACCTATCATCTCTCCTAGCAAGATCCTTCCGGTGGCCCCTGTCACCCTGGCCCAGATACCGCCCGGAAAGACCTATGTCTCTGAGACTGACAGACAAAAAGTGTTACACTGGGGCCATGCCTCAAAAACAGCCGGCCATGCAGGCCAGAAGAGAACATGGGGTGCGATTGTACGCCATTACTGGTGGCCATCTGTGAAGCCCCACAGGTATGGTGTCGGTGTCGGTGCATTACCTTCAGGGACTCCACGTTGCTGGATCTCCGTCACTGGTAGGAAATCTTCTGTTTTTGATCGTGACGCCACTCTCAGTATTGCGGCCAGTAGGGACCGCCACTGCAGGTTGAGGGTCGCCTGGGGCTGATGGTGTGTGCAGTTAGATGTAGGAGCCTCCTGAGAGTGAGGCAAGCCCCAGGGCCCTGTGTAGGTTTGTAGTACCACAAGTCGCAGAATGACCACACAGGCAGGATGTCTTTCAGGGTTTTTACTCACTTCAGGTGGCAGGGTGAGTAACCCGGGCGTAGCTGAGATGAACCAGGTAGGAACCAGGTATCCTTCAGGCTGACTTTACGAGGGTGACTACTGACTCGCCTTCCTTAGCCCTTGGTGGTTTGGGGTGACCCCGACTTTTAGTCCCTATGGGGGTCGCCCAGGGAAGATGCTCCAAGCCTCTCTCCCCTTGTTGTTTTGCCGTGTGCTTGTTCCCCGGACCAGGCCACTCCAGCCTCTTGCCTCCTGTGACCTATGGGCCCAATCTTGCGGTTACGTGGCTGCGGCTTTTGTAGTGTTGTGGTGTGGGCTTTAAGAGCCCCACACCGGCAGGTTTAGCAGGGAAAGGTGAATCTATCCTCGCTTCGGGATCTGCCGCCCGGTTGGGCCTGGTGCTCTCTAGCAGTCTCCTTACTTCCCACTCCGTTGCACTCGCTAGCTGAAGCTGGCTTTCAGGCAGCACTCCTAGTTGACCGTTCTCCCCCGTCTGTAGCCACTGTGCGGACGCTGTCAGATTGCACAGCTCCAGGGATCTGCTCCTCACTTGAGCTCCCTGGACTCTACACTGAACTGGCTCACTGCTCCTCCTCTCCTGTTCTTGCCTACGCCACCTAGCAACCAGACTCTCCACCACACCCCTTGAGAGGAGATGGAGGCTTTTAACCCCCTGCCACTATTCCAGTGGAGGTATAGGCTTTGCCCCCTCCTGGGATCCCCAGGGGTCCTCTCATGGGTACATGTGTGAGACCTGATCACTATGCGCCTGTGTTCCACACCCCTGTCAGCCTTCTGGATTACCTGTATTGTGCTGTTCCCAGCATGGGTGCAGCACTCAGTGGTGCCTGACCAGGTCAGGGGCGCCACATTCCCCCTTAGTTATCACCAGCACGTCCTCGGGCTGCAAGACAACATTTTAAAATGCATAAAACATTAAAACATGTAAAACATTTTTAAAACCACCAGGTATCAGACATCACCTCCCTCCACCCACAAGTCCGTTAACCCACCCAAAACCCTCTCAGGAGGCAGGTCACCGGTCCTTTTGGTAACCAGATCTGGGCCATCTACTTCCCCAGACCTTTCCTCCAATCTTCCTCTCCCGTTGGCCGCGACTTCAGCCACTTCTGGCAGGATGTAGAGGCGGCTTTCATGGGCTGGTGGTTTCAGGGTATACCTGGCCTGGTGGATCCGCGCCGTCAGCCTCTTCTGGCAGGATTCAGAGGCGGCCTCCACAGTTGGTGCTGACCAGGTACCCTCTTTGTGGTGGTGAGCCAAGGCCCCATAAACAGGCGTGCTCTCTGGTCGCAGGTGAGCCAAGGCCCTTTTCTACGGACGGGCCCCCCTGGTTGCAGACGAGCCAAGCCCCTAAACAGGCTGGCCCTGGTGGTGGTGCCACTGGTGTAACTATTTACACTGCGAGAGTTTGTGGCTATAGCAAGTTCATAGCCTTAAGTTTATTTCTCACAACAGTTTTTGTGGGCGCATTTCTTTAACGTTGCAAACAAAACTTTTCAAACTTTAACTGGTCAAAACTTCTTACTTTCCTTTACTTTACTTTTTACTCCTCTTTTTCACTAGGGCGAGGGCACGTTGGGCACTGGCACCTGTGACTTTCTTGCTCTTTGTCTCTTTCTTCATCTGTGGTTGCCTCATCTATAGGTTCTGTGTCTTTCCTTTCTTGGTCTGCATCTGATTCCTTTTCTGTATCTGTTTCTCTATCTCTGTCTTGTCTTTCTTGTCTTTCTTGTTGCAGGGGATGGCTGTAAGGTTTGTTGGGACATAGCGTTACGCCCAGAGCATACAATCCTCTTTCGCCTTGATGCAGGGTGAACTGAACGGAATCTCCCATCTTTAGATTTCTGCAAGGGTGTCCTCTTGGCAGATGAGCGTTCACATCTCTGCGGTTTACAAATATCCCTTCTTTTATTCCTGGTGCTACAATGAATCCATAGCCGCTTTTCAGATTAAAGTCTTCCACTACGCCATAACACAGGGGTCCTCTAGCCTGGGCTTTGGACTCTCTCAACAAACGCTTCTCCTTTAGGTCTCTGGCGGTGACTGCTCTCTTTTCAGGAGACTGTGGTGCTGGAGCAAACTGTGTTCTTCTGCGCCGTGTCTTGCGGGCTGGATCCATGCTTGTGGGCTCCCAGGTGAAGCTCTTAGGCAGCTCTTCTTCTGCAGAGGGGGTCAGGTCCTCCTCGTCCCAGCGGGAGTATGGCAGCATTTCCGGCTCTGAATACACAACTGCTACTGGTGGCACTGGAGTCGGAGTCAACCCTTCTGCTTCCTGGCCTCCTCTCCCCCTTAGTTCTTCCTGGCACTCCAGCTGTGGCAGTGCCGGGGATGGATGCTCTTCAGCCGGCCCAGGTGAGGGACTCCTTGGTGTAGCTGCTGCAGGAGTTAGCAGGAGACTCTTTGGGGTATGCGGAGGGGGTATGTATTGGCTCACCAACCATTGTGGAAATTTGGCCTCCAGGTCAGCCTTCATCTGCCAATATGCAGGGTCTTCACCCACCGTGGGCTGCCTATCAGGAACCTCTGTGGACCGGGGAGCGGTGTCTGCTCTGGCCTTACAGGCCGGGGTAAATGCTGAGGTAGTCTTTCCTTGGCGGGCCGCGCCTGGCATGGCGGCGGCCTGGTCTTGGCGGGCCGCGCCCTGTATGGCGGCGGCCTGGTCTTGGCGGGCCGCGCCCGGGATGGCGGCGGCCTGGTCTTGGCGGGCCGCGCCTGGCATGGCGGCGGCCTGGTCTTGGCGGGCCGCGCCTGGCATGGCGGCGGCCTGGATCAGTGTCGCTGTTGCAGGGGGCTCTGTGCAGGCTGGGCTGGACGTCGCTGCAGCAGTCTGGGCTTGGCGGGCCGCGCCCTGTATGGCGGCGGCCTGGTCTTGGCGGGCCGCGCCCAGGATGGCGGCGGCCTGGTCCTGGCGGGCCGGGCAGGGCATCGCTGCAGGGACTGGGTCTTGGTGGGCCGAGCAGGGCATCGCTGCAGCCGCTGGGGCTTGGAGGGCCGCACCTGGCGTGGCTGCGGCCTGCTTCAGCGTCGCCGCACCGGACGCCTCTTCCGGGACCGCGGACGTGGCAGCAGGGGTCGGGGCACTTGCGCGGGCCGGGGCATCATTCGACTCACCCGTTGTTGGTAGCACTGGGGTCTGCGTCGTCGCCGTCCCGCCTGACACCCGGCGCGCAGCTCTCCCTTCATAGGCCCGAACCGCCGCGGTCATCTCCTGCAGTTCCATCCGTTCCTCCCGAATCTGCTCCACGACCCGGGTCTCCAGCCGGTTGCAAAACTGGGCCAGCTCTCGGTACCACCAGGCAGCGGAGCCTGGTTCTGGGTTCCTGCGGTCAGACGCCATTTCTTCTGCGCCGTCTTCTGCACGGTCTCCCAGCAGTGGACTCTTCGCTGCCTCCTGTAACAAGCTGTCCAGTTTCTGCTCTGCCTCTTTCAACAGCTCCTCTCCCAGCAGCAGGCTTGTGGCTTCCTTTCCTTCCCGCCGTCTCTCGACGCTTCCACTCTCATAGCTGGCAAGGTCAGAACTCTGCAAGGGATCTCTGGGTAGCCACACCTCTTCGTGGGCGGTAACTTCTTCCAGCGCGGGCTGCTGTTGTTTTTCAGCGCGCTTTTCATGGTGGCAATATGGCGGCGCTTCCAATTTTTCAAGCGGACCGCCCAGGCACATGGTCACCTGTCTGGACAGGTCTAGTCCTTATCCTGTTCGTGACGCCAGATGTGAAGCCCCACAGGTATGGTGTCGGTGTCGGTGCATTACCTTCAGGGACTCCACGTTGCTGGATCTCCGTCACTGGTAGGAAATCTTCTGTTTTTGATCGTGACGCCACTCTCAGTATTGCGGCCAGTAGGGACCGCCACTGCAGGTTGAGGGTCGCCTGGGGCTGATGGTGTGTGCAGTTAGATGTAGGAGCCTCCTGAGAGTGAGGCAAGCCCCAGGGCCCTGTGTAGGTTTGTAGTACCACAAGTCGCAGAATGACCACACAGGCAGGATGTCTTTCAGGGTTTTTACTCACTTCAGGTGGCAGGGTGAGTAACCCGGGCGTAGCTGAGATGAACCAGGTAGGAACCAGGTATCCTTCAGGCTGACTTTACGAGGGTGACTACTGACTCGCCTTCCTTAGCCCTTGGTGGTTTGGGGTGACCCCGACTTTTAGTCCCTATGGGGGTCGCCCAGGGAAGATGCTCCAAGCCTCTCTCCCCTTGTTGTTTTGCCGTGTGCTTGTTCCCCGGACCAGGCCACTCCAGCCTCTTGCCTCCTGTGACCTATGGGCCCAATCTTGCGGTTACGTGGCTGCGGCTTTTGTAGTGTTGTGGTGTGGGCTTTAAGAGCCCCACACCGGCAGGTTTAGCAGGGAAAGGTGAATCTATCCTCGCTTCGGGATCTGCCGCCCGGTTGGGCCTGGTGCTCTCTAGCAGTCTCCTTACTTCCCACTCCGTTGCACTCGCTAGCTGAAGCTGGCTTTCAGGCAGCACTCCTAGTTGACCGTTCTCCCCCGTCTGTAGCCACTGCGCGGACGCTGTCAGATTGCACAGCTCCAGGGATCTGCTCCTCACTTGAGCTCCCTGGACTCTACACTGAACTGGCTCACTGCTCCTCCTCTCCTGTTCTTGCCTACGCCACCTAGCAACCAGACTCTCCACCACACCCCTTGAGAGGAGATGGAGGCTTTTAACCCCCTGCCACTATTCCAGTGGAGGTATAGGCTTTGCCCCCTCCTGGGATCCCCAGGGGTCCTCTCATGGGTACATGTGTGAGACCTGATCACTATGCGCCTGTGTTCCACACCCCTGTCAGCCTTCTGGATTACCTGTATTGTGCTGTTCCCAGCATGGGTGCAGCACTCAGTGGTGCCTGACCAGGTCAGGGGCGCCACACATCCCTTCGCACGGACGTCGCTGCTTTTGTCTCTGCCTGCTCCTCTTGTGCCAGGAACAAGACGCCCAAACACCTGCCCTATGGCCGTCTTCTGCCTCTGCCGATACCCTCAGTTCCGTGGCAACACATAGCAATGGATTTTATTACTGACTTGCCATTGTCCTCCGGACACACGGTCATATGGGTCGTGGTGGACCGGTTCTCCAAAATGGCTCACTTCGTCCCTATGGCTGGACTGCCCTCTGCTCAGGAACTCGCGGAAGCCTATATACATCACATCTTCCGCTTGCATGGCTTTCCATCCCACATCGTGTCCGACAGAGGAACTCAGTTCACCTCCCGCTTCTGGAGGGCGCTCTGCACACATCTGGGAGTGACTCTGGACTTTTCTTCTGCTTACCATCCTCAGTCTAATGGCCAAGTGGAGAGGGTCAATCAAACCTTGACCTCCTTCTTACGTCACTATGTCAACGCCCATCACGACGACTGGTCCACGCTTCTGCCTTGGGCTGAATTCTCACATAACCACCACATCAGTGAGTCGTCCTCCAAATCTCCCTTCCATGTCGTTTACGGACTTCAGCCCTCCGTCCCATTGCCTATATCCCCTTCTTCGGATGTCCCTGCGGCTGATACTGTAGTCCGTGACTTCGCTACCATTTGGGACTCTGTCAAGGCGTCCCTTGGACGCGCTTCCCAGCGGATGAAGAAACACGCTGACAAGAGGCGTCTGGACCCTCCGTGTTTCTCTCCTGGAGATCTAGTCTGGCTTGCTTCCCAGTACATCCGGTTGAAGATACCATCCTACAAGCTGGGTCCTCGCTACATCGGGCCGTTTAAAGTCCTCAGCAAAATCAATGAGGTCTCCTACAAGCTCCAGCTCCCGGCCACGATGAGGATACCCAACTCCTTCCACGTCTCCCTGCTCAAGCCGGTTGTCCTTGGTCCCTTCTCCGCTGCTGCCAGTTCGGCTCCTCCTCCTATAGCCGATGACGACATCTATGCGGTAAGGGATGTCGTGGCCATGAAGACCGTACGTGGTCGACAGTTCTTCCTGGTGGACTGGGAAGGGTATGGTCCTGAGGATAGGTCCTGGGAGCCCAGGGAGAACGTGGGTACTCCTCTGATCCGTGCCTTCATGTCCCGATTGCGGGGAGGGGGGCGTGGGGGGGGGGGGTACTGTCACGCTCCCCGGGTCCTCACCCCCACTCCCCGGCTCACCTGCCACGCTCCCCGCTCTCCAGCCTCCGGTGCCCGTCCTTCCCAGGCCCCCTGGTGCCCGATTCCGGCGCCCGACGGCTTCCCAGGATCTGGCCGGCTCCCCTGCGTCCTCCTCTCAGCCTCCTTCCCTGGCTTCTGGCACCCGGGCGGCGCGCATGCGCATTAGGGCGCGCGCGCGGTCACTGACCCTTTCTTAAAGGGCCAGCGTCCATTAACAGGAAATGAGGTTGAACAGGTACAGGGTATAAAGGGGGTTAGTGTCCAAGGGGGCGGGGCCTGATCTTCGTGTTTTCCAAGCTAGGAGTCAGGTCTCCTTGTGTCGTCTTGCCATACTCACGTATCTCTCTTCTAGAGCTGATCCTGCCTCGCCAGCCGGGCCTGCTGAATCCCGAACCCCGCACGCTGTCCGTCTGCCATCTGACAGTCCGTACCATCTCGGATCCCTGCAGTGACCCGTCATCTCGCTCCAAAAGGTTCCGGACCCCGCCTGACATCATCTCGGCTTCCGAACCTGAGCTACGTCACCCGGACCACCATCCGTGACTCCGTGGTCCCAGGGACTTCTTCGGTACCTTCACTTGCACGGACTGTTCTACTGCCCATACTGCTGCAGCTACCGGACTCCTTACCACCATCTTAGAGTTCGGCCCAGTGGATCCACCTCCTGGGTCTGCCCGACCGCCTGGCCCTGACAGTATCCATCAGGATACTACCAGCAACGCTGAAGTCACGTTCTCAGAGAATGCTAGCTGCTTGGCATGACAAAACCTTCAAGGCGTTGTTGGCAAGCTCAGGCCACTCTTCCATTTTTGAAGACCAAAATGACAAAATGTCCAACCACTATGATGGCATAGATAGTGATGACTGGGCAACTGGTACTGAAGGACTGCGACGGCCATAAGGTTTTGGAAATTGTCTGTATCCACCAGACAGAAAGGCAGCATTTCCATGGTTAATAGATTGGATATGGTGAAGTTCTTTGGCATGTGTAGGAGGAAATATTCTTTTACATGACCATACATGTGGCACCAAGAGCTGGCTGCTGCGCTGAGAGAGGGTGGAGTAGGGTGTACAAAACAAACTGATAGACTGTGAGGAAGGTGCAGGTGGAGATGTTATGATGGATTGAGAAAGAAGTGGCTTAGGGTTTTTGCATGGAAATTGGTAAATGAGGGTGTCTTTTCCCTACTTTTTATTGTTTTAATAATTTTCCCTTTTTATGTGTTTCAGGTTTGCTTTTGGGGAACGTTGTGAGACATCGTTATGAATTACGGCAGAACTTTTTTAACAAAAAAAAATGGTGAATGAAGGCTGTCGTTGGGGAAGGTTTGTTCTACAACTTTATCGCCATCCTCTCTGTTGTCCACACTCCTTGCCCTGAGAGTCACCCTCCTCTTCTTCCCACCCTCAAAGCACAGTACAGTATGCACGTGCGCCTCACATATCTGAGTCTCATCATGATCACCTCCACCCCCAGGGCTTACCGTCTGTTGACGAGGGTCTGGATTCTATTTGGATCCTATTTCGCTCCGGAAATAACTGACAAATAATTTGGCCATTGGTGCAGATGCTTTCTTCTTCTTGAGCCTGTGAATCTTTGAAATAGACCTCTGTTACCCATGGAATAGACTGTGAGCAGCTCTGCACACTCTCCCATCTGTGGTTCCCGACAGTTAGTTAGGCAGTTGGAGAGATGTGAAGAGAGGGAATAGAGGGTAATTGGGGTGCCAGTTCTGAGGAGTCTACTGTTTAGGTGGAGGACGAGATGGAGTAAGAGGAGGAGAGGCCAGTTGATATGGCCTATTTATGTAATTATGACAAATATTTTAAATACTTTTTCTTTTTGTATTTCAGGGGACACTGCTGGTTTGCATGTTTTTTATGCAGAAGATATGAATGTATACAGTTTTAATGTTTTGATCTCCAACAATTCATTAATATGAATGTCCATAGACAATGTAATTATTTTTAAGTTACGTTATCTGTTTTATTTACCAAGGCAGTCACCACTCGTTTTCCTTATGTTAATGTTCCCAGAATGGTAAACTCAGCTTATTGGGGAGGCGCTTACCATTATTCCACCTACTGCTTTTATCTGGTCTCCGGCTGTCACATCACACACAATATTTGGATTTTTCAGTCACCTTCATTATACTGATCTCATGGTTGATATACCCTTCATTTTAGAAAGCCATGGACCCCATAGGGGGGAGGGGCGACATGACCAGAGGGAAGGGAGGGAGTGAGGGGGTTAATAAAAGGGATTAAGGTGCTTTATGGGACGCCATAGGGGATTAGTTGGAGAAAGGGTCCCTGTAGGTGGGGTGAAGTATATAAGGAACTGGGAAGGGGTCTTACCTCTCCTTGTGACTGTGGATGGCGACAGATTCCCATGACCTGGACCAGGACATCGGCAGCGTGGACATGGCAGACCTTCAGGAGCTGGACTGGATGATATGAGCGGCGATGGCAGTGCATGAGGCCCAGGCAGTGCAGTCCCACATCAGGGCTGCCTGGGTTTCCCCGTCGGCACCTTCCTCTTGCTCCCCCTCTAGCCGTGGGCGGTGTTCCAGGCCCCCGTCCAGGTACTTTCCGGGAGCAGGGGGGCAAGGAGGTGCAGTGAGAGCCCCCCTCGGGACCCTCCACGGCTGGGTGGGCAGCGGCAGCTTACAGCATCTGCCCCGGCTGCCAGGTGGAATCTCTGGCAAGGCCGCGGTGGCCGAGAAAGGGGCGTGGCCAGCCCGGGGCCTACTTTCGTTGTTGGGCCTCGGACTGGAGTGCAGAGCCCAGCGGCGTCTCCCAGCCGACAGCAAGCCCGGAGACTGACGGAGGCCAGCGGTGGCCTGGGAGGAGGCGGGTCCGGCCCGAGGCCTACTTCCGGTCTCGGGCCTCGGACTCGATTTCTGGGGCTGGCGGAAGCTCAGGATCCGGAGCATACCCGGCGGAGACCTGAGGCCAGCAGCACGAAGGAGAGGGGACGTGTCCAGCCTGGGGCCTGCTCCTGGTGACGGGCCTCCGGCAGGGGGACGCGTCTCTGTGGCGGCTTCCATCCGGGAGCATGCCCAGCGGCAGATGGAGGCCAGCAGTACACCCGTGGGTGGCTAGGGGGCCAGGCGCAGGCATCCAGTGGGGGGACCGGTGTGGGCAGGCGACACCCGGATACCCGCAGGGAGCAGGAGTGATGGCAGTGGCCTCGCGGCTACTGCCAGGTCGCTCAGGTCCTATGCACAGCGCCCAGCAGCAGCGGTCTCCCTCGGATGGGGGAGGACCCGGCGAGAGGGTCTAATCGTAGGCCCCGGAGGGCAGGAAGCAGCGGCGGGGAGCCCCCTGAGCCTGGGTGGAGGCTCCTCCCGAAAGAGGACATGGTCGGCGGCGGCAGCTCCAGGGACAGGATGGTCTCGGGGGGTGTCGTCATGCAGGAAGCAGCAGATTTCGGATGCCAGTGCCCACGCGGCAGCCCAGGAGGGTGGCCATGGTGGAGGGGACGCATCAGCTTGGTGGAGGATGGCTACAGCGGAAAAGATGAAAGAGCCCTCATGTCGGGGGATGATTTGGAAGAACAGATGGCGAAGGACGTTGACGTATCGATTTCCAGAATGTCTGAATCGCGGTCGTGTGAGCTAGCCATGCATTCGGCATTGGTTACGGTGTGGGGTGCTTGTGTCGGGGAGGCAGCTGCGGGCACGGCAGCGCCAGAGGGGTCAGCTCTTTTTAGCCAGTTGCTGGGGCTTTTGCAGGGTTTAGCGCAAGCACCAGCGGCGGCGACAGCCTGGACGGGGGTGGCGGCGGATGGCACAGCGTCGGTAAGCAGCGAGAAGGTGCCGGACGGTGCGGGAGCAGCTAGCGGGGTAGTGCAGTCAGTGGGTGAGAAGGCGGTATAAAAGGAGAAGGAAAAGGAAGATCAAGTGATGCGTCTGGATGACAGGGCTAAAAACGAGGTGCACGTGTGCTTTGAGGGCCCGCTAGGGGCTCACTTCAAGAAAGAGGTGAGGGAGAAGATTTGGAAAGGGGAGTACGTGGAAATATTTTCCTTACTGCCCCTGGAAAAATTTAACTTAGACAAGGTGAAGCCGAGTGATTCCAAGAAGGAAAAGGAGGAGGAAGAAAAACACCATTACAGGCTCATTCCTCGTTTCTTTTCTAATTGGCTGCAGGCGTTCATGATTTTGGCAAGTGTGGTAGGGGAAAGGTGTCGGAGCAGTGCTCGGCTTTGTTCGGATATATGGACACAATCGGGGAGGTGTATCGCACATATGGGGGCTTGGCATGGTTGCGATACGATGAGCAGTTTAGGCAGAGGAAGGCGTTGCGGCCCGGCATGCGGTGGGATCATAAGGACATTTCCTTATGGATGCATTTAATGGCGGCCCCGAGCCAGATTTTACATGGCACCGGGGGAGCGGGAGCCGGGCCCTCGGGTACCCAGAAAAAGGGATTTTGCTGGCAATTTAATGAAGGCCAGTGCAAATTTGGCACAGCATGTTGTTTCAAACACGAGTGCTCTGGTTCCGGGGGAAGACATAGCTTGTCCAAATGTTTTAAGAACGGGAAAGGTAAGGCCGAGGATGGGTCTGGTAAAAGGCAGGACGCCGGTGAAAATAGAGGTAATGGCACCATTTTAAATAGGTATCCGGATGGGGCAGCGGCGTCCTTTTTGCGGTCTGGTTTTTTGTACGGCTTTCGGATTCCGTCGGCGGTTGAGGCATTGCCTCCGGTATGTCGTAATTTACGGTCGGCAAGGGATCACCCCCTGGTTGTGGGTGAGAAATTGGGTAAAGAGGTTGAGCTGGGCAGGATGGGGGGCCCGTTTGAGAGCCCGCCGTGCTGCAATCTTGTGGTGTCTCCGCTGGGGGTGGTGCCAAAGAAGGAGCCAAACAAATTTCGTCTCATTCTCATCTCTCATTTCCGGAGGGGTCGTCTGTGAATGATGGCATTGCGCCGGAATTGTCGGTGGTGTATTACGTCTCGTTTGACAAAGCGCTGGATTTGGTACAGGCTGCGGAGCGTGGTGCATCGATGGCAAAGGCGGATGTTGAATCGGCGTTTCGTTTGTTGAGAGTGCACCCGGATAGTCAGCACCTTCTGGGTTGTTGGTGGAGTGGGAAGTTTTATGTTGATCGTTGTTTGCCTATGGGTTGTTCAATTTCCTGTTCATATTTTGAGGCGTTTAGTTCCTTTGTTGATTGGGTAGTGTGGGACATGTCCAGCTTGTCCTCCATTATCCATTATTTAGATGATTTTCTTTGTGTTGGTCCGGTGGGTTCCATGGTTTGGATGGTTTGTTGTTTGCCTTGCAGGGAGTGGCGGATCGTTTTGGGATCCCTTTGGCGCGAGAAAAAATAGAGGGGTCGGCGCCGGTCATGTGGTTTCTGGGGATTGAAATCGACTCTTTGGCTATGGAATGCAGGTTGCCTGAGAATAAAATTGTGGATTTGCGGAGCGCGGTAGCAGCAATGTTGGCGGCAAAAAAAGTGCGGCTTAAGGTGGTACAGTCTTTGCTTGGGAAGCTGAATTTTGCATGCAGAATTATACCGATGGGGCGTGTGTTGGCCAGGAGGTTGGCGACGGCTACGGCAGGCGTAAGGTCCCCGGCGCATTTTGTGTGGGTCACGCTGGAGATCAAGGAGGATTTGTTGGTTTGGGGTGTCTTCTTGCGGCGTTTTAACGGCCGAGCTTTGTGGTTGAAGAAGGTGGTGCCCTATGGGGCGCTGGAGCTGTAGACGGATGCGGCCGGGTCGGCGGGTTTTGGCGCAATTTTGTCAAGGTCATTGGTGCATAGGGACTAGGGAGGTGGCCTGAGGACTGGTGTCAAAGTGGCCTGGTTAAAAATTTGGCGTTGCTGGAGTTATTTCCGATTGTGGTGGTGGTCGAGTTGTGGGGGTCAAATTTTTATGGACGTAAAGTTTGCTTTCATTGCAACAATCAGGTGGTCGTGCATGTGATAAACAGTCTGTCAGCTAAGTCTGGGCCTGTAGTGGCATATTTGCGGCATTTAGTGCTCAAGTGTTTACTGTGGAATATTCATGTGGTTGCAAAACATGTGCCGGGGGTTGACAACAGGGTGGCTGACGCTTTATCTCGTTTTCAGTTCCGCAGGTTTCGGGAGTTGATGCCAGGGGCGGACGAGAATGGAGCGGTGTGTCCAGCGGACTTGTCGAGTCTGGTGAGGCTGTAATTGCGGGTTTGATTAGGAATTCGGTGAACAAGGTGGCTTGGTGCCGTTATGCTAAAGTGTGGGTTGAGTGTCAGGCAGTGTTGGGAGCAATGTTTTGTAATGGGCGGGTGGATTATCTGTTGGTGCTACTGGCGTTGGTGAGTGATGATTTCAGGGCCGATAGGTCAGCATCGGCGGTGGCACTTAGGGTGGTGGCCGTGGCCTTTTGGTTGAAGGTCAGGGGTGAGCGAGATGTTTCACGGGATTTCCGTGTGCGGCAGGCCCTGAAGGGGTTTCGTAAAGGAGTGAAGGAGCGAGACACTAGGTGGCCCATTTCGCTTGAATTGTTACGGCATTTAGTGAATGGTTTGCGGGGGATTTGTGTTTCAGTTTATGAGAGGGTGCTTTTTGAGACTGCTTTTGTGTTAGCCTTTTTTGGGGCTTTTCGGATTGGGGAGGTGGTGATCCCGTCTAGGGTTAGAGGGGGCGGTTTGCTGTTTAAGAATGTGGCAGTAGTGGGACAGAGAGTGGAGTGTCGGATTCGGCGGTCCAAAACGGACCAGACGGGTTGAGGCAGGTTGGTGGTGTTGTATGCGGTACCAGGAGATGAGTTGTGCCCGATGCAGGTGGTGAGTAAGTTTTGCGGTATGCGGGGCGGTTTTCCGGGCCCGTTGTTACATCATGAGGATGGTGCTTGGTTGTCTTGTTACCAGTTTGTAGCAATACTAAGGAGTTGTTTGCGCTGGGCGGGGGTTGCGCCCGGAGGATTACGGGTCCCATTTCTTCAGAATCGGGGCGGCCATAGAAGCTTCTCGTTGGGGCCTTGGAGATGAAATGGTGAGACAGATTGGTAGTTGGGAATCCTCTCATTTTCGTGGTTATGTGCGCTCTCAGTTGTTATCTCATTGAGGGCTCTGGTTAGAGTGTGTTTTGTTTTGCCATTGGGTTATTATTCCTTGGTGCAATTTGGATTGGTGTCGTTTTGTTTTATTAAAATTGTTTCTTTTATCGTAGGAGTGTGTCTGATCTGGATTCTGGGGCACTCTTTCGTTTTTTGGGGGCCCATCGGGCCGACGCTTGCCTGAATGGTCGGCAGCTGGGAGCGGACAGATCGCTGGCATCGGTCAAATGGATAGGTGTGCGTGGCATGGAATAGACAAGGGTTGTGCCGGATTTCGAGTACTAGTGCAGGATGGACAGACCTCCGAACGTGTTAGTGTTACACGTGGGGACTGGAGGAATGACCTGGATTCGCGGGCCTCGCGCAATCTGATCAGGGACATTAAGATGGACCTCTTGCGTTTATGGAAAAGGTTGAGAAGCTTAATCGCACCCGGGCACAGGTGAACAGGGTGGTTGCGCATTTCATGCGGAGAAACGGCGGTATTGTGGTGAGGCCGAAGTGGCAATTTCGGAGGAGTGATGGCGTTCACCTTAATAATATTAGTTCCGATTTATGGGCGTTGGGTTTGCGTGATGGTGTGGAGCAAGCCTTGGGTGTGTAGCGGGTGCAGGCCACGTAAGGAGTCACGTGGCCTGTCCTGTGGCGGGGGTAGGTCTGGTCCAGAGGCGGTTTTAAGGGATTGGTAGCTGGACCGAGAGACACTGTCTTAGTATGGTTTCTCCGAGTTCCGGGAATTGCAGGCACGGGGTTCTGCAAAGTTTGGGGGGTATTAATCCGTGGGGTGATTAATACCTCATCTCTAGGTCGGAATGTTGCGGCCAGGGATATTGGTGTAGAAAGTGGTTTCGGGACCGGGCCTACACAGGGTTACATATATACCGTTTTGTTATTTATGTGTTACCTATTATTATTTGTTTGGGGTTGCCCATTGGACGGCGCCCCCTTGTGTTAGAGTGTTAATAATAGGTAATAAAGGCTGCTGTGGCCAATTTGTTTAACCAAGTCGCATGCAGTCGGTGTGTTATTTAATAGGGTTAAGTTTGGGGTATAGTAAACCATCCCGACCGGAGAATCCTCAGTGGTCAAGAAAGCAATGGACCCCATAGGGGGGAGGGGCGACATGACCAGAGGGAAGGGAGGGAGTGAGGGGGTTAATAAAAGGGATTAAGGTGTATTATGGGACGCTATAGGGGATTGGTTGGAAAAAGGGTCTCTGTAGGGGGGGAGTATATAAGGAACTGGGGAGGGGTCTTACCCCCCCCTTGTGACTCTGGACGGCGACAGATTAACGCCCACCCTCCCTTGGGTTTTTTTTTTGGTGAGTTTTGTTTTAAGCAATGTCGGTAAAAATAAATAAATAAATAAAGGAAAACAAAATGATGGAGAGGTGAATGTGTCTTGTCGCAGCAGCGGGGGTAGGTCTGCTCCAGAGGCGGTTTTAAGGGATTGGTAGCTGGACCGAGAGACACTGTCTTAGTATGGTGTCTCTGGGTTCCGGGAATTGCAGGCACGGGGTTCTGCAAAGTTTGGGCGGTATTAATCTGTATGGTGATTAATACCTCATCTCTAGGTCTGAGTGTTGCAGCCAGGGATATTGGTGTAGGAAGTGGTTTCTGGACCGGGCCTATATAGGGTTACATAGGGTTTTTTCATGATCTCTATGGGCACCATTGTGCCCTCTGGTCGCTGGTTACCATTGGCGACCACTGCAATATATTTTTGTGTATGACTGCCCTTTATGGGGTTAACCATGCCTGCTGTTATGATGTATGCATAGTGAGCGGTTTTCCGGTTTCGATCGCTATGTCCCGGGTTTAGGATGGTCCATTGTGATCTATCTATATATCACTAAGGATGCTCCTGTTAGTATAACCGGTAATGACTGTGTCCAATGCTTCATCTCTGATTGGTGAACTCAGCCGTCAGTTGATGGATCGGCGCTGACTTCTGGTTTGGATCTCCCAGAATGATATCTGTTAGTGGGAGGGCTCCCTTGCAGGTTTCCTATTGGTTCTTCTGCGTCCCAGTGTGGACCGCGGAAATACGCGCTCTGCACTGTGGTATGCAGCCTTTGACTGCGTTCAATCTGGGCGCGATATGCTCCAACCTGGAACATAAGGGGGGCGGTATTTGTCGCTTTAGTGACCTCAGACGCCGGCATGGTGGTGACTAACGGATTCCATCATGTTCGCAGTAAGTATGGTTTTTTGCACAGATCTGGGGGATTAACATTGTTTAAGGGTGTATAAAGGCATTAGTCCTATCAGAGACTGAGTGCCACCATTTGCCCAGCACACATAGGTCCATCACCTTTTTGGCCTGTGCTGATCCCTGCCACTGCAGGTCGATCTCTCCCAATTTTTTCCTCCGTCTCCCCTGAGGAACTCTCATTACTGAGAGGGAAACGCGTCGGGAGGAACTATTTGTTTTTGGTTGCGGGGCAGACATCTTATTTGGGTGCTACCCTTGTCAGGGCGGAAGTTCATTCACGGGGCACGACAGGGTTTGTAGTATACCTGTCCACCTTATCCTTCCGGCCTGTGACCTCTCACCTTGGGACCGATGTGCAGTCCAGCCCATGGATGAAGCTTGGGTGAGATCAAGCCTATGCGGTGCCATGTGGCATTTTGTTGTTGTTGTTGTTTGCACAATTTATGCACAAGCACTTTATTATTGTTATCATTGATTTTATTGTATTACTAGTAAAGGTTAAGTTTTAGTCCCTGCTGCTTTTCTGTTACCTTTTGGACTATTGGGCATTACATTTTCTGATTGGCAGATCTGCTATTATACTTCTTGTACAAATTATTGGTATGGCCGGCTTCCTTTCCACTGGACCGGATACGGCGAGTTGGCTTACGGAGGCCAAGGATATTTTCTCTGAAAGAGACTTTATCCAAAAAAAGTATATCCCCTCTTATACGGCAGCCTTTAAGGAGGTTACTAAGACATATAAGGAGCAGATCACCAGCTGGTGGGAGGTGCAGAGTCTGGATAATTACATAAAGAGTGGCATTGTTCCTAGGGGTCTACGCATCAACCTCATACCTGCTGCGCGGTGTCGGTCTCCTCAGTTGATGAATGCCTGGGAGAAGGAGGCTACAGCTAGCTCTCTCAGACTTATGAAAATCTTGCTCACAGAGGAAAAAAATAACCTTGAAGCAATTAATAATAAGCTTAAAGAACAAATTGAGGTCACAAAAACTTATCAAAACGAGACTGATTTTTCTGTGAAAGAAAACACCTTAAAAAATTCTATTGAAAAATTTCAGTTTCATTTGAAAGAGAGAAAACACAAGCAGTTTAAACGTGATCTCCAAGACTTCAAGGATAATAAGGTTTATCAGATTTTTCCAAGTGAGGGTCCGGCACCTAGGGAGCGGGAATCAGATTTGTCCTCCAATGAGCCTGAGTGCTCAGATACAGAGGGAAGGGACCCCCCTTTTCGTCCACAGTATAGGGGTAGACGTTATCAAAGAGGACCTTAGAGGACTGAACATCCAGCCTATCCATCGGCTCAGACGAATTCCAACAATTCTTCTTCCTCTTTTTTAGACCGCAATTATTTTCTCAGAAGTCGCAAGGGGAACAAAGATTAGGTACACAGGTCATCAACCTATCTAATAGATCCCTAAATCATATTGAAATGGCGGTCCTTAGTAAGGGGTTGTCATTTGTCCCCACAAGTGATTTTTCGACATTCGACTTCATTAAAGACCTCAATTTGTTTGTTCGCAAACTACGTTGGAAGAAGTTTTTCAGGCAAAAAGACAACAAAATTTGCATGGGTCTGGATATACCGATGGATATGCTGGATGATGTCAGGCTTTTGGCAGGATTGGATGAACCCACTACATCCATTACTGGTAAAGGTCCCTTCACCACTCTAAAAAATCCTAGCACTAAAATGCCACCTAGTCTTATTGACGTTTCTGCTATAGATATCTTCCTCAGCCATTTGACAAAAGAGGTTCTTGCCCTGACCAAAACCCAATTGAGCATGATGGGTACAACCTCTCTACAGGAGGAAAGGAATAATTTATCTAGAACTGAAATGCGAGCACTCTGTGACTTAGAAAAGGATGCCACCATCATTATAAAACCCTCCGACAAGGGGGGAAATATAGTGGTAATGAATGCAATTGACTATCGTGATGTTTGCTTGAACATTTTGAAGGATGCTAACACTTACCGTAAAATCTCTGGTAATCCTGTCATAACTGCGAAAAACTGTCTTAGGGACCTACTGAATAGGGCTGAGATCGAGGGATTAATCAGTAAGGAGGAATTAACTTTTATGTTGCCGGATCACCCCCTGATGTCTACCTTTTTATACCCTCCCTAAGACCCATAAGGGGGTTAACCCCCTTAGAGGGAGACCGATTGACTCTGGTGTTGGTAATATCGCACAAAATGTGGGAGTATATTTAGATAAGATCCTTAACCCGTTTGTAACATCTTTACCTTCTTACATTCATGACAGTCTAGACTTCATCAGTAGGATTGAGGACATTACGGTCGGTCCCAACGCGTTTCTGGTGAGTATTGATGTGGAAACACTCTATTCGTCCATTCCACATGATCGGGGTGTTGAGGCTGTCCAATTTTTTTTGGCCACTAGGGGCAAACAATTTGAGGCCCATAATAGGTTGGTTATTTCCTTGCTGGAATTTGTTTTACATAACAACTTTTTTCTGTTCGATGGTTCCACCTACCACCAGCTCAGGGACACGGCCATGGGGAGCTTTTGTGCTCCCTGTTACGCCAACTTGTTCCTGGGCTGGTGGGAGGACACCATTGTGTTTGAAGAGTCAATGTCATCATTTACCAATATGATTGACCTGTGGGTTCATTTAATTGATGACGTTTTTGTTTTCTGGAGGGGTCCCCTTGAGACATTCACTGATTTTGTTAACAACTTGAACATGAACCCCTTGGGACTAACCTTCACTTATGTCATCCATCCTGTGAGCTTACCTTTTTTGGACCTGTTGGTGTCAGTTGATCCCGATGGTAGGCTCGGGACTATGATTTACAGGAAGCCTACTGCCACAAATTCACTCCTCAGATGGGACAGTCACCACCCACTGCCACTCAGGCGGGGTATTCCTAAGGGACAATACCTTCGTCTGAGAAGGAACTGCTCTGATCGGAGTGAATTTGTGGCTAAGGCTGCTGACTTGAGGTCCCGTTTTTTGGAGAAGGGGTATCCAAATCGGGTCCTCAAACAAGCCTATAAGTTTTCCCTTGATCAGGACCGGACAAGACTCTTATCCCCTCAATCTAGACAAAATGATGAGGGGGACGTTGTGAGACTCATCACCACGTACACTAAAGGTGTCCCAACCATCAGAAGAATACTTGAGCGACATTGGGGTATTCTTGGAATGGACATAGACATTGCTGACTGTATTAAACCTCAACCGGCGATCACATTCCGTAAGAATCGCTCTTTGGGTGATCGGTTGACTCATAGCCATTTTGTACCCCCTAGTGTGGAAACCACTTGGCTTCCAGGTAAACCATCTGGTTGTTTTAAGTGTGGGTCATGTGTTGCCTGTAAAAACGTTAAGATAGGTAAGGAATACGCCAGTACCTCTACGGGTGACTCCCTGACTATTAGGGAATTCATAAATTGCAAAACGAAGGGGGTGGTGTACCTTGCCACGTGTCATTGTGGGTTGCAATACGTCGGCAAAACTGTGCGTGAATTCCGCAGACGTATTGGCGAACATATGGGGGACATCAGAAATGATCGTGACACCCCTATTGCCAGGCACATGAATACACGTCACAGTTCCAACAAGGAAGCCATCGAATTTATGGGTATCCTCAAAGTTAAAATGTCCTCCAGAGGTGGCAATTTGGATCGCGTCTTACTACAAAAAGAGGCCAGGATGATCTTTCGTCTTAGAACCTGCCATCCTGATGGCCTCAATGATCAAATCAACTACGGCTGCTTTATTTGATAGGTTTCCTTCCCCTTCTGGCCGCTGGCTGATCCGTTCTTGTGGAAGGTTTAGCCTTGCCTGTTAACCAAAAAAATTTTTTAGCCTATTATTTTGGCCCTTGTTTATTATAAGATGACAGGGGTCTTTAGGGAGCCTGTATTTTAGCTGGGTTTTTCTTTATTATGATTAGGTCCAGTTTTGGATATAATAAGGATAGATAATTCTCCTTATTTGTTCTCCCTCTTATTATGGTGTCTTACCATGCTGTTCATATTTGTGTTTCACCTGCATGTTGTTATTCACAAATGGTGTGGCAGTCTTTTTCTCTCCTCCTCCCTTCCCCCCTGCCTGGTTGTCTCTTATATGGCAGGCATGCTTATTGTGTGTTTTCTTTTTTGCATGATCTCTATGGGCACCATTGTGCCTTCTGGTCGCTGGTTACCATTGGCGACCACTGCAATATATTTTTGTGTATGACTGCCCTTTATGGGGTTAACCATGCCTGCTGTTAGGATGTATGCATAGTGAGCGGTTTTCCGGTTTCGATCGCTATGTCCCGGATTTAGGATGGTCCATTGTGATCTATCTATATATCACTAAGGATGCTCCTGTTAGTATAACCGGTAATGACTGTGTCCAATGCTTCATCTCTGATTGGTGAACTCAGCCGTCAGTTGATGGATCGGCGCTGACTTCCGGTTTGGATCTCCCAGAATGATATCTGTTAGTGGGAGGGCTCCCTTGCAGGTTTCCTATTGGTTCTTCTGCGTCCCAGTGTGGACCGCGGAAATACGCGCTCTGCACTGTGGTATGCAGCCTTTGACTGCGTTCAATCTGGGCGCGATACGCTCCAACCTGGAACGCAAGGGGGCGGTATTTGTCGCTTTAGTGACCTCAGACGCCGGCATGGTGGTGACTAACGGATTCCATCATGTTCGCAGTAAGTATGGTTTTTTGCACAGATGTGAGGGATTAACATTGTTTAAGGGTGTATAAAGGCATTAGTCCTATCAGAGACTGAGCGCCACCATTTGCCCAGCACACATAGGTCCATCACCTTTTTGGCCTGTGCTGATCCCTGCCACTGCAGGTCGATCTCTCCCAATTTTTTCCTCCGTCTCCCCTGAGGAACTCTCATTACTGAGAGGGAAACGCGTCGGGAGGAACTATTTGTTTTTGGTTGCGGGGAAGACATCTTATTTGGGTGCTGCCCTTGTCAGGGCGGAAGTTCATTCACGGGGCACGACAGGGTTTGTAGTATACCTGTACACCTTATCCTTCCGGCCTGTGACCTCTCACCTTGGGACTGATGTGCAGTCCAGCCCATGGATGAAGCTTGGGTGAGATCAAGCCTATGCGCTGCCATGTGGCATTTTGTTGTTGTTGTTGTTGTTTGCACAATTTATGCACCAGCACTTTATTATTGTTATCATTGATTTTATTGTATTACTAGTAAAGGTTAAGTTTTAGTCCCTGCTGCTTTTCTGTTACCTTTTGGACTATTGGGCATTACATTTTCTGCTTGGCAGATCTGTTATTATAAGTTTGGGGTATAGTAAACCATCCCGACCGGAGAATCCTCAGTGGTCAAGAAAGCAATGGACCCCATAGGGGGGAGGGGCGACATGACCAGAGGGAAGGGAGGGAGTGAGGGGGTTAATAAAAGGGATTAAGGTGCATTATGGGACGCTATAGGAGATTGGTTGGAAAAAGGGTCCCTGTAGGGGGGGAGTATATAAGGAACTGGGGAGGGGTCTTACCCCCCCTTGTGACTCTGGACGGCGACAGATTAGCGCCCACCCTCCCTTGGGTTTTTTTTTTTTGGCGAGTTTTGTTTTAAGCAATGTCGGTAAAAATAAATAAATAAATAAAGAAAACAAAATGATGGAGAGGTGAATGTGTCTTGTCGCAACAGCGGGGGTAGGTCTGCTCCAGAGGCGGTTTTAAGGGATTGGTAGCTGGACCGAGAGACACTGTCTTAGTATGGTGTCTCTGGGTTCCGGGAATTGCAGGCACGGGGTTCTGCAAAGTTTGGGGGGTATTAATCTGTAGAGTGATTAATACCTCATCTCTAGGTCTGAGTGTTGTGGCCAGGGATATTGGTGTAGGAAGTGGTTTCTGGACCGGGCCTACATAGGGTTACATATACCGTTTTGTTAATTTTTGTCTAACCTATTATTATTTGTTTGGGGGTCGCCCTTTGGATGGTGCCCCCTTGTATTAGAGTGTTAATAATAGGTAATAAAGGCTGCTGTGGCCAATTTGTTTAACCAAGTCGCATGCAGTCGGTGTATTATTTATTAGGGTTAGGTTTGGGGTGTTGTAAACCATCACGACCGGAGAATCCTTCCTCAGTGGTCAAGCACTGTAATATTTCCAGAGTAACGCTTATGGGTCTCCTTGGGTTTTGCCCTGTAGCAGGAGTGCTCCCAGATTGGCAGGCATGAAGCTACCTTTCACTCCTCCACCTCTCGTATTATTGTTAAATGTGTCTAGCAGTAACAGTCTATGAAGCTAATATTGCTGCCACCTGACTGTGGCTGAGTAGAAAAGCAGTTTTAGCTCTTGCATGAGGTGTGCGGGCTCCCAGCACAGCAGATTTAAACCGGTCTCTGACCCACTCACCTCTTAATTTTAGCTTAGTTTAAAAATTGTAAATTCTGAGCTAGACCTAATGTGATGAATGGCCCATGCCTGACTGCTGTACATAGACATTATAAGTACTCTGGGGCAATCTATGTCGATGAAACTGTGCTATGTCTGCCCCTAGTTTATGGAAATGTGGAGACTCCAAATTGCATCTCCAAGTTGTGTCTTGTTTGTAGTGGCAGGGGTCTGAAAGGAACAGGCCTACACTTGTCACTCATCCACCTCTTAATTTAAAATCTGTAAATTCTGAGCCAGATCTTGTTTGGTGCATTGCCCATGCCTGACTGCTGTGCAAAGACACAAAAGGTACTCTGGAGCAATTAATGAAAATGTCCTTGCTTTCTGCCCCTAATTTTTGGAAATGGGGATGGGAACTCCTAGTTGGGAGTCCCTGTTGTGTGTTGCCTGTAGAAATAGGGTTCCCAAACTGGCAGGCATGCAGCTTTTTTTCCCTCATCTAGCTCTCTTACGATGGTTAAATGTGTTTAGCAATAACAGTGTATGAAGCTAATATTGAAACCACCTGAGTCTGGCTGAGCAGAAAAGCAGCTTGAACTTTTGAATGAGGTATGAGAGCTCCCAGCCCACCAGGCCTATACCGGTCACTCATCCACCTCAATATTTCTTAAGTTAATAGTCTAGGAAGATAGTGGCTCTGCCACAACAGTGTGGCTGCACTGTAAAATGGTATGAGCTGTTTTTGCAGCTTCTTGCCCCCCCTAAAGGTGTTGTCTATGCCCCTGTTTTTTCCTCCCATTGAAGTCAATGGCGTTTGGATATGTTTTTTGGGCCTTTCGGAGAACACAGGTGAAGTCGGCGAACATGAACTGAATCAAACCGTGGGATGTTCGCTCATCTCTACTGGCTACAATACATTATAGAACACCAATCTATAATCCTGGGAGTAGGACCAGTTTGATAATTCCTTATAAACTCCTCTTCATGGCGCTATGCACATGGTCTATAAATGGAGATCAGAGGCTGAAATATTTCAACAGAGGTTATCATCTTCAGCAATGAATCCCACTTTTGTCTTGGAGACATGGAAACAATAATATCTGGAGACTGGACTAGAGACCACATATTTGGGATATTGAGAGTGCTATTTTAAGGAACAACCGACTTGTAGCTACATTCTTGTTTTTATTGGCCTGCTAACTTTCCAAAGTGTTTGTGATGGTAATTCATTTTGTCATTAAAATGTGCGTTTAATTTCTGGAATAACTTATAGCTTAAAATAACCAGTCAGTGTTTTATCTGACAGCTTTTTTACAGCAGATGGATGCTATCCAAATAGCATTGATGTTGTGGATTGCATTCTACTTCAGTTTGACATTTTCACTTTTAATCATTATGTTCCTACCTGTGTTTTCACGTGCATCTGTCTAATTAAAATCCTTAAATAGAAAACAAAGTCTGTGCTTTTTACTAAACTTTGTAATGTTTAATTTTCTAAAAACTTTAACTCAAACCCACTAAAGATATTAAATTTACTCCGGCGCACGCTATCATTTATAACATGCTACTGTACACTAAAAGTCTTTGTGACACAAGTATTTCTAAGTTTCTTTTAAAGGGGTTGTCTCATTCTTTTGTCCTGGCTTCCCAAGTAGTGCACTAGTGAAAATTGACATTTCAGACCAACGGCATAGTGATGCTGGCCCAAATGTGCTCCCCCATGCTAAAATCCAAGGCAACTTTGTGTCTGCAGCATTGGAGGTATGCAGGGGCTCAGAGCCTGGCCAAATACAAAAAATGTACACAATATATTCAGACTTTACACAACCTAAGAAATTTGTATAACCCACAGTACAGAAGAAACAAAAGCCGCAGCTATTAAAGAAAAAAGTGATATAATAGTGTGTAAACCAAAAAGAAAAAACCCTGTATAAAATATAACCTCTAATAATATATTTGAGAGGTGACCAATGACTAAGTGACCAATAATACATAGCTCAAGCACCCTGATTTCAGATGGCCCTGGAATATGATATCCACCATCCAGGATTTCTACTCAATTGTCCCCTGACGAACCCCGTGGATCCCACAGGGGGAAATGTGTCAGCACGACATTTTGAGGACCTTGACTACTGGACCTCCTTACCAGATGAGTACCAACTTTGTTATATACGGCATATTGGTCCTTAGCTATATTTATTTGGTGTTTAAATATTTTTTGACATTTATTTTTCACCTTATTTTTGGTTGGTGCACTTGTTTGTATGGTGTAGGGTGATTTAGGGACTGTCAGAGTTTCCCGTCGGTGAATGGGGGCGCCATAACCTTAGGGCGTCATACCATCCATTGCTAGGTAATGATATACTTAGGGCTCATTAAGGTGAGTTTAATCCCTGCCTATGTTTTTAGTACTCCTATTAGTACTCCTATTGTTGGATTATTGGTATATAGAGATGAGCGAACTGGTCGCGGTTCGGCTCGAGTTCGGTTCGCGAACGGAGGTCTCGTTCGAGTTCTGTTCGGCGAACCACTCGAATCGCATAAGAAACAATGGGAGGCAATCACAAACACCTAGAAAACACCCTCAAAGGTGTCCAAAAGGTGACAAACAACTCACAACACAAACACATGGGAAAGTGACAAGGACATATACTCATGCGAAAACAAAAGAGCTGGACAAGGAAAAAGAGGAGGAGACACAGATATAGGCATGGCATGCCCTTCTAAAATCAAGTAAAAAACCGCAAGGTTACTCCAAGCGGAGTCTTTCTTTTTTCAAAAAATTGGGCCACACACACACCCACCCCTTCAGGGGCAGCACTTGTGCCTCAGTTGTACATTTCACAGGTAGATTTGCATCAAGCACATTCAAAAATACGCCATCCTTAACCGTCCCCAGGATGACCCCGGGGTAGGTAGCAAAGTCTTTGCTGAACCAAGACTTGTTCATCTTGGCTCCTTTTAAAAAACACAGCAAGCAAGGGTTACTCCAAGTGGAGTCTCCCTTTTTTCCAAAAATTGGGCCACACACACATCCACCCCTTCAGTGGCAGCACTTGTGCCCCAGTTGTACACTTCACAGCTAGATTTGCATCTAGCACATTCAAAATCCACAAGCATTTACTCTCCCCAGGATGACACAGGGGTAGTAAATTCCTTGTGGATCCATCACTTGTTCATTTTGATGAACGTTAATCTGTTCACATTGTCACTGGACAGACGCGTGCGCTTATCTGTCAGCACACACCCAGCAGCACTAAAGACACGTTCAGAGACAACGCTGGCAGCTGGACACGACAAAATCTCCAAGGCGTAAGTGGAGAGCTCTGGCCATTTTTCAAGATTTGAAGCCCAAGGCTCCATTTACAAAGTAATGGTATCGATGTTCATTGGGAGATACTCCTGTATCATCCTCTCCAGCCGTTGACTATGTGTCAGACTTGTTGTCTCTGGTGGCCTTGCAAAGGATGGTGTAAAAAAATTATGAAAAGATTCAATAAAATTGCTGTTACCAGCACCAGATACAGTGCTACTGGTACGGGTAGACTGTTGAAGATTACGAGACCGTCCCATGTTTGTCAAGTTACAACTGGGAGATTCACTCCCTGCACCTGCATGGTTGTTTGGTGGAAAAGCCGAGCTAAGATCGAGTAACAGCTTCTGCTGATACTCCTGCATACGTGCGTCCCTTTCTATGGCTGGAATTATGTCACAAAATTTGGACTTGTACCGTGGATCTAATAGTGTGGCAAGCCAGTAGTCATCATCACTTCTAATTTTGACAATACGAGGGTCATGTTGGAGGTAGTGCAGCAAGAAGGCGCTCATGTGTCTTGCGCAGCCATGCGGACCAAGTCCACGCTGTGTTTGTGGCATAGAGGTGCTAACCGTTCTTTCTTCCTCTGACCTCTCCCCCCTACCTCTTTCAACAGAAATTTGACCAAGGTCTCCCTCATCTGCTGAGTCTTCCATGTCCATGGACAGTTCGTGCTCCATTTCTTCATGTTCTCCTGTACCTTCCTCAACATTTCGCCTGCTACTATGCGCCCTTGTTGATCCCTGTCCCAGTTGGTCCCATGCCTGCCGCATTGGTGATGATGAACATCTGGACCTTGGTGATGTTGTTGTGTCTTGCGCATATGAATCCTCCTGTAGTTCCTCCCCTTCCTGTTGTCCCACCCCCTGACTCCGAATAGTGTTTAGCGTGTGTTCCAGCATGTAAATGACTGGAATTGTCATGCTGATAATGGCATTGTCAGTGCTAAACATATTCGTTGCCATGTCGAAACTGTGCAGAAAGGTGCATAGGTCCTTGATCTGAGACCACTCCATCAGGGTGATCTGCCCCACCTCTGCATCTCGTTGGCCCAGGCTACACGTCATGACATATTGCACCAAGGCTCGATGGTGCTGCCACAGTCACTGTAACATGTGGAGAGTCGAATTCCAGCGTGTCGGCACATCGCATTTCAGTCGATGAACCCGCAGGCCGAAAGACTTCTGGAGCGATGCAAGTCGCTCAGCAGTGGTGGTTGAACGGCAGAAGTGAGCAAACAGTTTTCGTGCCCTGTTCAGAAGGCCATCTAGGCCGGGATAGTGTGTTAAAAATTGCTGGACAACAAGGTTCAACACGTGAGCCATACAAGGCACGTGTGTCACCATGCCCAGGTGAAGGGCCGCACCCAGGTTTGCAGCATTGTCGCACACGGCCTTACCAGGCTGCAGGTTGAGTGGAGACAACCATTTATTAAACTCAGTCTCCAGAGCTGCCCACAACTCAGCCGCTGTGACTCCTATTTCCAAGACATTTAAAGCTAAAGACCGCCTGATGCTGTTGCGCTCTGCTGCCAGCATAGTAATGAGGGGTGCGTGATTCCTTCTGCAGAGTTAGAACGCTGGTGGCCTGACCAGTCAGGCTTGGGGCGAAGGTAGAGGACCCAGACGAGGTGGAGGAGGCAGAAGCAGTGGCGGAACTTGGACAGACAGAGGATTGACACACAAGTCGTGGGGATGGCAAGACTTGTGCAGCAGACCTCTCACCATCTATCACCATAGTTACCCAGTGCCCAGTCAGCGACATGTAACGTCCCTGTCTATGCTTACTGGTCCAAGTATCGGTGGTGAAATGCACCCGTTCACACACAGAGTTTCTCAAGGAAGCGGTGATGTTGTGTGCGACATGCTGGTGTAGCGCAGGCACACCTTTCTTAGAGAAGTAGTGGCGACTGGGCATCTGGTACTGGGGCACAGTGACAGACATAAGGTCTCTAAAATCCTGTAAGTCCACCAGGTGGAAAGACAGCATTTCGGTAGCCAAGAGCTTACAGAGGGGTAAAGTCAACCTCTTAGCTTTGTCATGGGTCGCAGGAAATGGCCTTTTATTTGTCCACATCTGAGGGAAAGCGATCTGGCTGCTGTGTGTAGACGGTGGTGAGTAGGGTGTCCCTGAAAAAATGCAGGTTTGTGAGGAAAGTGCAGGCGTAGACATGATTTTGCCTTCATCCAACGTTGATGCTATCGATGTCTGAGAGAGCTGTACACACGCACTTGTTTCCCCTTCCAAACCAAATGACGACCTACCAAGCAAACTGCCTGTTGAGGTTACAGTGGTGGAAGTTATGCGTGGAAAACCAGGTGTGACAGCTGTCCCCACAGTCCTAGAAGATGAAGAGCGCGCGGAAGCACTGGAAGGGGCAGGCGGTGGATGGTTCGCTCCGCTAGACCGCATTGCAGCACGGTGAGCTTCCCACTGGGACTTATGATATTTATTCATGTGACGATTCATGGAAGAAGTTGTCAAACTCCTGAGGTTTTACCCTCTACTAACAGAATCACGACAAATTTTACAGATCACATGATTTGGGCGATCTTTTTCTATGTCAAAAAAGGTCCAGGCTAGGCAAGGCTTAGAGGGCATGCGACCTGCTGAGCCCCCCCGACTAGTGCTCAGAGGCAGAGTGGTGGCTGAGGATGCAGTTGTAGACGTGCTACCAGTACTACTCCTCTGTCCAGGAAGGCGCAAGGTAACTTCGTCATCAGTAGCATCCTCCTCCACCGCCTCTGTTGACCTCCTCGAGTGCCTGACTGTGGGTTGACAGTAGGTGGGATCTAGAACTTCCTCATCAATTGTTGTGTTTGCACTCCCCTCACCCTCAGACCCAGCCTCTTCTTGCCCTGACCGAATATTTAAGTTGTCATCCCAATCTGGTATCTGCATCTCATCGTTATCAGTATGTTCCTCATTGTCTATAACAGGTGTTACAGTTTGTGAATAAGGGTCAACATGATGCTCATAAACTTGGTCTTCACGGCCTGAATCAGAGTCACAAATGTTCTGAGCATCAATGCAGACCATTTCCTGGTCTGTACTCACTGTAGCTTGGGAGCACACCTCTGAATCCCAGGCTATAGTGTGACTGAAAAGCTCTGCAGACTCAGCCATCTCAGTTCCACCATACTGTGCAGGGCGGATGGAGACTTCATAGCTGGGAGAAAGCAAGTGTGATTGGGATGACAATTCAGAGGACTGGTGTTTTTTTTGGAAGCGGTAGTTGAGGTGGCGGAGAGGGCACTTGTTGGACCACTTGAGATCCATTCAAGCATTTTCTTTTTTGGCCATCATCTACCTTTGTTCCAGTTGTTCGTGTCCGTAAAAAGGGGAGCACATCGGATTGTCCACGGTAAGTAGTAGACATCTTACTTTTGCTGGAAGATGGTCTATCTTCAGCAGATATTAATGGAGCTTTGCCACCTTCCCCACGGACAAACCCTTTTTTTCTTTTTCCAACATGCCTCTTCCCCTTTCCACCAGCATCTGTCATTTTGCCACTCATTTTGATTGCGACAAGATTGTGCACTTAAAATGTGGTAGTAAAAATTGAGAGGTGGTGTAGATTGCAGCGGTGGTCTATCTTTATTAACAGCAGAATAAACAACAATAACTGACAATGCAACTACGGCCCTTAAACTGGCAGCATAGTTTGCTAGTATAATGGCTTAGTAACAATGAGCTTGAGGGTGCAATGAAGTGGTGCTGCAAATAGATTTGCACTAGTGGGACACTAATGGAAGTCCAGCAGCCACTTTTAGGATGCCATTAAGTTTACTCAGTAATTGCTAGTATAATGGCTTAGCAACAATGAGTTTGAGTGTGCAATACAGTGGTGCTGCAGATAGCTCTGCACTAGTGGGACACTAATGGAAGTCCAGCAGCCACTTTTAGGATGCCACTAAGTTTACTCAGTGATTGCTAGTATAATGGCTTAGCAACAATGAGCTTGAGTGTACAAAGGGCAGGAGGGTACAGTGGCAGTGTTGTGGGTCAGTGTACAGGAAAGGAAGACTCACTTTCTATCCCTCCTAATTGGGAAATGCAGCGAGGAAGTCCCTGACTTTAGCTACACAGACACTGTTATCTTCTGTTGCTGTTAAAATCTGTTTCCACGGACCTGACTGTTACCTATGGCTCTGAGCCTGCTGTTATTAGCCCTTACAAGGGCTAATAGAAACTTCTATCCCTATTCTGTATAGCGCTGTGTATAGAGCGTACACAGCAGTATAGGAGACAGGAGCTACACCAGCGGTGACTGACACCCAGACGCAGAAGAGATAATGGCGTCCGGGCGGGCAGATACCCGTTTTTATAATTCAGGGACATGTGACATGGACATCCTATCACACATGCCGTTGCTTCTCTGGCTAAAAGTCCACTTAGCTGTGTGTGTCTGGGAATGGCTGACATGCTGGCCCGCCCCACTACACGCGCGCGCTTAGGGAAGGAAGACAATGAAAAAAAAAAAAATGACGATCGCCATTATCCCAGCAGCAGTGATCTGAATGCGCTGTTCCCGCCCACTATACGCTGAAATGTCATAATAGTGTGAGTCACAGAGTGACTATTACAGCGGAAAGCCAGCTAGTAATTAGCTTGGCTTTTTGCTGCTAGAACCATTCTCGAACGTAACTAGAACTATCGAGCTTTAGCAAAAAGCTCGAGTTCTAGTTCGATCTAGAACAGCCCCCAAAATCACTCGAGCCGCGAACTGGAGAACCACGAACCACGAACCGCGCTCAACTCTATTGGTATAATCCCTCCCTCATTACCTTATTTTCACTATAAGGCTATGTGCCCACGATGCGTTTTTACATGCTTTTCTGCAGCGTTTTCAACTGCACCTTTTTAATGCCAAAATGCATGTGTTTTGATTTCCCAGTAAAGTCTATGAGAAATAGGGATTTCTTGTGCCCACCATGCAGTTCAAAATGCTGCGTTTAATTTGCATATTTTGTGCCAAAAACCATGTGTTTAAAAAAGCAGCATGTCAATTGTTTTTGCCATTTGAGGTGCGTTTAGATAACATAGTCAATGAGAAACAGGGAGTAACCAAGAAACATCAAAATTCCAGCGTTTTACCTGCTTTTTAGGTACAGAAAACATGCGTTTTGGAGTACATAAACACATGCTTTTTGGACATCAAAATAATGATTTCATATGTCCCTTTACACACACACATAATCCGACAATTAAATTAATGAAAAATAAGAAGTTATTGCTATTTTTTCAATAAATAGTATATTACCGCTATAATTTAATGAAATATGTCTATTTTCTTGATTAATTCTTTATATTAATATGTTTGGGTTTTTTTTCTCTTTTTTCACTGTTTGACAGATTAAACTTTATTTAGCAGTGTCCTGATGTTCAAAACCCATCTGTCAAAACGCAGGTGGAAAAGCATGCAAAAAGCGCTAAAAACGCATCAAAAATGCGGTAAATACGCATGCGTTTTTAGCGCTATTTTGTGGTCAAATGCAACTTTGACAAAATCAATTACTGCCAGAGGGTGCGCTTAGAAATGCAAGGACCTCGACGCTACGTGGCACATAGCCTAAAAGGTCTTTATTGATCTTTTGACCTTTTAAATATATTAATAAAGGTTATATTTTGTTTTTTTTTCTATTTGGTTTTAAACCCACAGTATCATTTTATTAAGGCATAAGCACATTTGGAGTAAGGAACTGATATGTCCATCCTTGCAGTAAACAAAAGATTAGAGTGAATATCAACTCAACTACCCTAGGATCAATTGCCGGTGCCACATTTATTTTCATCAAATGCATAGGATCCAATCAGTCCTCGTGTGCAATATGTTTCCAAAAAGAAAGTTGTTGTGCATTCCAGACATAAAAGTCACTTATTCAAAATCCATTACAAGCAAAATGCAAGTAGACTGACTATGATGAGTGGCACCTCCTCGCCAACACATTTTAATCAGTGGTTCTTACTCTCACTTTGGCATTTAAGAGCTAAACCTTCCTTCCAATGCATTTCAAACAAGCTAGTTATTAGTCATAGCAGAATCTAAGTGTGAGGAGTGTGACCACCATGCTAACATGTTTTTAAAACACTGATTTTTACTCATACTAGTGTGTTTAGATCATGGTCGTAGAAGTAATAACCATTGTGCTTGAAGGCCTAACTACTCAAAGTCGAAGATCTTGAAAAAAAAAAAACAACATTTTTTGAATAGATACTTTTTACATATTTTTTTCACCCTGACACCCCAATATAAAGCAATATGAAGTGATTAAAAGGAACCAATCACCAAGATTTTCATATATAAGCTAAAGCCAGTGCTATACTGGCACTATCAGGCTGATTCTCTACACACCTTTCGTGGTCAGCTCAGATGTTTAGGTTTTGAAATCCAAAAAAGTAAAGTTTATAAACTTAGCTGCTGGTTGAGTGACAGCAGCTGAGGATCAGATAATATCGGGGGGGGGTATATATTCAGAGTTATCACCTCCCCCTGTTAGAGTCAGCATAAGTAATATACAAACAATTCACTTTTTCTCTTGCAGGACTTGAGGTTTACTTTTATCTAAAGGGATAAAAAAAATTCACAAGTTTGTCCAAAAAAGTGGTGCACGTTTTGTGCCAATTTCCAAAACTCATAGCCTCCTCATTTTTACGGATCTATGACTCAATGATGGCTTATTTTTTGCAGCTCGAGCTGACATTTTTAATGGTACCATTTTTGGGCAGACGTTACATTTTGATCGCCTGTTATTGCATTTTGCGTAAAATTTGCGGCGACCAAAAACGTAATTTTGGCATTTGTCATCTTTTTGCCGCTACGCCGTTTACCGATTTGGATTAATTTTATATTTTGATAGGGCGTTTCTGAGTGGCGCAATACCAAATATATGTATATTTTTTATTCTTTTAACCCTTTAATTTTCAATGGACTGAATGGGGGATGATTTCCACTTTTAGGTTTTTTCATTTTTTTAAAATTTAATATATTTTTTTTTTTTTTTTTAATTTTACTAGACCCCTAGGGGACTGTAACGATTAGCAGTCTGATTGCTCTTACATTTCTCCAGATTACAGCTAAACAGTTGAGATCTGGAGAAAAGTTGCTTTTCTCTCACACACTGCCCTCTGCCGGCAGTGAAAGAAAGTGACTCATTATAGGTACAGGAGTCATCACATAACCCTGTGCTACCATGGCAACCACCGGATGTCACGTGATCATGTCACGTGACTTCTGATGGGGATGGGTAAGTTATACTTCTGACAGCAAGATGTAAGGGGTTAATAGGCGCGGGTGGAACGCGATTCCAATCGCACCTAGCAGGCACTCATGTCAGCTGTTGAAATCAGCTGACACATCTGCAGATCGCCTTGGACTGCCTACGGCAGCCCACGGGGATTAACCGCACACAATCCATGACATACCCAGTATGTCATGTGTCTTGAAGAGAACTACTGAAGCCATAAAAAAGAAAATTAATTGATAAGATTGGAAAAACAGATATAAATTGGCCAGAAATCATTCCAGCTCCTAAAAACTAACTACTTTTAAAGACTAGCAGTGCAAATATTTTATACATCTAAAAAATAATTAGATAACCAATAGTTAAGCTAAAAATGTCCCTAATTCAAGGGACATTTGAAACTAAAGTAAATTTGAAACCAGGTTTTAAAGGGCATATCCTATTTGTTTTACTAAGATGCACTTTTCTCCCCCTAAATATGGAGGAAACTGGGGTGCATGTAATAGTCCAAATGTACCTGCTAAGTGTAAAGGGGAGCAACAGTGGTGTGGGATCACAGGAGTCAGGAGTAGGTTCGCTGCTGTAGGAAGCCAGTGTCGGCAGGAGAGATGTGATCATGTATGTCCCTCATTAAAGGGAAAATAATATTACCTACTCCCATATCCATAACCCAGCTTATTTGTCGGCAGCATGGTCAGTGATAGTAAAAATTGCCACAGTCATTTACTCTCACTGATGCCGGTGCCAAGATGCGGATGGGGTTATGGTCTAGGAGAGCAGTGAATATTAAGTTTAGATTAAGATCTACTTGATCAGCAGCCGACTTCCTAAATAGACAATTCATAAAAGAAGAAAAAACAAAACCATGTGCAAATGATAGCTATAGGGTGCTCATGATAGAACCACATGTGCAAATATACCTTGACCTCCCAAAGAAGCTGATGCATAATGTGCATCGAGGGTCAGGATGGTGTGTTCTATTGGGTCTGTAGTGTGGTTCATTGGTGGGTCATTCTATCCCTTATCCTACATTTTATAGGGTCTGCATATTGAGCTTCATATATTCCACATGCGGTTCTATCCTGAGCACCCTATAGCTATCATTTGCACATGGTTTCATTATGTTGGCACTTGCCTTTTATATGATTGGGCTTGTAGATGTCCCTTTATGGGTATTGTTCTGCCTATGTCTTTCTTAAAGCAGGACATTTTACTGCCTGTTGGGACTGCTGTGCAATATTTTGCAATATTCAATCATCTGGCATATATCTTGCATTTTTGATATCTATAGATATATATCTTATATCTTAGAAGGATATCTGTTTGTGCCGGTAACTATTACTATGCAGAATTATTAGGCAACTTAATAAAAACCGAATATATTCCCATCTCACTTGTTTATTTTGTGCAGGTAAACCAATATAACTGCCCAAAATTTAGAAATAAACATTTCTGACATGCAAAAACAAAACCCAAAAAATTAGTGACCAATATAGCCACTTTTCTTTAGGATGACACTCAACAGCCTACCATTTATGTTTCTTGTTCAAAGGTGCTCGTTTTTCAGCCTTCATTACCTTGGCCATGTCCCTGAGTATTGCATACCTTGTGCTTTTTGATACTCCAGTAACGTTGCAGCTCTGAAATATGGCCAAACTGGTGACAAATAGCATTTTGGCAGCTTCACGCTTGATTTTTCTCAATTCATGGGCAATATGGCGCCTTTTTTGCCCAACACACTTCTTGCAACCCTGTTGGCTATTTGCGATGAAACGCTTGATTGTTCGGTGATCACACTTCAAAAGTTTTGCAATTTTAAGACTGCTGCATACCTCTGCAAGACATCTCACAATTTTGGACTTTTAAGAGCCCGTCAAATCTCTCTTCTGACCCATTTTGCCAAAGAAAAGGAAGTTGCCTAATACTTAAGTACACCTTATATAGGGTGTTGATGTCATTACACCACACCCCTCCTCATTACAGAGATGCGCATCACCTGATTTACTTAATTGGTAGTTGGCTCTCAAGCCTATACAGTTTGGGGTAGGACAACATGTATAAAAAGTATTATGTGATCAAAATACTCATTTGCCTAATAATTCTGTACACAGTGTATATACCAGGATGGACCACTTATGCACCAGGAAGGGGCCCAGGAACTCCCATATCAGTGCCAGTAGCAGATCCCCCGATAACAGTGTGTCATGACCACATTTTTGGCTTACAATTGTTTTTTCCTATTTTCCTCCTCTAAAATCTAGGTGCATCTTATGGTCTGCTGCATCTTATAGTCCAAAAAAGAAACTATGTGTAATAATAATGATAATACATTAGTGTGGAACATAGAAAACACACCAAGTAGAAAATAAAAATAAACAAAAGTGCATGGGGCTGTGGAGTCGGTAAGCCAAACCTTTTACTCCGACTCCTCAATTTCTCTTGCACTGACTCCAACTCCGACTCAGACTTCACGACTCTGACTCCCACATATATTGCTTACATTTTAGTGAAAAAATGTATTGTAGTACAATGGGAACATCAGACATTTAATCACTTTTATGATACAATAATCAAGATATTTAGAACATAAAATATATTTATTGGAATACAACTTTAGAACACTAAAAACTGTAATAGATTGTTAATATGTAATACAATCTATATATATAATTGCCTTATTCTGTCTGTCTGTCTTGCTCCAAAATTGTGTCACCGTGACATTGTGTCACTGTGTCACTGACAGTGTCGTTAGAGTGACAACTGTCGGATTGGCCGCTGAGCTCGGCCTGGCCCCGCCCCCCCATGGATTGGCCGCTCACCTCAGCCTGGCCCCGCCCCCCACATAGATTAGCCGCTCGCCCCAGCCCTCCGCACGCATCGCTCGCTCCAGCGTACACCGGCTCCCGGTACACATGTGCAGGGAGCCGGCATATGCTGACACCTCGCTTGCTCGGCCCCGCCCCCACCACACGTTGGCACACTCGGCCCCGCCCCCGGTGGACATAACCTTGCGATGCTGGGATCGTGACGAAGCCGGTGTACGCTGGTAACCATGATACACATCGCGTAACTATAGGAAGTGCTTCCCTTAGTTACTCGATGTGTATCATGGTTACCAGCGTACACCGGCTCCCGGTACACATGTGCAGGGAGCCGGCATACGCTGATGCCTCGCCCACTCAGCCCCACCCCCGGCACACGTTGCCGCGCTCGGACCCGCCCCCGGTGGCCCCAGCATGGGGGATGCGCAGCATGGGAGATGTAGCATGATGGGGGGTGCGCAGCATTGGGGATGGAGCACAATGGGGGGGTGCGCAGCATGGAGGATGGAGCACGATGGGGGGTTTGCAGCATGGAGGATGGAGCACGATGGGGGGTGCGCAGCATGGGGGATGGAGCACGATGAGGGGTGTGCAGCATGGGGGATGGAGCACGATGAGAGGTGCACAGCATGGGGGATGAAGCATGATGAGGGGTGCGCAGCATGGGGGATGGAGCACGATGAGGGGTGCGCAGCATGGGGGAAGGAGCACGATGGGGGGTGCGCAGCATGGGGGATGGCGCACGATGGGGGTGCACACCTCCCCCTAAAACACACACACACCACCACACGCGCACCGCACAACACACCACACATACACTGGGAACCACAAACACCGCCCTACACAGACACCCACACACACACAGACAACGCCGCACACACACAACACCCAACACACAAACACAGCGGCATACATAAATATACGCACATACCGCGCAACACACACACTGCACAAAACATACCTCCCCCAAAACACACACACGCACTCCACACCCACACAAACCGCGCAACACACACAGCACCACACACACAGAACGCTGCAGACACACAGCGCTTCACAAACAACACAACACACACAACGCAACACACATACAACACCGCTCTTACCCCCCGCACACCCAGACAACACCCAGAACATTTACAGCGCCCTACACAAACACTTGGTAACTACACACAACAACATCTATATATATATATATATATATCTATATATATATATATATAAACAAAAATCATACATAAACTACACAATACATAAATTCTAGAATTCCCGATGCGTTAGAATCGGGCCACCTTCTAGTATTTTATATAGATTGCATATATATCTTGTGTGTGTGTATATATGTATCTATCTATATGTATTACATATTGTATTACATATTTACAATGTATTACACTTTTTTGTGTTCTAAAGTTGTATTCCAATAAATATATTTTATCTAAATATCTTGATCATTGTATCATAAAAATGATTACATGTCTGATGTCCACATTGCACTACAATAACTTTTTCACTTAAATATAGCAATATACTAAATGTCATTTAGTAAGTGATATACAGTATATAATATATATATATATATATATATATATATATATATATACTGTATATCACTATGTAATAAACTATGTAAGTGTCAAAGAACAGTTTTCAACAAAAAGCTACTAAATAACATTTGTCCAGTCTATGAATTTGTTCTAAGAAATAGATTTTCCTCCATCAAATCCTCCTTCATAGATGACCTCAAATCTGACATAATTTTAAGGCTAGAGAACAACCTCTCTACACTAACTTGGGTTGGAGGCAAAGCCGTAAACACATGGGCAATATCTCTAACAATTTCCGGGTATAAAGGAATTGCCTCATGCACAGTCAGTTTTGATGAACAGTTGAATTTTTCTATTTCTTTGAGAGCAAGTTAAAAATTTTGCGGAAATCTGGTCAACCTGCTGCTATAGGAGATGGAGTGAAATATTTTCCCTTGCGGCAACGCTTTGCCTGCTCCATGTCATCCAAATACTTGTCAAAGTTAAACTCCTCATCTGATGAGGATGAAGATATGGCAGCTGTAGCACTGTCAGGACCCAAGTCCTCTTGCGCCTGGTGGTCCTGTAGCCGCTCATCCTAACTGCTACCTCACTCAAAGCTTCTTTTCCTTTAGTAAGCTGTTAGTCATCCAGCAGTATATGATGACTTGGGTCCACATAAACAGCTGCCAGAAGAATTTTATTTTCCAATAGCTGTGTCTCTCTCCGTTTCATTGAAGCAGAAATGCCACCTGCGATTAAACCTCCTCTTTGGGAAAGGCACAATAGAAAGTTCTTCCACTCCCTTATGAAAATGCAAGGAGTTAAATCCTCAGCTTCTAATTTTTTAGTCATGGTAAATGGGTGATTAAGCAATTCCTTCAATTCAGCCACCTGTGTCCATTGACCTTCATTTAGGGTTAACTGAGGGTTCACCATATCTATAAGAAATGGTTTTAGTTCAAGCAATCATTCAATCATTAAATAAGTGCGTCCCCACCGAGTGGCTTGATCAACATTTGCCCCTTTCCCAGCATGTCTCTTCAAGATGGAATCAATTTTATGGGTTATGGAGGCAATAACCAATTTCCTCACTTTTCCAATCAGATTTCCAGCATGTCCCGCTTGCAGACTATCTCTTATTGCCAGCTGCAGCGTGTGCACAACACAGTGCATGTGATGAATATGAAAGTGTTTTGAGGCAGCTTCAACAAGATCATATAATCCTAAAGTATAATTTTGCTGTTCTTCTGTTGTAATATCTATTTGTTCCTCAGTTACATGAACAGCACTGTGGCCTTCCATCTCACACATACTGAATCCTTAATTTTCTTCTAGATGTTGTTCATTATTCTCATTCATCAGTTTAATTGTACTTGTCATGTTTGAAGCATTGTCCATTACAATGGCAAGAACCTGTTCTTTTTTGAGTTTGTAATCTTGCAGAACTTTTTCCACTAAGGCCTGGAGAAACTGGCTCGTGTGATGAGCTTTAGTATCTTTTACTGCTAGTGTCTTGGTAACAATTTTTTTCTTGTCACAAACATATCGAATATTGATGGCAAAATAGTTCAGTGAAATGCAGTGACTCTGGTCATCTCAGCAAAGGCAATGGGTTTCAAGATATGACATTCAGACATCGTTATGTGAGGATTAGAGATGAGCGAACCGGTCCCGGTTCGGCTCGAGGTCGGTTCGCTGAACGGAGGTCCCGTTCGAGTTCGGCTCGTCGAACGTTCGACGAACCGAACTCGAACTGCATAGGAAACAATGGCAGGCAATCACAAACACATAAAAACACCTAGAAAACACCCTCAAAGGTGTCCAAAAGGTGACAAACAACACAAACATATGGGAAAGTGACAAGGACATATACTCATGCGAAAACAAAAGAGCTGGACAAGGAAAAAGAGGAGGACACACAGATATATGAGTATATGCAAGGAAACATCGATTCCATTATTGTGCAACTTGAGCCCTGCTCATTTTAGGCTTCCAATCTGGATAAATTGCCTGAGCTTGCCACGTACGCCTTGGGATTCTTGTCGTGTCCTGCAGCCAGCGTTCTCTCGGAACCTGTCTTCAGTGCTGCTGGGGGTCTGCTGGCAGATAAGCACACGTGTCTGTCCACTGACAATGTGGACATGACTCTCAGAGGACTTTTCTTCCCCTGGGTCAGCCAGGGGAGGCGAAAGGCACGCGTATTTTTGAGAGTGCTTCATTCAAAGCATCTTTTTCATTTTGAAAAGGGGCATCAACTGATGTCAGTCAAGAGGGGTGTGTGTGGCCCAATTAGTGGCAACGAGGGAGACTGTGGTTGGAGTCCCCTCGCTGTGTTTCTAAAAGAACCAAAATGAACAAATCATGGCTCTCAGAGGACTTTTCTTCCCCTGGGTCAGCCAGGGGACGGGAAAGGCACGCGTATTTTTGAGAGTGCTTCATGCAAAGCATCTTTTTCTTTTTCAAAAGGGGGGTCAACCGATGCCAGTCAAGTGGGGTGTGTGTGGCCCAATTAGTGGAAACGAGGGAGACTGTGGTTGGAGTCCCCTCGCTGTGTTTCTAAAAGAACCAAGATGAACAAGTCATGGCTCTGAGGACTTTTCTTCCCCTGGGTCAGCCAGGGGACGGGAAAGGCACGCGTATTTTTGAGAGTGCTTCATGCAAAGCATCTTTTTCTTTTTCAAAAGGGGGGTCAACTGATGCCAGTCAAGTGGGGTGTGTGTGGCCCAATTAGTGGCAACGAGGGAGACTGTGGTTGGAGTCCCCTCGCTGTGTTTCTAAAAGAACCAAGATGAACAAGTCATGGCTCTCAGAGGACTTTTCTTCCCCTGCGTCAGCCAGGGTAGGCAAAAGGCACGCGTATTTTTGATAGTGCTTCATGCAAAGCATTTGTTTCATTTTGAAAAGGGGGATCAAGTGATGCCAGTCAAGTGGGGTGTGTGTGGCCCAATTAGTGGAAACGAGGGAGACTGTGGTTGGAGTCCCCTCGCTGTGTTTCTAAAAGAACCAAGATGAACAAGTCATGGCTCTCAGAGGACTTTTCTTCCCCTGGGTCAGCCAGGGGACGGGAAAGGCACGCGTATTTTTGAGAGTGCTTCATGCAAAGCATCTTTTTCATTTTGAAAAGGGGGATCAAGTGATGCCAGTCAAGTGGGGTGTGTGTGGCATAATTAGTGGAAACGAGGGAGACTGTGGTTGGAGTCCCCTCGCTGTGTTTCTAAAAGAACCAAGATGAACAAGTCATGGCTCTGAGGACTTTTCTTCCCCTGGGTCAGCCAGGGGACGGGAAAGGCACGCGTATTTTTGAGAGTGCTTCATGCAAAGCATCTTTTTCTTTTTCAAAAGGGGGGTCAACTGATGCCAGTCAAGTGGGGTGTGTGTGGCCCAATTAGTGGCAACGAGGGAGACTGTGGTTGGAGTCCCCTCGCTGTGTTTCTAAAAGAACCAAGATGAACAAGTCATGGCTCTCAGAGGACTTTTCTTCCCCTGGGTCAGCCAGGGGACGGGAAAGGCACGCGTATTTTTGAGAGTGCTTCATGCAAAGCATCTTTTTCTTTTTCAAAAGGGGGGTCAACTGATGCCAGTCAAGTGGGGTGTGTGTGGCACATTTAGTGGAAACGAGGGAGACTGTGGTTGGAGTCCTCTCGCTGTGTTTCTAAAAGAACCAAGATGAACAAGTCATGGCTCTCAAAGGACTTTTCTTCCCCTGGGTCAGCCAGGGGATGGGAAAGGCACGCGTATTTTTGAGAGTGCTTCATGCAAAGCATCTTTTTCTTTTTCAAAAGGGGGGTCAACTGATGCCAGTCAAGTGGGGTGTGTGTGGCACATTTAGTGGAAACGAGGGAGACTGTGGTTGGAGTCCTCTCGCTGTGTTTCTAAAAGAACCAAGATGAACAAGTCATGGCTCTCAGAGGACTTTTCTTCCCCTGGGTCAGCCAGGGGACGGGAAAGGCACGCGTATTTTTGAGAGTGCTTCATGCAAAGCATCTTTTTCTTTTTCAAAAGGGGGGTCAAGTGGGGTGTGTGTGGCCCAATTAGTGGAAACGAGGGAGACTGTGGTTGGAGTCCCCTCGCTGTGTTTCTAAAAGAACCAAGATGAACAAGTCATGGCTCTGAGGACTTTTCTTCCCCTGGGTCAGCCAGGGGACGGGAAAGGCACGCGTATTTTTGAGAGTGCTTCATGCAAAGCATCTTTTTCTTTTTCAAAAGGGGGGTCAACTGATGCCAGTCAAGTGGGGTGTGTGTGGCCCAATTAGTGGCAACGAGGGAGACTGTGGTTGGAGTCCCCTCGCTGTGTTTCTAAAAGAACCAAGATGAACAAGTCATGGCTCTCAGAGGACTTTTCTTCCCCTGCGTCAGCCAGGGTAGGCAAAAGGCACGCGTATTTTTGATAGTGCTTCATGCAAAGCATTTGTTTCATTTTGAAAAGGGGGATCAAGTGATGCCAGTCAAGTGGGGTGTGTGTGGCCCAATTAGTGGAAACGAGGGAGACTGTGGTTGGAGTCCCCTCGCTGTGTTTCTAAAAGAACCAAGATGAACAAGTCATGGCTCTCAGAGGACTTTTCTTCCCCTGCGTCAGCCAGGGTAGGCAAAAGGCACGCGTATTTTTGATAGTGCTTCATGCAAAGCATTTGTTTCATTTTGAAAAGGGGGATCAAGTGATGCCAGTCAAGTGGGGTGTGTGTGGCCCAATTAGTGGAAACGAGGGAGACTGTGGTTGGAGTCCCCTCGCTGTGTTTCTAAAAGAACCAAGATGAACAAGTCATGGCTCTCAGAGGACTTTTCTTCCCCTGGGTCAGCCAGGGGACGGGAAAGGCACGCGTATTTTTGAGAGTGCTTCATGCAAAGCATCTTTTTCATTTTGAAAAGGGGGATCAAGTGATGCCAGTCAAGTGGGGTGTGTGTGGCATAATTAGTGGAAACGAGGGAGACTGTGGTTGGAGTCCCCTCGCTGTGTTTCTAAAAGAACCAAGATGAACAAGTCATGGCTCTGAGGACTTTTCTTCCCCTGGGTCAGCCAGGGGACGGGAAAGGCACGCGTATTTTTGAGAGTGCTTCATGCAAAGCATCTTTTTCTTTTTCAAAAGGGGGGTCAACTGATGCCAGTCAAGTGGGGTGTGTGTGGCCCAATTAGTGGCAACGAGGGAGACTGTGGTTGGAGTCCCCTCGCTGTGTTTCTAAAAGAACCAAGATGAACAAGTCATGGCTCTCAGAGGACTTTTCTTCCCCTGGGTCAGCCAGGGGACGGGAAAGGCACGCGTATTTTTGAGAGTGCTTCATGCAAAGCATCTTTTTCTTTTTCAAAAGGGGGGTCAACTGATGCCAGTCAAGTGGGGTGTGTGTGGCACATTTAGTGGAAACGAGGGAGACTGTGGTTGGAGTCCTCTCGCTGTGTTTCTAAAAGAACCAAGATGAACAAGTCATGGCTCTCAAAGGACTTTTCTTCCCCTGGGTCAGCCAGGGGATGGGAAAGGCACGCGTATTTTTGAGAGTGCTTCATGCAAAGCATCTTTTTCTTTTTCAAAAGGGGGGTCAACTGATGCCAGTCAAGTGGGGTGTGTGTGGCACATTTAGTGGAAACGAGGGAGACTGTGGTTGGAGTCCTCTCGCTGTGTTTCTAAAAGAACCAAGATGAACAAGTCATGGCTCTCAGAGGACTTTTCTTCCCCTGGGTCAGCCAGGGGACGGGAAAGGCACGCGTATTTTTGAGAGTGCTTCATGCAAAGCATCTTTTTCTTTTTCAAAAGGGGGGTCAAGTGGGGTGTGTGTGGCCCAATTAGTGGAAACGAGGGAGACTGTGGTTGGAGTCCCCTCGCTGTGTTTCTAAAAGAACCAAGATGAACAAGTCATGGCTCTGAGGACTTTTCTTCCCCTGGGTCAGCCAGGGGACGGGAAAGGCACGCGTATTTTTGAGAGAGCTTCATGCAAAGCATCTTTTTCTTTTTCAAAAGGGGGGTCAACTGATGCCAGTCAAGTGGGGTGTGTGTGGCCCAATTAGTGGCAACGAGGGAGACTGTGGTTGGAGTCCCCTCGCTGTGTTTCTAAAAGAACCAAGATGAACAAGTCATGGCTCTCAGAGGACTTTTCTTCCCCTGCGTCAGCCAGGGTAGGCAAAAGGCACGCGTATTTTTGATAGTGCTTCATGCAAAGCATTTGTTTCATTTTGAAAAGGGGGATCAAGTGATGCCAGTCAAGTGGGGTGTGTGTGGCCCAATTAGTGGAAACGAGGGAGACTGTGGTTGGAGTCCCCTCGCTGTGTTTCTAAAAGAACCAAGATGAACAAGTCATGGCTCTCAGAGGACTTTTCTTCCCCTGGGTCAGCCAGGGGACGGGAAAGGCACGCGTATTTTTGAGAGTGCTTCATGCAAAGCATCTTTTTCATTTTGAAAAGGGGGATCAAGTGATGCCAGTCAAGTGGGGTGTGTGTGGCTTAATTAGTGGAAACGAGGGAGACTGTGGTTGGAGTCCCCTCGCTGTGTTTCTAAAAGAACCAAGATGAACAAGTCATGGCTCTGAGGACTTTTCTTCCCCTGGGTCAGCCAGGGGACGGGAAAGGCACGCGTATTTTTGAGAGTGCTTCATGCAAAGCATCTTTTTCTTTTTCAAAAGGGGGGTCAACTGATGCCAGTCAAGTGGGGTGTGTGTGGTCCAATTAGTGGCAACGAGGGAGACTGTGGTTGGAGTCCCCTCGCTGTGTTTCTAAAAGAACCAAGATGAACAAGTCATGGCTCTCAGAGGACTTTTCTTCCCCTGGGTCAGCCAGGGGACGGGAAAGGCACGCGTATTTTTGAGAGTGCTTCATGCAAAGCATCTTTTTCTTTTTCAAAAGGGGGGTCAACTGATGCCAGTCAAGTGGGGTGTGTGTGGCACATTTAGTGGAAACGAGGGAGACTGTGGTTGGAGTCCTCTCGCTGTGTTTCTAAAAGAACCAAGATGAACAAGTCATGGCTCTCAGAGGACTTTTCTTCCCCTGGGTCAGCCAGGGGACGGGAAAGGCACGCGTATTTTTGAGAGTGCTTCATGCAAAGCATCTTTTTCTTTTTCAAAAGGGGGGTCAACTGATGCCAGTCAAGTGGGGTGTGTGTGGCACATTTAGTGGAAACGAGGGAGACTGTGGTTGGAGTCCTCTCGCTGTGTTTCTAAAAGAACCAAGATGAACAAGTCATGGCTCTCAGAGGACTTTTCTTCCCCTGGGTCAGCCAGGGGACGGGAAAGGCACGCGAATTTTTGAGAGTGCTTCATGCAAAGCATCTTTTTCTTTTTCAAAAGGGGGGTCAAGTGGGGTGTGTGTGGCCCAATTAGTGGAAACGAGGGAGACTGTGGTTGGAGTCCCCTCACTGTGTTTCTAAAAGAACCAAGATGAACAAGTCATGGCTCTCAGAGGACTTTTCTTCCCCTGGGTCAGCCAGGGGACGGGAAAGGCACGCGTATTTTTGAGAGTGCTTCATGCAAAGCATCTTTTTCTTTTTCAAAAAGGGGGTCAACCGATACCAGTCAAGTGGGGTGTGTGTGGCACATTTAGTGGAAACGAGGGAGACTGTGGTTGGAGTCCCCTCGCTGTGTTTCTAAAAGAACCAAGATGAACAAGTCATGGCTCTGAGGACTTTTCTTCCCCTGGGTCAGCCAGGGGACGGGAAAGGCACGCGTATTTTTGAGAGTGCTTCATGCAAAGCATCTTTTTCTTTTTCAAAAGGGGGGTCAACTGTTGCCAGTCAAGTGTGGTGTGTGTGGCCCAATTAGTGGCAACGAGGGAGACTGTGGTTGAAGTCCCCTCGCTGTGTTTCTAAAAGAACCAAGATGAACAAGTCATGGCTCTCAGAGGACTTTTCTTCCCCTGGGTCAGCCAGGGGACGGGAAAGGCTTGCGTATTTTTGAGAGTGCTTTATGCAAAGCATCTTTTTCTTTTTCAAAAGGGGGGTCAACTGATGCCAGTCAAGTGGGGTGTGTGTGGCACATTTAGTGGAAACGAGGGAGACTGTGGTTGGACTCCCCTCGCTGTGTTTTACATGCTTTTAGAAGGGCATGACATGGCTTGGAGGTTGACTTTCAGCATCTACAAACTGTTGGCTACCAAAATGCTGCCTTTCCAACACCTGTGGTTATAGACAATGAGGAACGTACTGATGAAGATGAGACGCAGATACCCGATTGGGATGACAACTTAAATATTCGGTCAGGGCAAGAAGAGGCTCGGTCTGAGGGGGAGGGGAGTGCAAACACAACAATTGATGATGAAGTTCTAGATCCCACCTACTGTCAACCCACAGTCAGACACTCGAGGAGGTCAACAGAGGCGGTGGAGGAGGATGCAACCGGCGACGAAGTTACCTTGCGCCTTCCTGGACACAGTCGGAGCACTGGTAGCACGTCTACAACTGCATCCTCAGCCACCACTCTGCCTCTGAGCATTATTCGGGGTGGATCAACAGGTCGCATGGCCTCTAAGCCTGGCCTAGCCTGGTCCTTTTTTGACATAGAAAAAGATCGCCCAAATTATGTGATCTGTAAAATTTGTCATGGTTCTCTTAGTAGAGGTCAAAACCTCAGCAGTTTGACAACTTCTTCCATGAATCGTCACATGAATAAATATCATATGACCCGGTGGGAAGCTCACCGTGCTGCAATGCGGCCTAGCGGAGCGAACCATCCACCGCCTGCCCCTTCCAGTGCATCCGCGCGCTCGTCATCTTCTAGGACTGTGGGGACATCTGTCACACCTGTTTTTCCACCCACAACTTCCACCACTGTAACCGCAACAGGCAGTTTGCTTGGTAGGTCGTCAGTTGGTTTGGAAGGGGAAACAAGTGAGTGTGTACAGCTCTCTCAAACATCGATAGCACCAACGTTGGATGAAGGCAACATCATGTCTCCGCCTGCACTTTCCTCACAAACCTGCATTTTTCCATGGACACCCTACTCAACACTGTCTACACACAGCAGCCATATCTCTGTCCCTCAGATGTGGTCAAATAAAAGGCCACTTCCTGCGACCCATGACAAAGCTAAGAGGTTGACTCTATCCCTCTGTAAGCTGTTGGCTACCGAGATGCTGCCTTTCCGCCTAGTGGACACACAGAATTTTATAGACCTTATGTCTGTCGCTGTGCCCCAGTACCAGATGCCCAATCACCACTGCTTCTCCAAGAAAAGCATGCCCGCGCTACACCAGCATGTCGCACACAACATCACCACTTCCTTGAGAAATTCTGTGTGCGACAGGGTGCATTTCAACACAGATACGTGGACCAGTAAGCATAGACAGGGTCATTACATGTCACTGACTGGGCACTGGCAAACTATGGTGAGAGATGGAGAAGGGTCTGCTGTTCAAGTCTTGCCGTCCCCACGAGTTGTTTCAATCCTTCTTCTGTATGTAGAAGTTAATACACTGCTTCTGCCTCTTCAACCTCGTGTGGGTCCTCCACCTTGGCGCAACCCATGTGTGGTCAGGCCACCCTTCCTTGTAACTGCGCACAAGGACTACCACACACCTCCTTACTATGCTGGCAGCAGAGCTCAATGCCATCAGGCGGTCAAAGTTTTACTTTGAAATGTATGGGAAATGTGAGTCACACCGCTGAGAAGTTGTGGACGGTTAGCTCTGGATACCGAGTTTCATCAATGGTTGTCTCCACTCAACCAGCAGCCAGGGAAGGCCGGGTGCGACAATGATGCAAACATGGGTGCGGCCCTTCGCTGTGACAATGTGACACACATGCCTTGTGTGGTTCACGTGTTGAACCTGGTTGTCCAGCAATTTTTAAAGCACTATCCTGGCCCACATGGCCTTCTGCAGAGAGCACGGTGTAACGCCTTCCTTGATCCACACACTCAGATGGGCTGTTCATGATAGGCTAGAAGGAAGCCACTCACCAAGCAGGACCCCTAGAACCCTGAAACCCTTTAACCCCTATACAGGGATTAGGAATTGCACAGGGCCCAAGGTGATTAATACCTGTGGAAGGCTGCAATTCCAGAGAATAGTAGTCAGGCAGGGTCAAAACATTAATTGAGGAACAGGAACAGAATGGGACGGCCAGGACTTAATCAGAAAACAAGCAGAGGTGAAATGCGGATCGGCCAACAAGGTACATAAACAGCAAGCAGGAAAAGTAGTCAGGTAACAAGCACACAAAATCATAAAACTGAACTGGGGGTAAAATTAACCAGAGGTTCATAGCTATGTCTGGCAGTGGTCTGCAGACAGGATGTGCATAAAAAAGGGTGTGGTGTCTTCCCATTGGTTGTAGCTGAATGATGGTATTTCATCTGTGAGATACCCACCAGCTACATTCAGCCAGAGATTCTGCATCTGTCAAGGTAATGCAGCCCAGTGGGTGAGCATAACCTGCGTCCACCTGCGCCGCTGGCATCGACTCCTCTCCCATCATCAGCACTATTCATGAAAGGAACACGTTGTCACCTGGCGACCGGAGTACAAATTGATGGAGCGGACTCCGTTGGTGACTTAATAGCCGTGTGCGGCAATGATGCAAACCTGGCTGCGGGCCATCGTCAGGGCAATGTGACACACGTGCCTTGTATGGCTCACGTGTTGAACCAAATTCTCCAGCAATTTTTAAAACACCATCACGGCCTACATGGCCTTGTGCAGCGTGCACGCTCGCTATGTGCTCACTTCCATCGTGCGCACACAGCAGCTCAACAACTTTCGTCGCTACAGAAGTCTTTAGGTCTGGTGGTTAAACGCCTGAAATGCGATGTGCCCACACGCAGGAATTTGAATCTGCACATGTTGCAGCGTTTGTGGCAGCACCGCCGAACCCTGCTGCAATACGTTATGACATATAGCCTGGGATAACTTGATCCAGAGGTGGTGCAGATCACGCTGCTGGAGTGGTGTCAGATCAAGGACCTATGCACCCTGCTACACAGTTTAGAAATGTCGACGAAGATGTTTGGCACTGGCAATGTCATTCTCAGCGTGACAATTCTGGTCATCTACATGATGGAGCACACTGGAATTATTATTCGGAGTCAGGTGTTGGGACAAGAGGAAGGGGAGGAAGTACAGGAGGAGTCATATGCGGAAGGGATAACAAGATCTACGAGGTCCAGATGGTCAGCGGCACCTATACGGCAGTCATGGTGAGGGAGAGGGATTAACAAGGGCGCATAGTATCAGCAAAAAGTGTTGAGGAAGGTGCAGGAGCCCATGAAGAAATGGAGGACGAACTGGCGATGGGCATGGAAGACTCAGCAGATGAGTGAGAACTTGCTCACATTTCGGTTGTGTGAGGTTGTGGGGAGAGGGCAGAGGAAGGAGGCACAATTCTCACCTCTCTGCCACCAACACACCAAGGACTTGGTCCTCCTGGATGCACAAGACACATGAGCAGCTTCTTGCTGCACTACCTACAACATGACCCTCGGATTGTACGAATTCAAAGTAATCCAGAATACTGGGTTGCCACACTGTTACATCCCCGGTACAAGACAAAATTTTGCAAAATAATTCCTGCCACAGAAATGGACGCACGTATGCAGGAGTATCTGCAGAATGTGGTACGCAATCTTAGATCTACTTTTCCACTAAACACCAGTGCTGCACAGAGTGAATCTCAACGCTTTGTCATGGATAGGAGGAAATGGTCTTTTACTTGTCCACATCGGAGGGACCGAGGGCTGGCTGCTGTGCTGAGATGGCATTGAGTACGGTGTCCCTGCAGAGTTGCACTTTTGGTCATATACCAAAATGAGTTGAAAAAGGACAGATGCTGGTGGAAAGGGGAACAGGTGTGTTGTAGTGATGAGCGAGCATGCTTGTAACTACTCGGTACTCGCACGAGTATCGCTGTACTCGGGCTGCTCGGCGGGGACCGAGTAATCTCACGATACTCGTGCTGTACTCGTGGTCTTCATTTCTGCATGTTGGCGCTCTTTTGAGAGCCAGCCCTCATGCAGGGATTGGCTGGCAGACCACTGCAATGCCAAAGCCCTGTTAGTTGTGGAATTGCAGTGATTGGCCGGCCTGCACAGCGTGACCGAGCCTTTATACCGGCCGGCGCGCTGTGCTCTGCTCACAGCTATCCAGACAGTCAGTGCAGGGAGAGTGTCGCTGATTCAGGGAAAGCTTTGCGGCCCTTTATAGCTTTTTCAGTTGCAGGGCTGCAAACAGTGTGACCAAAAGTCCTTCTCAGTACTATTCTAGTTGTATACAGGCAGGCAGGGTATAGCCAGGTCGGAGTACAGTAGCAGAGTCCTTCTCAGGACTATTGTTGCTATATACAGGCAGGGTATAGCCAGGTCGGAATACAGGCTAGTGACCAGAAGAGTCCTTGTCAGGACTATTGTAGCAGTATACAGGCAGGCAGGCAGGCAGGCAGGGTATATAGCCATTCCTAGTGGTGACCGTATACCAGCCTTCATCATATCTGGGGCTGGTGTACACAGTCTAAAACAGTCCAGATAGTGTCAGACTTCTCAGTAATTGTCGCTCCTAAAAACCAGTTAGGTTCTTATTGCGTCCGTGCTTGCATTTAAAAACAGCACGTGTGTGGCAGTCGGTGGCAGGGTACAGGTGCGCGTTTTGCACAAACTATTATATAACGCACAAGTCTAGTGTATAATACACGTCAGTCAGCAGTGTCTGATAGTGTCAGACTTCTCAGTAATTGTCGCTCCTAAAAAACAGTTAGGTTCTTATTGCGTCCGTGCTTGCATTTAAAAACAGCACGTGTGTGTCTGTCGGTGGCAGCGTACAGGTGCGCGTTTTGCACAAACTATTATATAACGCACAAGTCTAGTGTATAATACACGTCAGTCAGCAGTGTCTGATAGTGTCAGACTTCTCAGTAATTGTCGCTCCTAAAAACCAGTTAGGTTCTTATTGCGTCCGTGCTTGCATTTAAAAACAGCACGTGTGTGTCTGTCGGTGGCAGTGTACAGGTGCGCGTTTTGCACAAACTATTATATAACGCACAAGTCTAGTGTATAATACACGTCAGTCAGCAGTGTCTGATAGTGTCAGACTTCTCAGAAATTGTCGCTCCTAAAAACCAGTTAGGTTCTTATTGCGTCCGTGCTTGCATTTAAAAACAGCACGTGTGTGGCAGTCGGTGGCAGCGTACAGGTGCGCGTTTTGCACAAACTATTATATAACGCACAAGTCTAGTGTATAATACACGTCAGTCAGCAGTGTCTGATAGTGTCAGACTTCTCAGTAATTGTCGCTCCTAAAAACCAGTTAGGTTCTTATTGCGTCCGTGCTTGCATTTAAAAACAGCACGTGTGTGTCTGTCGGTGGCAGCGTACAGGTGCGCGTTTTGCACAAACTATTATATAACGCACAAGTCTAGTGTATAATACACGTCAGTCAGCAGTGTCTGATAGTGTCAGACTTCTCAGTAATTGTCGCTCCTAAAAAACAGTTAGGTTCTTATTGCGTCCGTGCTTGCATTTAAAAACAGCATGTGTGTGGCAGTCGGTGGCAGCGTCAGGCTCCATATTGTCCCTGGATAGAGACGTGCATGATGGCCTGTAAACATGAAGTGCCCATTGTAAGGAAGTGGGTCTATTGTAGTATAGCCCTTAGGCAGGGCAGCCAAAAAATTTGGAGGCTCCACATTGTCCCTGGATAGAGATGTGCATGAGGGCCTCAAAACATTGTTCCCATTGCTAAGGAGCGGGTCTCCTGTCATTGTAATGCCCATTCAGAAAGAATGGGCGAAAAAATTTACCACTGGGGGTATACCTGAAACAACGGCTTAACTATTGTAACGGTCACCATGATGGCGCATGAGGAGAAGGAGGAGCAGTCCAGCGATTAGCCAAAGTCCAGAAGTGTGTTACCATGGGTGAATGGAGGTACATGGCAAATTCCCGTTACAAACTTTAAATTCCGCTGTAATTTGCTGTTGGTGTGTGTGGTCAAGTCTGGCCAAATCCAACCCTTGTTCATCTTGATCAGAGTCAGCCTGTCAGCATTTACAGTTGACAGGCGGGTGCGTTTATCTGTAATGATTCCACCTGCGGCACTAAAAACACGCTCTGACAAAACGCTAGCGGCAGGGCAGGCCAGGACTTCCAAGGCGTAGAGAGCCAATTCATGCCACGTGTCCAGCTTGGATACACATTAATTGTAAGGCACAGAGGAATGTCGGAGTACAGTTGTTTGATCTGCAAGGTACTCCTTGAGCATCTGGCCAAACTTAGGATTTCTTGTGGCACTACCCCTCACCTCAGGGGCTGTGGTATGTGAGGGGCTGAGAAAACTGTCCCACATCTTAAAGACTGTTCCCCTACCTCTGGCGGATTGGACTTGTGCCCCTCTCGGCTGTACGCCTTGGTTATCCACTGATTCCTGACCTATGCCGCTAGCGTTTTGTGAGGGGAATGCTTTGCCTACTTCCGTGACTATGGCCTTCTGGAACTGCTGCATTTTGCCTGACCTCTCCGCCTCGGGAATAAGAGACATAAAGTTCTCCTTTTAGCGTGGGTCTAACAGTGTTACCAACCAGTAATGATTGTCGGCCAAGATGTTCTTAACGCGAGGGTCACGAGACAGGCAGCTTACCATAAAGTCAGCCATGTGCGCCAGACTCTTAACAGCCATCACTTCAGTATCCTGACCAACACGATGACTGAACATGCTTTCCTCCTCCTCCTCCTCCTCCTCATCATCTACCCTGTCCTCTGGCCAGCCACGCTGAACCGAGGATATGACTGCATGTCATATCCTCAATTTGGCCAGAGAGTTGCTCCATGTCTTCATCCTCCTCCTCGTCATAGTCCTCCACTGCACGTTGTGATGAGACGAGGCTGGGCTGTGTGTTATCATCACCCACACCCACTACTGTTTCTTGCTCAAACTCATCGCGCTCCGCCTGCAATGCATCATGGTTGTTTTTTGAGCAGAGACCATTTTAGAAGGCAGAGAAGCGGTATGGTGACGCTAATAATGTCGTCATCGCCGCTCACCATCTTGGTGGAGTCCTCAAAGTTTTGGCGGATGGTGCATAGGTCGGACATCCATCTCCACTCCTCAGGTGTTATGTGTGGAGTTTGACCCATTTCCCGACGGCTTAGGTGATGCAGGTACTCAACAACTGCCCTCTTCTGCTCACATATCCTGACCAACTTGTGCAGAGTTGAATTCCAACGCGTGGGGACATCACACACCAGTCTGTGTGCCGGAAGATGCAAACGGCGTCTTAAGCCGGCAAGGCCGGCTGAAGCAGTAGGTGACTTTCGAAAATGTGCAGACAGGCGGCGAACTTTTACCAGCAGATCAGACAGCTCTGAGTATGACTTTAGAAACCGCTGAACCACGAGGTTGAGCACATGGGCCACGCATGGAACATGTGTCAGCTGGCCTCGCCTCAAAGCCGCCACCAGGTTCCGGCCATTGTCACACACGACCTTTCCTGGCTTTAGGTTCAGAGTTGTGAGCCAGTGATCTGCCTGCTGTTTCAGAGCTGTCCACACCTCTTCTGCATTGTGGGGTTTGTCACCTATGCAGATTAGCTTCAGAACTGCCTGTTGCCGCTTCACCGAGGCAGTGCTGCAGTGCTTCTGTGTCACCCTGGACAAGCCAGGGGCCACAGAGCACAACACTTAAACACCCCACACTCCCTGCAGGCATATCATAGTCAAAACACAAAATCCTTGTTGCCTTCCCCAGGGGCTGTTGTCCACACCAGGGTGTGGAGCCAGGCGGTTGGTCTCCACCCACCGAGGAGGAGGGAAAACACAGGCAGTGAGAGTTAAGCTAAGGAAGTGGAAGGAGGAAAGTAGTAGAGAGGAGAAAAGTGACAGCAAAGAGCCTGAAGTTGGTCCGGGTGTGTGGCCCGGACAGGACAGCAAGGTTGGCAGGATGTGGTGACCGTCTGCAGTGGAGGCCGATTGGAGTCTGCCGTAAGGACCGTGGACGGGTGGTGACCCGGCCATACCGGACCGGTATACAAAGAGAAGCCAGCACCATTGGCAGAGGACTTTCGGATCCCGGCAAGGCTTGGTGTCGCCGTGAATTTGCCAAATCCGTTAGTGAAGGGAACCTCAGGGTTTCCAAACAGCCAAGTCCAGATAGAAGGCAACCGTACAACCGTGAAGGGGAGACACAGCCACCGCCAAGGGCAACCGTCTCCCAGGGCCAGCGCCTGTGGGCAAAAGGGGCTCCTCCGGCGCATATCCAGGTCGGGGAGCGGGTTACCGTTGGGAAACCATCACTACCAACACTTAACTTAGGTGCAGGGAGAGACAGTCATCACTAACCTGCAGGGAGGAACAACCGCAGCCGTCCGAGTGACCCGTCCATCCAGCCACTTGTTTAACCGTGAACTGTGTCATCATCATTGGGCTGAGTGAGTACCTCCGTGCCGTGCGGCACAGCGCTGCCCCTGCGACCCTGCACCTCATCAGGCCCCGCAACCCGCCTGTCATCCATGTCTACCCCATCACCAGGCCCCGGGACAACCAACCCCCCTACCCACGGAGGGGAGAAATAACAACAAAGCTGCTCCCTGTCACAGGCTCCCGGGATCCCCGTCCAGAGCAGCGGTGGTGTCCACACAATCACCACAACCGTGGGTGGCGTCACGGACAATATCCCCAAAACCCAAACCACCCCTTTTCACTCACGGGCGAGTAGCGCCGCTCGAGTCCCCGGGATCCGGCCATCGCTCGAGCAAACGAGCAGCAGCAGCCGTAGAGCAGCGTCAGCCGGACCCGAGCAGTGGGAGAGCGCACCGTCCCCTCCTCCGCCCGCGACACTTCCAGCTTGGGACTGGTGTGGAGGGTAAAGTGGATCAGGATGCGCAGGAGGAGGAGGAGGCTGAGGAGCATGACATTCCGGAGCTGTAGAGTGTGTGTGAAACCCTGACTGAGGTAGGGCCTGCAAAACTTGGTGTGTGAAGGACGTGTTCCGTCCCTCGCTCAGACTGGGTCCCAGCTTGCACAATATTAACCCAGTGTGACGTCAACGAGATGTAGCGGCCTTGCCCACATGCACTTGTCCACGTGTCTGTGGTTAGGTGGACTTTGGCTGAAACAGCGTTGTTCAGGGCACGTGTGATGTTTTGTGACACGTGGTTATGCAATGCGGGGACGGCACACCGGGAGAAATAGTGGCGGCTGTGGACCGAGTAACGTGGGACAGCTGCCACCATCAGGTCGCGGAATGCTTCTGTCTCAACCAGCCTAAAAGGCAACATTTCCAGCGCAAGCAGTCGCGAAATGTTAGCATTTAGAACTGTGGCATGTGGGGTGTTGGCAGTGTATTTGCGCCTGCGTTCAAAGGTTTGCTGAATGGATAACTGAACGTTGCGCTGGGACAAGGACGTGCTTGATGATGGTGTTCTTTCTGCGTAGGCAACTGCAGGTGCAGGAGTGGAGGAGGCTTGTTCGCAGGCAGCATGGACAGGGGATTGGCTCGCATGCACAACCAGCGAAGACGTAGCAGTGACATCAGAAAGCACTGCTCCTCGACTCTGTTGTACTTCCCACAAAGTCGGGTGCTTGGCTGACATGTGCCTGATCATGCTGGTGGTGGTCAGGCTGCTAGTTTTGGTACCCCTGCTGATGCTGGCATGGCAGGTGTTGCAAATGGCCTTTTTAGAATCATCTGGAGCCAACTTAAAAAACTGCCAGTGTCAGAGTTCCGGGTTTTCCAGTTTTCTTTTGAAAGAGCTTGCCCTTTGTTAACATGGAGTTTTCTGTTCTGTTGCCCTACTTCCTGTCCATCTGTTTAAAAGCCGCCCCTAAAGCTTAGTCCAGTGCCTGGGTATACTGCTTCCTGTGTGCTCCTGCCCTGCTGCTTTTGGTTCCTGATTGTTATTCGGATCCTCTTGGAAAACAACCGACACCGACTCTGGACTTCATCTGGTATCATCTAGCTGTGCCCGGACTCCGTTTGCCGTCTTTGGTCGGCACTTCTGCCCGGTTCCTTCCGTTTAATACCACTCTGGACTCACATGACGTACGGACATTTTTGGACTTACCTATTGCCCTTTTGTGTCCCGGCTGCTGCGCATTTAGGGCTTCTGGGGTGATTGCCAGACAGTCCCTGTATAGGGGTTCGCTCTTGGTGGTCTCCCTGGGGGAGTCCGGTGCGCGGTCCCGGGAATTCCCTTTCGCTCCGTCCCTGGAAGGTATTTCCTGTATTTATGTTCTACTGTGTTTTTGTTCCGTTTATGTACATATTTGCTGGTTGCATATTATAAACGTCTTGCACCAAGAACTCGTCTCTGGTTGTCATTGCCCTAACGCAATCGAAATCCTCAATACATACAATAGTATTACAGCCAGACTCGGGAAGACCTAACATTTGTACAGGCACCTTGTGTCGTGTTGTTCCGGGGAACAGTTGCCTGACGTCTGCCTGTGGCCACCACTCTGCTTCTTACTGCCTGTTGGGATGCTACGCCTCCCTCCCCCTGTGCACTGCTGTCCTCGCTCTGCATATCCTCATGCCAGGTTGGGTCAGTTACTGGATCATCCACCACGTCGACTTCCTCTTCCGCACCCTGCTCCTCCTCCTGACTTCCTGACAATTGTGTCTCATCATCGTCCACCCCTTGTTGAGACACGTTGCCAACTTCGTGAGAACGTGGCTGCTCAAATATTTGGGCATCTGTACATACAATCTCGTCATGGCCCACTTCAACAGGAGCTGGCGAGAGGCCAGAATTTGTGAATGGAAACGTGAACGAACAGCTCTTCCGAGTATCCAAGTGTGGGATCAGTAATGTCCGTGGACGTGTACTCGGCCTGGTGGTAGGAAGGAGGATCAGGTTCTGAAATGTGCGGTGCAGTATCACGGCTACTGACACTTGACCGTGTGGAAGACAGAGTGTTTGTGGTGGTGCCAATCTGACTGGAAGCATTATCCGCTATCCAACTAACAACCTGTTGACACTGGTCTTGGTTCAAGAGCGGTGTACTGCTGCGGTCCCCAAGAATTTGGGACAGGACGTGCGAGCGACTAGATGTGGCCCTTTGTTGTGGCGAAATTAGAGCTTGCACACAACCTCGGTCTCTGCCTGCACCACCATCACGTCCACTTCCTTGTTCGTTGACAACGCCCTTGCGCATTTTGCAATGCTGTGCTGATGTGTATTCACTAGACTTGTGCGTTATATCCAAGTTTTTGCAAAACTCACACAAATGCAGCGGAAAGCTGCCACCAACAGGCACACACGTGCGGTTTTTAAATGCAAGCACGGAGGCACTAAGAACCTAACAGGTCTCTATCCAGGGACAACGTGGAGCCTCCCAATTTTTGGCTGCCCTGCCTAAGGGCTATACTACAATAGACCCACTTCCTTCCAATGGGCACTTCAGGTTTACAGGAACTCATGCACGTCTCTATCCAGGGACAACGTGGAGCCTCCCAATTTTTGGCTGCCCTGCCTAAGGGCTATACTACAATAGACCCACTTCCTTACAATGGGCACTTCAGGTTTACAGGCCATCATGCACATCTCTATCCAGGGACAATGTGGAGCCTCCCAATTTTTGACTGCCCTGCCTAAGGGCTATACTATAATACACCCACTTCCTGACAATGGGCACTTCAGGTTTACAGGCCCTCATGCACGTCTCTATCCAGGGACAACGTGGAGCCTCCCAATTTTTGGCTGCCCTGCCTAAGGGCTATACTACAATAGACCCACTTCCTTCCAATGGGCACTTCAGGTTTACAGGCCCTCATGCACGTCTCTATCCAGGGACAACGTGGAGCCTCCCAATTTTTGGCTGCCCTGCCTAAGGGCTATACTACAATATACCCACTTCCTTCCAATGGGCACTTCAGGTTTACAGGCCATCATGCACGTCTCTATCCAGGGACAATGTGGAGCCTCCCAATTTTTGGCTGCCCTGCCTAAGGGCTATACTATAATACACCCACTTCCTGACAATGGGCACTTCAGGTTTACAGGCCATCATGCACGTCTCTATCCAGGGACAATGTGGAGCCTCCCAATTTTTGGCTGCCCTGCCTAAGGGCTATACTACAATAGACCCACTTCCTTACAATGGGCACTTCAGGTTTACAGGCCCTCATGCACGTCTGTATGCAGGGGCATTGGTGAACCTCACAATTTTGGACTGCCCTGGCAAAGGAAAATACTACAAAGACTCACTTCCTCAAAATGGGCACATTAGACTCAAGAGTCCTTCATGTACGTCTCTTCTCAGGGACATCGGAGTGCCACACAATGTTTTCACGTAAAATCTTTCATGTATTAATCTCAAAAAGTAAAATACACCAGCTCTATCTCACTATTGGGTATGTGCCCTTAACATTTCTGCCATGAAAAATCATTTTGGGGTCATTTTGGAAGGTTTTCTGGTGAGTCCGTAAAAATGGCGTGAAACGCGGACAAAATTGTTCACAGCTGTGACTTTTGAGTGATAAATGCTTCAAGGGGTCTTCCCCATGCTGTTGCCATGTCATTTGAGCACTCTTCTGAGACTTTTGTGACATTTTTAGGGTTTCTCCATGCTGCCGGGGGGTCATTTCACAAAAATACTCGGGTCTCCCATAGGATAACATTGGGCTCGTTGCTCGGGCCGAGTACACGAGTATCTTGGGAGGCTCGGCCCGAGCTTCGAGCACCCGAGCTTTTTAGTACTCGCTCATCACTAGTGTGTTGGAAAGGGGAAAAAAGTTTTGGTCCGTGGATTTGGTGGTTAAGCAACAGTAACATTTGCTGAAGAAACACCATCTGTTACAGTGGGACTGGCAGATTTGGATAAAGTGGTATATACTATGTTACCGCTATATAACGAAAATTAATAAGAAAAGAAAGAGAAAGGTATATATCCCCATCAGCAGTCAGTGTCCACCGTGCTCCCAGTTGGAAAAGGAGAGGTTGGCAACTGGAAGGTTTGGTGGAGGATACAGAGCTGTGTGGCTATGAAACTAATAGTAGCCTGAACCGAGTTAGACGCTATTCAGATCTGGAGACTGTGAGCCCTGTTAGCGTCACAGGGTCCACATGCCCACCCAGCCCAGGAACTCCCTGTTAACAACACAGGGGCCATTGAGTACGCTGACCGTGTGCGTAGGGGCACACCTGTGGAAAGCAGGCGCATCAGCAGCAGCAGGCCTGTTAATGCCACTGGGCTGCACAAGCAGGACTGGTAGGACAGGAGCTGGTCTTAACCGTTCTGCGTTACCAACTGTGGTGGTGGCCTGCATCGACACCCTATCCTTGCCTACCTCTGGCCTAAAGCCGCAATGGGTTCAACACATGGAGGTGTGCTCTTTCGGAGCATAATAGAAGACTGCACACCTCCTTGTTGGCTCCAGCCCCTTTTATAACCTGGGTCCGCCCCAAACCAGGGTGAACCACAATGCACCTCCTGGAGACAAAAGTAGAGTGACACGTCATGAGTGGCATAACTAGCTTCCTATTTGGAAACGCAACTTCAATGATGACATCATGGCTGCCATGACCCAAACACCTCACCAGTCATCGTCTGACCATCAATAATGCGGTGACAAGTCATAGGGGTGGCCCTCTGCAAGCCATTTGGGAGGACACCTGATGCCCTGTGGTCTATATGTGCCCCCCCACATCAGGGGCAGGGCCAAAGAGTTCATTACCGGACCTAGTCTCTGATGCAGTAAGTGCCTGAGCATTCTCAGTAGCATGAAATACAGTATCTGAAAAAAGAATATGAGCTTTAGCATGGTGTCTAGGCACAAAACAGGACTTAGACCCGGCACGTAATGCAAGCACCTGTGCAAAGAGGGTTTTCACACTTAGTGTGGGAGCATGCGCTGTATCCCGAAATGAAGACTTAGCGTCAGGAATAGCACAGTCAGGCTGAGCATACTCACTAGGCGAAACACTGTAATTAGGCTGCAGCTGGGGTAAATCGGCACACGCATGCGCATTAGCTGCCTCTCCACACTTAGACGTGGAGGGGAAATTGCTCTTGGAGATGCTGTCTATGAACAGAAGGAAAAGCTAAAGAAAGCCTGACTTTCTATCCCTCCGAATTATCAAATGCAGCAATGAATTCCATGAGTTTGCTATAACATTAGCGTAGCAAAATGTGCATGAGGGTGTCATGCAGAGGTGCTAGAAATAGCTTGGCACCAGTGGGGCACTAATGGAATACAACAGCCAGTTCTATGATGCCACTAAATGGCAGTATTTTTTGCTATCATTATAGCTTATTAAAAACAGAGCAGGAGGGTGTCATGCAGAGGTGCTGCACATAGATTTGCACTAGTGTGACTAGACAAAAGTACAATAGCCACGTTTAGGATGCCACTAGGTACACTGAGTGTTTGCTAGTATAATGGCTTAGTTAAAAAAAGTTGGAGTGTGCAATGCAGGCAGACGTGCTGCAAATATCTTTACAATAGTGTGAATAGACAAAAGTACAATAGCCACGTTTAGGATGCCAAAAGGTACACTGAGTGTTTGTTTGCTAGTATAATGGCTTAGTTAAAAAAAGTTGGAGTGTGCAATGCAGGCAGACGTGCTGCAAATATCTTTACAATAGTGTGAATAGACAAAAGTACAATAGCCACGTTTAGGATGCCACTAGGTACACTGACTGTTTGCTAGTATAATGGCTTAGTTAAAAAAAGTTGGAGTGTGCAATGCAGGCAGACGTGCTGCAAATATCTTTACAATAGTGTGAATAGACAAAAGTACAATAGCCACGTTTAGGATGCCACTAGGTACACTGAGTGTTTGCTAGTATAATGGCTTAGTTAAAAAAAGTTGGAGTGTGCAATGCAGGCAGACGTGCAGCAAATATCTTTACAATAGTGTGAATAGACAAAAGTACAATAGCCACGTTTAGGATGCCACTAGGTACACTGAGTGTTTGCTAGTATAATGGCTTAGTTAAAAAAAGTTGGAGTGTGCAATGCAGACAGACGTGCTGCAAATATCTTAACAATAGTGTGAATAGACAAAAGTACAATAGCCACGTTTAGGATGGCACTAGGTACACTGAGTGTTTGCTAGTATAATGGTTTAGTTAAAAAAAGTTGGAGTGTGCAATGCAGGCAGACGTGCTGCAAATATCTTTACAATAGTGTGAATAGACAAAAGTACAATAGCCACGTTTAGGATGCCACTAGGTACACTGAGTGTTTGCTAGTATAATGGCTTAGTTAAAAAAAAGTTGGAGTGTGCAATGCAGGCAGACGTGCTGCAAATATCTTTGCACTACTGTGACTACACAAAAGTCCAATAGCCACATTTAGGATGCCACTAGGTACACTGACTGTTTGCTAGCATAATGGCTTAGTTAAAAAGAGTTGGAGTGTGCAATGCAGGCAGAGGTGCTCTGCAAATGTCTTTGCACTAGTGGGACTATAGCAAAGTCCAATTGCCACGTTTAGGATGCCACTAGGTACACTGAGTGTTTGCTAGTATAATGGCTTAGTTATAATGAGTTGGAGTGTGCGGAGGACAGGAGGGTACAGTGCCAGGATTGTGGGGCTCTAGGTAGAGGAATGGAAGCCTGACTTTCTATTCCCTCCTAATGGGGAAATGCAGCGACGAAATCCCTGACCTTGGCTACACAGACGCTGTCTCTGTTTTCAGGACCTGTCACCTATGGCTCTGACCCTACCGGTTTCAGCCCTTAAAAGGACTGATAGAAAGTGCTATCCCTATGCTGTCTAACGCTGTGTATGGAGCGCATACAGCTGTATCGGCGATAGGACTCAGGAGGACGGAGCTGCGACAGTGATGTCTGACACCAAAGACGCAGAAGAGATAATGGCGTCCTGGAGGAAAATGTCCGGTTTTATAATGCAGGGACATGTGACATGGACATCCTATCACACATGCCGTTGCTTCTCTGGCTAAACGTCCACTTAGCTGTGTGTGTGTCTGGGATTGGCTGACATGCTGGCCCGCCCCACTACACGCGCGCGCTTAGGGAAGGAAGACAAGGAAAAAAAAAAAAAATGTCGATGGTCATTATAGAAACAGCAGTGATCTGAAGGCGCTGTTCCCGCACACTATACACTGAAATGTCATAATAGTGTGATTCACAGAGTGACTTACACTATTACAGCGGAAAGCCAGCTAGGAATTAGCTGGTTTTTTGCTGCTAGAACCGTTCTCAAACGTTTCTAGAACTATCGAGCTTTTGCAAAAAGCTCGAGTTCTAGTTCGATCTAGAACAGGCCCCAAAATCACTCGAGCCTAGAATTGGAGAACCTCGAACCACGAACCACGCTCAACTGTAGTGAGGATCCATTTTTGGGCTCAAAAACAGATCCTCACAAAGAATGAGCATGTCAGCTTGTGTGGCAGTTTCCTAATCTTTTTGTGCTATTGAAAACATTATCGATGAGTACAAAAACCTTTCAGGTGATATGGTTTTTTAAAAAGCTGATCTGCTTTTGCAGCTGACAAACGTATCCTCAAAAAACACAGCAAAAACGCTGTGTGTGAATGTAACCTTAGATCAGGAATAGAACAGACATTTATGGGACATTTCATAACTTTCCCAAATTCACATGAAAAAATATTCAGCACATTCTGCATTGAACTACTGGACCCAATTTATTTTATATTTTAGGAGTCGGTCCATTTTATACCGACTTCGACTCCGACTTCACCAAAATGGACATTGACTCCGACTCCACGACTCCAACTCCAACTCCACAGCCCTGATGACAGATCCTACGTCAAAGAAGAGTCCTGCTGAGGGCTTAAAATTTATGACATAACATATAAAGCAGCGCGGTAAGCAAAAATGGGATCAATGAGGTTAGTGAGCATGACATAGATGTGATAATCAAACACAGCGCCTTGTGTTCTTTATTGTTGATGTATGAAATGAAAGTAAAGCCTTCACATCCAAGCATAAAACACATATTTGCATACTTCCCAGGGGGCAATGCTCTAGAATCACTGCGTTGAGAAACACGTGATGGTGTCTCCGCAGTGGATATGTTGATCTCCCTAAGGTCAACAATGCTTGCTTAAGTAGTCTTATACTAGGCATTGCCCCCACTAGCCAGATTCCTACTCCACACTGATGAGGGGCAAATACCCCGAAACGGCTGTCTGTGGATGGATACCATGTTTGGTATAGGTGGTCTCCTTGAATGGAGACTGCCCTTCCCGTGGGTGTTCCTTCCCGGTGAAAGACCTGGCTAGTTTCCTGCCAGCGTTGAGAAACACATGATGGTGTCTCCGCGGCTTTCTTATTTGCATACTTCCCAGGGGGCAATGCTCTAGAATCACTGCGTTGAGAAACACGTGATGGTGTCTCCGCAGTGGATATGTTGATCTCCCTAAGGTCAACAATGCTTGCTTAAGTAGTCTTATACTAGGCATTGCCCCCACTAGCCAGATTCCTACTCCACACTGATGAGGGGCAAATACCCCGAAACGGCTGTCTGTGGATGGATACCATGTTTGGTATAGGTGGTCTCCTTGACTGGAGACTGCCCTTCCCGTGGGTGTTCCTTCCCGGTGAAAGACCTGGCTAGTTTCCTGCCAGCGTTGAGAAACACGTGATGGTGTCTCCGCGGCTTTCTTATTTGCATACTTCCCAGGGGGCAATGCTCTAGAATCACTGCGTTGAGAAACACGTGATGGTGTCTCCGCAGTGGATATGTTGATCTCCCTAAGGTCAACAATGCTTGCTTAAGTAGTCTTATACTAGGCATTGCCCCCACTAGCCAGATTCCTACTCCACACTGATGAGGGGCAAATACCCCGAAACGGCTGTCTGTGGATGGATACCATGTTTGGTATAGGTGGTCTCCTTGACTGGAGACTGCCCTTCCCGTGGGTGTTCCTTCCCGGTGAAAGACCTGGCTAGTTTCCTGCCAGCGTTGAGAAACACGTGATGGTGTCTCCGCGGCTTTCTTATTTGCATACTTCCCAGGGGGCAATGCTCTAGAATCACTGCGTTGAGAAACACGTGATGGTGTCTCCGCAGTGGATATGTTGATCTCCCTAAGGTCAACAATGCTTGCTTAAGTAGTCTTATACTAGGCATTGCCCCCACTAGCCAGATTCCTACTCCACACTGATGAGGGGCAAATACCCCGAAACGGCTGTCTGTGGATGGATACCATGTTTGGTATAGGTGGTCTCCTTGACTGGAGACTGCCCTTCCCGTGGGTGTTCCTTCCCGGTGAAAGACCTGGGTAGTTTCCTGCCAGCGTTGAGAAACACGTGATGGTGTCTCCGCGGCTTTCTTATTTAAAACACATATTAAGCCCTGTTAAGCTGAACATTTTCTACACATAAGCTTTCCCAAAAAACAGGTGGCATACTATTAACCAGTCAAAGAAGAAGCAAAAAGCACCAATTGGAGACTTGCAGTCCTCAGTCGTAGTTTCTCCTGCAGAGAATTTCAGTTCCTTCAGATATTTTTCCTCTAAATAAGGGCACAATAATGTATTCAATGCACAGACAGGCAACTGGTGTACCAACGTGTACTCAGCAGCCTCATATGTGCCTATATGCACGAACATCTCAATGTGCCCTAAACTGCACACATTGCACACATTTCTAAACCCAGTAATGAATCAGACCATCACCAGAAATGAAAATCAGGCCAGTAAAAGAATGACAGGTCCTCTACCTATCTGCGTATCATTACATAGAAATCCAGCCAGAAAACAGGAATTACCAATCCCATGGAAAACTATACTTTTCTAATGCTTTCCAGCATTCCTAGATTGCTTATATTTTACTTAACTTTTCCTGGAACCAAGTATGCATATGATAGGTATTTTTGGTAAAATATAGAAATCCCAAACACTTGTTATTTCAATTTCTAGAGATATGCCGGCTTCACACTGCACAAATGCTGCCATCTGGGTTGTCTCAGAGGCTGAAGTGCTCTTGGCAGTCTGCAGTAAGTGCTCCAAGACTTTTGCATTTTTTCTTGAGTGATGGCAGTAGCATCCGATGAGCTGTACTTTACAGCTGTCACTCAAGAGCAGAAGGAGGGCGTGATGTAACGGTTACTGCTGAGAGCCAAGAGTACATTAGCTTTATGGACCACATAGAAAGCATTCACAGGATAGACTCAACCAGCAAAAAAACAAAATTTATGCTAAAACAGAAAACAAATGTATTTTTAGACACCTGTAAAGGTCACTGTTGACAGACACCATTAAAAATAGAAGTATGTGAAGCATTTTGGCAGGAAAGAAAATGTACCGACAACCGCACTGAGCAGATTTTTGCGCAATAGTCATCCCATAGCAATCTTTCACCTAGAAATATATCTATGTTGTAAGATGAGAATTACCTATTGGCACAGTTCTGTTTGGTCAGTGGGAATTTTAGATACAGATGCTCTTTATACATTAATAGCCATTAGAATGTGGAAGAGTTTCTAGTGAAATTATCACCTTACGACTTAAGTCAACAGCAATGATCCAGTTACAGAACAAAGTACTTAACGCCACATTGTTTTATTACTATAATTACATCAAGCGCACAATAACTGTCCAGAGAGATGAGATTAAAGGAAGCTATGCCTGTGAAATTTGGTAAAGACAATCTGAATTTATGTACTGTTTTGGTGTGTTTGGACATTACGCTCAATTTCTTTGCTTCTTGAGAAAAACTGGGTCATAAGGAAAATACATCTGCGAACATAGATCAGCCTGAGCCTGTAGATGTGACCAGCATACATTTCTAAACTATCCATATTGGTTGAAAATATCTCACAAGTGTATCTATATATTCTGATACTTCTGTACAACGGGATTTTGCAAGAACTATTATTTTATTGACTGGGGGAGGAGGTATATGTCAATGAAACAAGCATACAGTTTAAGGTACTGCTGTGGAAATTAATTTTGGAATAGAAACACAATTGCAGAACAAAATAAACAATAAAGCGGGCTTTACACGCTATGACATTGCTCAAGTGATCTTGTTGGGGTCACGGATTTTGTGACGCACATCCGGTCGCTTTAGTGATGCCGTTGCGTGTGACACCTATGAGCGATTTTGCATCATCGCAAAAATGTGCAAAATCGCTCATCGGTGACATGGGGGTGCATTCTCAAATATCGTTACTGCAGCAGTAACAAAGTTGTTCCTCATTCCTGCGGCAGCACATCGCTCCGTGTGACACTGCAGGAACGAGGAACCTCACCTTACCTTCGTCCCGGCCACAATGCGGAAGGAAGGAGGTGGGCGGGATGTTACGTCCCGCTCATCTCCGCCCCTCCGCTTCTATTGGGCGGCGGTTCAGTGACGCTGCTGTGACGTTGCTGTGACGCTGAACGAACCGCCCCCTTAGAAAGGAGGCGGTTCGCCGGTCACAGCGACGCCGCAGGGAAGGTAAGTCTATGTGATGGGTCTGGGCCATGTTGTGTGACACGGGCAGCTATTGGCCTGTGTCGCACAACCGATGGGGGCGGGTACACACGCTGGCGATATCGGTACCGATATTGCAGTGTGTAAAGCGGCCTTTAGTAAGAATTTCATTAATGCTCTCTAACTCATGTAATTCTATTACTAACTAAAAAACAAGTCTCATAGCTACATTGATGGAAATGTGAATGAACAGTGTGGCTGTAGAGATCTACTATTCACAACCAGGCGCTTACAATATATTCATAAAATCAAGCAATCAATTGTGGCTCTCGTCCATGTTTGGTCTGAAATATGTTAGATATCGCCTGATGTCTGCTCCGTGAGTCACATGTTTTAAAATATTATTGAATTAAAAATATATCTTTAATAGCAACCCCCACCACAAACTTAATTTTGATTATTAGGTATGAGATAATCAATCCCTGGAGGATCCAATTTATATAGAATTTTCTGAAGTCAGATTCCCATGAAAATTATACTCTGCAATTTGCTTTGTGAGAAACATCAGAAGAAAAAAGCTCATTGCCATTTAACACATGTTGCATATTCTGTGAGTGGGGTTATAGCATCAGACGCAGCAGCGCAGGCTTCCCCATAATACACTGCAGCAACCTGACTGCATGTGGCACAGCCAATCAGCTGAGTTATTACAGGCTGTGTAAAACATAAGGGCCAGCCAAGGAATGCCATTTCATGCCTGTACTTAATACAAATAGAAGAACTCAGAACACGCAGCATAGGAGTAGTAAAAGGCTTACGATACAGTTCCACTTGCATATAGCTTCCGATGCAAAAGCATCGGAAGTGATATGCCAATGACTCTCTGCTGTAAGCGTCATGCGACTGTGATCTGATCTTGCGAAGGGGTCAAAGCTATGAAGAGGAAGGAAACCCTTTCTCCCTATCTCCTTCCCGGCCTGTCTCAGCGTACGTTGCACTGCACTCGGATTACATTTGAGTGCAGTGCGATGTTTCCCTTACATCCATAGACTTGTATGGGTGCGTGAGCCGAGACTCGCTGACAAACGCAGAATACTGCTATTCATTTCTGATGCCAATATGGCATGAGTACTCAACCACAGATGGACACTGCCCCTTAGTTTTGCACTAGAGTGAGAGCAATCCAGTGTTTTATTGGATTGCACTTGTCCCTGAAAAACGGAATTGGAACCGTACCCTTAATGTTATTGTAGTGTGTACTACTCTAGTGTTGATGCACCAGATTGAAAATGGGTGTGATACTAGTCTCAGTCTGTAAATAGAAATCCAAGATTCAGGGGTACTATTAAACCTCTTAAAGCAAATTAAAGTATCCAGCTATTTTGGATGTAAAACATGACCAATATATTAGTCTAGCTTAAAAGGTTCCAGCTGCATTAAAGAGACAATATTAAACCACTCATTGTAGATTTTGTAACTAAAGCCAAATTGTGAATCCAAGGCTTGTTTAGCTTCAAAATGAAATTGCAATCCCTCTGTTTTAGAACATGGCATTTTTTCTGAAGGATGATTTTTTTAATAAATTTATTAAGTAATTTTTGAAGTGGGGGAATTGGCATATTACCAGGAAAATGTGTGTTCCCTAAACAGTGAAGGTTTTGCACAGTGGAGATTTCACATAGTACACTCCAAAAGCGACAAATGTGAATGCTTCTGCATTGAATTGAAGCATCACAAAATGCAAAAGAGAGGCAGAATCAGGGAAGTTCAGGGATTTTTTCAAAGCATTTAACTCAATATTTTTGACCAAGTCACAGGTCCTCTTAAAAAAATGTAATTGAGAAGATGTTGCATCCAGTGTAACTGTAAGCTATGCTAATTAATATATTAATTTGTTAGCACAAGTAAAGGCCCTTGATATCTTGACTTGATGTGGAACACCACTACTTGCACACATTACGCTAATGAACGTTTCTAGTAAAGCTGATTCATTATTTTGCTTACTTCAGATACATTTTTCTCTGCCTTTATAATTTTCTTTGGTAGTCTTTCCCTGCAGTGATGAACAAAACTAACTCACCTTCCCAATTTTAAGTCCATCACCCGCAATTCAATTTCCTTCAATTTCTGTTTCAGATAAACTTTTCTGCCAGGACTAGGATCGCAGTACCTCATTGTACACTAGTATGTCTGAACCATATATGTGTGGAGTCTTACATCTTACCGGCTTCTCAATGCTTGGGAAACCATGCTTATTTAAAGCGTTTACGACTGCAGACAATATTCTTCAATAACTACTCTGACAAGACTTGCTTTCTGCTCTGATATACAAGAAATGTGTTTAAAAGACATGAGACAAGGCATAATATCAGTGTCTTTAAAAACTACTTTGTCAGACTCTACTTTACAATTTCCGCGAATCTATATTTAGGGCTTACAACTGTTCAGCACAGGCAAAGACCTTAATTTCAAATTTATGGAAAGATACTTCAAAGAAAAGTCTTGCCTGAAAAATCAGGGACATTTCTCCATTAAACTTCATTTGAAGTTCTCTAAACACCAATGGGGCATTTGTTTAGATCCCTTGTTGGAAAGGAGAACCAAGCATAATGTAATTATAAGGCAAACTAAGGCTATTTTCACACTGTGATGTTTCCCTGAATGACCTTCACATATCCTTCAGGAGATATCAATATAGAACAGCTATAGTTTTTCTTTGGATGCACTCCAGTGTTGTCCTGTTTATTGCCAATGAATAAGATTGCAGTGAGAACCTGAACAACGTTTACAGGCAAAAATCAGCTTTAAATATCATTTTGCAATAATATATATACAATATAAATTAATAGTTAAAGTAATATAACCTGTCTCCACAAAATATAGCATTGGTATAAATGAATAGCAGGGAATCCAGCAGCTGCAAAAATAGTAGGTGAATTAAAACATCACATTTAATAGAAAAAAAACATTAAAATTATTAGATTTTTATGGGTTTTTTTCTAATAAATTTGATGCTTCAATTTACCTAGTATTTTTGTGTTTGCTGGATTCCCTGCTATTCATTTCAATGCTACCTATCACGCAGGACCTGGACTGGAGCCTCCATGCACCGCACCCTCATGGGATATCTCCGATACCGGAAAGCTGATGATTCTTTTGTTTTTCATTCTGAATGTATAACTGTAAGTTTAAACTCCTGTGTGAAAGCTACAGCTCAAGGCTATCCATCCTCCACCTCCAGTAGCTGGCCTCCTATGCTCCAGCACTCCTTGGGCTACCATAATAATGCAACAGAAACCTATAATAGTCATTTTTAGTCCGGCACAGGCAGCAAGTCCCTTGAGTATTCATCACTAGCAAGCCACCATATGGTATTACTTATTTTCATTCCAACTCATACCGGTATTTTCTCAGATTGTGTGTCTTCTGACAAACCAAACTCTTCTGCACTAAATAAATGTGCAGCCTGACAAACCCCGCTATGTTGTTTTGCTTGATTTTGCTTCATCCATTCCAAGTGAGCCTCCTAACAAACCATCAGGCTTTCATTTTTCTATTCCAAACAGTTTTGTATGACAAACCCAGCTTTCCTGTTCCTTCTGACAAACCAAATGCTGCTGATTCACACGCCAGGTAACTAGTCTGATTGGTTTAGGTGGAGTGGGGAAGGAATTTTTCCCCTAATATGGAATTTAGTGTTTGCCCCATGGAGTTTTTGCCTTCCTCTAGACCAGTGATGGTGAACCTATGGCACGCATGCCAGACAGGGCACACAGAGCCCTCTTTGTCAGCACGTGCACTATCGCCTCAAGCAGCCACTTTGGACTGCCGGTGTGATCGCGCTAGCAGTTCAAAGTTGCGCTGCAGTGTAGGAGACATCTCTCCTTGCTCTTACACTCCTCTTTTAGGCCGCATCACTGTTGCCTAGGAGACATCGGGAGCGTCAGTAAGCGGTGCCGTGTAATATATACATTTGCAACTGCAGATGTGTTTGTAATGAGACTAAGTTCTGTTGTATTGTTCCCCCCTCAGTCTGGCTGCTTGTCAGATGAAAGCTGAAAAAGTATTCATTATAATTAGGCACAGATCTGCAGCAGAAAATCTTCTCTATGAGAAGATAACTGCAGCTTTAGATGTGTTTGTTATGAGAGTAAGCTCAGTTCTGCCAAGTATGAATATAACTGTCAGTCATTACATATCTCACACTGGTAACATCCCCTTTGTTTTAAATAAAGCCTGTAAAGAAATTTTCAGGGAGAGCTATGTTCTTCCAATAAATTTTAACTGCTCATTTACATATTAAGAGAAATGTGTAATTCCCTAGAAAGAGAAATTGGATAGCAGTGAATCACTTTATTCAACTTTCTATGACCTGCATTCCCATATGTATGGCTTAGGAGCGTTAATCCTACTGATAGATTCCCTTTAAGACAAAATTAAAAGCTGTTGGTTGAATGCTGTTCATGCTACATCTGCATTTATTTGCAAAAATCTACTAAATGCTTTCTAAACATCATAATGGATATGTAGAGTCAATCTATCCTTTTCCTTAATTGATTAATATAAATTCAAAATAATTGTATTATAATTTTGTAAATAGATTTAATCTTTTCATCTAGTTATGTATGTGGCCATGTTTTAAATAATTTTATAATTGAATTACAGTAAAGAAATAAAACAAATAACTAAAAAAATTTGAAAGGTAAATGATAATGCACACTCTTAAGCCTGTTCAGATCTTCTTGGTTCATTGAGAATGAGAATTTTCTGGCAAATAAATCAAGCTTGGCTCTAGAAAAGCCCTATGGCATTTTCTGTTCTTTTATTGTATAAGGAATAACACACAAAGTTTGCCCCTGCCCACTTATTGCCATAGGGTGTTTCAAGACATTGATCCCTGAAAAGGTTAATCTGATTATCAAAATACAAAGAAGACATTGTCTCTGTAGGAGACTTTAAACAATGAAACTGTTAATATGTTTAAAACTAAGTATGAGTTCCAGTCTAGATCATTAGATGCTAGTATACAGCTCTAACTTTTTAAAGAAACTCTCCCATTAAAGTTTTTATCCACATAAAAAATTGCAATAATCATATTATATACTATTGTGTACTAAAAAAAAATCTCATTTTGACCTTCTACTCAGTTAATTCTTCTCTTTTCCATTAGGTCTATGACATCACATGATTAAACATAGACTAACTGGTTCCTTCAAAGCTCTTTGTAGAAACAGGAAGACTCTTTTCCCTGCATGAGTCATTAACATCTTCAACTCTTTACCCAGCTGCTTCACACCTCCCCCTTCCAAGGCATCTGCAGTCATGATGCTTGCAGGCAAAAAATGATATTTCTAGCAATTGCTAGCGATATTGTACGCAAAAGCACCCGCCCCCGTCGTGCATGCGATATCATGTGATCGCTGCCGCAGCGAACATTATTGCTACGGCAGCGTCACACGCACTTACCTGGTCGGCGGCATCGCTTTGACTGCCGAACAATCCCTCCCTCAAGGGGGAGGTGCGTTGGCGTCACAGCGACGTCACCGCGACATCACTAAGCGGCCGGCAAATCAAAGCGGAGGGGCGGAGATGAGCGGGACGAACATTTCGCTCACCTCCTTTCTTCCTCATTGCGGGCGGGACGCAATAAAGGTGAGGTTGCTCGTTCCTGCAGTGTCACACACAGCGATGTGTGCTGCCGCAGGAATGATTAACAACATCTATAAACAACCATTGACAATTTTTGGTTTTAGGACGACCTCTACATGGTGAATGATTTTCACCACTTTGGAAGACGTTTAAGGTCGCTTTTTAAGTGTTACACGCTGTGATACCGTTAATGACGCTGGATGTGCGTCACTAACGACGTGACCCCGACGATAAAACATTAACGATATCGTAGCGTGTAAAGCCCACTTAAGGCTCTATTCAAACACTACATTTTTGCAGCCTATTTTCATGAGTTTATGAAAATTATAAGCTGCTTTTTACAGTACCTGCAAAGGTAGAATTTTTCAAAAATCTCACACACGATTGCTTTTTTTCTCATTTTTGAAACAAGCAGGGCGTCAAATTCACCATTAAAGCAAAAAAATGCAAAAAATCCTGCAAAAATGGAACTACTGCATTTTTGCTGCTTTTGAGGGCACTGAATCTAACTTTATTAACCCCTTCACAACCAAGGACATATATACTGTATGTACATCCTAATTCACCTCCCCACACTTACCGTGGCAATCCTCGCACATGTCTGCTGATCTTATGTGTGCCGCTAACAGACGTGGGTGGATCGGATGACCTGAAAATTAGTAATTCTGTCATTTTGGCCTTTACTAGACTAGTTGGTTGATTTTATATTTTGTTTCATTGGACATCAATACCAAATATGTTTAATGTTTCATTTTCTCTAGTATTTTCTTTTTAAACTTAAACAGGCGGGACAGATAAGTGTATACATGCTGCAGAACAGGATGTGTGTCGCCCTAGGGATGCTGTTACTCTTCAGGGATGCCACAGGACTTCTTCAGTATGGCAACAGGTACTGATAGATTTGTATATGTGTCGTGATGCCACTCATGGCTTGCGGTCAGGGATGTGAATGACTGCCGCTGCAGGTTTTTACAAGTGTCTGGGGCTGATGGCGTCTGCAGCCAGATGATGTAGCCTCCCGTGAGTGAGGCAGGCCCCAGGGGCTCGGGTGAACAGAGTAGTGGGTCCGGAATAACACAGGCTGAGTCCAAAAGTCTTTAACTGGTTCTTACTCACTTCAGATGTTCTGTGAGCTGACCCGGCCGTTGCTGTGATGAACCAGGTAGGACCAGGGGCTCCTTCGGGCCAGTCTGAGGGTAACCTGTTAGCTCGCCTTCCTAGCACTCTGTGTTCAGATAACCCCCTGACTTGAAGTACCATGGGGGTAGTCTATCTAGGGAGTTGCAACTGCCTTTTGTCCCCAGTGTTTGGCCCGTTTTCCGGCAGCATGGACCAGGTGAGATGGCTTCAAGCTCTGTCTCCTTATGGGTTCCTGTGTTGCTGCTGAGGCTCAGACTCTGTGTGGTTGGTGAGGTACTTGTAGTTCCCCTCACCGGCAGGTTTAGCAGGTTATTAAATCGTGGTCTGCTCTAGGGACCTGTTCCCCGTACGTGCCTAGTCACCAGGAGCACCTCTTTTCTCTGACTACTCTGTAACCATTCTCCCCCGATAATTGTCACTACACCGCGCAGGGTCTGACTAGTGTGAGCGCGTGTATCTGCCTCGCGACCGCCGCGCTCCACCACCAGACTGGCTCGCTCCACTTCTTTCCTGACAACCTCTGCACTTTAGCTCCCAGTCCCTCCACTACAATCCTTGAAAAGATTTGAAAGCTAGCCCTCTCTTGAGGCTACCCAAGGGTCCCCTCTAAAGGTGTGGGAGACCTGGTTGCTATATGTCTGTGCATACACACCTCATTCTGGCCATTAGGAATACCTGGAAGTACTGTCCCAGCATGGGTGCAGTGCTCAGTGGTGCCTGACCGGGTCAGAGGCTCCACATTCCTCCTTGATTATCGACAGCACGTCCTCTGGCTGCAAAGACAAGAAAAACATAACAACACAAGTTTTTCCCACACAAGGGAGATATTTACATATAAACATACCAGGTACCATACCATCACCACCCACCACCCACGAGTCCTTAACCCACAACCCGAATACAGAGTGATCATCAGTCCTTTTTGTGACCTGGTCTTGTCCTGGTGGCGTAGGGTAGGTCCTATAAACAGGCGTACCTGCTTCGTATTTGTGTTGGAGAGCAGGCCCCATAAACAGGCATGCCCCCTTGTGGGTGCAGAGCCATGCCCCTCAACAGGCAGACTCTGGGGTTGGTACAACTGAGGTAACTATGTACACTGCAAGAGTTAGTGGTTATTGCCAGTTCATAACCTATGGTCCAAATAAAGTGCCAGGTGCTAAAAATTCTTGAAAAGTTCACACAAAAGTCCTTGCGGACACATATTACTTAAACGTTACCTAACTTTAATAAAACCTTTTAAACTTTACTTCTTTTTCTATAATTAAACTGACTAGATTGACTTCCACCTTGCAAGGTCAGTGCACTGACCTCTGGAGGTCGTGTCATGGGCGTCCCCTGGCAGTGAATACAATGGGGACCTGGTCGAAGTTGTGGAGGTAGAACCTAGGCTCACTGAGGTTCCCCTTTGACATGGCACCACATCCAAAGCGAACCAGCCTCTTTCCCCCTTATGTCATGTAAACTCTACCACGTCCCCCATGTACAGGTCACGACTAGGGTGATTCTGCTGCAAATGGGACTTTACATCCCACTGGGAGACAAAAATCCCCTCTTTTACCCTTGCTTCTACTATGAAGCCCCACCCCTTTCGACAAATAAACTCCTCCACAACTCCCAGGTGGAGGGGACCTCGAGATCGGAATCCGGCCCACCGCAGGGACTGCTTTTCTTGCAGGTCTCGAGCCTCCAACTGCTCACTTTCCGGGGAGGGGTCTACAAGGGGGCATGGACGACCAGCTTTCACCCGTCATCGCTCTTTGTGGTCTGGTCTCTGCAGCAACATCACCTGGTCATCAGCGGGCAACGAGGTGAGCGCCGCGCTCTGCATTTATTCCTCCCTGCTGAGGTTTGCTGCGACCTGGTTAGGTCGGGTAGGCTGTAGGACCTGTTCTCTCTCCCTGGCGAAGAGTGCTGCAGCCTCTTCTGGTGGGTGGGAAGACTGCAGCACGGCCTTGATATGGTCTCCCTCTCTTTCAGAGGGTGCTGCGACCTCCTCCGGTGGGGTACGTAGCAGCTCTGGGGTCGAGCCTTTGGCAGCCGGGCAGGATGGTGGTAGGACTTCAGGATCCCTCTCCAGCGGAGAGTGTGCTGTGACTGCCTCAGGTCTGGTAAGTGGTACTGGGTCTTTAACAACCAGCTGAGCTGAGGGCAGGGCACCTGGGCCCCTCTCCAGTGGAGAGGTGCTATGACCACTTCAGGTCGGGACAGCGTGAATGTCGCACCGGCTTCTGATGGTGGCGCCGGCAGGATCAGCACACCAGGTAAAGAATTGGTGGTATTGGACTCACCCGGAGTCGGGCCGGAGACAACCAGTTTCGGGGTCTCTGTCGCTGGTGGTGGTTTAAGCTGAGCAGGGGCGGCACCTAAAGGCGGGCCTCGCTGCACGGACAGCCGCAGGGTTCTGATCGCCATCAACATTCTGTGTCTCCAGGCGGCTACTTCCTGCTTCCGCTGCTCCTCCATGTGGCCAGCAATCCTTTTAACCTCTGCTTCCAGCTCCTCCGCCGTCATGGGCCTTGACCAGCCCTGCTCCCTCTGATCACCCTCTGCTGACATCATCTTGCTCCTTCCCTCGCTCATCAGCTTCTGGCCTTAGTTTTGTTTCTCCTCCCACAGGGCTGGAGTGTCCCAGCAGTCCGGGGACATATCCGCCCCCATCTCCTCCTCTTGCGGGGTCAGGGCACTCTTGGGATTCTGGGATGAACACTCCTCTCCATGGGCGGTTACTTCTTCTGTGCGCGAGCTGCAGCTTTTTGATGACGCACTTTCAACGGTGGCAAAGAAAATGGTGGCAGTTCAAATTTTTCAATTTGACCGCCGAGGCACACTATCACCCGTCTGAATGGGTCTAGTCCATGATCCTGTTTGTGACGCCAAAAGAAAAGATGTGTCACCCCAGGGATGCTGCTCCTTTTCAGGGACGCCACAGGGCTTCTTCAGTATGGCAACAGGTACTGTTAGTTTTGTATATGTGTCGTGACACCACTCACGGCTTGCAGTCAGGGATGTGAAAGACCACGGCTGCAGGTTTTTTACGAGTGTCTGGGGCTGATGGGGTCTGCAGCCAGATGATGTAGCCTCCCGTGAGTGAGGCAGGCCCCAGTGACTCGGGTGAACAGATTAGTGGGTGCGGAATAACACAGGCTGAGTCCAAAAGTCTTTAACTGGTTTTTACTTACTTCAGATGTTCTGTGAGCTGACCCGGGCATTGCTGTGATGAACCAGGTAGGACCAGGGGCTCCTTCGGGCCAGTCTGAGGTTAACCTGTTAGCTTGCCTTCCTAGCACTCTGTGTTCGGATAACCTCCTGACTTGAAGTACCATGGGGAGGTCTATCCAGGGAGGCGCAAGTACCTTTTCTCCCCTGTGTTTGGCCCATTTGCCAGCAGCGTGGACAAGGTGAGATGGTTTCAAGCTCTGTCTCCTTATGGGTCCCTGCGTTGCTGCTGAGGCTCGGACTCTGTGTGGTTGGTGAGGTACCTGTAGTTCCCCTCACCGGCAGATTTAGCAGGTCATTAAATTGGGGTCTGCTCTAGGGACCTGCTCCCCGTACGTGCCTAGTCACCAGAGCACCTCTTTTCTCTGACTACTCGGTGACCATTCTCCCCCGCTAACTGTCACTACACAACGCAGGGTCTTACTAGTGTGAGTGTATGTATTTGCCTCGCGACCACCACGCTCCACCACCAGACTGGCTCGCTCCACTCCTTTCCTGACAACCTCTGCACTTTAGCTCCCAGTCCCTCCACTACACCCTTTGAAAAGATTTGAAAGCTAGCCCTCTCTTGAGGCTACAAAAAGGGTCCCCTCTAAAGGTGTGAGAGACCTGGTTGCTATATGTCTGTGCATACACACCTCATTCTGGCCATTAGGAATACCTGGAAGTACTGTCCCAGCATGGGTGCAGTACTCAGTGGTGCCTGACCGGGTCAGAGGCTCCACATTCCCCCTTGGTTATTGACAGCATGTCCTCGGGCTGCAAAGACAAGAAAAACATAATACAAGTTTTTCCCACACAAGGGAGTTATTTACATATAAACATACCAGGTACTATACCATCACCACCCACCACCCACGAGTCCTTCACCCACAACCCGAATACGGAGTGATCATCAGTCCTTTTTGTGACCTGGTCTTGTCCTGGTGGCGTAGGGTAGGTCCTATAAACAGGCGTACCTGCTTCGTATTTGTGTTGGAGAGCAGGCTCCATAAACAGGCGTGCCCCCTTGGTGGTGCAGAGCCATGCCCCTCAACAGGCAGACTCTGGGGTTGGTACAACTGAGGTAACTATGTACACTGCGAGAGTTAGTGGTTATAGCCAGTTCATAACCTATGGTCCATATAAAGTGCCAGGTGCTAAAAATTCTTGAAAGTTCACACAAAAGTCCTTGCGGACACATATTACTTAAACATTACTTAACTTTAATAAAACCTTTTAAACTTTACTTCTTTTTCTATAATTAAACTGACTAGATTGACTTCCACCTTGCAAGGTCAGTGCACTGACCTCTGGAGGTCGTGTCATGGGCGTCCCCTGGCGGTGAAAACAATGGGGACCTGGTCGAAGTTGTGGAGGTAGAACCTAGGCTCACTGAGGTTCTCCTTTGACATGGCATCACATCCAAAGCGAACTAGCCTCTTTCCCCCTTATGTCATGTAAACTCTACCACGTCCCCCATGTACAGGTCACGACTAGGGTGATTCTGCTGCAAATGGGACTTCACGTCCCACTGGGAGACAAAAATCCCCTCTTTTACCCCTGCTTTTTTCTATGAAGCCCCACCCCTTTCGACAAATAAACTCCTCCACAACTCCCAGGTGGAGGGGACCTCGAGATTGGGATCCGGCCCGCCGCAGGGACTGCTTTTCTTGCAGGTCTCGAGCCTCCAACTGCTCACTTTCTGGGATGGGGTCTACAAGGGGGCATGGACGACCAGCTTTCACCCGTCATCGCTGTTTGTGGTCTGGTCTCCGCAGCGACATCACCTGGTCATCAGCGGGCCACCAGGTGAGCGCCGCGCTCTGCATTTCTTCCTCCCTGCTGAGGTTTTCTGCGACCTGGTTAGGTCGGGTAGGCTGTAGGACCTGTTCTCTCTCCCTGGCGAAGAGTGCTGCAGCCTCTTCTGGTGGGTGGGAAGACTGCAGCACAGCCTTGATATGGTCTCCCTCTCTTTCAGAGGGTGCTGCGACCTCCTCCGGTGGGGTACGTAGCAGCTCTGGGGTCGAGCCTTTGGCAGCCGGGCAGGATGGTGGTAAGACTTCAGGATCCCTCTCCAGTGGAGAGGGTGCTGCGACCGCTTCAGGTCTGGTAAGCGGTACCGGGTCTTTATCAACCAGGTGAGCTGAGGGCAGGGCACCTGGGCCCCTCTCCAGCGGAGAGGTGCTATGACCACTTCAGGTCGGGACAGCATGAATGTTGCACCGGCCTCTGATGGTAGCGCCGGCAGGATCAGCACACCAGGTAAAGAATGGGTGGTATTGGACTTACCCGGAGTCGGGCCGGAGACAACCAGTGTCGGGGTCTCTGTCGCTGGTGGTGGTTTAGGCTGAGCAGGTGGTTTGGCACCTAAAGGCGGGACCCGCTGCCCGGACAGTCGCAGGTTTCTGATCGCCATCAACATTCTGTGTCTCCAGGCGGCTTCTTCCTGCTTCCCCTGCTCCTCCATGTGGTCAGCAATCCTTTCAACCTCCGCTTCCAGCTCCTCTGCCGTCATGGGCCTTGACCAGCCCTGCTCCCTCTGATCACCCTCTGCTGACACCATCTTGCTCCTTCCCTCGCTCATCAGCTTCTGGCCTTAGTTTTGTTTCTCCTCCCACAGGGCTCGAGTGTCCCAGCAGTCCGGGGACATATCCGCCCCCATCTCCTCCTCTTGCGGGGTCAGGGCACTCTTGGGATTCTGGGATGAACACTCCTCTCCGTGGGCGGTTACTTCTTCCGTGCGCGAGCTGCAGCTTTTTGATGACGCACTTTCAACGGTGGCAAAGAAAATGGTGGCAGTTCAAATTTTTCAATTTGACCGCCGAGGCACACTGTCACCCGTCTGAATGGGTCTAGTCCATGATCCTGTTTGTGACGCCAAAAGAAAAGATGTGTCACCCCAGGGATGCTGCTCCTTTTCAGGGACGCCACAGGGCTTCTTCAGTATGGCAACAGGTACTGTTAGTTTTGTATATGTGTCGTGACGCCACTCACGGCTTGCAGTCAGGGATGTGAAAGACCGCGGCTGCAGGTTTTTTACGAGTGTCTGGGGCTAATGGGGTCTGCAGCCAGATAATGTAGCCTCCCGTGAGTGAGGCAGGCCCCAGGGACTCGGGTGAACAGATTAGTGGGTGCGGAATAACACAGGCTGAGTCCAAAAGTCTTTTACTGGTTTTTACTTACTTCAGATGTTCTGTGAGCTGACCCGGGCATTGCTGTGATGAACCAGGTAGGACCAGGGGCTCCTTCGGGCCAGTCTGAGGTTAACCTGTTAGCTTGCCTTCCTAGCACTCTGTGTTCGGATAACATCCTGACTTGAAATACCATGGGGGGTCTATTCAGGGAGTCGCAAGTACCTTTTCTCCCCTGTGTTTGGCCCATTTGCCGGCAGCGTGGACAAGGTGAGATGGCTTCAAGCTCTGTCTCCTTATGGGTCCCTGCGTTGCTGCAGAGTCTCGGACTCTGTTTGGTTGATGAGGTACCTGTAGTTCCCCTCACCGGCAGGTTTAGCAGGTCATTAAATTGGGGTCTGCTCTAGGGACCTGTTCCCCGTACGTGCCTAGTCACCAGAGCACCTCTTTTCTCTGACTACTCGGTGACCATTCTCCCCGCTGTCACTACACCGCGCAGGGTCTGACTAGTGTGAGCGCATGTATCTGCCTCACGACCGCCGCGCTCCACCACCAGACTGGCTCACTCCACTCCTTTACTGACAACCTCTGCACTTTAGCTCCCAGCCCCTCCACTACACCCCTTGAAAAGATTTGAAAGCTAGCCCTCTCTGGAGGCTACCCAAGGGTCCCCTCTAAAGGTGTGGGAGACCTGGTTGCTATGTGTCTGTGCGTACACACCTCATTCTGGCCCTTAGGAATACCTGGATGTACTGTCCCAGCATGGGTGCAGTACTCAATGGTCCCTGACCGGGTCAGAGGCACCACAGATGCATGTGAAGGAGAGGAGGGAGTGATTACATGGCTAACATCTTGTAGCTGTTGATCGTTCACTGCCTTCTTCTCTACCCCGATGACTTGAAGTGAGCAGCTGCAGAGAGAATAACATTTCTTTTTCTCCCGTTTTCCAGTCTTCCATATAGGCATTGATTCCACCTGTATTTTACATGGATTAGTGTAATCTAATTCACATTGCACTGGCACCAGTGTAAAAATATGAAGCAGTGGCCACCTGCTACTTTTTTCTCATGTCACATCTGCATAAGAAAAGAATCGCAGCATATTGCATTTGGCAGTGAGTCTCACTCCACGGGCATCCATACAAGTCTATGAGTGTGTGTGAAACATCGGAACACAGTAGGATGTTATCTGAGTGCCGTGCGATATTCGCACATAAAGGCAGCGTGTCATAATTCCTCTGTCCAGGGCTTCTTGCACCCAGGTGATGCTCTCCCATGTCTTCCTGAACTTCAGAGCTGGCAGTGACATGTTTTCTTTGTGCAGAGCATTTTGCATTTGGAGATGCTCTGCTGTGTTTCTTTGAGCACTAGCTGACAGGTTGTTTGACAGCACAGGATTGCATGCAGGTTCTGGGAGGTGGTTTTACTCAGGTGTTCCACCTTCCTGGTGATAGCTCTGTTTCATTAATGAACATGCTCTCCCAGAACCTCACCAGTTGTACTGTCTGGTTCTGCAGTTGTGCTCTGATCTATGTTTATAGACTATATACCAAGGTAAATCGTGTAAAGTAGATATTATTTGCAAACCTAAATGTCTTACTACTTTTGTTAAAAATATATTTTATTTGATAATCACAAACATACATAAACAAAAATTAAAAAGTAAGGAGGAAGTAAGGAGACTCTCCCTATCCTATTTCCTTCCTACCGTACGGGGGTCGGCGTCCTAGGTCAATGACGCCCCCGTTCAACAACGACTAGGTCCCTATAATCCGCCCTCCTTATAACAGAATAGTGCACCCCATCTAACAGATATAAATCTTAGAATTTTATCACCACAGTGAGAATAGTGCACAGTCTAGGATGATTTGAGGTTGCTAATAGTATAGCACAAAGATTATGGGGTGGGGCTTAGGGGTCGTCACCTAATTAGTCAAATCTGTCTGTGTGCTCAAATAGATAGCTGTAAAGCACAGTTTAGATAATTATGCTGTTTAAGAGTATTCAGCATAGTGCTCAATTTATGAAAATTTTTGAGACACAATTCATAATAAGGATTGTTCACAATTAGGGCAACTTTGTAATTGTGGACAATCCTTATTATGAATTGTGTCTCAAAAATCCTGGACTGTGCACTATTCTCACTGTCGTCGTTGAACGGGGGCGTCATTGACCTAGGACGCCGACCCCCGTACGGTAGGAAGGAAATAGGATAGGGAGATTCTCCTTACTTCCTCCTTACTTTTTAATTTTTGTTTATGTATGTTTGTGATTATCAAATAAATTATGTTTATAGACCCCAGACAGTTCTTGAACTCCTCTCTGCCTGCTCCCTGTTCTTGTTGTTATCTCCTGGCTTCTAATCTTGGAACGTTTCCTGACCATATCTCTGTCTGATCCCTGAATCTAATACGTACCCTCCTAGAACTCTAACCCTCAGTCTGTGACTTGACTGCATTGCTTCTTACTCCCTGTGTCCTATCATGCTCTCCTGTTTCCTGTCCCAGGCTTTCCTGACTACTCTTCCGTCTATACTATCCGTAAGTAGTGACTAGCATCACACAGTGGAGGAGATGAACAGACCAATCTCTCCCTCTTTTCCACAGCTTTGATCTGATCTCAAGATCAGAGCACTGTATATGCCACTCAGCTCATTATTGCAGCAGAGTCTGAGCCTTGGGTCATTAGCATATTGTATCAGATGTTATCGCATAGGAAGTTATATGCAAATAGAGCCAAGGCTTTAGACAGTTGAACATGTTTAAGGCTATGTGCGCACGTTGTGTTTTTTCCCGCATTAACGCTGCACTTTGAACTGCAGCGTTTCAGTGCCAAATTGCATGTGTTCTGCTTCCCCAGCAAAGTCTATGAGAAGTCCGAAAATTCAGTGTGCATGCTGCGTTTTTAAACGCAGCGTTTTGGATGCCAAAAATCGCTGCGGAAAAAAAGCAGCATGTCACTTCTATTATGCCTTGTAGCTGCGTTCTCCACCCATTGAAATCAATGATGTGGGTCAAAACGCAACTAGAATGCACTTGGACTGCATTATTGTTGCGTTCCACATGCTTTTTTGACAAGCAAAACACAGGTCTTTCAGTCTCTGTTGATGTCGGTCAATCTCTTTCTGTCTATCAATGTTGGTCAATCCCTCTCTGTCTGTCGGTCGGTCTCTTTCTCTGTCAGTTGGTCACTCTGTCTCTCTCTGTCCATCGGTCGGTCTCTCCCCCTCTCTCATACTCACCGATCACTGTCACGGCGCTGCACAGCTGTCACAAAGCTCCAGCGGCTTTTCCTCTTTTGAGAATGCCGTCCACTCATTATTCCATCTCGTATTCCTTGCTTTCTCTGCCCACCGACACCTATGATTGGTTGCAGTCAGACACGCCCCCACACTGAGTGACAGCTGTCTCTCTGCAACCAATCACAGCCGCCGGTGGGTGGTCTATATCGTGCAGTAAAATAAATAAATAATTTTTAAAAAACGACATGCGGTCCCCCCAATTTTGATACTAGCCAAGATAAATCCACATGGCTGGTATTCTCAGGATGGGGAGCTCCACGTTATGGGGAGCCCCCAGCTTAACAATATCAGCCAGCAGCCGCCCGGAATTGCCGCATCCATTAGATGCGACAGTCCCGGAACTCTACCCGGCTCATCCCGAATTTCCCTGGTGCGGTGGCAATCGGGTTAATAAGGAGATAATGGTAGCAGCCCATAGCTGCCACTAAGTCCTAGTTTAATCATGGCAGGTGTCTCCCCGAGATACCTTCCATGATTAACCTGTAAATTACAGAAAATAAACACATACACCTGAAAAATCCTTTATTTGTAATAAAAGACGAAAAAAAACACCCTCTTTCACCACTTTATTAACCCCCAAATACCCATCCAGGTCCGGCGTAATCCACACGATGTCCCACGACGCTCTCAGCTCTGCTACATGAAGTTGACAGGAGCTGTCACAGACCAGACCACTCTCTGTCAGCTCCACGCAGCAACTGAAGTGAGCCACACAATCAGCAATGACGTTAGTCAAGTAACCCGTGGCCGCCGCTGGATCCTCCAACTGTGACAGCAAGTTGTCTGAGTGACTGAAGTGAGGTGCACGATCAGCGATGACGTCACAGGTGAGTTGTGGTCTCGGATGGAGGACTCCAGCTGGCCGCAGGTAACCTGAGTAACGGTAGCGCTGATCGCGCTCCTTACTTGAGTCACTCAGGGGATTAGCAGTCACCAGTGAGTCCTTCACGGGATCAGGACGTGACACACAGACAGAGCCGCGGTATGACAATGAAGTCGGGTGAAGTTCATCCGAGTTCATTCTCATCATGTGACTCTGTCTGCTGTCAGCGGGCATGTAGCAGAGCTCAATTGCTGTGGGACCGCACTGCCAAAATGCATCCAAAACGCATGCAAAATACATGCAAAACGCATGCAAAATGCATCCAAAATGCATGCATTTTGGATGCATTTTTTTGACAAATGCAGTGTTAACAGTTTTAGAGGGTGTGTTCTTTTCCGCACTTGAAAGAACACAACCTTCGCACATAGCCTAAAATGATATTTACCTGAATACCACCACAATGTGTTTGCAGGTTAACAATGCTTTTTTTTTTTAGCTGACTGGTTCCCTTTAACATTTGCTAGATTAGTATTGGAGTCACATAATCTGAATTTTGAAAATAGTTCAATCTCTATACATAAATTTAGTTGTAGCATAAAATGTATTTCTTACAAGTTTTACTGTTCCCTAAGGCAAGAGACAGACAATGACAAGATGTAGTTGTGTTAATTGGATATAATTTTCTAATAAATGTTTGTAAAATCTTACATTTTATAGAAACAACCAGAGTAGTTCAGAATAAAGTAGTTTACAGGTTGGAAAAGAAGAGGACAGAAAAACAGATTACAGTTAGAACTGAATGAATATATTCAAGTGGAATTGAATTATACGCAAATATTACAAAAACCCACATTCGCCAAACTACAGAATTCTTGTAAATTGCTTGTGCAAGGATTTAGTAGAATGGTGGCCACTGGCCGCTTAGCAATAAAGGGCCTTCCAAAGGATAAAAATACTTATATTCAGCTTACTGCTCACCTCTTTGGCCCTTCCTGTATAGCTCCCCGGGCAGACACAGAATTAGTGTATTCACTAGATCGAAGGTATCGATCACTGGCCTGGAGGAGCAAACTAGAATGACTATTGAGTTTTCAATTAAGCCACCAGAGGTGGCGATAGACACACACTAGTAGGTAGCTGAAAGAGGGCAGCCTCAGGGGATCAACGGTACCTCAATAGCTGGCGCCACAGACCCAAATAGTTTCTAGTTGTAGAATCATCAACAACTGATATTCTAGGAGGTGGCCAGCTTGGATACATGCAGCAGTGGCAGCGGATATCGTAGGAGGCAGCCGGCACGAATACTTGAAGCAGCAGCATCAGATATCATGAGAGACGGCTGGCCTGTATACTTGCATCAGCTGCATATGATATTGTAGGAGACAGCCGTCGTGGATAGCTGCAGTTTCAGCGGACTTTTTATGGACTGAAACATAGATAGGAATCAGCAACAGCACAGTAACAGTAGCAGCAGCACAAGGGACCTGAAAACGAGCAACATAAAGAATGCATTTCCCAGGCACATCACTAAAGGGAAAGGTGCTTTAAATACCTGATGCCACTCAGCCATGTTGAGAGTCACTTTCAGGTGAGAGCATACTGGCCCTTAAGAAAAGCACACCCTAAGATAACTCCTAAGAGACCTGTGTGGCATGCGTATGCCCTGGGAAATAGCAGTAGGAACCGGGGATGGAACAGTTGGGAAGGTGAGATTGCTAGCGTCCCTACCGGGGAGGGGGACAGGATACTGCGGGGATGCCAGGATGGGCATTACACCTTCACTCCTCATCCTCCCTTGTTTGGTCCTTGATACATCTTCTTATCAGCATCATGAACACTGAAAACCTTGACTTTTGACGCTGAGCTGGGACTTCCATCACTAATAAGGTTCACAATGATTCTGCGCATGCATGTGCGAGGTCCCTATGCATGCAAAAAGTTACACACACTTGCAAAAAACTGATTCAATCCTCATAATGTGCCGGAAATTCCATCCTAGCATGAGAGAACTAGGGATTTCAGCGTTTGTTTCAGTGATAAGAAGATGCAGTGTGGACAAGGCAGTTGACAGTGAGATACAGAGGGGCTGGAGAGTTGGGCGGCAAGAAGATCTATTTTTTTACATCTTACATTTATTATGCTTTGGTTTGTGAAGAGACCCCAGAGCAAAATAATTAATTTAATTCTACTCAATTGAATAGCACCATTAATTCCATAGCACTTAACAGACAATATTATCACTGACTCCATTAGGGCTCATAAACTAATTTTCCTTCAAAAATTCAAATAAAATTGCACTTCTGCGCTAATTCTCACTCGTACATTTTCTGAGGAAGGAGATGTGATCTCTGAAACGCGTAAAAAATCACGATTAACCATTATTACTGATCATCTTCTCATGACAGAGCGGGAGTCCACTTCTATTTGAATTTTTGATTCTAACTCCTCATGGTGCCTGCTGCAGCTATAACCTACACGCTTTCAATAGCAGTTGTGACTATTTTCACAACTGTATCAGGTGAACACATCTGATTTTATTCTACAAACATTTGTAACGTTAGTACCCTATTAGCGCCTTTTGTTTTTTCAGTCTACTTCCCATTAAACTAAATTTCCTATTAGTATATCTTTTGAGTGTGGGAGGAAAGTGAAGTAACGAAAGGTAAAACCCGTTGCAAATGTTGTTCTTAGTGAGAACTGAACCTAGAACTCCAAAACTACAAAGCCGCCATGCTGCCCTAATAAAATACTTTACATTTGCAGATAAATTCTCTGCAAATCGAATTTAAAAATCTACATGAAAAGGCAAATATTGCTGATTCATTTATGTCTAACAACAGTAGTTCATAAAAAATAAGAATTGGTGTCTCACATATGACTCACATATATATGACTTTCCTACTGTCCCATATGTGTGACCTGAACTTGTGACTTTACATGAGTAGGGCTCCTACTGTACACACATTGATTTGAACATTGTAAAAATAAGTATAAAAAAAGTTAAAATATATAAAAAAGCAATTTTTAAGAAATGTTATTGATAGTTTTTTTAGAATATTGTAGTGTTGTGTGGGTGGTGTTTTTCTCACATGTAAATTTTTGTGTATGCGGTAACAAGTAGTTGTTTTACATCCCGATACAGCTTTTTTTTAACTGAAAAAATATACAATAAAAACATCATAAAAATGGATCAAAACTAGAGATGAGCGAACCGAGCTCGAACCGCATAGGAAACGATGGCAGGCATTCACAAACACATAAAAACACCTAGAAAACACCCTCAAAGGTGTCCAAAAGGTGACAAACAACTCGCAACACAACACAAACACATGGGAAAGGGACAAGGACATATACTCATGCGAAAACAAAAGAGCTGGACAAGGAAAAAGAGGAGGACACACAGATATATGAGTATATGCAAGGAAACGTCGATGCCATTATTGTGCAACTTGAGCCCTGCTTATTTTAGGCTTCCAATCTGGATAAATTGCCTGAGATTGCCACGTACGCCTTGGGGATCTTGTCGTGTCCTGCAGCCAGCGTTCTCTCGGAACCTGTCTTCAGTGCTGCTGGGGGTCTGCTGGCAGATAAGCACACGTGTCTGTCCACTGACAATGTGGACATGGCTCTCAGAGGACTTTTCTTCCCCTCAGTCAGCCAGGGGAGGCGAAAGGCACGCGTATTTTTGAGAGTGCTTCATGCAAAGCATCTGTTTCATTTTGAAAAGGGGGATCAAGTGATGCCAGTCAAGTGGGGTGTGTGTGGCCCAATTAGTGGAAACGAGGGAGACTGTGGTTGGAGTCCCCTCGCTTTTGAAAAAAGAACCAAGATGAACAAGTCATGGCTCTCGGAGGACTTTTCTTCCCCTGGGTCAGCCAGGGGAGGTGAAAGGCACGCGTATTTTTGAGAGTGCTTCATGCAAAGCATCTGTTTCATTTTGAAAAGGGGGATCAAGTGATGCCAGTAAAGTGGGGTGTGTGTGGCCCAATTAGTGGAAACGAGGGAGACTGTGGTTGGAGTGCCCTCGCTGTGTTTTACATGATTTTCGAAGGGCATGACATGCCTAAGAGGTTGAGTTTCATCATCTGCAACTTGTTGGCAACAGAAAGGCTGCCTTTACACCCTTTTGAGACCGAGGATTTTCGAGACCTTATGCCCATTGCAGTGCCCCAAGAGCCGATGGCCAGTCGTCACTCCTTCTCCAAGAAAGGCATGCCCGCGCTACCACAGCGGATCGCACGCAACCTCACCGATTCCTTGAGAAACTCTGTGTGTGACAGGGTGCATTTCACGACCGATACTTGGACCAGTAAGCATGGACAGGGGAGTTACATGTTGCTGACTGGGCACTGGGTAACTATGGTGAGAGATGGAGAAGGCTTTGCTGTACAAGTCTTGCCATCCCCACGACCTGTGTGTCAATCCTTAATCTGTATGTACAAGTTCCTCCACTGCTTCTGCCTCCTCAACCTCGTGTGGGTCCTCCACCTCGGCCCAAACCCTGTGTGGTCAGTCCACCCTTACTTGTAACTGCGCCCAAGGAATCCCACACACCTCCTTACTATGCTGGCAGCAGAGCTCAAGGCCATCAGGCAGTCAAATGTTTACTTTGAAATGTAGGGGAATCGTGAGACACCGCTGAGGAATTGTGGACGGTTAGCTCTGGAGAGTGAGACCGAGTTTCATCAATGGTTGTCTCCACTCAACCAGCAGCCAGGGAAGGTCGGGTGCGACAATTATGCAAACCAGTCTGCGACCCTTCTTCAGGGCAATGTGACACAAGTGCCTTGTATGGCTCACGTGTTGAACCTGGTTGTCCAGCAAGTTTTAAAACACTATCCCGGCCTAGATGGCCTTCTGACCAGGGCACGGTGTAATGCCTACCTGGATCGACACACTCAGATGGGCTGTAAAGGATAGGCTAGAGGCAAGCCACTCACCAAGCTGGACACCCAGAACCCTGAAACCCTTTAACCCCTATACAGTGATTTGAAATTACACAGGGCCCAAGTTGATCAATACCTGTGGAAGGCTGCAGTTCCAGAGAATAGTAGTCATGCAGGGTCAAAACATTAATTGAGGAAGAGGAACAGAATGGAATGGCCAGGACTTAATCAGAAAACAAGCAGAGGTGAAATGCGGATCGGCCAACGAGGTACATAAACAGCAAGCAGGAAAAGTAGTCACAGGTAACAAGCACAAAAAATCATTAAACTGAACTGGGGTAACAGTAACAAGAGGTTCATAGCTTTGTCTGGCAGTGGTCTGCAGACAGGAGGGGCCTAAAAAAGGGTGCGGTGTATTCCCATTGGTTGTAGCTGAATGATGGTACTTCATCTGTGAGAGACCCACCACCTACATTCAGCCTGTGGTTCTGCATCTGTCAAGGTAACGCAGCCCAATGGGTGAGCATAACCTGCGTCCACCTGTGCCGCTGGCATCGACTTCTTTCCCATCATCAGCACTATGCACGAAAGGAACACGTTGTCACCTGGCGACCGGAGTACAAATTGATTGAGTGGACTACATTGGTGACTTAACAGCCGTGTGCGGCAATGATGCAAACCTGTCTGCGGCCCTTCGTCAGGGCAATGTGACACACGTGCTTTGTATGGCTCACGTGTTGAATCTGATTCTCCAGCAATTTTTAAAATACCATCCCGGCCTACATGGCCTTGTGCAGTGGGCACGCTGCTATGTGCTCACTTTCCTCCTTCGCACCCAGCAGCTCAACAACTTTCATCGCTCCTGAAGTCTTAGGGTCTGGCGGTTAAACGCCTGAAATACGATGTTCCGACACGCAGGAATTTGAATCTGCACATGTTTCAGCATCTGTGGCAGCACCGCAGAGCCCTGCTGAAATACGGTCTGACGTATACCCTGGGCTAACTTGATCCAGAGGTGGTGCAGATCACGCTGCTGGAGTGGTGTCAGATCAAGGACCTATGCACCATTCTACACAGTTTACAAATATCGACGAAGATCTTTAGCACTGGCGATGCCATTCTCAGCGTGACAATTCTGGTCATCTACAAGATGGAGCACACTGTATGCATTATTCGGAGTCAGGTGTTGGTCCAAGAGGAAGGGGAGGAAGTACAGGAGGAGTCATATGCAGAAGGGATAATAAGATCTACAAGGTCCAGACGGTAAGCGGCACCTAGGTGGAAGTCAAGGGACGGTGGGGGAGAGGGATTAACAAGGGCGCATAGTATCTGCAAAAATTGTTGTGGGAGGTGCAGGAGCCCATGAAGAAATGGAGGACGAACTGGCGATGGGCATGGAAGACTCAGCAGATGAGTGAGAGCTTGCTCACATTTAGGTTGTGCGAAGTTGGGGGGAGAGGGCAGATGAAGGAGGCACGATTCTCACCTCTCTGCCACCAACACACCAAGGACTTGGTCCTCCTGGATGCACAAGACACATTAGCGCCTTCTTGCTGCACTACCTACAACACGACCCTCGGATTGTACGAATTCGAAGTAATGCTAACTTCTGGGTTGCCACACTATTAGATCCCCGGTACAAGACAAAATTTGGCGAAATAATTCCTGCCATAGAAAGGGACGCACGTATACAGGAGTATCTGCAGACGGTGGTACGGATTCTTAGATCTGCTTTTCCAGTAAACACCAGTGCTGCACAGAGTGAATCTCAACGCTTTGTCATGGATAGGAGGAAATGGTCTTTTACTTGTCCACATCTGAGGGACCGAGGGCTGGCTGCTGTGCTGAGACGGCATTGAGTACGGTGTCTCCGCAGAGTTGCACTTTTGGTCATATACCAAATGAGTTCAAAAAGGACAGATGCTGGTGTAAAGGGGAACAAAGTTTTTGTCCGTGGGTTTGTTGGTTAAGCAAAAGTAACATTTGATGAAGAAACACCATCTGTTACGGTGGGACTGGCAGATTTGGATAAGGTGGTATATACTATGTTACCGCTATATAACGAAAATTAATGAGAAAAGAAAGAGAAAGGTATATATCCCCATCAGCAGTCAATGTCCACCGTGCTCCCAGATGGAAAAGGAGAGGTTGGCAACTGGAAGGTTAGATGGAGGATACAGATCTGTGTGGCTATGAAACTAATAGTTGCCTGAACCGAGTTAGACGCCACTTGGATCTGGAGACTGGGAACCCTGTTAGCGTCACAGGGTCCACACGCCCACCCAGCCCAGGAACTCCCTGTTAACATCACAGGGGCCATTCAGTACGCTGACCATGTGCATTGGGGCTACACCTGTGGACAGCAGGCGCATCAGCAGCAGCAGGCCTGTTAATGCCACTGGGCTGCACAAGCAGGACTTGTAGGGCAGGAGCTGGTCTTAACCGTTCTGCGTTACCAACTGTGGTGGCGGCCTGCATCGACGCCCTATCCCTGCCTACCTCTGGCCTAAAGCCGCAATGGGTTCAACACATGGAGGTGTGCTCTTTCGGAGCATAATAGAAGACTGCGCACCTCCTTGTTGGCTCCAGCCCGTTTTATAACCTTGGTCCGCCCCAAACCAGGGTGGACCACAATGCACCTCCTGGAGACAAAAGCAGAGTGACACGTCATGAGTGGCATAACTAGCGTCCTATTTGGAACCGAAACTTCAATAATGACCTCAAGGCTGCCACGACACAAACACCTCACCAGTTATCGTCTGACCATCAATAATGAGGTGACAAGTCATAGGGGCGGGCCTCTGCAAGCCATTTGGGAGTGGCCTAGCCACATCGTCAGGACACCTGATGCCCTGTGGTCTATATGGGCACCCCACATCAGGGGCAGGGCCAAAGAGTTCATTACCGGACCTAGTCTCTGATGCAGTAAGTGCCTGAGCATGGTCAGTTGCATGAAATAGAGTCTCTGAAAAAAGACTATCAGCTTTAGCATGGTGTCTAGGCACAAAACAGGACTTAGACCCGGCACGGAATGCAAGTACCTGAGCAAAGAGGCTTTTCGCACTAAGTGTGGGAGCATGCGCTGTATCCCGAAATGAAGACTTAGCCTCAGGAATGGCACAGTCAGGCTGAGCATACTCACTAGGCGAAACACTGTAGTTAGGCTGCAGCTGGGGTAAATCAGCACACGCATGCGCACTAGCTGCCTCTCCACACTTAGACGTGGAGGAGAAATTGCTCTACGGGTGTGCACTTGGAGATGCTGTCTATGAACAGAAGGAAAAGCTAAAGGAAGCATCACTTTCTATCCCTCCGAATTATCAAATGCAGCAATGAATTCCCTGAGTTTGCTATAAAATTAGCGTACCAAAATGTGCATGAGGGTGTCATGCAGAGGTGCTGCAAATAGATTTGCACCAATGGGACACTAATGGAAGTCCAACAGTTCTATGATGCCACTAAATGGCAGTATTTTTTGCTATCATTATAGCTTATTAAAAACAGAGCAGGAGGGTGTCCTGCACAGGTGCTAGAAATAGCTTGGCACCAGTGGGACAATAATGGAATACAACATCCAGTTCTATGATGCCACTAAGTTCACTCAGTGTTTGCTAGTATAATGGCTTAGTAACAATGAGTTTGAGTGTGCAATGCAGGCAGACGTGCTGCAAATATCTTTGCACTACTGGGACTACACAGAAGTCCAATAGCCACGTTTAGGATGCCACTAAGTTCACTCAGTGTTTGCTAGTATAATGGCTTAGTAACAATGAGTTTGAGTGTGCAATGTAGGCAGAGATGCTGCAAATATCTTTGCACTAGTGGGACAATACAGAAGTCCAACAGCCACGTTTATTATGCCACTAAGTTCACTCAGTGTTTGCTAGTATAATGGCTTAGTAACAATGAGTTTGAGTGTGCAATGTAGGCAGAGGTGCTGCAAATATATTTGCACTAGTGGGACAATACAGAAGTCCAACAGCTTAGGGAAGGAAGACAAGGAAAAAAAAAAAAAATGGCGATCGCCATTATCCATACAGCAGTGATCTGAATGCGCTGTTCCCGCACACTATACACTGAAATTTCATAATAGCGTGAGTCACAGAGTGACTTACACTATTACAGCGGAAAGCCAGCTAGTAATTAGCTTGTCTTTTTGCTGCTAGAACCGTTCTCGAACGTATCTAGAACTATCGAGCTTTAGCAAAAAGCTCGCATTCTAATTCTATCTAGAACAGCCTCCAAAATCACTCGATCCGCGAACTGGAGAACCTCGAACCACGAACTGCGCTCAACTCTAATCAAAACCCTCCAAGTGAATCATAAGAGTTTCTGTATTTTCAGTCATTGCCAGGTTTATGATATTAATCAAATAGCCTTAAGATTGGTCACCAATATGGTTTCAGTGTTTATTCCCCTTCAATCGCGTGTAAGCAGGTCCCTCCACAGCTCCATAGCCTGTGTAGCATTCTTGTTCAGGTAGTGCAGCACTACTGTCATTGAAGCAACATTTGAGCTGATCTGCAGTACCCGAGAATTACTGCTTTACAATGTACTGAACTGTGATGTTCACTACAGTAGATTTATGCACTTCTCTGCTGGGAATAAATATAATAATATTCATTCATTTATATAGCGCCTTTAATTCCACAGCGCTTTACATACATTAGATTGTGAGCCCCAATGGGGACAGAGTTGCCAAAGTCCCTCTCAGTATGTTTTTGAGTGTGGGAGGAAACTGGAGGAAACCCATGCAAACACGGGGAACACATACAAACTCCTTGCAGATGTTGTCCTTGATGGGATTTGAACCCAGGACCCAAGTGCTGCAAGACTGCTGTGCTAACCACTAGAGTTGAGCGATGTTCGATTCGAACGATTCGCCAATTTCAAGTTCGAGTGATTTTGGGCCGTGTTCGAGTCGTTCGACGAACTCGAACGATTTGCATCAAGTTCGGCAGTTCGAGTTACCGTTCGAGAACGGTTTGATAGCCAAAAGCATGGCTTTTCACAGTAAGTGTGTGCGCACGTTGCATATCTGCATGCGTCCTGCGTCCCCAGCACAATCCCTCTCTCTTTACTACTCACCGATCACGGGCACCTCGCTGCACGGCTGTCACAAATCTCCGGCGGATTTTCCTCTTTTGAAAATGGCTGTCGCTTCATTATTCAATCAGGTATTCCCTGCCTTCCCGGCCCACTGGTGCCCATGATTGGTTGCAGTCAGACACACCCCCAAGATGAGTGACAGCTGTCTCACTGCAACCAATCACAGCCGCTGGTAGGCGGGTTTATATTGTGCAGTAAAATAAATAAATAAATAAATAAATAATTAAAAAAAAAAAATTGATACCAGCCAGGATAAAGCCACATGGCTGGAGGCTGGTATTATCAGGATGGAGAGCACCACGTTATAGGGAGCCCACCACCCTAACAATATCAGCAGGCAGCCGCCCGAAATTGACACATCCATTAGATGCCGCAGTCCCGGAATTCTACCCAGCTCATCCCGAATTGCCCTGGTGCGGTGGCAATCGAGGTAATAACGGGGTTAATCATGAGAAGCTTCTCCCCGAGACACCTTCCATGATTAACCTGTAAGTGAAAGTAAAGAAACACACTCAGCAAAAAATCCTTTATTTGGAATAATATACAAAAAAAACCCTCCTCATTTACCTCTTTGTTAATCCCCAAAACACAATCCAGGTCCTAAGTAATCCACACGACGCTTTCAGCTCTGCTACATGAAGATCACAGGGAGCGCCGTAGAACACGAGTACTCTGTCTCCTCTCCACGCAGCACTTGAAGAGAGCCGCGCTGTCACCGAAAACTTCACTTTGCAATGCAGAGGTCAAGATTCCCAAATCTTCCTATGTTTCTCATTAGAGGCAGTGGCTCAATGGGTAGAGCTACTGCCTAGGGAGCATTAGTTCACGAGTTCAAGTCCCGGCGACCCCGATAAAGAATTTATTATTTATTTATAATTATAATTTAATTTAATTTAATTATGCACTGAGGGGAGGAGCCGGACATTAGCTATGAGCCACCGGCCACACCTCTAAAATTGGAGCAGTTTACGGAATGAGGCTGCATTGCTCTCTCCTCTCTCTCTTCTCTTTCTGTCTCCCCTCTCTTCTCTCTCTCATCTCTCTCTCTGTATCTCTCTTTTTCTCTCTCTTTTTCTCTCTTTTTCTCTCTTCTTCCCTTTTTCTCTCTCTTTCTCTCTTTTTCTCTCTTTCTCTCTCTTTTTCACTCTTCCTCCCTCTCTCTCCTCTCTTCTCTCTCTCTTCTCTCTCCCTCTCTCTCTTTTCTTTTCTCTCTCCCTCTCTCTCTTCTCTTTTCTCTCTCGTCTCTTTTCTCTTTCTTTTCTCTCTCTCTTAGAACTGGCGATGATCAGCTGATGCGGTCACCTGACAGAATCAGCTGACACTATAAGTCAAGCAGTGAGGCCGGCTTTTTACCGCCTGGCTGGCTAAACTATCAGCTGCTGCTGTCAGACAGGAGTCTGCACAGAAGTGTGTAGTGTGTTGATTTTTTTGCACTGATGCATCAGCTGATTGCATAAAAGCCGTTTATGCAATCAGCTGCTGTGTCATGTGATTCAGGCCCTTGAACCTGACATTGGATCCAGATATGACAGCGCGGGACACTTGACCGAGTATTACTGCGGAGGGGGTTTCTTTGTTTCAATAAAGATTATTCACTAATTGTGTTGTGTTTTATTTCTAATTAAAAAAAATTGTGTTGTGTTTTTTTTTATCGGTACTAGAAATTCATGGTGTCCATGTCTAATATTGGCGCAACACCATGAATTTCGGACTTAGGGCCAGTTGATAATATACAACTAGCCCTAACCCAATTATTACCCAGTGAGCCACCCGTCACCAGGGCAGCTGAAAGAGTTGGATACAGCGCCAGAAGATGGCGCTTCTATGAAAGTGACATTTTCTGGGGCGGCTGTGGACTGCAATTCGCAGCAGGAATGCCCAGAAAGCTTCGGCACCCTGCGGATTCCAATCCCCAGCTGCCTAGTTTTACCTGGCTGGACACAAAAATTGGGCAAAACCCATGTCATTTTTTAAAATAATTTTAAAAAAAGGACTTCCCTATATTTTTGGATCTCAGATGGGTACAAATAGGCAGCTGGGGGTTGGGGGTAGCTCGTAGCAGCCTACTATACCTGGCTAGCATACAAAAACATAATTTTTTTGGGGGGGGCAAAAAACTCCTGCATACAGTCCTGGATGGAGTATGCTGAGCCTTGTAGTTCTGCAGCTGCTGTCTGCTGTCTGTCCGTATGGAGGAGAGCAGACAGCAGCTGCAGAACTACAAGGCTCAGCATGCTCAATTCACTAGTGTATGCAGGAGAGCAGACAGCAGCTGCAGAACTACAAGGCTCAGCATGCTCCATTCACTAGTGTATGCAGGAGAGCAGACAGCAGCTGCAGAGCTACAAGGCTCAGTATACTCCATCCAGGACTGTATTCAGGAGTTTTTTGCCCCCCCAAAAAATGACGTGGGCTTCGCCATATTTTTGTATGCTAGCCAGGGACAGCAGGCAGGTTTGGCTGCCCCCAACCTCAAGCTGCCTATTTGTACCCGGCTGGGAACTAAAAAAATAGGGAAGCCCTTTTTTTATTTTTTTTATTATTTCATGAATTTCATGAAATAATTTTAAAAAAATCGACATGGGTTTCACCCCATTTTTGTGTCCAGCCAGGTAAAACTAGGCAGCTGGGGATTGGAATCCACAGCACAGGTTGGCCCGAGCTTTCTGGGCCCCTCTGCTGCGAATTGCAGTCCACAGCCGCCCTAGAAAATGGTGCTTTCATAGAAGTGCCATCATCTGGCGCTGTATCCAACTCTTCCAGCAGCCCTGAAGCCGAGTGGCTTGCTGGGTAATAATGGGTTAATACTAGCTTTGTTTTACTAGCTAATAGTAAGCCAGAGATTCTTAATGTCAGGCAAGTTTGACCCGGCCATTAAGAAACTCCAATAAAGGGTTAAAAAAAGACACCACGCAGAGAAAAAATACTTTAATAGAAATAAATACACAGACACACTTAGAGACTCCATGTTTATTACTCCCTCTCATCCCTCCATGATCCTGGTCTTCTGTCCTCTTTCTCCTTCAACCCATGCAACTCTGCTACATCAGACAGCACTGCATGGGAGGAAGATGCTGCTGCTCCCCGTGCAGTCTAATCACTCAGTGAGAGTGGATAACAGAGAGCACAAGAGAGTGGTGTTTAATGCCGCGCCAATAGATCACTTCAGATGATGTTCAGACCAGTGTTACTTTATTGTTTTCCAGGTCAACGCGTTTCTGGGGCATCTGCCCCCTTCATCAGGACCACCAAAGAAACAGATAACATCCAATCTCTGAACATCATCTGAAGTGATCTATTGGCGCGGCATTAAACACCACTCTCTTGTGCTCTCTGTTATCTACCGTTTTGGTGGCTGCAGCCTTGGATTGTGTGATACATGCGATTACAGTAGTTGTGGCTTCTCACAACTACATCTGGTGAGTAGTTTTACTCCCCCACCCCCACCCCTCACATATTGGGGTAAGACCCTATGCGCTTGTTTTTCCACAGTTTTTTCCGTGTCACTCAGTGAGAGTGAGCATAGGCTACGGGCTGTAAGCGTTGACGTCACCGCTGCCACTGTTGCTAAAGTAATCTGACAGGCGGGTTACTATTGCAACGGTGCTCCGATCATGTGATTCCAGGTGCCGCAATTCACCGGCTGTGGCGGGCAGTCCTTGCATGTGGGCTGACTCTGTAAAGAGCGCCCGCATGCAGGAACGGGGAAGCCGACCATGTGCCAGGGCATCTCGCCAGTACAAGGAGTTGCACAAACGAGCAATGTGTACCGGAGAGATGCACTGACAGGACCTAGCATGATGTCTAGCCATGTGACCAGTCTGTAGCCAATGAGATAATACACACGTGCCTGGTCACATGCTATTTTGACATCACGGAAGGTCCTATCATCAGTACTGGTTACCAGGAGGACGCAGCGATTATCGGAAGGAAAAGCGGCGGGAGACTGAGTGCAGGACGCGTCGCGGGGACCTGTAAGTGTAATGGCAATGTTTATGAACTGCATGTGCACATGTATAATGGTTTTTATGTGTTTGTGTTTGCCTGCCATTGTTTTCAATGGGGTTCGAAGGAGTTCGTTGAACGTTCATCAAACGGAGCCTACATTTGACGAACCGAACTCGAACGCTAGGGGGGTGGCTGATCTCTACTAATCACTGAGTCACCGTGCCATCCATAGTGTGGGTGCTGTGTGACTTAAACTGCACTTAAGTCAAAATTGTAATCCTGGACGACCCTCTAAAGTATGATGAAAAGATTAGAAAGTTCTCATGTACTTTCCGCAATAATACCTCATGATTTTCAAGATCTTAGTTGATGTCATTGGAATTAACACTGTTTATTCCTAAGGGATAACTATCTGTCTTAGGCCCCCTTCACACGTCCGTGAAACACGTGCGTGTTTGGTCCGTTTCCGTATATACCGGAGACACGGACAAACGTGCACCAATGTTATTCAATGCTTGCAGTTACACGTGCGTTTTTCCATACGGTCCGTGTGTCCGTGTGCGTGACACGTATGTGTATCTCACGGATGCATGTCCGTTTTCTGCACGGATCACGCATACACGCACCCAATGTAAGTCTATGGGTCCGTGAGTACACGTACGTGTCACGGATGCATCTCCGTGTTTTAATCATTTATGGCAGCGATTGTTTCAGTTGGAAACAGGTGGCTGTAATGTGATACTTGCTGTTATTACCGTTCATTTAGCTGCCCACACCCAGTGATGGAAGGAGTGTTTTCCTAATTCTCTGCTGGATTCTTTTTTTCATTTGGATTCTAATCTTTTTGATCCATGGGTCCACGTGTTGATACTGAGAAAATAATTTCTGTGGTTGAGTGTCACCCAGAATTATGGGACACTCGATCTGAAGGCTACCGTGATCGGGCAATTGTTGACAGAACATGGAAGGTTGTTGCTGCAGAACTTTACCCCAACAATGGATGGGACCGTTGTTCACCAGGGAAAAAAACCACGATTTGGTGAGTTGTTTTTTTTTTTAATTTTTTTTGTTTTTTTTATAAAAAATATTTTATTTTTATAAAAAATTAAAAAATAAATTAAGGCATTATGATTTTTTGTTAATTAAAAAATATAATTTATTTATAAAACAAAAACGTTAATTGAAAATGGAACTTAATTTCCTTACAAATATGTTTTTTTTATCAATTTTTTTTTGTTTTTTTCAGAGTAATATTTTAACTATTAAATTTAAATTAAATTATTTTAAACATTAAAAAAATAGAAATGTGAGGTTTAATAATAATTTTTTCATTTTTTTCCTTTCCATTACTTTTTTTTTTTAAAAAAACATACAAAAAAAAACCCCCCAAAAAAAGTTGATTTAGTACGACGCCGATGGAGATCTGCCCGGGATCAGTATAGACGCGAGTTCAACCCAATTCCGTCAACATCAGCAAAACCACGAAAGAGAAGATATGTTTATTTTGAAAAACTAGAATTCCTACGACCAATTATGGAGGTGACTCAGTAAGTATAATTTGATAAATAGACTAATGACATTGTTTTTGAGTTTTGCATTATTCTCAAAGGTTATTTTTTGTATCTTTTTTTTTTAAAAAAAAAATAAAAAAAAAACAAAAAAGGACTGATGACAACATGGATGAATCAGATGAAAACCCATCAGCGGCACAATCAGCTCCTGCAACTTCTGCTTCTGAGGTGGACCAGCCACATCCCACAGCAGAAAAACAACAAACACAAAATGAAAATACAGAACAGGTATCCAGTGAGGCTGATACTGAGACAACAGCAAATCAAACACAAACCCAAACACAATCTTCATCTGTTAATGTCCAACCATCATCTCTATCTAATTCTGGCCAACGTTATCAAACCAACACATATCGGGCACGTCGGATAAGACGTCCTGAAGATTTAAGGTCACTGCCAGAAATTATTGACACAAGAGTCATGTCAATTATGAATTCCTTATTGCCGGAAAATGACATAGAAAGATTCTGTCGCTCACTAGCACAATGTTTGGCCAAAGTAGATTCCGACCACCAGGAACGCTTAAGGGCAGCCATACTCACTTTAATCTCAGCTTGCCAAACACGCCCATTGCCAAACCACGTACTATTAACAATCGAACAGTGGAGGACAAACTACAATGCTTCTAATCCTGAGGCTTCATTACCCCACATAACCCAACATATGACAAACCAGACATCATCATCAGTTGTAACCAACATTGCCCACCAAACTGCACAAAATATTGACACAACCAACATCATTAATAGACCTATCACAACAATTCCAAATATAGTGTCAGGACAAATCAACAACATGATGACTCAGATGTCTCAATATCCAAGTCAAAATATCCCAATAAATTACATACAACAACCATCACAAGGCCAAAATTTCATCAATACCTCAACCTTTCAAACAATCACTGTAGAGATAAAAATATAGCGCATATGAGAAGCACCCGTGGAGTGATTTCTGTATATTTATATTATAGAATTGCTCACCTGGTTAGGTTGTGCACCCTCGCACAACCCCGGTGTTAGATGTATAATTCCTCTGGGGGATGAGGGACTGTCTCAGCTGGCGTTATCCGTTGTTCTGCTGGGTGGATCCAGGTTTGTTGCCGCTGCTGGCTTCAGATTGACCGACTTTTTGAATCCTGGAGCTCTGTGTGGACCTGTGTCCTCCCGCTGTTAGTTCAAATGATCTGATGGATTCTATTACTCACAGCAGCTCTACCCGGATTCCCTTATGGGAGTAGGCATATAGAAAAAAGATTCCGGTCTTTGTGAGCGCTAGTAATAGATCTTTGATCTTTTAAGAAATTTGGCTTTATTATTAATAACATAAAGCTCTTGTATTAACACAACGCGTTTCAGCAAGATACACTTGCCATCCTCAGGTGTCCTGAGGATGGCAAGTGTATCTTGCTGAAACGCGTTGTGTTAATACAAGAGCTTTATGTTATTAATAATAAAGCCAAATTTCTTAAAAGATCAAAGACCAAAGATCTATTACTAGCGCTCACAAAGACCGGAATCTTTTTTCTATAAACCTTTCAAACAAGACAGCCAGTTAGCCAATTACAAACATACCCACAATCTGTCATTTTGCCCAAAATGCCAATCAACCGTTTCTACAAGGTCAACATTATCCAACAAATATATCATACTCACATCAGCCACAAATGCAGCAGCCACTAATGTTTTCACAAGCTATCCCACAAGCCATGTATGCATCTTCATCAAACATTTTACAAACAACAGCTACTCAGGAACCCAATATAGCAACATGCGTCACTAAAACTAATACCAGTACATTAATTGTCCAAGCAATCTCAGAACATGATTCGAATATTCCATCAGCACAGGATACAGTTGAAAGTCTAGAGGACTTAATTGATTAGATTTTTTTTTTTTTATTCTTTTTGTTTTTTGTTTTTTTTTTTTTTTTTAAAAAAAAAAATTATTTTTTTTTGAAAACAAAATTTAAATTTTTTTGGTATTGGACACAACATTTTCTAAAGTTACATTCTAATAATATAAATAATTGAAAAATAAAGGTGTAAATTATTTGTATTACTGCAACATAATATGCAAATTAATATGTATTAAAAATTTAATTTTAATATAAAGGGTATATTTTTTTGTTACTTTACCATTTTTAAAAATATATTGAACACAAATTAGTCAATATGGTAAATGATGTAGATAAGAAATGTTGTTGAGCATTATGTGTGTGCATACTAATAGAAGAAAAGGCTAACTTTGTTCTGCGAGTGGCTATTTTTTTTTTTTTATTTTAATATTTTGTGTGGAAATAACACATTTGAATTTGTAAAATTACATGTTTATGTTCTATGATTTTATATCAACAAATATCAAAATTTTGTTCATTTTTTCAATACTTAAATTTCAAAATTTCTGGACATGTATCAATAAAGATTTTTGTTTTCTGAAATTTTTTTGCTTTATGTTTAAAATTTATATTAATATCTGGAAAATTGATGAACACAAATACAATATATATTACGCATAAGCAATAAAAAATAGTTTTTTTGGTATTCAAAATGAAATAATAAACCTGTTTATTTTCATATTTTACTTAAACAAAAATATGTATTGATGACATACCTTAATTTTAAAAAACATTTTGAACATATTTTTAAATTTTTAAACACATATGGGTTTTTGAAATAAAAATTCCAATACACAAATTAATGATCAACAAAATAACGCATATAATTATTTCTTTTTTGCAAAGCAGACAAAACTGGTTGTGGATTTTCCATTTGAATATTTGAAACATTAGCTACATAATGGGAGTTCAAAGGGTCTAACAGGACATTTTCCTCATAAATTCTACAAAAATTATGTAAAACTAATGTAGCTTTGATTACTGATTTCACATTCGTTGGGTTTAGCTGTATGGTTGTTTGATATATGTGCCATTTGGAGGCTAAAATCCCAAAAGAACATTCAACATAACTACGGGCTCTTTTTAAACGACTATTGAATTGGCTTTTTAACCCCATAGCGACGGCCTAACGTCTCAAGACGTCGGAAAAACAGGGTACTTATTCTTTTCCGACGTCTTGAGACGTCAGGCCGGAAAAACCCTGTAGCGCCCCCCAGTGACGAAAAATCTCGGGGGTTTCAGCTACCGGGGGTAGCTGAGACCCCCCAGATTATGAATCGGGGTGTTTTTTATGCACCCCGTTAATGCGATCGCCGGTATACACCGTATACCGGCGACAACATAAAAAAAAAAAAAATGGCTGGTAAAATCTATTTATTTCTCATCTGACGTGATCAAACATGTCAGATGAGAAATAAATGTGAGCCCTTAGTGCCCCCAAAGCCCCCGGTACCGGAGAAATCCATCCAACCCCCCCCCCCCCCCCGGAAAATCCAAGATGGCGCCGACGCGCGCTGAAAACTCCCGCCGCCGCCGGCTCTGCATTCATTTCCCTCCGATCTGAAATGATCAAACATTTCAGATCGGAGGGAAATGTCCCCCTCCTGACCTCTCCTCCGGTACACCGGAGCTCTTTGGTCCCTGGAGCCCCCTCCAGTTCTTCAGAGCCCCCCTCCGGAGCGTGCAAGATGGCGCCGACGCGCGCTGAAAACTGCCGCCGCCGGCTCTGCATTCATTTCCCTCCGATCTGAAATGATCAAACATTTCAGATCGGAGGGAAATGTCCTCCCCCTGACCCCTCCTCCGGTCCACCGGAGTCCTCTGGTCACCGGAGCCCCCTCCGGGTCTCCAGAGCCACCCCCCCTCCCCCGCATTCATTCTGCTCTTTCTGCCGCATGTGACACGTCACATGCGGCAGAAAGGTGTCCCCAGGTCCCACTAGGTCACCCCCCATCACCCCCCCCAGCCCCCGGTCATACGTTACCTGTCTGGTGATCCGTCCCGCGATCACGCCGCCTCCTTCTTGAATGCTGACGGCGCATGCGCAGACAGCGGCTGTCAGCTGGATTCCTCCCCCGGTCCACAGTGGAGCAGCCTGTGCATCAGCGACGTCAGTCTTGCAGGGACGCTGACGTCGCTGATGCACAGGCTGCTCCACTGTGGACCGGGGGAGAGTGAGTGCAGTAATCAGCAGTCTCTCCATGTGAGGAGTGTGGTCCTCACATGGAGAGACTGCTGTTCCAGAAAATGGGGGGTACGTTCTGTGAGCGTGCCCCTCATATTCTGGAATGAGGTTACTGCAGGTCACTCTGCCCTAAGTTGGACCGGGGCAGTGTGAGTGCAGTATTCTCAGATTACTGCACCCACACTGCTCATGGAGAGCTTGCTCTTCCAGAAAATGGGGGATACGTTCCCTGAACGTGCCCCCCATATTCTAGAAGATCCAGAGTCGGCGTGGGACCTCACGGATTACAGCGGATTACAGCGACCGTAATTTCTTTATTTTCAATAAATTGGGGAAAGAGGAATGTTTCGGGGAGTTTTTTTTTCAAATAAATTTTTTTTTTGTCTTTTTTTTTTTGTCTATTACTTGACTGGGTTAGTGATGTCGGGTATCTGTTTAGATGCCGTGACATCACTAACCCCAGGGCTTGATGCCAGGTGACATTACAGCTGGTATCAACCCCATATATTACCCCGTCTGCCACCGCACCAGGGCGCGGGATGAGCTGGGGCGAAGCGCCAGGATTGGCGCATCTAATGGATGCGCCACTTCTGGGGCGGCTGCGGCCTGCTATTTTTAGGCTGGGAAGAGTCCAATAACCATGGCTCTTCCCACCCTGAGAATACCAGACCCCAGCTGTCCGCTTCACCTTGGCTGGTGATCTAATTTGGGGGGGACCCCACGTTTTTTTTTTTTTTAAAAAAAACGCCTGGGGAGCCCTCCAAATTGATCACCAGCCAAGGTGAAGCTGTCAGCTGTGGTTTGCAGGCTACAGCTGTCTGCTTTACCCTAGCTGGCTATCAAAAATGGGGGGGACCCCACGTCGTTTATTTTAATTATTATTTTTTTGGGGGGCTAAATACAAGGCTAGGCACCCTTTAGTGCCACATGAAAGGCACTAAAGGGCGCCAGCTTAGAATATGCAGGGGGTGGGACGTTATATATGTTTGACATGTATCCATTCATCCATTGTAGCATTTTAGGCTGTGCGCCCACAATCGGGATTTGCAGCGTTTTGGGCACAGAGTGTTTTCCCTGTGTCCATAACGCTGCATTGTGCAGTAGAAGCACAGTGGAAGGATTTTTAGAAATCCCATGCCCAATGTGCTTGCTTGATGTGCTTGATTATTAAAATTTTCAATATGACAACGTAACGTTAACAAAATCTGTGAAGTACCTGTGGATCTAAAATGCTCACTATACCCCTAGATAGAAGCCTTGAGGGGTCTAGTTTCCAAAATGGTGTCACTTGTGAGGGGTTTCTTCTGTTTAGGTACCTTAGCGGACCTGTAAATGCAACATGGTGCCCGCAATCTATTTCAGCCAAATTTGCTTTCCAAAATTCAAATATTGCTCCTTCTGTTCCGAGCCCTCCCATTTGTCCAAACAAAGGTTTCTGACCACATGTGGGGTATCGGCGCACTCATAAGAAAGTGGGGAACAAGTTTTGGGGTCCATTTTGTTGTGTTAGGTCTTCTAAAAGTGAATAAATTTGGGTTAGAGCAACATTTTTAGGTAAAATTTAATTTTTGCTTTTTTTCATTCCACATTGCTTTTGTTCATGTGAAGCACCTGAAGGGTTAATAAACTTCTTGAATGTGGTTTTGAGTACTTTGGGGGGTGCAGTTTTTATAATGGTGTCACTTTTGGGTGTTTTCTGTCATCTAGGCCTATTGAAGTCACTTCAAATGTGATGTGGTCCCTAAAAAAATGGTTTTGTAAATTTTGATGTAAAAATGAGAAATCGCTGATAAACTTTGAACCCCTCTAACTTCCTAACAAAAAAAAATTTTGTTTCCAAAATTGTGCTGATGTAAAGTAGACATGTGGGAAATGTTATTTATTAACTATTTTGTGTCACAGAAATCTCTGGTTTAACGGTATAAAAATTCAAAAGTTGAAAATTGCTAAATTTTCAAAATTTTTGCCAATATTCAATTTTTTTCTTCAATAAACGCAAAAAATATTGTCCTAAATTTGGTACTAACATGAAGTCCAATATGTGACGAAAAAACAATCTCAGAATCACCGGGATCCGTTGAAGCGTTCCAGAGTTATAACCTCATGAAGTGACACTGGTCAGAATTGCAAAATTTGGTCTGGTCATTAAGGTGAAAATTAGCTCCGTCACTAAGGGGTTAAATCATCAATTCCACGCCGAGGAAAAGGTCTCATTACATGTGGTGATAAGGCAAAACCCTCATCTGCAACCATCACAAAAGGTACTGTTGGTACAGGAGTACCAGGCAGTGGTGATGGAGTAGGTAAATTTAAGTCCATTGAAACCATACGTCTGGCCAATCTAGTTGAGCGAAAAATCCGTGCATCGGAAGCACTCCCATACGCACCAATATCTACATAAATAAATTTATAATTAGTGTCAACTAATGCTAATATTACAACAGAAAAATATTTGTGAAAATTAAAATATCTTGACCCAGAATTTGGTGGCTTCCGAACCCTAATGTGTTTTCCATCTAATGCCCCAATACAGTGTGGAAATTTAGTGACTTCATGAAATCCATGGGCTATTTCAAGCCATTTTTCGCAAGTTGGTTGTGGCATAACTTGATTTTTAAGATGTAACCATAAGGCATCACAAGTCAGACGGACAATTCCACAGATGGCTGACGTACCAAGGAGGAAGTCGAAATGTAGAGCTCCATATGACATGCCTGTAGCCAGAAACCTAAAGATTGTGTAAGTGTATACCAAAAGAAAAAAAAAAAAGGACCATTATTTTTTTTTTTATTTAAAATAAATGTTGAATATTAATCCAAACAATAGAAACATAAATAATAATTTTAAGATGTATATTTAAGTCTAATGATATATATTTAAACATTATAAAGTAAAAACATTATTTTAATAAAAAATGATTAAAAGAAACCCACCTTAATGTAACAAGCAATCTTTGTTCAGGTGAGATACATTGGCGCATGCTTGTGTCCTGGAGTTGGAGATGAGGCCTGAGAGAGTGTCCAAGATTGCATCAAACATATCAACTGTTAAACGGCAATATGCCTGAAATTTAGCTGGATATCGCCTTAATTCACCATATAGACAATGGAAATGTCCATGAGTTTGACGCATTTGAACAATTGGATGCACCCACATTCTTCTTTGACACATTTCTGCTGAAGGACTCATAAATCGCCTTACACCAAATCGTCTAGAAACCATCCATGCAAGAAAAAGCAGAGCCTCATTGGATATGGACATCATCAACTAAAAACCACACACCACTATGTCAAAAGAAAAAAAAACCACGCACAGCATTCATTTATACAAAAGGTAGTGAAAAGTCAATTACTGCCAGCAGTAACACATTAACAAATTAATGTGATGACTAACCACAGCAAAACGCAATCTAAAAACGGATTGGAAACGCTAGTGGCACGGATCACACACGGAGGTAAAAAACGTACAAACGGAAGTAAAATACGGAATCACGGATGCAACACGGATATCACACGGAACTTAAAAACGGATGAAAAAACGTAACACGGACAAGAAAAACGGACAACAAAAAACGCACGTGTTTTTGACGGACGTGTGAAGGGGGCCTTAGTTGCATTTACACTGAAATTTTATTAAGAATATTCATTACAAGGCACATTCTTTTTACTATAATCTTGCAGCCTAAACAGACTTCCAATCACCTGATAAATGAACAAAATGCTTGTTTGTTGTCTGAAACAATTTTTAGGCTATATTCACACACTGCTTCTTTTATTTCCATTTTTGGTGCATTTTTGACGTCTCAAAGATGCACCTATATGCATGGATTTCCTTCCTCCAGCAAAGTCTATGAGATTTCTATTTTGCTGTCCACACTGTGCATCTTTCTTTGTCTGCATCTTGGCTGCATTTTTGAAGATGTAGCATGTCCATTCTTTTTGCGTTTTTTCCAGCATTTTTAAAGCCCTTCCAGTCAATAAATTGACTTAAAAAACGCATTGGGCAAAATGTGGTAAAAATTCAGCAAAATCATATCAAAAATCCATGCGGTTTTTGATGTCCTTTTGCCGCGGGTGCATTTTTTGTGTTTTTAGGGCCAAAAATGCTGCATAATTGTGGTTTGAAAAGATGCACTGTGTGAACATAGCCTATAACTTGCATAAAAATCACTGTTATCAGGAGTATCCTGTATAAACAGGATTAGTTTTATCAAGAATAAAAGCAGCCTATGTGCACTGAACAATCTATTACTAGAGATGAGTGAGTACCGTAATATTCGTAATGGCTATACTCGCAACGAGAACTTTGTAATACTCATGTATTTGTTACGAATAGTGAGTACAATGCAAGTCAATGGGAAATGCGAGTAATTTTCTCCTGGACCCAACAAAGAGGTCTGGGGGCCTGAGGAAAAGGCTGAAATGGATGGGAAAGTGATGAAACTAAATGGGATGAGCCTGGAGAATATGCTTGCATGCATTTTTAACTCACATAGGGTTTCTGGGAATGAGGATGTCCCAGTATTATGCCACGGATTCTCTCCGCTTCATACTCACCGATTCCGGCTGTCATACTGATGCTGTGGCCTATCATTCTTCTTCCCTACCCATATATTAGTCTCATCACTGCTTATCCCTGTGATTGGTTGCACTCAGACCCGCCCCGAAGCTGAGTGACAGCTGTCTGACTGCAACCAATCACAGCTGCCGATGTGCGGGTCTATATCTTCCAGTAAAAAAAAAAAATAATTAAAACAAACAGCGTGCGGTCCCCCCCAATTTTGATACCCAGCCAAGTTTAAGCCTCACAGCTGAGTGTTGGTATTTTCAGGCTTGGGAGACCCACGTTTTTGGGAGCCCCTAAGCCTAAAAATATCAGCCAGTAGCCGCCCGGAATTGCCACTTCCATTAGATGTGACAATCCCGGAGCTTTACCTCGCTCATCCCGATTACCCTGGTGCGGTGACAATCCGGGTAATAAGGAGTTAATAGCAGCCCATAGCAGCCACTAAGTCCTAGATTAATCATGGCAGGTGTCTCTGAGACACCTCTAATCATTAATCTGTAAGTGTAAGGAAATAAACACAAACACCGAAAGAATCCTTTATTTGGAATAAAATACAAAAAAGCACCCTCTTTCACCACTTTATTAACCTCAAAACACCAAGGTAATCCACACAAGGTCCCACGATGAGGTGTTCCAGATGTACATTTTTTAATTAGCATACATTTTCTGTCTGAGAACCCTGTCCCACCCATAGCCATGTGTCTTATTTCACATATATAGCCTGGTCCTTAGCTTCCCATACAAAGCAAGTTTTTAACTGCAGGTGAGGTTAGACATAGGTTAGGGACCTCAAAAATAGAGATTGCCTTGGCGTTTGGTTTTGGGGGTCCTTTGCATTGATCAATACAATGGCTAAACATCTCTCATTCCTGTTATTCATAGCAGTTATGCACATTCCATTTTCATCTTTTTCACTTTTTTCAGATAGTCCATTGTATTTTTCAGTCTAGCATTCCCATAGCAGTTCTGCTTTTCATTATTCCACCATACATTGTGACTGGTGTGCAGCTCTTTATCCTGTTTAGTTGTATATTTTTGAGTCTTGCACCTTGTTCACACCATAGGTGTTCCAGACATACATTTTTTAACCATTCTCCTCACCTCACTGCCGCAAGCAGCTCCTGCTGCTGCTCCAACGGGTAAATTAGCTGGGGCTACAGAGGTGTATGGGAATGGGGGGCACTCAGACAGTGCAATGTTACTTGTGCCAGTGATTCGGGCCTGTGGCTCCTACCTCCAGGTGAGTGTCCGTGGAGTCCAGCTTCCTGCGCTGATCGGTGCTCCAGGCTCCCTGAGGCTGTCGGCCCCCCAGCTGTGTGGTTCATTGTCAGGTCCTCTATGCTCTTTGACTCTGTGCAGTGCAGCTCTTAGTACGAAGATCATGTTGCATGGTGTTAGATGGTGCCTCGGGCCCAGTAGGCACAGATTCAGGCCTAAGGGGGCTGGCGATTAGTTGTCTGCTTCCCCGTGGAGCTGTAGGGGAAATATTCTCCCTATATAAAAGTCTCTGTACTGCCTCTTGCAAAGAAAAACAAATTTATGAGCTGTTTAAAGCTCTACCAAGGGTGGATGCTGATGATTTTTGGCAAAGGCATGGAGCTCAGTCACACAGGTCCACTTTCTATGGCGGCAATCTTGGAAACACCTTTAGAGGGATGTTTTTAAAATGGTGCCACTTTTCAGTATATTTTGCCATAAAGGCCCTTCAAAGTCACAAATCTGATGTGGTCCCTAAAAAATGTTGTTTTTTAAATTTTATTGAAAAGCTGAGAAATTGCTGATAAACTTTTAATCCTAACTGTTACGAGGGGGACCCGGTGAAGCGTGCCAAGATGGGAAATGGACAGCTTCCGCCGGTCAAGGTCCACTGTGCGGTGTAAGGGACCGCTGCTATGGTCAGGAAAGAGTGAGCGGGTTGCTACTAGTGATCGTCTGGAATGTCACAGACGATCTATGTACACCGGTCCGCCCTAACCCGTGAGGGTTGTATGGCTCAGGGCTTCTTGGTGGCACCTGGTCTTGGGAACTGGAAATGACCCTCCTCACGCTGATTGAAGGTGAAACAAGACACTGACTTTCTTCCGAAGGTTTCAAACATCGGGTAGCTACATGTCCCTCCTGCCCACAGGCAAAGCAAATGGCCGACGGTCGAGAACCTGTGGTAGAGGAGACCACTTTGGAGACTTCCATTGGCTCCACAGAGTCATCAACAGAGCTGGCTGGGAGACCGGTCTGGTGGGGAAGGGGAGTCAGAGGCTCTATAGACCAGGTAGACGTGGGTGCCGAAGAGACCTCGAGCCTCCGCTCCGCGTGGCGGATGTCTATGCGAGAGGCAAGCCGAATCAAGGACTCTAAGGTGGTCGGCACGTCACGCGTGGCCAGTGCGTCTTTGACGAACCCTGCCAAACCCTCCCAGAACACAGGGACCAGGACTTTATCTGAGCAGTTCAGCTCTGCGGCGAGTGTCCTGAATTGTACTGCAAAGTCCCCGACTGAATTGGACCTTTGCCGAAGGCGTAGGAGCCGCAGCGCGGAGTCGTGGGTGGCTTGAGGCCCGAGGAACACCTTTCTCATGGCCTCAAGATAAACTGGAAGGTGATTCACCACCCGATCTCTGCGCTCCCACAACGGGGTGGACCATTTTAGCGCTTTCCCTGTGAGCAGGGACTGGACGAAGGCTACCTTCGCCTTCTCAGTAGCGTAATCAGTCGCGGACAACTCCAAGTAGGTGGTAACCTGGTTTATGAAACCACGGCACTCAGAGCTGTCCCCGCTGAAGCGCTCTGGGAGCGCAAGGCGAGGCGACCTTCCGCACAATTCCACAGCCTGAGTAGCCGCCTGGGTGGCGACTGTTGCTAGAGCAGCCTTATCGGGGGAAGACCGCTCCACTGCTGTCAATCGTGACTCCAACTGCTGCACATAACGCAGCAACTGCTGCTGCTCTTCCGCCATAGCCAGACCTTTGGTGCGACCGTAATGTTACGAGGGGGACCCGGGGAAACGTGCCAAGATGGGAAATAGACAGCTTCCGCCGGTCAAGGTCCACTGTGCGGTGTAAGGGACCGCTGCTATGGTCAGGAAAGAGTGAGCGGGTTGCTACTAGTGATCGTCTGGCATGTCACAGACAATCTATGTACACCGGTCCGCCCTAACCCGTGAGGGTTGTATGGCTCGGGGCTTCTCGATCGGTGTACCTGTTGCACGGGGACGCACAGAGGTGCCTACGCACATGTGCCAGCGGGAGTCACAGGATATGGCACGAGGGTAGCACAGAGGTGCCCACGCACGTGTGCTTTCAATAACCAGGTGAGTCCAGTGGAGACTCGAGGAGCTCACCTGGGACAGGAACACGGCTTGTTAAAGGAGATACTGCCGGAGCAGCAAGGCAGGAACACGGCCTGCAAACCAGGTGCTGCCTGAGCAGCAAGGGCAAAGCCCACAAAAGACAATAATGCCTGAGCAGTGGCGTGGCAGCACGCTGCCAGACATCCAAACATAGAAGGACAGTCGCGCGCCGCCATGATGGCAGGGGGAGCTTTTAAGGAGGTGTAGCTCCACCCAAGGGCGGGCGCGAGATGGGCGTGACCCAATCAGGATTCGTGACGTCCTGGCCGAGCCAGTCAGGATTCAGCACATCACCAGCCTCGTCATCGGGCCGTGTGATATCAGTGAGCGAATCAGAAGACGTCACGTGGAGCACATGCTCATCTTCCTGCCTCTGGGTCATAAAGGCGGGATCCCCGGTTTCACAATGTGCAGAGACATGGGAAGTCTTGCTTCTTCCCTGAGCATCTATTCTTTGCACTCTGCGCAACCTCCCAGAGCCTCTGTGATGCTGAGCAGGAGAGCTCGTGGCAGGCAAGGGATGGGAGACCGCTCCCTTCCTTGCAAGGGGAGAACCACTAGGTGTCACCCTGCTGCTGTGTCTCTGAGAAGGCATCTCCTGCAGTCTCCCAGACCTTTGGCGTTGCTGAGCAGGAGGGCTCGTGGCAGACAAGGAATGGGGGACCACCTCATTCCTTGCAATAAGAGAGCCACGACGTGTAACACCTAACTATTAACTATTTTTTTGTGTTATAACTATCTGGTTTAATGGCGCACAATTCCAAATCTGAAAATGTTGAAATTTTCATAATTGCAAATCATATCGACCTAAATTTATCACTATCATAAAGTGCAATGTGTCACAAAAAACTATGTTGATGCATTCTAGAGTTGTTACCACAGAAAATGACACTAGTCAGATTTGAACAATGAGTGGCTTGTTCCATATGGGGTTAAACAGTTACTGATTGATAAATATTTAAGAATTGGTGGTTGTTTAGCACTGCTTATTGGGTCTTGTAAGTAGACCTTTTGTCATAAACACAGAAGTGATTTGCCACCATCTAGATAACTACAATACTTAATACCAAATGGTACACAACATATATGAAGTGGCTTTTGCAATATGTATGACTCTTCTCACTTAAATTTTCCAGACATTGTTCGTTCTCTTGTGAAAGTTATCATATTTTAAAGGAGTTGTCTACTACTACTACTACTACAACCGCTTCTGATTCACATGTTCCCTGAGGTAAAATACAAAACCTATAGTCACCTCCTATACCTGCGCCGCTCCAGCGCTCTGACATCATCCATGCCCCAAGTCCAATCAGCATTGGCTTTTATATCCCTGCTTTTATCTCCATGTCTCCACGACAAAATTAGTAATCAACAGGAAGTGAGTGACAGCCACAGTGCTCACATCCTATTGATTAACTTGCTTAGTCTGAAGGTGGGAAGACAGAAACCGTCGCTGATTGGACGTGGGTCTCGCGTAATGTTGGAACGTCATGTGAGCCCCAGGAACACAAACTGATTTTTAATTATGTAAATTTAAAATGAAAAATCCACATGAATCTCAATGAACTGGCAGAAGAACTTGTTGCAATATATCTGAGTACTAGGGCATCTGAGAGTCATCAGAGCAGTAATGTAAAGATTCTTAGACCCAATTCAAAATTTGTAAGTTGGCTCTTTATTCATCTGAGGCTTTTTCTTATAACAGAAGGGTTTTTGTCCCTCCTCAGTATTGAGGACCATGACCAAATGATAGCACTAAATTCTTTTCATCTATGCACCTGGATTTTATAGAGGTACAGAAACTCCTCTATTATCCAGAGCAGAAACTCAATAGTAAAACATTTGTCACAATTTATTAATTGCATGTTCAACTATTTTTAATGGCCAGTATTTAACATTATATCTTCAACCACAACTTCTGTTTGCCTCAGTTTTTTTGAAGCTTGTTCATCACTAGACTAACTTCATCTGAAAATATGGTTTTCCTTATGAAACAGTTTCTTATATTGAGTTATAAAAATGTAATTTCTTGGCTGTACATGCATGTCTTGTCATTTTTGAATTGTCACCAGAAACTAGGTCTTTTGCATGTAAGATTTTCATATAATATTAAGTTTACCTGTCATGACAAATTCTTTAATTTCACAGACACTTGAGATGAGCATTGTACGGCATGACGAAGAGTGGGTATGAGATTGTAAGAAACCACTAGGTTACATTGCTCCACTAATACTCTCGTCTTCTGTGCAGTCCAATGCCATGTTGCTAGTGAATGGCCTAGAAGATAAGTAAATTTCCGTGCAGCAATCCCGTCTGAATGGATAATGACATATTTGTAGCACTGAATACATTTTCTTGTGAATCCCTGTCTGCATGTCTGCATTTTGGTTTGCATAGCAATTGATATTTTCAGAATGGTCTCAGATATACTAATGAAAAGATCATTTTTGAAACCATTAAGTAAATTGGTGTGAAGCGCTAAGGGAAGGCAGCCTATGCAAAGAGATTAATTAAGGTAATTTGTGTGATCATATTTTAATTACATGGTTATTGTAGACTCTGATAACGGGGCACCTGGTTTGTTCTGAATAGTTTTGTTTCCATGCCCGGAGTGTTGTGTACATAATAAAGGACAATAGATGTGTTATTTCACATGGCACTATTTCCCTCATAATCAGTTCTATTTGGTATTTGGAAGAATAGATAACAATAGGAATTTTCGAACCACAGCACAAATCATATTCTAGTTGAAGCTAAAATGTACGTATTTTAGCTTCAGCTTTCTTTTATTCTTTTCACCCAGGTAAGCGCTATTATGTTAGGCTGCCTTCACATGCGGCAGTCATACTGCAGCTTTTAAACCTCAATATTGTCTGTCCAATATGTTTCTGCACAATCATTTAATCTTATAGGAAAACATCAGTTTAATTTACCAGACCACGCTGCCGATCATGTCACACTATGACAAATGTGAACTTAAGCCTAAAGTGGACTATAGGGGAAAATCTCCATACAGGTAATGTCAGAAACATTTTTAAAATCCCCTATACCCAAACCAATGCTAGCACAGAGATGCCTGGGGCTGGCTTCCTCCTTGGCACTATGGTTACCTTATCTGCTCAGCTATTGGAATGGGTATTTACAACCAAGAAGATGTACAGTATGTAGCTCAGGAACAATGTGCACAGAAAGACGTCTCTTTGTTCTTCTAGGTAAAAACAGCTATGAACCAAGATTTCAGATACCACGTCAATATCAGAAATATGAAAAGTATATTGTTGGAATCCTGACAAATTGATGGATTCAGGCACCTGTAGGCTTCCATTATAACCAAAGACAGATGCCAATGGAATCCTGTGCAAAAAACGTTACATTCTGCATTGCTTCTGTCCGGCGGTCAGTCATTCCATAACTGATCAGTCGCATAGCGGATGCAACGCAGGGCCATCAGTCGCAATCCATCATTAATACAAGTCTATGGGGAAAAATCAGAATTCTGCAAAATATTTTGCAGGATACCGTATTTTCTCAAGGCGACAGCTTGTGACTGATGCAAAACAATGGAAGTGTGAAAGCAGCCTAAGTAATGCATACTCCTGTACATAATTTGTGCCTCCTTTCTTAGCGTCTCATATATGCAACAATGAAACTAGATTGGAAGAATATGAACTGACTCAGCTGCATATTTTGTCTATGTTTGCAGTGTTCTTTCTAAAGCATTAGCAAATAACTCTCTAAGACTATGGGGGAACACTATTCTCCTTAAGGAGACTTTGCAAGCCAGTCTGGCTGCCAGTAAAGTAAGGGGACTTATAGCTGCTACGCCCCTCTGGGGAATATTCAAATTGTCTCTCCAGGAAAAGAGACAAACTCTAGCGCAGCGCCACCTACTGGAAGTAGCGATCCTAAAAGTCAAATGTGGATTTTTAACAATCCTTTGCATATGACCTAGGATATATAAGCCAGATCAAAATCCCAATTTGCAGACACGGTGTTTCGGGGTGCTTGCCCCTCGTCAGTGCAAAGTATGGGGTGTCTGATCTGGCTCATGGGAAGCTTTGTGGGGATCGCTACTTCCAATAGGTGGCACTGCGCTAGACTCTCTAAGACTACATTCCCACGATGAGCTTTTGGTGAGTTTTTGATGTTGCAGAATTTCAGCACCATTTCTACACTTATTATGTAAATTAGGTCACTTGAGGCTTTTAATAGTGTTTTGGTGTACATTTTTTTAACATGCATTTTAATCGCTTTTTCGATGGTGTGATTTTTGTCTCTTTTTGGTGTGTTATATGTTAAAGAAAGCTGCTTTGCTTTTTTTATATTTCCTAATATTTGACTTTACTGATATACATGGGTGCGGATTACATGCGTGTTTTATACATTTCCGCCAAGGAAATTAACTGAAAGTGCATGTGCATTTTTTACCTTGTAGTAGGAGGAAAATTTGTACATAAAACTGAGGGTACCCATAATAGAAATTGGCATGCTGCAGATTTGAAACACGCACCACAGATGAGTTTACGCTGAGTAAAAAAGAAGTACAGTGGGATGAAGATTTCTATAAATCTCATCCACTTTGCTGGGATTTTTACGCGGAATAGTCCTTTGTCATTTAAATAAAATGTTATATTAGACAAAGAAAACATAGGTACATTAAATCCATAACACATTTCTATATACTGTATTTTTCATTTTATTATTATTATTATTATTATTATTATTTATTATTATAGCGCCATTTATTCCATGGCGCTTTACAAGTGAAAGAGGGTATACGTACAACAATCATTAACAGTACAAGACAGACTGGTATAGGAGGAGAGAGGACCCTGCCCGCGAGGGCTCACAGTCTACAGGGAATGGGTGATGGTACAATAGGTGAGGACAGAGCTGGTTGCGCAGTGGTCTACTGGGCTGAGGGCTATAAGACGCACCGGATTATAAGACACACCCAAAAGTTAGAGATAAAAAAGGGGGTCAGTATTATACTCTGGTGATGTCGGCAGTGGTGGTGGAGTGAAGTCACAGGAGACAGGTGAAGTCCTGGTGGGGTCTATCCTGGCAGCGGTGGAGTCTGTCTTGGCAGTGGTGAGTCTGTGCTGGCAGCGGAAGCTGTGCTGACAGCGGAAGCAGCGGTGGCTGTGTGGAGTAGGCCTGCACAGCAGGTTTCTAAGATGCTCTGTCGGCGCTCCTGGCTTCAAAGGAATGACGCCCGCAGCTGCACGTGTTCAGATGGAGCTCTCAGCCGAGAGCTCCATCTGCGCATGCGCTGACTCTGGGTGCCATCATTTGAACTCAGCATCTGGGACACCCGCCACACCAGACTGCTCCATACAGCCGGCCACCTGCCCACAAATAGAAGCAGCCAGCTTTCCACCTGCCTGCAGAAAGAGTCGGCTGCCTGCCTGCACAAAGAGCCACCGACACAGACAGCCGCCCTCACGGAAAGCCTCTTGCGTCAATTCTCCACCACCAGGTATGGTATATTCAGAATTTAAGACACATCCCTCATTTTCCTCCCAAATTTTTAAGAGGAAAAGTGCGTCTTATAATCCAAAAAATACGGCAGAGAATTGCTGGGGAAGAGAGAGCGCAATAGGGTCTTACCTGGTAGGGAAATGGGATATAAAGGGCTCACGATACACTCACCTTTTCAGGTTGCGCAAGTCACAACCCCTGTGTAACACATTCAGTAGTGGTATCAGCTACAGCCCTGAGGTGTATAGGATGTAGTAGGACATAAGTAGAAATCGGGTATATACCGCACTGATACTCAATGCTTTCATAATATGATCTCTTAATTGTTCGTACAGGTCTGTGCATTTCAGAGACGTCCGTCTCCTTCCTCAGGACATCAAAAGAACAAACATCTTTTGATGTCATCTTTGTGCAATAATTTGCAATTTTTTCATTTTTTGACCTAACTTTTTAGGAGGTTGGGGTTTTTAGAAGGGGGCAGGGACAAAAGCAGCACAATAAATTTATTATAATTTACATCCAAAATAGGCCCAAATAATCACGCATGTCTATGCCAGCTCTTCTTTAACCTGTTCCCGACTGCCGATGGTAAATAAATGTCGGTGCTTGCTGGGCTCTGTGCAGCGCCAATGTTTTTAAATGTTCGGTGGCCAGAGGAGGATTGCGCCCCTCTGTATGCCACAATCACTGGGTTTCCAGTGCAGAATGGTAGTTCTGCCTGGAGATATCATCAGGACCTGAGTGGATCATGTTCTGATGATGTTGGTACTTTGCGATCTTCTATGTGCCATGATCATTAGCAATCGCGACACATAGAAATTTGTGAGAAGCAGTGCGCTCCTTCTTTTACGTCTCCTGCTCTTCTGTGATGTACATAAAAAGGAGTAACTGGAAATGTCATCTTGTTCTGCAAAAAACAAGCAACCACACAGCTTCATCAGAGGCAAAATTAAAAAGTTATAACTCTAAGAATACAGTGATCAAAAACAATTCTTTTTCCTAAAAAATGCTTTATTGTATAAAAGCAGAAAAATATAAAAATGATATAATTGTGGTACCGCTGTAAACGCACTCACTGAGCTGAAAAATTAATTTGTTTTACTTTTACCAAACAGTGAAGAGTAAGAAAAAAAAATCGCAAAAACATTTCCTAAATTGCTGTTTCATGTTCATTCTACCACCAAAAATCAGAATAAAAAATGATTCAAAAATGTTATGTGCCTGAAAATAGTACCAATAGAAAAGTGAACTCTTCCCGAAAAAAAACAAACCTTCACATGACTCTCTCGGCAGAAATACAGAAAAATTATAGTTCTCAATATATGTTGATGCAAAAGCTTTTTTATGTAAAAAAAAAAAGCGATTTTAGTTTATAACAGCCAAACATAAAAAAAAGTATATAAATCTGGTAATGGTGTAATTGCACCAACATGAGGAATAAAACCGTCCAATTATTTATACCTCACAGTGACAAGTGCAAAAAATAGATAAAAGTTATTCTTGACCTGCTGTTAATTTGTTCATTCTGCCTCCCAAAGATCACAGTACGGAGCGGCTCCTTTTCAACCTGTGCTCTAAGCTGAGCGCATACACCAGGAATAACGTGTAAACCTCTAAAAACGTGGTTTAGATGAAATCCTTAACCGAACATTTCCGATAATGAGGCAAAAGGAGTCATTTTTGACTGTGTTTGCCTATGATATGATGTGGTGCTTCTCAGTGGAGTATAAGAGTATGTGCGCACGTGTGCGTATTACATGCAGTTACACTGCGTTCTGCACCGCAGCATAACTGCATGCGTCCTGCGTCCCCTGCACAATCTATGGAGATTGTGCAGGAGCCGTGCGCACGTGGCATGTTAGAACGCAGCGATTCGGCTGCTTGCCGAATTGCTGCGTTCTAAGAAGTGACATGTCACTTCTTTCGTGCGTTCTGCATGCTGTCTATAGGGAGAGGCAGCATGCAGAGCGCACGAATCTGCCGGCAACATGCGCTTCAGAACGCAGCTTTTCAGCTGCGCTCTGAAGCGCACATTTTCGGTGTGGTGCAGAGCGCACACGTGCGCACATAGCCTAAGAGTTTGGTCAAAAGGTTTTGTGCTCTTCTAAAAAGACACCAATGAAGAGAAGCCATACAGTGTCCAGAGTATTTCTATTGTCTCATTACAGTGAATTGATCCCTCGGGTGTGTCATCTGAATCATGATATTGGGAGATGTACATTGAAACCGTGATGTTTGTGAGCAATGTAGAGCACGTGATAAATGTGATACAAAATGCTATGGAAAATGTTCGCAATATAAGTTTTACTTCTATCCACACACAAAAAAAAAAGTTCCCACTCAGGTCTAGTATCTGATCACAGAAATAATGGGGGTTTCCATGTTACTGGTAACACAAATGCTCTGGAAAAACCCACCCTTCTCAAAAAACAAATCCAGCAAAATCTGTGCTCCCAAATCAAAATGCCCCCTCCCTTCTGAGCCCCACAATGTGCCTAAACCAGAGTTAGCATCCACATGTTTGGCATTGTTGTAGTAAGGAGAGCCCACGTAATTTACCGGGTACAGGTTTCCAGAAGCACAAGTTGGGCACAATGTACGAGCACTACACTGTACTGGTCACAACAATGATTTATTTGTAGTTTTTTTTTTATTTGCAACGTACAATGCGTTTCACACCATGGGTGTCTTCTAGAGATTAAATCAAAACCTCACTCATAAATAAATTCCCAGAGAGGTGTATTTTGCATCATGTAGTCACTTGAGGGGGATTTCTCCTGTTCTGGCACTTAGTGGCTCTGCAAATGGAGTCCGTAAATTATTCTAAAAAAATCTGTGCTCAAAAAATCAAATGGCGCTCCTTTCCTTCCAATCCCTGTGATGCGGCCAAACATTACTATATAGTCACAAGTGGGGCATTGCCACATTCAGGAGAAACAGTGTACCATATTATGAGGCCTATTTTTACCTATTCTCCTTGTAAAAATTGGAAATATGCTGTTAAAACAACATTTTAGTTATAAAAATGTATTTTTTCATTGCTCAACGTTATAAAATTCTGTGAAGCATCTGGGGGCTCCAAGTGCTTAAACAAACATCTAGATAAATTCTTTGAACGGTCACTTGTGGGGTGGCTGCACTGCTTAGGCATCTCAGGGGCTTTGCCAATGTGACATGTCACCTGCAAAGTCTTCCAACTAAATCTGATCTCAAATATAGAGCTCCTTCTCTTCTCTTTTTCACTATGCCTCAAAAGTAGTGTTTTACCACATATTAACCCTAGAACGCATACCTGGGGCCTCGCAGGCCTGCTAGGTCATTTGTTTTCTATGGTAGATTGTTATGCTTGCGCGTTCTAGGGTTAAGTATTGACATACTCAGGCGTATATGCACAACAAAATGTATGGTCAATTATGTCCTGTAACTCTTGTGAAAATGAAAGTTTTGAGGTTAAAGCAACATCTTTGTGGTAACAAATATATTTTTTAATTTTCATTGCTCATCGTCATAAAGTTTTGTGAAGCACGCAGTGGTTGAAGATGCTCACTAACCATTTAGATAACATTCTTGAGGGGGTCTAGTTTAAAAAATGTTCTTACTTTTGGGGGAGCTCCACTGTTTCGGCACATAAGGGGCTCACAAAATGTGACATGGCGTCTGCTAACAGTTTCAGCCAATTTCCCAGCCCTGCACCCAAACAGTAGATTTCAACCACATGTGAGGTATCTGCTTACTCAGAAGAAATAGAAATTGCACAACAAATTGAATGGTGCATTTTCTCCTGTTACCTTTGTGAAAAGAAAAGATTTAAGACTGAAGTAACAATTTTGTGTTAAAAATATATTTTTTTATTTTCACGGTTTAACATTATACTGTTCTACTCAAAGCACTCAAGATTTTGGGCCACATCACTTCACAAGCATAGCATCAAAGCAATTATTGCCTCCAAGATTATGGACGATTGTAACCAGTAAGCATTTTAATACATCTATACTACATTACAGACATGTTTAGAAAAGTTTAGGGATGCACAAATTTTTGTTGGCAAGTGCTTTTTTAGATGACCCTTTGTTTAAAAATAAAGACTAATTTTATAAATACATGTGATATATATCATGGATCTATTAATAACTTTTTATTTGATTATGATGAGGTTTTACCCTCAACAGTCAGAATATCTTTATCTCTAGGAAAAATATGCATATCAATTATATTAATTATTTCAACCTTCATGCAATGTAGATGACAACATTGTATAACGTAGGAGTTCTCTCAGTGCAGCATGAAAAAAATAAAGAACCCTTAAAATAAAAATATTTAATAACTAAGTTAAGAATAAAGAAACTTTTTAAAGAATCAGCAATCAGTAAAATGTTCTTTACTTACAAAATATAAACTGCATTTACTGAGTATTATGTATTGTAACGCAGGTGGAGACAGGGGATGTTTTGTTGATCTTTAATAATAAGTCATTTTGCATTTGTTGTGTTCTCAGCATGTCTTCCCTTAAGCCATATAAACCACTCTTTTTATATATCCTCTGGTGATAAATCAAAGACCTACAAGCTATAGTGAGATTTTTTTCCTCACGCTACTTTTTTTTTGCCAAAAAGCTTCAAAGTGTTCTCAGAGGACAAAATCTAAAAGAAATCTTAAATTTTCTTGGTTTCTGACGATCGAAACCTAGAACAATAACAACAAAAAGACTATTTAAAATGTACTTTCAAGTCGGGTACTAAAACTAATCCAAAGCAGCTTGGATACAATAGCCATCTGTGATAAATTAGAGGATACAGCAGTGCCCTGCCAATAGAAGAAAGGTCAGGAGTGCAGCCTAGTAATACCGAAAGATTATAATAGCATTATGTTTTATATAAGGGCAGATAGGGAATCAAAGCCTGCCAAAATCAGACTCCCATTATTCATATCTGGTCCAGCTGTATCCGAGGCTGAACCTATAATAGTGACTTGGTGCCCTTGTGCTTGAGATGGACAAGTCATTTTAAAAAAGAGAACAACAGCAGAATGAAAATGTACACAAATGATTAATTTCTGATGTTCTTCAGCTGTCTGACCACTACATCATCTTCAATAGCCATTGATCATGATGAAAAGTAACTGTGACAAGTTTGCTACGTGAGCTATTTTTTGTTTGCTTTTTAATCAATGTTATACATAAGTTTGTTTACAGGAAAATATTCCTTTTTTTTATAATTGAGTAGTTAATTGGAGCTACTGGCTGTAGGTTTTTTTCCCCAAGCAGCACAAAAACATATCTATCATGAGTACAGGCAAATGGGCCTTAAAGGGAATCTGTCAGGTCCAATATGCACCCAGAACCACAAGCAGTTCTGGGTGTATATTAGTAATTCCTGCCTAACAGTCTCCGTATAGAGTAGCATAGATAAAGAGATCTTAAAAAAAGTATTTCTACAGATCTTTTACCATATGCTAATGAGTGAGGGCGGGCACTAGTCAGTCCCTTGGGCATTAGTTCCCCGGCCAGTCGTCCCTCATTAACATGTTAGTATGCCCCTGTGGGCGTACTATCATGCTAATGAATACGCAGCGTCACAGTATGATCTGTCACCTCTCCGCTGCCATCGCGTCCGACGAGGGATTTCGGCTCAGTGCGCATGACCCCGGGGATTCGGTTATGCGCACTATGAAGTCAGGTGTACGCATCCTGACTTCAAGCTGAAGTAGTGCACATGACCCAAACTCAAGGGTCATGGGCACTGAGCCAAAATACAGCTTCGGACGCGATGGCGGCGGAGAGGTGAGTGAGATCATCCTGTGATGCCGAGTATTCATTAGAATGTTAGCATGCCCACAGGGGCATACTAACATGCTAATGAGGGGCGACTGACCGGAGAACTAACGCCCAGGGGACTAGTCCCTGCGCTCATTAGCATATAGTAAAAGATCTTTAGAAATACTTTTTCTAGAGATCTCTTTATTTATGCTAGTGCTTACAGGGACTGTTAAGCAGGGATTAGCAATATTCACCCAGAACTGCTCATGGTTATGGGTGCATATTGCACCTGACAGGTTTCCTTTAATGTGAATCACCATGTATGTTTGCACAGCTTCATCAGCAGAAGGTTTCAGCTGAAATATACAGGTAACATCTTTAAGCAATGAGCAGAAATAGAGCTAGCATCAATCTATGACAGGAGTCTAGCAAAAAAAAAATAATAATTCGCCAAGATGCCGACCCATGGAACTTCAGGAACTTCAGGTTCTCGGTTTCAGCCGGACTTAAGACAAATTTCTGTTCTGGACCTGAACTTCCTCTGAACCCCAATGGAAGTCACTGATTGGGCACATCGGCTCTCCTCCCACATGTAGACAGCCAGAAACAGAACACTTACGAGAGAGGGAGAGCAGGGTGTTTCTTTTTTTTTTGTTCACACTATATCCGTTAGGTCTGATTTTACCCCCAGTGCGAGCCGTTAAAACACTACAAGCAGCTCACACTGAGCCAAGCTCCGAGCGTACCCGAGCACAGCGATGCTCACACCAGTGGTTTGCATATGTAAAGTACCCGAGCTCCAAATTCGAACATTGATTTATTTGTAACGTCTATGATTGGACGAACGCCAAACTTTAAAGTTTGGGCTCACTCATCTCTATTGCAAGGTTTTTTTTTAATAAAAAGAGGTCATTTTGAGGGTGTTGACTTAATAATTCTCCCTTTTGCTTTTACTGAATTAGCTCTAGTTTTGTTATATAATGGACATACCTGAAAATAATGATCCTACAGAGAATAAAAGGACTGGCACTGTCTAATAATAACAACTTTATTGGTAACTATTATTTTCAACAATATAAAATGTAACACACATGTAACTCATCACTTCATAGGGTATAAGGCATCAAGAACATACAGACAAGCAGCTGTAACTACACAAAGGTCTCACAAAAATTACAACATGGCCAGTAACCCTGAGAATAGTTAATATAGCATTGCACACATTCCCACAATGCACATTAATAGATGATTGTTAAATAGCAAGCTTCCCATAGCTCATAGTGATAAAGTGTATATGGCATTTTTATAGGATCTGCTTAAATTAATTACAGCTAAATTCTCAGCTCACCTGTAGCTATTGTAAGGATGTCTGCAGTGTGCCTTCAGTAGCATCCACCTTGACGCGCGTTTCATGGTGCATGTGGTTTTGTCAGGAGGCTTAGGGTAAATATCACAAGTGACTTAACACTAACACTTTACAAAATAACAATGATGGAAATGGAACTCAAGGCGACCAGAATCAGGGGCACAGCGATCTTGGCAAGAGAGGGTTCGACTGCGACCGTGCACGGGCAGAAGGGGGCCTGACATCACCACTGCCTTTTTCAGGTGGGTGTGCATTATTGTCATTTGAAACTTATTCTTTTTGGTATGACTTTTTTGCATAACACAAACCTGCCATTTTTACAAGAGTATCTAAACGTTTTATATCCACTATATATGGTCAGTGTGTGTTGGTATTGGTATGGTCTTGTGTGGTTTATTTTTTGAGTACTAATTTTAGAATAGAGAAATTGTTTAGTAAGAATATGGTTATATTTGTTATTTAGTAACTGTATGACTAATATGTAGAAGTATTCTTTAGACCACTATCTTATTACTGGGCTTTATGTGAGATTTATAAATTCTATCTGTATTCTTTTTCTATATTTTTTAAATTGAGGATCCATGTCTTTATAGTATCTAAAATGATTATAAGAGCTCATATATGTGATTAACATGGTGGTGAGGGACCAGGTAAAATTTTGCATCATGGCCCATAAATACTAAACAGTGTTTTATAGTCATTCAAGGATGTCTTTTAATGTTTTTAATGTTTTTTTGGGTTCTATAGTTTTTATATTATATAACTGAATCTATCAGGATGTAGGCTCTGTAATCTGAAGATCCAATACTATTGCTTTGAATTTATTATTTTATTCCACTTAGGTGTTTCACATGGAATGTGCTCAATTGGTGTTATTGCCAGATGCCTAGATAAAATTTGTTTTAAAAATGTTTGTTTTGCATTATGCCTGTGTCTCTTCGTGCATGAACGAAGTGTCTGGATGGTGCGACCAATATATTGTACATCAAAGGTGCAATGTCACTCTAGAAGCATGGCGAGCGCATTCAGACCAAAAAGGAAGCTCCAGGGTATGTGTAAATGGAGCTCATGTGGTCTGTAAGTCTGGTGCTCCTGTGCTGGGGCAACTGTGAGGATGTATGTGGCTGGCGCTCCCACGCTCTAGCCAGAATTACGTCTTTTTGGTCACGGCAAGATTGCATTAAAATGCAATAACAGGTGATCAAAACATTGCATCTACCCAAAAAGGGAATATTAACAAACATCAGCTCAAGAAGCAAAATGTAATCCATCATTATGCCCAGATTCCGTAAAAAGAGAACTCTACGAGACTCAGAAAATGGCGACAAAAAAGCAATTTTATTTTATAAACTTCTGAATGTTTTTACCACTTAGATAAAAGTAAAACTATACATGTTTGGTATCTACAAACTCTTATTACCTGGGGAATCCTAATTCCAGGTCAGTTTCACCATATAGTGAACATGGTGAATTGAGAACCCAAAAACCATGGTTATATGAAAGATATCATGAATGAAAGATATGCAATAGTGCTGATGGTTTGAAACTCAATTTATAGCATTTATTCTCTTAGTAGCACTAGTTATACCGCCATGCACACATATTGTAAAAAAGAAAGCTGTTTCAAAAAAGTAAAATTGTACCTATATAAAATTATCGATGACATATCAAATTTATGAACTGCATTTGTCCCATATACTGTAGAACATGTTCCTCATAGGCTGAGATATTTATATAACTACAATTGAACAATGTTATAAGTTTAAACTAAATTAATATTTGTATACATCACCCTATATATGTGAGGTAATTTTGCCATGATATCTCATTTTCAGCAGCAGTCTGGGAGAAGGGAGATAAAATGAATAAAAAAGGTATTAAACAACTCAATAGGGTTCCTTCTTCACTGTTAACTCCTTAATTTATATTTAAACAGGTCAGATCGCTTGAAGTAGTCCCCAGTTGAAGTTAGGAGGACATTGAGGGCACCACAGGACAGTTGAGAGGCGAGTTACACTTGGCAAAAAATCAATATCTTCCTAAAGGCTGTGTGGCAAGTGACAAAAACAATATTTTCTTGTCCTTGCTAAGGACTATATCGAGTTATTCTCATATACATAAAGCAAAAGGTTACAGAAGCATTGAACGTTGTCCAAGAAACTGTCTTTAAAGTAAAGAAGATGTAAGTGCTGTGCTGAGGTGCTGCATCATATTACCGTTATATCCATCATTGTATTATCTGCTGAATATAGTTAAAACTACATTTCCATGGGTCAGAATCATATTATCATCAGTGCTGTCACGGCGTGCAAGGTACAATTTTTCAGTATTTTCATACGAACATATCCCATATTTATACATAGGAATTAAATAATTGATATGTGCTTGGAACAACAGTAATCATTTAGCTTGGCATTCATCCCACATATACTAAGCTAAACCGCAACGTGTGCTTTAATGAAATAGAAAAAAAAAATAAAAAAAAATATATATAAATATATATATATATATATATATTGTGAGGTAGCGTGGTCGGCTGCGCAGCAGAAGACACGGGATCCAGGCATCAAGGTTCATAACAGCCGGTTTAATAGTCACAAGAGTCCATTACAATACATATGTCCCTCTCCGGCAGAAACTCAGGAAGTTGTATTCACTCCCTCCCACCAGGCACACCCCGCCCTTGGTCCTGTTTCCTTTTAACCCTTCGTTCAGTCTGTAGGGAAACAGCATGAACCCTGGAGTGGAGTTGCTTTCTATCATGAAGTGAGCACAACCGGGGTGAGACATAACGGCCGTCATAGATAACCCCGGTCACCTTCTCACATACCCCCCCCCTCAGTTCAAGCGTGCGGGGTTGAACTCCCGCCATCAAACATGGGCCGCGGGACAAGGCATCGGCATTGCCCAGCAACCTACCGGCCCGGTGTTCAACCGTAAACCGGAAGTTCTGCAGAGAAAGGAACCACCGGGTAACCCGGGCATTCCGTTCCTTGGCGGACCTCATCCAGACCAGTGGAGAGTGATCCGTCACCAAGCGAAACTGCCGTCCCAGCAGGTAATAGCGTAGGGACTCCAAGGCCCACTTGATCGCCAGGCACTCCTTTTCCACTACGCTATAATTCCGCTCGGGAGGGGTGAGCTTCCTACTCAAGAAGGTGACGGGGTGTTCCTCCCCCTGAACCACCTGAGACAGCACTGCCCCCAGGCCGACCTCAGAGGCGTCAGTCTGTACAATAAACTCCTTCCGGAAATCAGGGTTGACAAGAACGGGCTGTCCGCACAGGACCCCCTTCAAGGCCCGGAAGGAGTCCTCGGCCTGCGGAGTCCAGCGCACCATGACGGACTTCTTGCCTTTGAGAAGGTCCGTCAAGGGGGCTGATAGTCCCGCAAAATCTTTGACAAACCTCCTGTAGTACCCCACGATACCCAGGAAGGCCCTAACCTGCTTCGTGGTCAGGGGTCTAGGCCACTTCTGGATCGCCTCAACCTTGTTAATTTGGGGCTTAATCACTCCTTGGCCTATCACGTAGCCCAAGTAGCGGGCTTCCGTGAGTCCCAACGCACATTTCTTGGGATTGGCTGTCAATCCGGCTGTTCGAAGCGCGTCCACCACCGCTTGTACCTGTTCCAAGTGGGTCTGCCACTCGGAGCTGTAAATAATGATGTCGTCAAGGTACGCTGATGCATACGCCTGGTGGGGTTCCAGCACCAAGTCCATCAACCTCTGGAACGTGGCTGGAGCGCCGTGTAACCCAAAAGGCAAGACAACATAGTGGAAGAGACCCTCCGGCGTAACAAAAGCGGTTTTCTCCTTGGCGGACTCAGTCAGTGGCACCTGCCAGTACCCCTTGGTCAGGTCGAGCGTGGTAAAATATCGCGCCTGTCCCAGCCTATCAATCAGCTCATCCACCCGGGGCATGGGGTAGAGATCGAACTTGGATATTTCGTTCAATCTCCTAAAGTCATTGCAGAACCTTAAGGAGCCATCAGGTTTTGGTATTAGGACAATGGGACTAGCCCATTCACTCCGGGATTTTTCGATGACCCCCAGGCGTAGCATTGTCTTCACTTCCTCCGATATGGCTTGTCTTCGAGCCTCCGGTACCCGGTATGACTTCAGGCGTACCTTCTGGTGAGGCTCGGTGACAATGTCATGTCGTATCAGACTGGTCCTACCGGGCAGCTCGGAGAAGACATCGGGGTTCTGCTGAACCAGCCGTCTGGCCTCTCGCCTCTGTTGCTTGGTGAGGGCTTCTCCGATCCTTACTTCCGGTTCGTCCTCTCCGGAGGTCGCTGAAGCCGGATGTGAACGACCCGAAGAGGAGGGAGAGGGGGAAAAATCAACCATCAGGCTTTCCCGTTCCTGCCACGGTTTTAACAGGTTGACATGGTATATTTGTTCAGGTTTCCGCCTACCGGGCTGCAATACTTTATAGTTGACCACCCCGACTCTTTCCTTTATCTCGTAGGGGCCTTGCCACTGAGCCAGGAATTTACTCTCCGCCGTGGGGATCAATACCAACACCCGATCCCCGGGTTTAAAGGTCCGCATGGTGGCTTGTCTATTGTAGCGACCGCTTTGCGCGGCCTGAGCCTCCTGTAAATGCTCCTTCACAATGGGCATGACCGCGCTTATGCGGTTCTGCATTCCTAAAATGTGTTCAATCACACTTTTATGGGGGGTGGGCTCTTGCTCCCATGTTTCCTTTGCCAGGTCCAACAATCCCCGGGGATGTCGCCCGTATAACAACTCAAAGGGCGAAAACCCCGTGGATGCCTGTGGCACCTCTCGTATGGCAAACATCAAATAGGGAAGCATCATATCCCAGTCTTTCCCGTCTCTGGAAATCACCCTTTTGAGCATGGTTTTCAGGGTTTTGTTGAATCGTTCCACTAAACCGTCCGTCTGAGGATGATACACCGACGTACGCAACTGCTTGATCTGGAGTAGCCGGCATAGCTCTTTGGTCACTTTAGACATGAATGGGGTTCCCTGATCCGTAAGGATCTCCTTGGGCAACCCCACCCGGCAGAACACAGCAAACAACTCCCGAGCTATCAGCTTTGCTGCAGTATGTCTGAGAGGTATCGCCTCTGGATACCGGGTGGCATAGTCAACGATCACTAGGATGTGTTGGTGCCCTCGAGCAGACTTTACGAGGGGTCCCACCAAATCCATCCCTATCCGTTCAAACGGGACTTCTATAATGGGTAACGGTACCAACGGACTGCGAAAGTGGGCCAGGGGTGCGGTAAGCTGACACTCCGGGCAGGTTTCACAGAACCGTTTTACCTCCCCAAAGACCCCGGGCCAATAGAACCTTTGCAATATTCGCTCCTGCGTTTTCTTGACCCCTAGGTGGCCACTCATCAGGTGTTTGTGAGCTAAGTCGAGGACCCGCCGTCGATACGGCTGGGGCACCACCAACTGCTCTACCCCCACGCCCCGTATTTCATCTACCCGGTAGAGTAAATCCTGTTTAAGAGCGAAATGGGGGTACCTTACCTGGGCACCGGGTAGCTGTGCCACCCCATCAACTACTGTCACCCGACTCCGGGCATGTATTAATGTAGGATCCTGGAGTTGGGCTGTCCCAAACGTATCCGGGGATGCCTCCAAGTCCGGGATGGGTTCGACCGTCTCAGCCTCTCCTGCCAATACCTCTAGGGGCGACCTATCGGGTTCCCGTTCTGACCCTATCATGGGAACCCCTACGGCAGGCGTCCCGGATTCAGGATTGTAGGGCTCAGGTCCCGGACTGACCAATCTCTGAGGGGACTTAGGAGGTCCCTTCCATAATGACCAAAAATACGGCAGATCCCTTCCTAGGATCACGTCATAGGGAAGAGTGTCAATAAGTCCCACCTCATGTTGCACCTGACCGCAAGGTGCTGTGAGGGTGACAGTCCCTGTGGGATAGTCTCGGCGGTCCCCATGTATGCACACCACCCCCACGGTACGTCCTGTGGCCTTTACTTTAGCCCTTAGGGTTGATCGCACAAGTGTCACTAAGCTCCCGGAATCCAACAAGCCTGTAACCGGACACCCATTCACCTGTATTTGGCACAAGTGGGGCTCAGTCTCTGGGGAGCCCAGGTCAGCGGTACACACCACCTGGGCATACATTGAACCCCGCCGGGTGACACCACAGTCCATGGGCTCCGTGGTAAGTGGACACTGGGCTTCCATATGTCCCACCCGCTGGCACCGCCAACATCTAATAGGGAAGGACACTCCCTTGACGAATTGTCGTTTAGGGTACTGGATCCTCCGGACCTCAGGGACGGCGGCCGCGGCTTCCGATGGGACAGTAGCGGACTCCTGCACCGGTGTCGGCGGTGGGTCCTTGGCCCTAGGCTTGGAGGGGCCGGACCGACGGGCGGTACGCAAAGTCTCAGTGTCCCGTATCAAGTCCTGCGTAGCCACATGCCGCTCTACCAGGGACACTAATTGGTCCAGGGTACTCGGGTCGCCCTGTCCTACCCACCGTTGAATGGTGATGGGTAAAGTGCGCACAAAGCGATCCACCACTACCCTTTCCACCATCTGCGCCGGGCTCAGAGTGTCAGGCTGCAACCACTTTTTTACGAGATGCAATAAATCATAGGCCTGGGAGCGTACGGGTTTGGCTTCCTCATAGAACCACTGATTTACTCGCTGAGCCCGTACATAGGTATTCACCCCCAACCGAGCCAGTATTTCGGCTTTCAGGGTCACATAGTCAATGGCGTCCTCGGTACAGAGGTCCAGGTACGCCTTCTGGGGCTCCCCCGTCAGATAGGGCGACAATACCTCAGCCCACTGGGGGGTCGGCAGCTTTTCCCGCTCAGCCACCCGCTCAAACACCGCCAGGAACGCTTCCACATCATCCCCCGGGGTCATCTTTTGCAACGCTTGTCTCACCGCTTTCCGGACGCTGCTGTCATCACCGAATCCCGGGTTTGTTGCTGCCGGTCCAGCACGGATCGCCTTGGCCAGGAGAACCATCTGTTCCTGGTGCCTTTGGTCCTGCGCTTTCAAGGACTGGAGCAGGTGTGCATTGATCTGTTGCTGCTGCTTCAGTATCTCCTCCATGGCGTCGCCGGGTTTGGGCTGTAATATAGCTGCTTGAATCCAGGACATGTGCCACCGGGTAACCAGCAATGGAAGCTACACCTCACCGGGCTGGCATGCCCGCCGATTCTCCACCATATGTGAGGTAGCGTGGTCGGCTGCGCAGCAGAAGACACGGGATCCAGGCATCAAGGTTCATAACAGCCGGTTTAATAGTCACAAGAGTCCATTACAATACATATGTCCCTCTCCGGCAGAAACTCAGGAAGTTGTATTCACTCCCTCCCACCAGGCACACCCCGCCCTTGGTCCTGTTTCCTTTTAACCCTTCGTTCAGTCTGTAGGGAAACAGCATGAACCCTGGAGTGGAGTTGCTTTCTATCATGAAGTGAGCACAACCGGGGTGAGACATAACGGCCGTCATAGATAACCCCAGTCACCTTCTCACAATATATATATATATATATATATATATATATATATATATATATATATATATATATATATATAAATATATACACAACTGAAACCAGAAGTTTAAATGCACATGCATCTAAAAAAAACACATGACACATATGCAGGTTTTTTTCACTGTCTGACATGAAATCAGAATAAACCTTTCCAATTTTAGGTCAATTAGGAACCAAAATTATTTATATTTGTCAAATGCCAGAATAATGAGAGAGAGAGAGAGAGAGAGAGAGAATGTTTAAGCCATTTTTATTACTTTCTGCAAAGTCAAAGGTTTACATACATTTCATTAGTATCTGGTACCATAGCCCTTAATACTAGAGATGAGCGAACCGGTCGAGGTTCGGCTCGAGTTCGTTTCGTCGAACGGAGGTCTCGTTCGAGTTCAGTTCATCGAACGTTCGACGAACCGAACTCGAACAGCATAGGAAACAATGGCAGGCAATCACAAACACATAAAAACACCTAGAAAACACCCTCAAAGGTGTCCAAAAGGTGACAAACAACTCACAACACAACACAAACACATGGGAAAGTGACAAGGACATATACGCATGCGAAAACAAAAGAGCTGGACAAGGAAAAAGAGGAGGAGACACAGATATAGGCATGGCACGCCCTTCTAAAATCATGTAAAACACCGCAAGGTGACTCCAAGCGGAGTCTCTCTTTTGTACAAAAATTGGGCCACACACACACCCACCCCTTCAGTGGCAGCACTTGTGCCCCAGTTGTACACTTCACAGCTAGATTTGCATCAAGCACATTCAAAAATACGCCATACTTAACCGTTCCCAGGATGACCCCGGGGTAGGTAGCAAAGTCTTTGCTGAACCATGACTTGTTCATCTTGGCTCCTTTTAAAAAACACTTCAAGCAAGAATTACTCCAAGCGGAGTCTCCCTTTTTTCCAAAAATCGGGCCCCACACACACCCACTCCTTCAGTGGCAGCACTTGTGCCCCAGTTGTACACTTCACAGCTAGATTTGCATCAAGCACATTCAAAAATACGCCATTCTTAACCGTCCCCAGGATGACACCGGGGTAGGTAGCAAAGTCTTTCCTGATCCCAGCTCTGTTTATCTTGGCTCCTTTTTAAAAACACTGTAAGCAAGGGTTACTCCAAGCGGAGTCTCCCTTTTATCCAAAAATTGGGCCCCACACGCACCCACTCCTTCAGTGGCAGCACTTGTGCCCCAGTTGTACACTTCACAGCTAGATTTGCATCAAGCACATTCAAAAATACGCCATTCTTAACCGTCCCCAGGATGACACTGGGGTAGGTAGCAAAGTCTTTGCTGAACCATGACTTGTTCATCTTGGCTCCTTTTAAAAAACACAGCAAGCAAGGGTTACTCCAAGCGGAGTCTCCCTTTTTTCCAAAAATTGGGCCACACAGACACTAACCCCTTCAGTGGCAGCAGTTGTGCCCCAGTTGTACATTTCACAGCTAGATTTGCATCAAGCACATTAAAAAATACGCCATCCTTAACCGTCCCCAGGATGACACCGGGGTAGGCAGCTAAGTCTTTCCTGATCCCAGCTCTGTTCATCTTGGCTCCTTTTTCAAAACACTGTAAGCAAGGGTTACTCAAAGCGGAGTCTCCCTTTTTTCCAAAAATTGGGCCCCACACACACCCACCCCTTCAGTGTTCAGTTGTGCCCCAGTTGTAAACTTCACAGCTAGATTTGCATCAAGCACATTCAAAAATACGCCATTCTTAAACGTCCCCAGGATGACACCGAGGTACGTAGCAAAGTTTTTGCTGAACCATGACTTGTTCATCTTGACTCCTTTTTAAAAACACAGCAAGCAAGGGTTACTCCAAGTGGAGTCTCCCTTTTTTTCAAAAAATTGGGCCCCACACACACCCACCCCTTCAGTGGCAGCAGTTGTGCCCCAGTTGTACACTTCACAACTAGATTTGCATCAAGCACATTCAAAAATACGCCTTTCTTAACCGTCCCCAGGATGACACCATGGTAGGTAGCAAAGTCTTTACTGAACCATGACTTGTTCATCTTGGCTCCTTTTTAAAAACACGGCAAGCAAGGGTTACTCCAAGCGGAGTCTCCCTTTTTTCCAAATATTCGGCCCCACACACACCCACCCCTTCAGTGGCTGCAGTTGTGCCCCAGTTGTACACTTCACAGCTAAATTTGCATCAAGCACATTCAAAAATACGCTATTCTTAACCGTCCCCAGGATGACACCGGGGTAGGTAGCAAAGTCTTTGCTGAACCATGACTTGTTCATCTTGGCTCCTTTTAAAAAACACAGCAAGCAAGGGTTACTCCAAGTGGAGTCTCCCTTTTTTCCAAAAATTGTGCCCCACACACACCCACCCATTCAGTGGCAGCACTTGTGCCCTAGTTGCAAACAGGATGTTTTGATTTGCATCAAGCACATTCCAAATCCACAAGCATTTACTCTCCACAGGATGACACAGGGGTAGTAAATTCCTTGTGGATCTATGACTTGTTCATTTTGATGAACGTTAGTCTGTCCACATTGTCACTGGACAGACGCGTGCGCTTATCTGTCAGCACACACCCAGCAGCACTGAAGACACGTTCAGAGACAACGCTGGCAGCTGGACATGACAAAATCTCCAAGGCGTAAGTTGAGAGCTCTGGCCATTTTTCAAGATTTGAAGCCCAACATGAGCAAGGCTCCATTTGCAAAGTCATGGCATCAATGTTCATTTGGAGATACTCCTGTATCATCCTCTCCAGCCGTTGACTATGTGTCAGACTTGTTGTCTCTGGTGGCCTTGCAAAGGACGGTCTAAAAAAATTATGAAAAGATTCCATAAAATTGCTGTTACCAGCACCAGATACGGTGCTACTGGTACGGGTAGACTGTTGAAGATGACGAGACCGTCCCATGTTTGTCAAGTTACAACTGTGAGATTCACTCCCTGCACCTGCACGGTTGTTTGGTGGAAAAGCCGAGCTAAGATCGAGTAACAGCTTCTGCTGATACTCCTGCATACGTGCGTCCCTTTCTATGGCTGGAATTATGTCACAAAATTTGGACTTGCACCGGGGATCTAATAGTGTGGCAAGCCAGTAGTCATCATCACTTCTAATTTTGACAATACGAGGGTCATGTTGGAGGTAGTGCAGCAAGAAGGTGCTCATGTGTCTTGCGCAGCCATGCGGACCAAGTCCACGCTGTGTTTGTGGCATAGAGGTGCTAACCGTTCTTTCTTCCTCTGACATCTCCCCCCAACCTCTTTCATCTGAAATTTGACCAAGGTCTCCCTCATCCGCTGAGTCTTCCATGTCCATGAACAGTTCGTCCTCCATTTCTTCATGTTCTCTTGCACCTTCCTCAACATTTCGCCTGCCACCATGCGCCCTTGTTGATCCCTGTCCCCCATGGTCCCATGCATGCCGCGTTGGTGATGATGAACGTCTGGACCTTGGTGATGTTGTTGTGTCTTGCGCATATGAATCCTCCTGTAGTTCCTACTCTTCCTGTTGTCTCACCCCCTGACTCCGAATAGTGTTAAGCGTGTGCTCCAGCATGTAAATGACTGGAATTGTCATGCTGATAATGGCATTGTCAGCGCTAAACATATTCGTCGCCATGTCGAAACTGTGCAGAAGGGTGCACAGGTCCTTGATCTGAGACCACTCCATCAGGGTGATCTGCCCCACCTCTGCATCTTGTTGGCCTAGGCTATACGTCATGACGTATTGCACCAGGGCTCGGCGGTGCTGCCACAGTCGCTGTAACATGTGGAGAGTCGAATTCCAGCGTGTTGCCACATCACATTTCAGGTGATGAACCAGCAGGCCGAAAGACTTCTGGAGCGATGCAAGTCGCTCAGCTGCGGCGGTTGAACGGCGGAAGTGAGCAGACAGTTTCCGTGCCCTGGTCAGAAGGCCATCTAGGCCGGGATAGTGTGTTAAAAATTGCTGGACAACAAGGTTCAACACATGAGCCATACAAGGCACATGTGTCACCTTTCCCAGGCGAAGGGCCGCACCCAGGTTTGCAGCATTGTCGCACACGGCTTTACCAGGCTGCAGGTTGAGTGGAGACAACCATTTTTTAAACTCAGTCTCCAGAGCTGCTCACAACTCAGCCGCTGTGTGACTCCTATTTCCAAGACATGGCTAGCTAAAGACCGCCTGATGCCGTTACGCTCTGCTGCCAGCATAGTAATGAGGGGTGCGTGATTCCTTCTGCGCAGTGCGAATACTGGTGGCCTGACCAGGCAGGCTTGGGGCGGAGGTGGAGGACCCAGATGAGGTGGAGGAGGCAGAAGCAGTGGTGGAACTTGGACAGACAGAGGATTGACACACAAGGCATGGGGTTGGCAAGACTTGTGCAGCAGACCCTTCACCATCTATCACCATAGTTGCCCAGTCAGTGACATGTAACGTCCCTGTCCATGCTTACTGGTCCAAGTATCGGTGGTGAAATGCACCCGTTGACACACAGAGTTTCTCAAGTAAGCGGTGATGTTGTGTGCGACATGCTGGTGTAGCGCGGGCACACCTTTCTTAGAGAAGTAGTGGCGACTGGGCATCTGGTACTGGGGCACAGCGACAGACATAAGGTCTCTAAAATCCTGTGTGTCCACCAGGCAGAAAGGCATCATTTCAGTAGCCAAGAGCTTACAGAGGGATAAAGTCAACCTCTTAGCTTTGTCATGGGTCGCAGGAAATGGCCTTTTATTTGTCCACATCTGAGGGACAGAGATCTGGCTGCTGTGTGTAGACGGTGTTGAGTAGGGTGTCCCTGGAAAAATGCAGCTTTGTGAGGAAAGTGCAGGCATAGACATGATGTCGCCTTCATCCAACGTTGGTGCTATCGATGTCTGAGAGAGCTGTACACACGTACTTGTTTCCCCTTCCAAACCAACTGATGACCTACCAAGCAAACTGCCTGTTGCAGTTACAGTGGTGGAAGTTGTGCGTGGAAAACCAGGTGTGACAGCTGTCCCCACAGTCCTAGAAGATGAAGAGCGCGCGGATGCACTGGAAGGGGCAGGCGGTGGTTGGTGCGCTCCGCTAGGCCGCATTGCAGCACGGTGAGCTTCCCACCAGGACATATGATATTTATTCATGTGACGATTCATGGAAGAAGTTGTCAAACTGCTGAGGTTTTGCCCTCTACTAACAGAATCATGACAAATTTTACAGATCACATAATTTGGGCGATCTTTTGCTATGTCAAAAAAGGACCAGGCTAGGCAAGGCTTAGAGGGCATGCGACCTGCTGATCCACCCAGACTAGTGCTCAGAGGCACAGTGGTGGCTGAGGATGCAGTTGTAGACGTGCTACCAGTACTCCTACTCTGTCCAGGAAGGCGCAAGGTAATTTCGTCGTCAGTTGCATCCTCCTCCACCGTCTCTGTTGACCTCCTCGAGGGCCTGACTGTGGGTTGACAGTAGGTGGGATCTAGAACTTCCTCATCAATTGTTGTGTTTGCACTCCCCTCACCCTCAGACCAAGCCTCTTCTTGCCCTGACCGAATATTTAAGTTGTCATCCCAATCTGGTATCTGCGTCTCATCGTCATCAGTATGTTCCTCATTGTCTATAACAGGTGTTACAGTTTGTGAAAAAGGGTCAACATTATGCTCAGAAACTTGGTCCTCACGGCCTGAATCAGAGTCACAAATGTTCTGGGCATCACTGCAGACCATTTCCTGGTCTGTACTCACTGTAGCTTGGGAGCAGACCTCTGATTCCCAGGCTATAGTGTGACTGAACAGCTCTGCAGACTCAGCCATCTCAGTTCCACCATACTGTGCAGGGCAGATGCAGACTTCAGAGCTGGGAGAAAGCAAGTTTGATTGGGATGACAACTCAGAGGACTGGTGTTTTTTGGATGCGGCAGTTGAGGTGGCGGAGAGGGCACTTGTTGGACCACTTGAGATCCATTCAAGCATTTTCCTTTTTTGGCCATCATCTACCTTTGTTCCAGTTGTTCGTGTCCGTAAAAAAGGGAGCACATCGGATTGTCCACGGTAAGTAGTAGACATCTTACTTTTGCTGGAAGATGGTCTATCTTCAGCAGATGTTAATGGAGCTTTGCCACCTTCCCCCACGGACAAACCCTTTTTTTCCTTTTCCAACACGCCTCTTCCCCTTTAAACCAGCATCTGTCATTTTGCCACTCATTTTGATTGCGACAAGATTGTGCACTTAAAATGTGGTAGTAAAAATTGAGAGGTGGTGTAGATTTCAGCGGTGGTCTAGCTTTATTAACAGCAGAATAAACAACAATAATTATCCCTGACAATGCAACTACGGCCCTTAAACTGGCAGCAGTGTTTGCTAGTATAATGGCTTAGTAACAATGAGTTTGAGTGTGCAATGCAGGCAGACGTGCTGCAAATATCTTTGCACTAGTGGGACAATACAGAAGTCCAGCAGCCACGTTTATGATGCCACTAAGTTCACTCAGTGTTTGCTAGTATAATGGCTTAGTAACAATGAGTTTGAGTGTGCAATGCAGGCAGACGTGCTGCAAATATCTTTGCACTAGTGGGACAATACAGAAGTCCAACAGCCACGTTTAGGATGCCTTTTAAGTTCACTCAGTGTTTGCTAGTATAATGGCTTAGTAACAATGAGTTTGAGTGTGCAAAGGGCAGGAGGGTACAGTGGCAGGGTTGTGGGTCTCTGGGTAGAGGAAAGGAAGCCTGCCTTTCTATCCCTCCTAATGGGGAAATGCAGCGAGGAAATCCCTGACCTTAGCTACACAGACGCTGTCATCTTGTGTAGCTGTTAAACTCTATTTTTACGGACCTGTCACCTATGGCTCTGACCCTGCCGGTATTAGCCCTTAAAAGGACTGATAGAAAGTGCTATTCCTATTCTGTACAGCGCTGTGTATAGAGCGTACACAGCAGTATCGGAGATAGGCGCTGCGCCAGCGGTGACTAACACCAAGGACGCAGAAGAGATAATGGCGTCCGGACGGGCAGATACTCGTTTTTATAATGCAGGGACATGTGACATGGACATCCTATCACACATGCCGTTGCTTCTCTGGCTAAAAGTACACTTAGCTGTGTGTGTGTCTGGGATTGGCTGACATGCTGGCCCGCCCCACTACACGCGCGCGCTTAGGGAAAGAAGACAAGGAAAAAAAAAAAATGGTGATCGACATTATCCATACAGCAGTGATCTGAATGCGCTGTTCCCGCACACTATACACTGAAATTTCTTAATAGTGTAGTCACACTATTGACTTACACTATTACAGCAGAAAGCCAGCTAGTAATTAGCTGGTCTTTTTGCTGCTAGAACCGTTCTCGAACGTATCTAGAACTATCGAGCTTTAGCAAAAAATTCGAGTTCTAGTTCTATCTAGAACAGCCCCCAAAATCACTCGAACCGCAAACCGCGCTCAACTCTACTTAACACTAGAACTATCGCATGTTTCTTAATACCTATAAGTACCATTAAGGATCATTTTGACCCCCATTCAAAAGTACTGACTCTGGAGTAAAAATAACTTTTTTGTTGCCAACAAATTAAAGAACATTTATTTTAACTTAGTAGGAACAGTGTTAAGATCAAGTATGTCCATCATCCTCTACAGAATCTTCAGTATCATCAATTATATCACTGTTACTGCTTGAATCTGATTCTTCGGAAATATCATGAGGAAAATATTCTTCCATCTGACTCTGAGTCTAATTGTTCCTGTATTTCTTCTTCTGATTCATTTTCAGATACATTCTTAAAAAATTTCAAAATTTCATTACTTGTCAGGCCCCTCTGCTTACTCATGCTTCAAATATACGTCGCAAAAAGGGACTTGTAAGATCGCAGAAGTAATAAAACAACACTGTACAAACATTCAGAGTTGTAGCTTTAACTGTAATATTTGCTACTGAAGTGCAGATAGAAATCGCTACAAGAGATGTGGATCAAACATGTTTAGACAAAGCAAAATGCTAAATCATCCCTGATGTGCAAAGATACAATTACACTCAACAACTAGGGAGAAGCACTGTGATTTTCTGTACTCTGTAATATTAGGTGACTTGCCTACTACTACTTTTATGTATTGGGTCAAATTGACCCCTTCAGTACTTATAGGTATGAATTGTAAAATCCGGGCCCCTGAAAAAGTTACAATTCATTTTTGTATCCTAAAATATACACTACCATGAATAAATAAAAGTCACAAAAACTCAGAACTCATTTGTTAAAATTTTAGAAATTATAGGAAAAAGAAATAGCAAAAGGGTTAAAATGACCCCCTCCGGTAGTTCTAGCGTTAAACTGTATAACTTGGGTTAAACATTTTGGATATCCTCCCACAAGCTTCTCAAAATAGTTGGTAGGAATTTGGGCCCATTCCTCCTGACAGAACTGGTGTAACTGAGCCATGATTGTAGGTCGCCTTGCTCACACCTGCCTTTTTAGCTTTGCCCATAAATTTTCAATAGGATTGAGATCAAGGCATTGTGATGGCCGCTCTAAAACATTGACTTTGTTGTCCTTAAGCCACTTTGTAACCAGTTTGTCAGTATGCTTCATGTTATTGTCCATTTGGAAGACCCATTTCTGCTCAAGCTTTAAGTTCCTGTAAGATGTCTTAATATGTTGCTTCAGTATTGCCACATAGTCTTTTTTCCTCATGATGCCATCTATTTTGTAAAGTGCACCAGTCCCTCCTGGAGCAAAAAAAAAACCCAAAACGTAATGCTGCCACCCTTATGTTTCACAGTTGGGATGGTATTCTTAGGCTTCGAAGCTTCTCCCTTTTACCTTCAAATCTAAGGATTTTCATTATGGCCAAACAGTTCAATTTTAGTTTGGTCAGATCACAGGACATGTCTCCAAAAATTGTTCCTGTGTGCATTTGCAAACATTCGTCTGGCTTTTGTGTTTCTTTTGGCATAATGGCTTCTTCCGGGCAGAGTGGCCTTTCAGCCCATGTTGATACAGTACTCATTTCACTGTTGATAATGACACAATCTTACCAGCTTCCGTCAGCATCTTCACAAAGTCTTTTGCTTTTGTTCTTCGGTTGATATGCACATGTCTGACCAAAGTACGTTCATCTCTGGCACACAGAATCAACTTCCTGAGCAGTATGATGGCTGAACATACCTATTTTGTTTGTACTTGCAGTTGTACAGATTAACGAGTCACCTTGAGGTAACTGGAAATTGCACCAAAGGATGAACCAGACTTATGCAAGTCCACAATTCTCTTCCTGAGATCTTGACTGATTTATTTTGACTTTTCCATGATGCTACACTAAGAAGCAGTGTGTTTCAGGTGTGCATTAAAATGCATCCACAGATGTATCTCTAATTAATAAACCTATTATAAGCTTCCAAAGACATAACATCATCATATGGACTGTGCCATATTGATGAAATGCATAGTACTCTTAGTGTATGTAAACTTTTGACTTTGCAGAAAATAATAAAAATGCCTTAAAACATTCTTTCTTTCTCCTTATTCTGGCATTTGGCAAATACAAATAATTTTAGTAATCCTGATTGACCTGAAACGGGAAAGGTTTATTTTGATTTCATGACAGATAGTGAGATCAACATGCATATATCTCTTTTTAGATATCTCTTTTGAGATAGTGTATGTAAACTTCTGGTTTCAACTGTGTGTGTGTGTGTGTGTGTGTGTATATATATATATATATATATATATATATATATATATATTTATATATATATATTCCAACTACAAAGTCAGAGGGAGATGGAAGATAGTTAAAAATGAATTCAGGGAGCTAGATAAAAAGCTGAAGTCTAGCCCCCCGCACGGTAATATTTTCAGTAATACTGCCAGTGCCACTAGTATTATTAGAAATTCAGCAGGAGATTGGGGAGTTACCGTATATAAGTGTCTTAGAAGTTGGTGCATGAAAGAATGATTTGGGTTTATTGAGACCTATAGGGACTGGCTGAACCGCAGGAGAAAGAGTGCAGCTGTGCTGGCAGAAGCAGTAAGCTCTTATTGTCAGCTGGGTTCTCACTCTCTCTCCTCCCACCGTGTGTATTTTCCAATCATCTACAAGCTTTCCGGTATTACAGAAAAAAAGCTAGGATGATACTCAAAGGTACACATGGCCTTGTTCCAACTTTGTTGAGATATACTTGTGCCATCAATTTCTAAATGAGTTTGGGGGTTTTCAAATTAAATGGAAAAATATCTAACTTTTATTGTTCTTTTGTTCTATTGTGAATAACAAAAAACTATAAGATTTAAACATACTTGTAATTTTGATTTCTTTACATTTTACACAGAATCACATCTTTTTTGGAATTGGGTTTTACATCAAATGGAAATACACTAGGGGTGTTATGAATAGGCGCCGCCATAGCCGCAAGCAGACTGTTGCAGTTCCTGTTGCACCCAGGCGCCGGCTGCTATTTTTGGCCGTGCCTCGGGTCGTCCAGCTGGCTGCTTCTTCCTCCACGTCTAAGTGTGGAGAGGCGGCTAATGCGCATGTGCACCTCGAATTACCCCAGCCAGAGTCTAAATCCAGTGTTTCGCCTCGTGAGCATGCTCAGCCTGATAGTGCCATTTCTGAGGCTAAGTCCTTGGTTCAGGCTACTGAGCATGCTCCTACACTTAGTGCGAAAAGCCTCTTTGCACAGGTACTTGGACATCGGGCCGTGTGTAAGTCCTGTGTTGTGCCTACTGAGCATGCTTAGGCAGATAGTCTGATTTCCGAGACTGTTGTTCAGGCTATTGAGCATGCTCAGGCACTTAGTGCATCAGAGGCTAGGTCCGGTAAGGACCTCACTGAGCATGTCCGTGAGGTGGCAAGTCCTGATAGGGCAGAGGGTGTCAGGTGTCCTGATGATGTGGCCACTCCGGACTGGCTCGCAGAGGCCCACCCCTATGATCTGGCACCTCACCATTGGTTGTCAGACGATGACTGGTGAGGTGTTTGGGGCATGGCTGCCATGAGGTCATCAATGACATGGCGGTTCCGGATAGGCCGCTGGTGACGGCACTGATGACATGGCACTCTGCTATTGGAACTTGGTGGTTCCACCCTGGGTTTGGGGCAGACCCAGGTTATAAAAGGGGCTGGAGACAACATGGAGGCGCACAGTTTTCACTTAGAATTCATGGTGGCATAAGCCTTGTTGGAAGCGGTAGGTAGGGCTAGGTGAACGGTGCCTGTCACGACAAGATTCGTGGCTCAGCACATCAGGGTCAGGCACCGTGCTTCCTTGCTGCCACTCCAGTGGTGCTATAGCAGTCAAGTGGCGTTAACTGGACTGCGGTTGCTGCGTTACTTGTCCGTTTGTGCCTCCTACGCACACGGACAGCATACCTGCTGCGCCACCGGTCCGGCTGTGCCCTCTACGCGCACGGACAGCGTATTCCAGGACCCCTGTGGAGTTAACAGGGTGTTCCTGGATTGGGTGTGTGAACCCTATTTCCCTCCATGGCTTCCCAGTCAAATGCTACTGGTGTGACTACCTGGTCTGACGTGTCCTTCACACACGTGGCCAGTCGAGTGGTGACCAGAAATGCTAATCGGGGGACCGCTCGGCCTGACGTGTCTTACACACGTGGCCGACAGAGTGCTGTCGCAGCGGTCTTCTCGGTCAACGCTACCTGGTCACCACCCGGCCTGACGTGTTCCCTTCACATGTGGTCGGAGTAGCACCCGCTCCACCGAAACGCCAACTGGGTTGTCGTCCGGTCTGACGTGTCCTTACACACGTGACCGGTTCCCAGGTTTCCTGGGCTATCTCTGAGTCATCAGCTCTTTAGTCTCCGCCTAACGCACAGGGTGCCAGCAGCTCTGTTACCATTTGGAGGACGGTGGGCCCCAACTGGCGATTGGGATATATACCCCCTGGCCCTAATCTGCCGGTCCCCTCGTAACAAGGGGTTAGAGAGCAGGAGAACAACATGGGTATTCTCTGTACATGTATGATCAATATCAGTGTTCAAAGACAAGACGTAGCGTAGCTAGAGTCCTATGGGCCCTGAGGCAAAATTTTGGCCTTGGCCCCGACTAGCAGTTTGGTTATATGCACGGGTTACTGTAATAATGTCTTCTGCCTTGGCCCTTGTAATAATGTCCTCTGTTCTGGACTCTATCTTGAAATAATTTCCCCCATCATTTAATAATGTCTCTCTTACTGGCCACATCCTGCAATAATGCCACAATCCTAGCCTTTAGACTGTAATAATGTCCTCTTTTCTAACCCACATCCAATAATACGTAATGTCCTTATAATTAAGTCCTATCCTGCAATAATCGATCCTGCAATAATCTACTCTAACCTGGACCCAATTCTGCAATAATGATCCTTATCCTGGACCCTTAATGTGATAATGACACCTATCCTGTAATAATATTAATACAACAGAAAACTTATGACACATTATACAATGTGACAGTGACCCTGCAATACCATGAGAGCGAAGGCTCACTGTTTACTCCATTAGTTTAAGAGACCGGAAGAGACAGGAGTGATTTTCAAAAAAGATAAAAACAGCTTTATTTATCACAAATATTAAAATCAGTATCAAACAAAAGTACAAATTTCTAACATACAATAAAAGCTGCAAACATGTTATGACATATAAGGAGAGGTGGAAGAAGCCTAAGCCAGTGCTGGTAATACACCAAATAAAATGCTCCCAAAGTGACCTCCTAGCAATAGGGTCAGCCCAATGGCGGACAATAAATCCCAGCAGGAGGGAGGGAGAGAGACCGGGAGGTCTATATTTACCAGCTCCCAAAGTGACCTCCTAGCAATTGGATCAGCCCAGTGGCGAACAATAAGTCCCAGCAGGGGGGAGGGAGAGAGACCGGGAGGTCTATAATTACCAGTCAGGTGTGGCACTGGAACAGGCAGGCGGTGGACAAGGGAAACCCCCAGGACATCCGACGTACGTTTCGCTATACTATGTTTGCTTACTCATGGATGATATTGTGGTATGACGGCAGGGCCCTTTTATGGGCGTATACGCGGTCACATGACCGGCGCTCGCGACCAATGTATCTTTAAGGTGCGGCGCATGCGTGGTTGCATCGCCCATCACACACACCCGCTGCCAGCGTCAAGACCCACGTGGGCGTCCAGTTACCCCAGCAACCAGGACGCACATGCAGGCCCATAAGACGCCGCGGCGGGGGTAGGAGGAAGCGACGAGACCAGGCATGCGCACATCCGACACAAACAAGTCACACATATATAGGGAAGGTAAATGCATAAATACTTTATATGAAAATATGAAACAAATGTGACAGTTACAAAGTAGTATATAATCCATATTTGCATGGGACAGATTCTTTATAGTGCGTCCATATAGGTAATCCATTCCCATGGAAGTCAATGGGTCGAAGCAGGAAAAAGGTGGCAAAATTCCAAATCCTCAAGAGTAAAGGGCACTGCCATGAATAGAAAATGAAAAATAAATACACTGAAAAAAATACAGAATAAAAACAATTAAAAACAAGGGGAAGTTTCCAGAGTGTAAACATATATGTAAACATGGATGTGCACAAAAATCTCATGTGCACATCCATGTGTGCCCGCCAATATGAGGGAGATGGCATAGAGACTCTATAAAAAGGAAGAGAAGCTCAAATTTTCATTTAGGCCTTTGGGGCTCAGAGTATCAAGCGTGACTATCCACCTAGCTTCCCTTTGGGCCAACACTTTCTTTGTGTTGCCCCCTCTGATGCCTCCATGTACCAGATCAATACCGCGTACCCTCAGAGACCCAGCGTCACAGTTATGGTATTGACGAAAATGTCTCGGTAAAGTCTTCAAGGAAGTAACATCCACTGCCACCCTCGCCGCAGCAATGTCTCTCACATGTTCCCTAACTCTCACCCGAAGTTCACGCGAGGTGAGTCCAACGTATATTTTGGAGCACCCACATGTGGCGTAATACACCACATGGGAGCTCCCACATGAAATATAATGATCAATATTGAATTCACGTGTTCCGTCGCTTGATGTAAATGTGGAACAGCGAGAGACATTGCTGCAAGCGAGACAGTGGCCACATGGATATGACCCCTTGATCGGACGATTATGTCCAAATAGCCCTTTCGATTTAGGTGCATAATGGCTATGGACGAGTAGGTGTCAGAGGTTTCTGGCACGTCTGGGGGTCATCAGAGGTCGTTCGGGAAGACAAGGTGACAGACCAGGTTCTGTCTGCAGGATGGGCCAATATTTAGTCAAAATACCACGCATGGTGTCCCATTCCGAGTTGAAGGTAGAAATAAATCGGATGGGTTGAGTACCCTGTTCATTAGGATTAATCTTAGAATTCCATAGAAGCTGACTGCGGGGAGTGTACTTAGCCCGGTTATAGCCCCGCTTGACTGACTTATGGCTGTAGCCTCTTTGAAGGAACCTATTACGTAGGTCACTGGCCTGTCCCTCAAACCTCTCCTCCGTGGAGCAGATCCGCCTCGCCCTAAGGTATTGACCAACCGGGATGGCCTGTATTGTGGATATATTATGTGCTGACGTAGCGTAAAGTAGAGAGTTCACAGATGTTTCTTTCCTATGGATGTCAGTCTGAAGCAGACCAGTATGGTCTACCTCAAAACTGACATCCAAGAAGTCAATGTTACGCGTGCTGATCTTATATGTCAGCTTGATGTTTTTGGTATTACTGTTAAGTGAATCCATAAATGATCTGAGGTCCTCCATTGTGCCCTGCCAAATAATAAACAAATCATCAATATAGCGGAGCCACATTTGCACATGGTCTGAGGCTCGCACGACCCCGCACGCTAAGATGTCCCTCTCCCAGTACCCCAGGAACAGATTTGCGTACGAAGGCGCACAGGCCGCGCCCATGGCTGTGCCCCGCCTCTGAAGATAGAATTGGTCTTTAAACATAAAAAAATTGTGGGTCAGGACATAATGGAGGAGCTCCAAGATCAACTCACACAGGTGGTCATCCCGGTTGTCGTTCCTCAGGTAGAAGCGGACCGCCTCCATACCTGCATCATGACTGATGCAGGTATAGAGGGACTCCACGTCAGCCGTCACTATAATCATGTCAGACTCAACAAAGACCCCGTTTACCCTGTTGAGTACGTCCGTCGTGTCCCGGACAAAAGATGGCAGCGTCTCCACTATAGGCTTGAGATAATAATCAATAAATTTACAAGCTGGTTCGCACAAGCCATCAATGCCGGACACGATCGGACGCCCCGGTGGGTCAACGGGGTCTTTGTGAATCTTCGGTAAGAGGTAAAATGTAGGAATCCTGGGGGACAGTACAGTGAGGCCCTCAAATACCTTTTTAGTAATAATACCCTCATCAAAAGCTTTAGAGAGGATCTTTTGTAATTGTGCAGAGAACAGAGTAAGAGGGCTGTGGTCAAGTCTGGAATAGGTATCTTTATTCCTTAGTTGTTTAAATGCCTCTTTTTCATATTTTACATTAGGCCAAATCACCACGTTTCCCCCCTTGTCGGCTGCCTTAATCACCACGTCATCGAGTAATTGTAGTTGCTGTAAAGCATCACGTTGTTGTTCCGTTAAATTGTCATGCTTACGCCGGGTGGAGACTTTTTTGAAGTCGTCCACAACCAGGCGAGTAAACATATCGATGGCAGGGCAGATAGACAAGGGGGGAAATTTAGTTGATTTTGGCATGATGTTACTTGGAAAGATACCTTGCTTAGCAGTTTCTTGTTCTTTCAAGAGGTCCTCCAGAATGGCCACAGCCTCCCTCTCTGCTGCCGTCTCCAAACCAGGTATAGTTGTCCTTTTATTATGCAGCTTACTAAATAATAGTCTGCGTGAGAAGAGATTCAGATCCTTCATGGCTAAAAAGAAATTAAAGCCGTTAGTTGGTGCAAAAGTGAGGCCACGTGATAATACCTCAACCTGGGTGTCAGTGAGGGAATGATCCAAGAGGTTAATCACCTGTAGTTCGTGCTTTTTCTGACCCGGTCTTATATTGGTCGTAATTGCCTTGGGGTTCGTATTTTGAAATACCTTGGCTCTCCTGGGTAAAGTTCTCAGATCATAACACCCACTGGTGGCTGGGTGATCAACATCATCGTGGTGACTTTCATCAGATGTATATGATTTAACAGATGTGGATCTGGATCTAGATCTTGAGTTAGACCTGAATCCTCCCCTAGGCCTCTGTAAAGTACCTCTCCATTTATATACCTGGTTGGTGGCTAAATCGTTTAAATCTCTGCAAAATTTTTTATATTTTAGAGTACGGGTATCCCGTTCCCATTTCAAAAGATCCTTCTCCACATCATCTTCAAACTTCTTCAGAGACTCGCCTGTCAGCCCATTATTGATCACCTCCTGCAATCCCTCCAATTCATTCTCTAGGCTCTTCAAGTTAGAGTCATTAAGGCCCACAAGTAATCCAATGAAGCCAATAGAACACTGGGTAGCCAGCTCCTCCCACTTATTCTTAAAGGTTTCGTCCTCTACAGGAAAAGAGGGTGAAACCTGTATCCTGAGCCCCCTCGGGACAAGATTCTTCTGTTGGTATTTTTCCAGGAACGCACGGTTCCACCATAGCTTTGTCCTCTTAAATAGGAGGGCTTTGTACTTAGATATTGTTTCCTCCATGTATGTCATGCCATCATCCAAGATAGCCCCACCATCCTCCTTAAACGTGTCATTAAATTGTCGTTGCCACGTTTGGTCCCGTGACCGAAAGTTCATTTTGGCCATAAGTGCTACTGTGAAAAACACAGGAAAGGCAATTAATACAACAGAAAACTTATGACACATTATACAATGTGACAGTGACCCTGCAATACCATGAGAGCGAAGGCTCACTGTTTACTCCATTATTTTAAGAGACCGGAAGAGACAGGAGTGATTTTCAAAAAAGATAAAAACAGCTTTATTTATCACAAATATTAAAATCAGTATCAAACAAAAGTACAAATTTCTAACATACAATAAAAGCTGCAAACATGTTATGACATATAAGGAGAGGTGGAAGAAGCCTAAGCCAGTGCTGGTAATACACCAAATAAAATGCTCCCAAAGTGACCTCCTAGCAATAGGGTCAGCCCAATGGCGGACAATAAATCCCAGCAGGAGGGAGGGAGAGAGACCGGGAGGTCTATATTTACCAGCTCCCAAAGTGACCTCCTAGCAATTGGATCAGCCCAGTGGCGAACAATAAGTCCCAGCAGGGGGGAGGGAGAGAGACCGGGAGGTCTATAATTACCAGTAAGATGTGGCACTGGAACAGGCAGGCGGTGGACAAGGGAAACCCCCAGGACATCCGACGTACGTTTCGCTATACTATGTTTGCTTACTCATGGATGATATTGTGGTATGACGGCAGGGCCCTTTTATGGGCGTATACGCGGTCACATGACCGGCGCTTGCGACCAATGTATCTTTAAGGTGCGGCGCATGCGTGGTTGCATCGCCCATCACACACACCTAATGAACAGGGTACTCAACCCATCCGATTTATTTCTACCTTCAACTCGGAATGGGACACCATGCGTGGTATTTTGACTAAATATTGGCCTATCCTGCAGACAGAACCTGGTCTGTCACCTTGTCTTCCCGAACGACCTCTGATGACCCCCAGACGTGCCAGAAACCTCAGAGACCTACTCGTCCATAGCCATTATGCACCTAAATCGAAAGGGCTATTTGGACATAATCATCCGATCAAGGGGTCATATCCATGTGGCCACTGTCTCGCTTGCAGCAATGTCTCTCGCTGTTCCACATTTACATCAAGCGACGGAACACGTGAATCCAATATTGATCATTATATTTCATGTGGGAGCTCCCATGTGGTGTATTACGCCACATGTGGGTGCTCCAAAATATACATTGGACTCACCTCGCGTGAACTTCGGGTGAGAGTTAGGGAACATGAGAGACATTGCTGCGGCGAGGGTGGCAGTGGATGTCACTTCCTTGAAGACTTTACCGAGACATTTTCGTCAATACCATAACTGTGACGCTGGGTCTCTGAGAGTACGCGGTATTGATCTGGTACATGGAGGCATCAGAGGGGGCAACACAAAGAAAGTGTTGGCCCAAAGGGAAGCTAGGTGGATAGTCACGCTTGATACTCTGAGCCCCAAAGGCCTAAATAAAATGTGAGCTTCTCTTCCTTTTTATAGAGTCTCTATGCCATCTCCCTCATATTGGCGGGCACACATGGATGTGCACATGAGATTTTTGTGCACATCCATGTTTACATATATGTTTACACTCTGGAAACTTCCCCTTGTTTTTAATTGTTTTTATTCTGTATTTTTTTCAGTGTATTTATTTTTCATTTTCTATTCATGGCAGTGCCCTTTACTCTTGAGGATTTGGAATTTTGCCACCTTTTTCCTGCTTCGACCCATTGACTTCCATGGGAATGGATTACCTATATGGACGCACTATAAAGAATCTGTCCCATGCAAATATGGATTATATACTACATTGTAACTGTCACATTTGTTTCATATTTTCATATAAAGTATTTATGCATTTACCTTCCCTATATATGTGTGACTTGTTTGTGTTGGATGTGCGCATGCCTGGTCTCGTCGCTTCCTCCTACCCCCGCCGCGGCGTCTTATGGGCCTGCATGTGCGTCCTGGTTGCTGGGGTAACTGGACGCCCACGTGGGTCTTGACGCTGGCGGCGGGTGTGTGTGATGGGCGATGCAACCACGCATGCGCCGCACCTTAAAGATGCATTGGTCGCGAGCGCCGGTCATGTGACCGCGTATACGCCCATAAAAGGGCCCTGCCGTCATACCACAATATCATCCATGAGTAAGCAAACATAGTATAGCAAAACATACGTCGGATGTCCTGGGGGTTTCCCTTGTCCACCGCCTGCCTGTTACAGTGCCACACCTGACTAGTAATTATAGACCTCCCGGTCTCTCTCCCTCCCCCCTGCTGGGACTTATTGTTCGCCACTGGGCTGATCCAATTGCTAGGAGGTCACTTTGGGAGCTGGTAAATATAGACCTCCCGGTCTCTCTCCCTCCCTCCTGCTGGGATTTATTGTCCGCCATTGGGCTGACCCTATTGCTAGGAGGTCACTTTGGGAGCATTTTATTTGGTGTATTACCAGCACTGGCTTAGGCTTCTTCCACTTCTCCTTATATGTCATAACATGTTTGCAGCTTTTATTGTATGTTAGAAATTTGTACTTTTGTTTGATACTGATTTTAATATTTGTGATAAATAAAGCTGTTTTTATCTTTTTTGAAAATCACTCCTGTCTCTTCCTGTAATAATATTGCCTATCCTGGCCCATTGCTGTAATAATGCCCCCGTGTCCTGGCACCTTCCTGTAATAACTTCCCCAATCCTGGTGCTCTTCTCCAACATATTTTAAAAAACCCTAATTATTCTTCCTAGCTGTTCTTGCTTCTATGATGAAAAATGTTTTCTTCCTGCTCCACAGCTGTGACAGGGGTGCTGGGCAATGCATGGCAGTAATATCATGTGAAGCTCATGATGGGCATCCTAATATTAGCTGCCAGTCTCTGAATATCTGGCAAGTTGTATAACTAGGCTCGGACTGGCACACCAGGAAATACTCTTGTAGGCCCTACTGCAGGACCGACACTTAAAAGAGATGGAAGACTCCTTCCCCTCCTACCCTTATACACCTACTCACTGCTGAGCTAATCTGCATCCATAATGGCGCACTCTCATTCTTTCTCTTTCTGTGCTGGCGCTAGATATTGCAGACTGACAACTATGCAGGAGTAGTGCCAATGACAGTAATGTGTACAAAAAGAAAGATCAAACAACTTGGCACTATCCAACTGGGTAAAAAAAAATCACTAACTGTAGCCTGAATGCATGGATGATTAGTTGGTCCATGGGTGATTAATCAGTAATCAGTGGTGCTCAGCATAAAAGACTCAGTGAGGGTAAAATACAAGTAGTTAATGAGGCAGAGAAGAAAGCAACTCTCACCAAAATAGTAAAACTTTCTCTTTTTTTCCATTTTTATTAAAACTTCATGATATTGATGGTAGCTGAGGAAAGAAGTGTAACAGGTAAAAAAAAAATAGAGGAAGGCTGTTTCGCACTTAACTGCGCTTCCTCAGGTCGGCACAGCAGTGAGTGCAGCTTTCTCTTATGCCACCTCTCCTGCACTGGTGTCAGTCTGACTTCAACACATATTGTAAGCACAGCAAGGGAAAGAGGGCATGTCCTGCTATAGATGCAGATTAGCAAAGCAGTGAATATCTTTTCTAGATGGCACCTCTCCTGCCGAGGTGCCAATCTGACCAGCTTCATTTTCCCCTGGCATGATGATGTACCACCCCCGTGTCAGCGGCCGAGTCGCTCGGATCCGAACCGCGGTGGCTCGAGGGGTCTCCGGACCCGAGTGGGAGTCGCGCGGACACTCGAATTTAAAAGGGGGGAATTATGTACAGGGGGATTGGAAGTTCGTGACACCACCCACGGTGCGTGGTAAGATGAAGTACCACCTCTGCTGTTGGGGGCACTCGGTGGTGGTGGTGGTATGACAGCAAGGTGTTTAACCCCTCCATGGGTAGGGGAGTTTTGCCCCGGGAGCCCAGTGATGGTAGTGAAGGGGTGCTGTTGGGGAGGAAAGGGTTTTTCTGCGTACTCACTCAGTCCAAGAATACTGACACCGACAACTTGTAAACCAGAATTTTGAGCACCACTGCAGCAGGGAAGGACCACGTGTGGATCCTGGCCCCTTGGTGTTGCTTGTTAGCCTGTGACCTTTTCCGTGGCACTTTCTTCACTATTTGGACCCTATAGTGTGGAACTAGTCGGGTCCTGCTCACCCAAATGGCTAACGGAGTGAGCTTGTTCTCAGAGTTTACGCTTGGGATTTTCTGGACTAGATACTGGGAAGGTCCTATTCCATCATAGCGCTCGTACCCTGATTTTGGAGTGGGTGGAGGATGAATCTTGAAGACTTCACCCTCGTCGGGTAAATTACCGGGCTGCATGAAGCTACTTCCTGGCCTAGGGTCCACGTACCCCGTCATGCCCTGGCCCCTGCCTGGAGATGGCTCAAGGCTGCCGGCTGCCCTCCTCAGCAGATCCGTGCCCCTTGACACGATCCCCTGCGACTGGGGTTCCACCTCCTACCAGGCCCAGACCAACGTCTTCCACCTAATATTCTACAAGGAGCCCAGCTCCTGACCTCCTCTCTCCTCTCCTCTCACTTCCCTTCTCTAACACTTCTGACTTCCCCTTCCAACCCCCCCAGTGGGTGGTCCTATTCCTTTCAGGCCCCCCAATGGTGTGTCTGGTGGGTGTGGTGCAAAGTGTTCCTAGGGTTTTGACTGGCTCTGCTCTTAGCAATACCGAAGGACAGGGATTCGTAATCAAGGAGGACTTGGATAAGGTGCTGAAGGGCAGATTGCACAATACTCTGTGATGACCTGATAGGCCAGGGCGTCTCAATGAGACTGCGGGTAGTGGGGATAAGTAATGTTAGTATAGCAGCTACATGTTGGGGCAGTCTGCACACTACCAAACCTCTCTTGCACCTCAGAGTAGGGGCTTGGTGAACCTGTGAGGCGATTGATACTGGATGATTGCAGCCGATAACTGGATATGCTCTCTTCCCTCTTCTCCTGCTAATATCCTTATCAACAAGACTCTTATTTTAAATGCTATTTTATGATATTTGTAATAAAAAAGTTGATTTACATTCATCAAATTTGGGAGAGTGCAGACTTGGCTATGTAAGCTATATGTGGGGGAGGAAGGGCTAGGCTATATAGACTATATGTGGGGATGGGTACATTGTCTATATATGCAATATGTAGGGGATGGGGACTAGGTTATATAGGTTATATGTGGGGGAGGGAGGAATAGAAATATATGCACTATATGGGGGACTAGACTATATAGGCTCTATGTGGGGAAAAAAATAACTAGGCTATATGTGCTACACTACAGTTCAAAGGTTTGGGGTCATCCAGGCAATATAATCTTTTCCATAAAAAAGCATACTTTTTTTTATCAAATGAGTTACATAATGAATACAAAATATAGTCCAGACATTGTGTAGGTTAAAAATAAGGATTTTTACTTGAAATAATAATTGTCTCCATCAAACTTTGCTTTCGTCACAGAATGCTTCTTTGCAGCAATTCCAGCTTTGCAGACCTTTGGCATTCTAGCTGTTAATTTGCTGAGGTAATCAATAGATATTTCACCCCATGCTTCTAGACGCGCCTCCCAAAAGTTGGATTGGCTTGATGGGCACTTTTTGCGTACCATACGGTCAAGCTGCTCCCACAACAGCTCAATAGGGTTGAGATCTGGTGACTGTGCTGGCCACTCCATTACAGATAGAATACCAGCAGCCTGCTTCTTCCCAAAATAGTTCATGCATAATTTGGAGGTGTGCTTTGGGTCATTGTCCTGATGTAGGATGAAATTGGCTCCAATCAAGCGCTGTCCACAGGGTATGGCATGGCATTGCAAACTGGAGTGAGAGCCTTGCTTATTCAAAATCCTTTTTGCATTGTACAAATCTCCCACTTTACCAGCACCAAAGCAACCCCTGACCATCACATTACCTCCACCATGCTCGACAGATGGTGTCAGGCACTCTTCCAGCATCTTTTCAGTAGTTCTGCATCTCACAAATGTTCTTCTGTGTGATTCAAAAACCTCAAAATTCGATTCATCTGTCCATAACCCTTTTTTCCAATCTTCCTTTGTCCAATGTCTGTGTTTTTTTGCCCATATTAATCTTTTCGTTTTTTTAGCCAGTCTCAGATATGGCTTTTTCTTTGGCACCCTGCCCTGAAGGCCAGCATCCTGAAGGCGCCTCTTCACTGTAGACATTGACACTGGCATTTTGCAGGTACTATTTAAAGAAGCTGCCAGTTGAGGCGTCGATTTCTCAAACTAGAGACTCTAATGTACTTGTCTTGTTGCTAAGTTGTGCAGCGGGGCCTCCCACTTCTCTTTCTACTCTGGTTAGAGCCCATTTGTGCTTCAGTTTCTTGCCTATTTCTCGCATGAAATATCCTTCATTTCTAATAACAAGAATAGACTGTTGAGTTTCACATGAAAGTTTTCTTTTTCAGACCATTTTGAGAGTTTAATAGAACCAACAAATGTAATGCTCCAGATTATCAACTAGCTCAAAGGAAGGTTAGTTCTATAGCTTCTCTAATCAACTGTTTTCAGCTGTGCTAATGTGACGCCCTGAACTAGCCAGGTAGTCACAGGTAGGTCCTTACACAAACATCTTCCCCTAAAAAGGTACCAGCAGCCAACCTTAAAACCCTGAGTCATCCCTCTTAGGTCCTGACGTTCACACCCGGGGTGCGGGGCCAGGCGGTTGGCCATGCCCACCGAGGAGTTCGGATGGCCTGAGGCGGGAAAAACAGGCAGTTTGAAGGCGGAGAGTGGTAGCAAAGAGGAGACATCTGTCAGGGATCTGGGTTGGGGCCCAAATACCCTGTGGCCAAGACGAAGCCTGAGGCGAAACGCGTTGGGATGCAGGGCAGTGTGGTCGTGACACTTATGGCTACAGCAGGTTGGTATGCCCTGATAATGCATGCATGGTGATTACTGGCCTTGGATGGCTATTGTGTTGATCCCACTGAGTAGTGGGCTATTTGATTGGATTCACTCAGCCCAGATATCTTTTTATATGCAATTATATTACTAACAGTGGGATTGCCATGGTTACATAGCACGGGTCAGATGACCTGTCCTGTATAGTTGGGTTTAAATCTGTTATCCTGATCCCTATGACTGTATAAATCGTTAGCATGGTATGTAACCACATGGATTACTTGCTTGGGTGAATTAACCCCTACCCTTACTGCAATCATGGATAAATGAATACTCACGTTGTGATCAGGTTATTGTGTGAGATTGTTATACAAATTGTAATGTGACAACTTTGCATATTCACCCAGCCATAAATTGTATACAAAAACTGTATAATTGACCACACTGCCCTGGATAGTTTTTAATGCACATCTCTGCACTTGATTTTAATTGACACTGTCTGACTATTGTGTGTTCCGAACTAAAATGAATATAAATAAAGATTTTTTATATAACCGTTTCTATATATAAGTGGTCGTCTAATCCTTAGACCTTATACATTTAATAGGGACCAGCGGTGATTTGTGAGCAAGGTGGTGGCCGCCTGCAGGAGCTGGGATTACAGCCGGTGGAACCGTAAGGGACCGGGACCGGGTAGTGGCCCGCCGGTACCGAACCGGGGAACCGATTGGACACTGGAGCACCAGAAGGGGTACTCAGACCCAGTACGAGGCCCAGAAACCACTGGATCGAGTCAAATTTACTGATTGGGGTCTGGACTTTAGTTCCTTTCCCACCCAAGACCCGATTGAAGACAACAGCCCAACCATAGGGATAGAAAGCCACCGCCCAGGCATCGAGATCCCACGGGCCAGCGTCTGCGGGTAAAAGGGCTCTACCGGCGCACACAAAGCTGGGGAGTGGAATACCGTTGCTCAGGCATAGGAGTCACCGTTCTACTAAAAGTGAGGTGCAGGAGAAAGGCGGAAACCACCAACCTGAAAAAAAAGAGAAGTGCAGCCGGCTGTGGGCATCATCCACCATCTTGTTTGGTTTACCAGAGACTCCAGTGTGTCTGTAATAGTAAGTACAGCAGTGCCCTCGGGCCGTGCACCGCACCGCATCGCACCGTATAAATAAGCCAGCACACATCCCCCTTCCTCACCTCCTTTGGGCCTTCGGGACCATCACCCCCTAACCACGGAGGGGTCAACACCAAGCTGCGCAACACCATCCCCGGGAGCCTAGTCAACGGCAGCGGTGGTGTCCATACATTCACCACAACCCGTGGGTGGCGTCACGAACATAACACCCAAAACAACCGCGGCCTCAGCCGTGGACCACCCCACCGAACACCACCACTCATGTAGCGCCAGCATCCCTTCAGAGCGACGTGACCCCCTGGGTCCGTGAGGAGCTCGAGCCACCCACTGACGAGCCCGGATCCGAGCGGCTTGGCAGCCGGCCGAGCCCCCGGGGCGGAACACATCGACCTCTTCTGGCGTCACAAACAGGATTGATCCCATCCACTTACCGGTGGAAGGGCGCCTTGAAGTTACAGTCAGCGGTGTCCCGTTGAAAAATTGCAGAATCCGCCATCTTTGGGCACGAAGTTTACCGCCCGACTCGTCTTCCCCGCGAAAATAGCGTGAGAGTGAAGCCCTGCCCTTAGAGAACAGAGCGGTCCAGAAAGAAAGCAGAGTGCCCCAAAAAGACCACGGGGGGGACGCATTGAAAAATGTCGGCGTTCCCGGACGGGAGCGGAGCGGTGCCCGCCGCTGGAGCGGCAGGGCCTCGAAGGAGCAGAGGCGGAGAGGCCTTTGAGGATGAGGACCGCGGCCCAAAAGTTTTGACACACAATCTCATTCAAAGCGTTTTCTTTATTTTCATGACTGAAAATTGTAGATTCACATTAAAGGCATCAAAACTATGAATTAACACATGTGGAATTAAATATTTGACAAAAAAAGTGTGAAACAACTGAAAATATGTCTTATATTCTAGGTTCGAGCTTCAAGAGGTAGTCACCGAAATGATTTTCACTTCACAGGTGTGCCCTGTTAGGTTTAATAAGTGGGATTTCTTGCCTTATAAATGGGGTTGGGACCATCAGTTGTGTTGTGCAGAAGTCTGGTGGATATACAGCTTATTGTCCTACTGAAAAGACTGTTCGCTGCTTTTTTCTTGCCATAATACAAATTCTAAGTAAAGAAAAAAGAGTGGCCATCATTACTTCATGATGGTCATGAAAGTCAGTCCGAAAAATTGGGAAAATTTTGAAAGTGTCCCCAAGTGCAGTGGCAAAAACCATCAAACGCTACAAAGAATCTTGCTCACATGAGGACCGACCCAAGAGTCACCTCTGCTGCGGAGGATACGTTTATCCGAGTCACCAGCCTCAGAAATCGCAGGTTAACAGCAGCTCAGATTAGAGACCAGGTTAATGCCACACAGAGTTCTATCTCCAGACACATCTCTAGAACAAATGCTAAGAAGAGACTTTGTGCAGCAGGCCTTCATGGTAAAATAGCTGCTAGGAAACCACTGCTAAGGACAGGCAACAAGCAGAAGAGATTTGTTTGGGCTAAAGAACACAAGGAATGGATATTAGACCAGTGGAAATCAGTGCTTTGGTCTGATGAGTCCAAATTTGAGATCTTTGGATCCAACTAAAGTGTCTTTGTGCAACGCAGAGAAGGGGAACAGATGGACTCTAAATGCCTGGTTCCCACCGTGAAGCATGGAGGAGAAGGTGTGATGGTGTGGGGGTGCTTTGCTGGTGACACTGTGGGGGATTTATTCAAAATTGAAGGCATACTGAACCAGCATGGCAACCACAGCATTTTGCAGCGGCATGCTATTCCATCCGGTTTGCGTTTAGTTGGACCATCATTTATTTTTCAACAGGACAATGACCCCAAACACACCTCCAGGCTGTGTAAGGGCTATTTGACTAAGAAGGAGAGTGATGTGGTGCTACGCCAGATGACCTGGCCTCCACAGTCCCAGACCTGAACCCAATTGAGATGGTTAGGATTGGGCTGGACCGCAGAGTGAAGGCAAAAGGGCCAACAAGTGCTAAGCATCTCTCGGAACTCCTTCAAGACTGTTCAAAGACCATTTCTGGTGACTACCTCTTGAAGCTCATCAAGAGAATGCCAAGAGTGTGCAAAGCAGTAATCAAAGCAAAAGGTGGCTACTTTGAAGAACCTAGAATATAAGACATATTTTCAGTTGTTTCACACTTTTTTGTCAAGTATTTCATTCCACATGTGTTAATTCATAGTTTTGATGCCCTCAATGTGAATCTACAATTTTCATGAAAATAAAAGAAAACTCTTTGAATGAGAAGGAGTGTCCAAACTTTTGGTCTGTACTGTACATACATACATACAGTGCTGGCCAAAAGTATTGGCACCCCTGCAATTCTGTCAGATAATACTCAGTTTCTTCTTGAAAATGATTGCAATCACAAATTCTTTGGTATTATTATCTTCATTTATTTTGCTTCCAATGAAAAAACACAAAAGAGAATGAAACAAAAATCAAATCATTGATCATTTAACACAAAACTCCAAAAATGGGCCAGACAAAAGTATTGGCACCCTTAGCCTAATGCTTGGTTGCACAACCTTTAGCCAAAATAACTGCGAACAACCGTTTCCGGTAACCATCAATGAGTTTCTTACAAGGCTCTGCTGGAATTTTAGACCATTATTCTTTGGCAAACTGCTCCAGGTTCTTGAGATTTGAAGGGTGCCTTCTACTAACTGCCATTTTGAGATCTCTCCACAGGTGTTCTATGGGATTCAGGTCTGGACTCATTGCTGGCAACTTTAGTAGTCTCCAGTGCTTTCTATCAGACTATTTTCAAGTCCAGTGCCAGAGGCAGCAAAGCAACCCCAAAACATCAGGGAACCTCCTCCATGTTTGACTGTAGGGACCGTGTTCTTTTCTTTGAATGCCTCTTTTTTTTTTCCTGTAAACTCTATGTTGATGGCTTTTCCCAAAAAGCTCTACTTTTGTCTCATCTGACCAGAGAACATTCTTCCAAAACGTTTTAGGCTCTCAGGCAGGTTTTGGGAAACTCCAGCCTGGCTTTTTTATGTCTCGGGGTAAGAAGTGGGGTCTTCCTGGGTATCTTACCATACAGTCCCTTTTCATTCAGAATCCGATGGATAGTACGGGTTGACACTATTGAAGCCTCGGACTGCAGGGCAGCTTGAACTTGTTTGGATGTTAGTCGAGGTTCTTTATCCACCATCCGCACAATCTTATGTTGAAATCTCTCGTCAATTTTTCTTTTCCTTCCACATCTAGGGAGGTTAGCCACAGTGCCATGGGCTTTAAACTTCTTGATGACACTGCGCACCTTAGACACAGGAACTTTCAGGTCTTTGGAGATGGACTTGTAGCCTAGAGATTGCTCATGCTTCCTCACAATTTGGATTCTTAAGTCCTCAGACAGTTCTTTGGTCTTCTTTCTTTTCTCCATGCTCAATGTGGTACACACAAGCACACAGGACAGAGGTTGAGTCAACTTTAATTCATGTCAACTGGCTGCAAGTGTGATTTAGTTATTGACAACACCTGTTAGGTGCCACAGGTAAGTTACAGGTGCTGTTAATTACACAAATTAGAGAAGCATCACATGATTTTTCAAACAGTGCCAATACTTTTGTCCACCCCCTTTTTTATGTTTGGTGTGGAATTATATCCAATTTGGCTTTATGACTAATTTTTTTTTTTCATTGAAGACAAATTAAATGAAGATAATCATACCAAAGAATTTGTGATTGCAATCATTTTCAGGAAGAAACTGAGTTTACTCTGACAGAATTGCAGGAGTGTGTTACGTACCGGCGCCGCCATGGCCGCAAGCAGCCTGCTGCGCTTCCTGTTGCGCCCAGGTGCCGGCTGCCGTTCTTGGCCGTTCCTCGGGTCGTCCAGTTGGCTGCTCCTTCCACCACGTCTAAGTGTGGAGAGGCGGCTAGTGCGCATGCGTGTGCTGATTTACCCCAGCCAGAGTCTAAGCCTGATGTTTTGCCTAGTGAGCATGCTCAGCCTGATTATTTTATGTCTGAGACTAAGTCCTCAGTTCAGGCTCCTGAGCATGTTCCCACAATTAACCCTAACAGCCTCTTTGCACAGGTACTTGGACTTCGTGCTGTGTCTAAGTTCTGGGATGTGCCTACTGAGCATGCTCAAACTGATAGTCTGCTTTCTGAGCCTGTTGCGCAGGCTACTGAGCATGCTCAGGCACTTAGTGCATCAGAGGCTAGGTCCGGTAAGGACTTTACTGAGCATGTCCGTGAGGTGGCAGGCCCTGATAGGGCAGAGGGTGTCAGGTGTCCTGATGACATGGCAACTCCGGACTGGCTCGCAGAGGCCCGCCCCTATGATCTGGCACCTCACCATTGGTCGTCAGACGATGACTGGTGAAGTGTTTGGGGCGTGGCTGCCATGAGGTCATCAAGGATGTGGCGGTTCCTGATAGGTCGCATGTGACGTCACTGATGACATGGCACTCTACTATTGGACCTTGGTGGTTCCACCCTGGGTTTGGGGTGGACCCAGGTTATAAAAGGGGCTGGAAACAACATGGAGGTGCGCAGTCTGCATTTAGAGTTCTTGGTGGCATAAGCCTTGTTGGAAGTGGTAGGTAGGGCTAGGCGAACGATGCCTGTCACGCCAAGATTCGTGGCTTAGCACATGAGGATCAGGCGCCGTGCTTCCTTGCTACCGTTCCTGTTGTGCTAGAGCAGTCCAGTGGCGTTAACTGGGCTGCGGCTGCTGCGTCACCTGTTTAGTTGTGCCTCCTACGCACACGGACAGAATACCTGTTGCATCACCTGTCCGAGAGTGCCCTCTACGCACACGGACAGTGTACCTGCTGTGCCACCTGTCCGGTTGTGCCCTCTACGCGCACGGACAGCACACTCCAGAACCCCTGTGAAGTTAACAGGGTATTCCTGGATTGGGTGTGTGAACCCTATTATCCTCCTTGGCTTCCCAGTCAAATGCTACTGATGTGACTACCTGGTCTGACGTGTCCTTTACACAGGTGGACAGTCGAGTGGTAGCCAGAAACGCTAATCGGAGGACCGCTCGGCCTGACGTGTCTTACACACGTGGCCGACAGGGCGCTATCGCAGCAGTCTTCTCGCTCAACGCTAACTGGTTACCATCCGGCCTGACGTGTTGTTACACACATGGTCGGAGTAGCGTCTGCTCCACTAAAACGCCAACTGGGTTGTCGTCCGGTCTGACATGTCTCTACACACGTGACCGGTTCCTTGAGGTTTCTCAGAGCCATCCAGCTCTATAGTCTCCGCCTAACCCACAGGGTGCCAGCATCTCCATTACCATCTGGAGCACGGTGGGCCCTGACTGGCGATTGGGATATATACCCCTGGTCCTAATCTGCTGGTCCCCCCGTAACAGTAAGACTGCGCCAGGGTCTGGCTGGCATGGCGGAGATGGAGCAGCTACGTCAGTTCATGCTGCAGCTTGATGCCAGAGTGAGGTCTCTGGAGAAGTCTGCTTTTGCTGCTGATATGGATAATGTGGTGGCTCAAGCGGCTGCAATGGTGTCCGTCACCAAGCCTACTCCAACCATCCCTCACTTCTCGCTGCCCAACAAGTTTACGGGGAACAGCAAGGCATGTAGGGGATTCGTGAACTAGTGCTCAGTCTATCTAGAGCTGTTGGCTGCACGGTTTCCTACAGAGAGGTTGAAGGTGGGGTTTATCATCTCCTTGCTCTCTGATAGAGCACTGGAGTGGGCTACACCATTGTGGGAGAGGAATGACCCCGTAGTTCAGGACTCTAAGGAGTTTTTGAAGTCCTTGCGACAAGTGTTCCTGGGGCCTCAGGTCACTCACGACTCGGCCCTACAGCTACTGACTTTGGAGCAGGGGCGTACCTCCTCAAGTCAATATGCTGTGAGTTTCAGGACACTTGCTGCAGAACTGGGGTGGTCAGAGAGGACTCTCATTCCACTGTTCTGGAGGGGATTAGCCTCGCACATGAAGGACGCATTAGCTTCGCGTGAGGTACCAACTACCCTTGAGGGCCTCATGACTCTGGCTACCTGCATTGACCTGCGGACCTCCGAACGTCAGCTGGAGCGCAGGTCAGAGGGTCGTTCAGCCACTGTAGTGGTCTCTCCTACTGCACCTCCCTTAGAGGACGTCTCTGTTCCTATGGACATCGCTAGGGTTGGTGTTGCTAGGTCATCGAGTCACAAGGGCATTTCTTGCTTCGCTTGTGGGCAGTATGGTCATTATGCCAACCGTTGCCCAAAGCGTCAGGGTAAGCGACCGCGATTGGTGACCATAGCTGGAGGTAGACTGGACTCTGCGTCATCCATTAGGGTGACGTTTCCCGCGTCCATTTCCTTTAAGGGGTCAACATGGTCCAAAAGGGCAAGTGTGGACACAGGTGCTGGGGATAGTTTCATCTCCTCCTCTTTTGCCCGGCGGCATGCCATCCCGCTGGTGCAAATGCCACGGCCAGTGAGAGTCCGTGTGGTGGATGGGTCCTTGTTGCCCAAGGTAATTCACCAGCGGACAGTGCCCATTACCCTTGCCATGTCATCTGGGCATAGGGAGACCATTTCATTTCTGGTTCTCCCTAAGGGTGCAGATGATATTCTTCTGGGTATTCCTTGGTTGAAGCGGCATTCCCCACATATCGACTGGTCGTCTGGGGTGATTACGCGGTGGACCGAGTCTTGTAGCTCCCACTGCATGTCTCCATTGTCCGCCCGTCGCTCAGTGGTATCGGTGGCGACTATAGACCATTCGAGTGGGAGGGCCGCTAGAGGGGGGGGTACTGTTATGAACCGGTGCCGCCATAGCCGCAAGCAGCCTGCTCGGCTTCCTATTGCGCCCAGGTGCCGGCTGCCGTTCTTGGCCGTGCCTCGGGTCGTCCAGTTGGCTGCTCCTTCCACCACGTCTAAGTGTGGAGAGGCGGCTAGTGCGCATGCGTGTGCTGATTTACCCCAGCCAGAGTCTAAGCCTGGTGTTTTGCCTAGTGAGCATGCTCAGCCTGTTTGTGTTATGTCTGAGACTAAGTCCTCAGTTCAGGCTACTGAGCATGCTCCCACAATTAACCCTAACAGCCTCTTTGCACAGGTACTTGGACTTCGTGCTGTGTCTAAGTTCTGGGATGTGCCTACTGAGCATGCTCAAACTGATAGTCTGCTTTCTGAGCCTGTTGCGCAGGCTACTGAGCATGCTCAGGCACTTAGTGCATCAGAGGCTAGGTCCAGTAAGGACCTCACTGAGCATGTCCGTGAGGTGGCAGGCCCTGATAGGGCAGAGGGTGTCAGGCTTCCTTGCTACCGTTCCTGTTGTGCTAGAGCAGTCCAGTGGCGTTAACTTGGCTGCGGCTGCTGCGTCACATGTTCAGTTGTGCCTCCTACGCACACGGATAGAATACCTGTTGCATCACCTGTCCGAGAGTGCCCTCTACGCACACGGACAGTGTACCTGCTGCGCCACCTGTCCGGTTGTGCCCTCTACGCGCATGGACAGCGCACTCTAGAACCCCTGTGAAGTTAACAGGGTGTTCCTGGATTGGGTGTGTGAACCCTATTATCCTCCTTGGCTTCCCAGTCAAATGCTACTGGTGTGACTACCTGGTCTGACGTGTCCTTTACACACGTGGCCAGTCGAGTGGTGGCCAGAAACGCTAATCGGAGGACCGCTCGGCTTGACGTGTCTTATACACGTGGCCGACAGGGCGCTGTCGCAGCGGTCTTCTCGGTCAACGCTAACTGGTTACAATCCGGCCTGACGTGTTGTTACACACGTGGTCGGAGTAGCGTCTGCTCCACCAAAACGCAAACTGGGTTGTCGTCCGGTCTGACATGTCTCTACACACGTGACCGGTTCCTTGTGTTATCTCAGAGCCATCCAGCTCTATAGTCTCCGCCTAACCCACAGGGTGCCAGCAGCTCCATTACCATCTGGAGCAAGGTGGGCCCCGACTGGCGATTGGGATATATACCCCTGGTCCTAATCTGCCGGTCCCCCCGTAACAGTGGGCCAATACTTTTGGCCAGCACTGTACATACACATACATAAACTCAGCTTTATATATTAGATATAGGTAGTATTTGCAGTATAATGGAAGAATTGTATTTCCATCATCAGGAGTAAAACATTAATAATGCAGTGACATGAGAATAATCTACATAATTAATCAAATGCTAAATAATTGAAAATAAAATTTACGTATGAGATAGCCAAGATGATTGTATATAAAATGAAGGTAGTCACTCTCTCAAATATGTAGTGGATGGTGAGATATGTAGCCTGAAAGTCAAAAGTTCAAAACATTGTTACCATGTTGCTTATCATTGTATATGGAGGAATACGAGGTGTGCATAATACGACATGAAGGGCTATGTGGAGCCATGATAATATTTGGAGGATTATGTGGAGGCAATTATACTTTTTGAAGGGCTATGTGTGTGCCACTTTAATATTTGGAGGGCAATGACTTAGCCATTATATTTTGTGGAGGGGTATTTGAGAGCTGGAGCCATTATACAATGTGAAGAGATGTGAGGACCATTATATTGTGTATAGGGCTATGTGGGGGTCACAGTTGAGGATCACATTGTGTTGGGGTCATCATACTTTGCCGGGGTAATTGAGGGGGATACAGTAGGGTCATTTTAATCTGTGTGTTGAGGGCACTGTGTAGAAACTGACTGTGGGGTATCATACAGTGTTTGGGAAGCATATTTGTTGGCATCATATTTTATGGGTGCAATGAAGGGAGACTCTAGTAGATTCAATAGGAAGAAAATTACTTTGTAAGGGCTGTAAATTTGTGGACTATGTTCTTATGTGACCCATTAAAATATTAGTTTATTTTTTATCTTTTTTTTGTTGGTGGTGGGGTCTAATTAGAACTTCTGCTGTCGGGCCTTGGGATTTCTATGTACAACCATGCTCCACTGTTTGAGTATCCAGTATAGGTATTAAAAATGAAAGAATAATTGCAAGACCCCTTCCTCACCTGAACTAAACCATACTGAGAACTTGTGAGTTCTTCTTAAACAGGAGATTTATGGTAGAGGAAAACAATCACCTCTCTTAACTGTGTCTATGGGGCTGTGGTTGCTGCTGCCCAAAAAAGTTGATCATCATCAGAAACTGACAGACAATGTATTGAAGAGTAATTACTGTTACTGTATAGAAAGGTGGCTGTAATGATCCCTACCTTTTTTAAAATAAAAAAATGTCTAAATATATATTTTTTAACATTTTGAGTTGTTTGGTTGTTAATCTCATTTTAAAAGATAAATATAAACCACTCAGATGGGAAAAAAATAATGTTAATTTAGTTGCATAATAATTATGTACACTAATAGTTGCCCAATAGGTCTGCATACTAATAATTTCCCAATTATTATCCACATATTAATATTCTATTAAGAAAGACAAATCCTCACTTTTACTTTCTCAAATAATCAGGTTTCAGGTTTAATAATCTTTTGGACTGAACAACAGCATTGTAATCTATATATATAATTGCCTTATTCTGTCTGTCTGTCTATCTGTCTGTCTATCTGTCTGTCTGTCTGTCTGTCATGCTCCGAAATTGTGTCCTTACGGTGACACAAAGCTGATTGGCCGCTGGGCTCGCCATGGCCCCGCCCCCCACACGGATTGGCCTCTCGCCCCGGCTCTCTGCAGGCCCCGCCCCCTCACGCAATGCACGCTCGCTGTGGCCCAACTGACACGGGGCTCCGATTCCCAGGTGAGTACACACACACATCACACTCACTCTCACACTCACTCTCACACATCACATCCACACACTCACAACATCCTGGGATATCGCTTGCTTCTACACCGGCTCCGTCAGGATCCCGGCAGCGCCACACATAACCTTGCGATGCTGGGATCTTAACGGAGGCCGTGAAAGCTGGTAACCATTATACACATCGGGTAACTAAGGTCCCTTAGTTACCCGATGTGTATCATAGTTACCAGTGTACACCGGCCCACACTCACACACACATCACATCGCATCCACACATCAAGGTCCTGCAGCTGCAGAACATACAGACACATAACAGCACACACACACACACATACACACACAAATCAGATCACACTCACTCACATACACACATCACATCGCATCCACATACTCACAACATCCTGGGATATCGCTTGCTTCTCGGCGGCGATATTGTGCTGTGATCTTCCAGGACCTGCGGGAGGATCACATGGCCAGAAGCATGTGATATCCCCGGATGTTGTGAGTATCAGCGCGTATGTGCAATATCGTCAGTGTCTGTGTGTGTGAGTGTATGCGATCGGGTGTGTGTGAGTGTATGCGATCGGGTGTGTGTGTGAGTGTATGCGATCGGGTGTGTGTGTGAGTGTATGCGATCGGGTGTGTGTGTGAGTGGATGCGATCGGTTGTGTGTGTGAGTGGATGCGATCGGTTGTGTGTGTGAGTGGATGCGATCGGTTGTGTGGGTGAGTGGATGCGATCGGTTGTGTGGGTGAGTGGATGCGATCGGGTGTGGGTGAGTGTCGGCAGAGGAGCACGGCGTGCTGGAGGAGGCTGGGAGCAGAGAGGCTGATCTTGGGGAAGGCTGGGAGGGGGGGGGCTGATGCTGAGGGAGGCTGGAAGGAGAGAGGCTGAGCAAACGTGCTCCATCCGCCATACTGCGCACTCCCCATCGTGCTGCATCCCCCATGCTGCGCACTCCCAAACGTGGTCCATCCGCCATGCTGCGCACTCCCAAACGTGGTCCATCCGCCATGCTGCGCACTCCCAAACGTGGTCCATCCGCCATGCTGCGCACTCCCAAACGTGCTCCATCCGCCATGCTGCGCACTCCCAAACGTGCTCCATCCGCCATACTGCGCACTCCCCATCGTGCACCATCCGGCATGCTGCGCACTCCTAAGCGGATGGAGCATGATGGGGGGTGCGCAGCATGGCGGATGGAGCACGTTTGGGAGTGCGCAGCATGGCGGATGGAGCACGTTTGGGAGTGCGCAGCATGACGGATGGAGCACGTTTGGGAGTGCGCAGCATGACGGATGGAGCATGTTTGGGAGTGCGCAGCATGCCGGATGGTGCACGATGGGGAGTGCGCAGTATGGCGGATGGAGCACGTTTGGGAGTGCGCAGCATGGCGGATGGAGCACGTTTGGGAGTGCGCAGCATGGCGGATGGACCACGTTTGGGAGCGCGCAGCATGGCGGATGGAGCACGTTTGGGAGTGCGCAGCATGGCGGATGGAGCACGTTTCGGAGTGCGCAGCATGGCGGATGGAGCACGTTTGGGAGTGCGCAGCATGGCGGATGGAGCACGTTTGGGAGTGCGCAGCATGCCGGATGGTGCACGATGGGGAGTGCGCAGTATGGCGGATGGAGCACGTTTGGGAGTGCGCAGCATGGCGGATGGAGCACGTTTGGGAGTGCGCAGCATGGCGGATGGACCACGTTTGGGAGTGCGCAGCATGGCGGATGGAGCACGTTTGGGAGTGCGCAGCATGGCGGATGGAGCACGTTTGGGAGTGCGCAGCATGGCGGGTGGAGCACGTTTGGGAGTGCGCAGCATGGCGGATGGAGCATGATAGGGGGTGCGCAGCATGGCGGATGGAGCACGTTTGGGAGTGCGCAGCATGGCGGATGGAGCACGTTTGGGAGTGTGCAGCATGGCGGATAGAGCACGATGGGGAGTGCGCAGCATGGCGGATGGAGCACGTTTGGGAGTGCGCAGCATGGGGGATGCAGCACGATGGGGAGTGCGCAGTATGGCGGATGGAGCACGTTTGGGAGTGCGCAGCATGGCGGATGGACCACGTTTGGGAGTGCGCAGCATGGCGGATGGAGCACGTTTGGGAGTGCGCAGCATGGGGGATGCAGCACGATGGGGGGTGCGCAGCATGGGGGATGGAGCACGATGGGAGGTGCACACCTCCCCCCAACACACACACACACGCGCACTGCACAACACACACACACTAGGAATCACAAACAACGCCCTACACAGACACCCACACACACAGACAACGCTGCACACACAAATATACGCACATACTGCACAACACACACATTGCTCAAAACATACCTCCCCCCAAAACACACCACACACACACAAACCGCACAACACACACACACACAACGCTACAGACACACAGCGCTCCACAAACAACGCAACACACGCAACAGACATACAACACCGCTCTCACCCCCCGCGACACTCAGAACATGTACAGCGCCCTACACAAACACTTGGTAACTACACACAACAACATCTATATATATAACAAAAATCATACATGAACTACACAATACGTAAATTCTAGAATACCCGATGCGTAGAATCGGGCCACCTTCTAGTTGTTCAATAATGAAATTAATATCAAAAATATACATTCCCTAATAAATGTTCACAGGGAAGGAAGCAAAGTAAGATGTGGTTATCAAGCTCAGTTTTTTAATGGGATCCTGCATTTATAATAAAAATCCGGAAAAAGTAAAAATATATATATTCCACTAGCAAAGGCTTCCTGGTATCTGTTTCTGTATGACAGCCGTATTGTATTAAATATTGGCAATTGCAGAGATGAATTTACTTTTTATCTGCGCACCATGATATTCAAGGATAACTCATCTTCATCATCATCATGTCACTATGAGTTTGTTCAAATGAAATTCTGAGTTGTGCTTTCATTGATCAGCTACAACTGTACATTACTATTCTGTACAAAATCTCCCAGTACCCCAGCGTAGCTGCTAAATTTTGACTGACGCACATATGTATCCATTCTAGAAGGCAAATAGCAATGAGCGGATCAGGCAAACTTTGAATATGCCTGTTTGCACAGATTTTCCTGGGGAATGTGATTTTTGAAGAAGTTTTTCTTTGTGAATTTAATGTCTCTTTTAATGGTCTAGGTCTAGGGTCTCTCCTGGCCCTAAAACATGATAAATGTAAAATGTAAAACATAAGAAGTATATATTCTTATGCTCACTTTGCCTTTCACTTCTCTAGTCCCTCCACTCTTCAATATCACCCCTTTTGTCCTAGTCATGTCTTAAGATTGCGATCACAAGTGCTAAAATCCTCAGGCCTCTCATACTGGGCCACGACATTTTTTTTATTATGAACCATTTGAGAGTTTTGTGCATACACCTGCGAGGTTAAGCACATGCCATGACGTCATAACGCCGTGATCACTGCACAGTATCCTCCCAGGCCTCATCAAAGCCACAAGTCCGAGCCCAACATGAGAAGCCTGGGATTGCAAGCAGATCTGACGAGGTCTGGAAAGATGATACAGAGGGGCCAGAGCAGTGAGTAAAACATGAGTAAAAGAATTTTTAGACTTTTTTAATAGTCTGATCGCCCTTTACAGTTAAGAAGAATGTCAGCTTGAGTCTACTATTTTGCTGAATCCGCATGGAAACAAATTACTACAAATGTGGATTTTTGTAAGATTCAAACAGAATTCAATTTGACTTTAATTTATTCACTCATCTCTAGAAGGAAAATGTAAAAATCTAAAATATTATACTAAGCACTTTATGCAATAATTACAATTGAAAGCAAATATATTTTTAACATTTAAATTCAAATTTTAAAAATATCCTAATCCTGAGCCAAAAGTTATTTTTTTTCATCGCGGGGATTTATTAAAAATTGAAGGCATACTGAACCAGCATGGATACCACAGCATATTGTAGCGGCATGCTATTCCATCTGGTTTGCGTTTAGTTGGACGATCATTTATTTTTCAACAGGATAATGACCCAAAACACACCTCCAGGCTGTATAATGGATATTTGATTAAGAAAGAGAGTGATGGGGTGCTACGCCAGATGACCTGGCCTTCATAGTCACCAGACCTGATTCCAATCGACATGGTTTGGGGTGAGCTGGACCGCAGTGTGAAGGCAAAAGGGCCAACAAGTGCTAAGCATCTCTGGGAACTCCTTCAAGACTGTTGGAAGACCATTTCCAGTGACTACCTCTTGAAGCTCATCAAGACAATGCAAAGCAGTAATCAAAGCAAAAGGTGGCTACTTTGAAGAACCTAGAATATAAGACATATTTTCAGTTGTTTCACACTTCTTTGTTAAGTATTTAATTCCACATGTGTTAAGGCATATTTTTGATGCCTTTAATGTGAATCTACAATTTTCAGAGTCATGAAAATAAAGAAAACTCTTTGAATGAGAAGGTGTGTCCAAACGTTCGGTCTGTACTGTGTGTGTATATATATATATATATATATATATATACACACAGTACAGATATATATATATATATATATATATTGTGAGGCAGTGACAGGGGTAATATTTGAAGACTGCTATGTGTCCCCCCGAATGTGTCTGGAAACCCTCTGAGTTTGCTATAGCTATTAAGGGGACTATAGCACAAAGGGTAACAGGGAGACAGATCCCTCCTCCCAGTCCAGGTTTTGTAGCAATCCTCATGTCTAGCATTTTAGTTTAAATCTGGCAAAGCACATCAGGGTGTGTCTCAGTTGAGAGCCAGGGTTGATGAAGCTACCACATGCTGTGTGAGCTGAGCTGGTTCTGTGTGGAGTGAACACAGGCCAAGAGTGTGAGCCTAGGAGAACCTTAACAAGACCCCTGCGGTTAACAGGGTCCTAAGTAGAGTTGAGCGCGGTTCGTGGTTCGTGGTTCTCGAGTTCGCGGTTCGAGTGATTTTGGGGGCTGTTCTAGATCGAACTAGAACTCGAGCTTTTTGCTAAAGCTCGATAGTTCTAGTTACGTTCGAGAACGGTTCTAGCAGCAAAAAAAACAGCTAATTCCTAGCTGGCTTTCCGCTGTAATAGTGTAAGTCACTCTGTGACTCACACTATTATGACAATTCAGTGTATAGTGTGCGTGAACAGCGCATTCAGATCACTGCTGTATGTATAATGGCAATCACCATTTTTTTTTTTTTCCTTGTCTTCCTTCCCTAAGCGCGCGCGTGTAGTGGGGCGGGCCAGCATGTCAGCCAATCCCAGACACACACACAGCTAAGTGGACTTTTAGCCAGAGAAGCAACGGCATGTGTGATAGGATGTCCATGTCACATGTCCCTGCATTATAAAACCAGACATTTTCCTCCAGCACGCCATTATCTGCCTTCTGCGTCCTTGGTGTCAGACATCACTGGCGCAGCTCCTATCGCCGATACTGCTGTATACGCTCCATACACAGCGCTGGACAGCTTAGGGATAGCACTTTCTATCAGCCCTTTTAAGGGCTCATACCGGCAGGGTCAGAGCCATAGGTGACAGAGTTTAAAACAGAGTTTAACAGCTACACAAGATGACAGCGTCTGTGTAGCTAAGGTCAGGGATTTCCTCGCTGCATTTCCCCATTAGGAGGGATAAAAAGGCAGGCTTCCTTTCTTCTACCCAGAGACCCACAACCCTGCCACTGTACCCTCCTGCCCTTCGCACACTCCAACTCATTGTTACTAAGCCATTATACTAGCAAACACTAAGTGAACTTAGTGGCATCCTAAACGTGGCTATTGGACTTCTGTATAGTCCCACTAGTGCAAAGATATTTGCAGCACGTCTACCTGCATTGCACACTCCAACTCATTGTAACTAAGCCATTATACTAGCAAACACTGAGTGAACCTAGTGGCATCCTAAACGTCGCTATTGGACTTCTGTATTGTCCCACTAGTGCAAAGATATTTACAGCACGTCTGCCTGCATTGCACACTCAAACTCATTATAACTAAGCCATTTTACTAGCTAACACTGAGTGAACTTAGTAGCATCCTAAACGTGGCTGTTGGACTTTTGTATTGTCCCAGTAGTGCAAAGATATTTGCAGCACGTCTACCTGCATTGCACACTCCAACTCATTGTAACTAAGCCATTATACTAGCAAACACTGAGTGAACCTAGTGGCATCCTAAACGTGGCTATTGGACTTCTGTATAGTCCCACTAGTGCAAAGATATTTGAAGCACGTCTGCCTGCATTGCACACTGAAACTCATTGTAACTAAGCCATTATACTAGCAAACACTGAGTGAACTTAGTGGCATCCTAAACGTGGCTAATAGACTTCTGTATAGCAGCACGTCTGCCTGCATTGCACAATCAAACTTATTATAACTAAGCCATTATACTAGCAAACACTGAGTGAACTTAGTGGCATCCTAAACGTGGCTATTGGACTTCTGTATAGTCCCACTAGTGCAAAGATATTTGCAGCACGTCTGCCTGCATTGCAAACTCAAACTCATTATAACTAAGCCATTATACTAGCAAACACTGAGTGAACTTGGTGGCATCTTAAACGTGGCTATCGGACTTCTGTATAGTCCCACTAGGGCAAAGATATTTGCAGCACGTCTGCCTGCATTGCACACTCCAACTCATTGTAACTAAGCCATTATACTAGCAAACACTGAGTGAACATAGTGGCATCCTAAACGTGGCTGTTGGACTTTTGTATAGTCCCACTAGTGCAAAGATATTTGCAGCACGTCTGCCTGCATTGCACACTCCAACTCATTGTAACTAAGCCATTATACTAGCAATTTATGCTGCCAGTTTAAGGGCCGTAGTTGCATTGTCAGGGATATTTATTCTTTATTATTCTGCTGTTAATAAAGCTAGACCACCGCTGCAATCTACACCACCTCTCAATTTTTACTACCACATTTTCAGTGCACAATCTTGTCGCAATCAGCATGAGTGGCAAAATGACAGATGCTGGTGGAAAGGGGAAGAGGCGTGGAGGAAAAGGAAAAAAAGGGTTTGTCCATGGGGAAGGTGTCAAAGCTCCATTAACATCTGCTGAAGATAGACCATCTACCAGCAAAAGTAAGATGTCTACTACTTACCGTGGACAATCCGATGTGCTCCCTTTTTTACGGACACAAACAACAGGAACAAAGGTAGATGATGGCCAAAAAAGGAAAATGCTTGAATGGATCTCAAGTGATCCAACAAGTGCCCTCTCAGCCACCTCAAGTACCGCATCCAAAAAACACCAGTCCTCTGAGTTGTCATCCCAATCAAACTTGCTTTCTCCCAGCTCTGACGTCTCCATCAGCCCTGCACAGTATGGTGGAACTGAGATGGCTGAGTCTGCAGAGCTGTTCAGTTACACTATAGCCTGGGAATCAGAGGTCTGCTCCCAAGCTACAGTGAGTATAGACCAGGAAATGGTCTGCAGTGATGCCCAGAACCTTTGTGACTCTGATTCAGGCCGTGAGGACCAAGTTTCTGAGCATAATGTTGACCCTTTGTCACAAACTGAAACACCTGTAGTTATAGACAATGAGGAACATACTGATGACGATGAGACGCAGATACCAAATTGGGATGACAACTTAAATATTTGGTCAGGGCAAGAAGAGGCTCGGTCTGAGGGTCAGGGGAGTACAAACACAACAAGTGATGATGAAGTTCTAGATCCCACTTACTGTCAACCCACAGTCAGGCACTCGAGGAGGTCAACAGAGGCGGTGGAGGAGGATGCAACCGACGACGAAGTTACCTTGCGCCTTCCTGGACAGAGTCGGAGCACTGGTAGCACGTCTACAACTGCATCATCAGCCACCACTCTGCCTCTGAGCACTAGTCGGGGTGGCTCAGCAGGTTGCATGCCCTCTAAGCCTTGCCTAGCCTGGTCCTTTTTTGACATAGAAAAAGATCGCCCGAATTATGTGATGTGTAAAATTTGTCGTGATTCTGTTAGTAGAGGTCAAAACCTCAGCAGTTTGACAACTTCTTCCATGAATCGTCACATGAATAAATATCATAGGTCCCAGTGGGAAGCTCACCGTGCTGCAATGCGGCCTAGCGGAGCGAACCATCCACGGCCTGCCCCTTCCAGTGCATCCGCGCGCTCTTCATCTTCTAGGACTGTGGGGACAGCTGTCACACCTGGTTTTCCACGCACAACTTCCACCACTGTAACCGCAACAGGCAGTTTGCTTGGTAGGTCGTCAGTTGGTTTGGAAGGGGAAACAAGTGCGTGTGTACAGCTCTCTCAGACATCGATAGCACCAATGTTGGATAAAGGCAACATCATGTCTCCGCCTGCACTTTCTTCACAAACCTGCATTTTTCCAGGGACACCCTACTCAACACCGTCTACACACAGCAGCCATATCTCTGTCCCTCAGATGTGGACAAATAAAATGCCATTTCCTGTCGCTGACTGGGCACTGGGTAACTATGGTGATAGATGGTGAAGGGTCTGCTAAACAAGTCTTGCCGTCCCCACGACTTGTGTGTCAATCCTCTGTCTGTCCAAGTTCCGCCACTGCTTCTGCCTCCTCCACCTCATCTGTGTCCTCCACCGCCGCCCCAAGCCTGCCTGGTCAGGCCACCAGAGTTCTCACTGCGCAAAAGGAATCACGCACCCCTCATTACTATGCTGGCAGCAGAGTGCAAAGGCATCAGGCGGTCTTTAGCTTGACATGTCTTGAGAATAAGAGTCACACAGCTGAGGAGTTGTGGTCAGCTCTGCGGTCCGAGTTTAATAAATGGTTGTCTCCACTCAACCTGCAGCCTGGTAAGGCCGTGTGCGACAATGCTGCAAACCTGGGTGCGGCCCTTCGCCTGGGCAAGGTGACACACGTGCCTTGTATGGCTCACGTGTTGAACCTTGTTGTCCAGCAATTTTTAACACACTATCCCGGCATAGATGGCATTCTGACCAGGGCACAAAAACTGTCTGCTCACTTCCGCCGTTCAACCGCCGCAGCTGAGCGACTTGCATCTCTCCAGAAGTCTTTCGGCCTGCCGGTTCATCGCCTGAAATGCGATGTGCCGACACGCTGGAATTCGACTCTCCACATGTTACAGCGACTGTGGCAACACCGCCGAGCCCTGGTGCAATACGTCATGACGTATAGCCTGGGCCAACGAGATGCAGAGGTGGGGCAGATCACCCTGATGGAGTGGTCTCAGATCAAGGACCTATGCACCCTTCTGCACAGTTTCGACATACATCCTGTTTGCAACTAGGGCACAAGTGCTGCCACTGATGGGGTGTCTGTGGGGCACAATTTTTGGAAAAAAGGGAGACTCCGCTTGGAGTAACCCTTACTTACAGTGTTATTAAAAATGATCCAAGATGAACAGAGCTGGGATCAGCAAAGACTTTGCTACCTACCCCGGTGTCATCCTGGGGACGGTTAAGAATGGCGTATTTTTGAATGTGCTTGATGCAAATCTAGCTGTGAAGTGTACAACTAGGGCACAAGTGCTGTCACTGAATGGGTGGGTGTGTGTGGGGGACAATTTTTGGAAAAAAAGGGAGACTCTGCTTGGAGTAACCGTTGCTTGCTGTGTTTTTTAAAAGGAGCCAAGATGAACAAGTCATGGTTCAGCAAAAACTTTGCTACCTACCCCGGTGTCATCCTGGGGACGGTTAAGAATGGCGTATTTTTGAATGTGCTTGATGCAAATCTAGCTGTGAAGTGTACAACTAGGGCACAAGTGCTGCCACTGAATGGATGGCTGTGTGTGGGGCACAATTTTTGGAAAAAAGGGACACTCCGCTTGGAGTAATCCTTGCTTACATTGTTTTAAAAAATGATCCAAGATGCATACAGCTGGGATCAGGAAAGACTTTGCTACTTACCCCGGTGTCATCCTGGGGAAGGTTAAGTATGGCGTATTTTTGAATGTGCTTGATGCAAATTTAGCTGTGAAGTGTACAACTGGGGCACAAGTGCTGCCACTGAAGGGGTGGGTGTGTGTGTGGCCCAATTTTTAGAAAAAAGGGAGACTCCGCTTGGAGTCACCTTGCGATGTTTTACATGATTTTAGAAGGGCGTGCCATGCCTATATCTTTTTCTCCTCCTCTTTTTCCTTGTCCAGCTCTTTTGTTTTCGCATGAGTATATGTCCTTGTCACTTTCCCATGTGTTTGTGTTGTGTTGTGAGTTGTTTGTCACCTTTTGGACACCTTTGAGGGTGTTTTCTAGGTGTTTTTATGTGTTTGTGATTGCCTGCCATTGTTTCCTATGCAGTTCGAGTTCGGTTCGTCAAACGTTCGACGAACCGAACTCGAACGGGACCTCCGTTCGGCGAACTGACCTCGAGCCGAACCGCGACCGGTTTGCTCATCTCTAGTCCTAAGGTAACAAGTCTTTTTATACCAAGGATTTGTGTATATGCACCGGCTGTGATCTGGAAGAGACTTTAATTGTTGGAAATTGGATCTATTTATGCTGCAACAATAAATAGACTGTTGGTGTGAACACGCTGCTGCCTCTTGTTTTTGCCCAAGCAACGCCGCTACCTCACATTATGGTGGAGAATGCGGGCATGGCAGCCTGGTTGCTAAGGGCAATGGCCTAGGAGGTATTTCCCCGCAGAGGAAGAAGAAGAAAAAAAATAATTTTTTTTTTACTGACTGTTTGCGGTGGATCGGCGGGTCCACGAAGCGTGTGGGCATTGCAGCCTGGTTGCTAGGGGCAACAACCCAGTTTTCACATGTTTATGATCAAGCCTGCAAAGTTACAGTTTAACTCAGCAGCCACCATGGAGGATCTTGCAAAGCAGCTGGCCCGGTCTAGTGCTCAACTACAGCAGGCTTTTGCACAAACCAGTGCTCACCAGCAACAGGCTAATGTTCAGCAGCAACAAACCAATATCCAGCTGCAGCGGGCGTTCAGCAACAGGAGACATACAGCTTGCTGACTCAGCAGCTTGCGGCTCTGCGAGCTGCACTCCCAGCAGTAACTTCAGGTCATCCAGTCCCTCCTGTGGCTCAGGACAGAGTAAGGGCGGCACTTACGAAGATGAGTGCAGAGGACGACCCAGAAGCTTTTCTTTCCGTGTTTGAGAGGACCGCTGAGCGAGAGAAATTGTCTATCGACCGTTGGACTGATGTCGTGGCCCCATTCTTGGTATGTGAACCCCAAAAAGCCTACCTGGATCTCAGTACGGAGGATGCCAAGGACTACGGCACACTGAAAGGTGAGATCCTTGCACGAATGGGGGTTAACACTTATCTCCGGGCCCAGCGAGTGAATCAGTGGTCCTTTGTGGAGGGAAAACCTGCACGCTGACAGGCCCATGTCTTACTGGACCTTGTGAAAAAATGGCTCCAGCCGGAGACCTTGAACCCCGGACAGATGATTGAGCGGGTGGTGATTGAACGGTTTGTGCGAACTTTTCCAGCCCCCATTCAACGGTAGGTGGGCCAGGGGGATCCCGGTACCCTAGACCAACTAGTGAATTTGGTGGAACGCTACACAGCTACCCAGGAGTTGGTCCGGGACTCTGCCTCACGGCGGGCACTCCATAGGGATACACCCCCTTCACAGTTGGTGAAAGATTCCCGTCCCTCCTCGGGTGGTGCCCCGTCTTCAGCCCTGGCAGAGAGTAAACCCCAGACTAAGGTCAGCCGGAGTCCCGGTTCCTTAAAGTTGGACACCCAAAAAGGGACACCTCTGCTGTTCTGTGCTGGCGGTGCCATCAGCTGGTGCATATGATGGCACAGTGCCCATTCACATCAGAACCCATGGACTGCCGGTACGCTCGCTGGGAATCAATGTATGCCCATACTGTTTGTGCCGTAAGCACTGTTACTATGGGAGAGGAGCCCCATCTCTGCACAGTATGTGTTAATGGCTATACAGCAGAGGTTTTGTTGGACTCAGGAAGTGTTGTGACTCTTGTACATGCCTCCTTGGTCTCCGGGGAAAACCCCACGGGACATAAAGTAGGGGTACTTTGTATACATGGAGACCTACGTGAATACCCTATGGAAAGGGTCACTATTGCTACCTCATGTGGAGAGGTTCAACATGAAGTGGGGGTGATAAAGTCTTCCATATGATGTTATTTTGGGAAGAGACTTGCCTCTGTTCTGGACATCATGTGGGAGGCGACCTAGCCCTCCGAGGTGTATGATTGAACCAGGCCCTGAGCCTTACGATCCCGACTCAGGGATACCTGCCGTAGGGGTCACCAGTATAGGGACAGAGTGTAACCCTGCTAGGTTCCCCCTAGAGGTAATGGCAGGAGAGGTTGAGCCACCCGAGGCAATCCCAGAGTTGAACGTGTCTCCAGATAATTTTGGAACAGCACAGCTCCGGGACCCCACATTGGCTCCAGGACGTGCAAATGTACAAGTAATTGATGGGGTTCCCCAGCGGCCTGGTGCCAAGCTGGAAACTCCTTACATGGCTCTAAAGCGAGAGTTGCTCTATCGGGTTGATAAAATCCGGGGGGAAATAGTGGAACAGTTGGTGGTCCCTCAGCCGTACCGCCGTCAGGCCTTGGAATTGGCTCATAACCACCTGATGAGTGGGCACCTAGGTGAAGAGAAAACGCGGGAACGCATGTTTCAGCGGTTTTACTGGCCAGGGGTCGGCACAGAAATTAAGAGGTTCTGTGAGTCCTGCCCCGTTTGTCAGTTGACCGCACCCACGCACCATTTCCGTAAACCTCTGATACCTTACCTATTATAGAGGTGCCTTTTGAGCGAATTGCTATGGATCTGATCGGACCCATTGTAAAATCCGCCCGTGGTCACCAGCACATCCTGGTAGTGATGGATTACGCGACGCGTTATCCGGAGGCCATTCCACTGCGTCACACCTCGGCGAAGCTTATTGCTCGGGAGTTGTTTGCTATGTTCTGTTGCGTGGGGTTACCCAAAGAAATCCTGACTGATCAGGGCACTCCCTTTATGTCTAAAATTACGAAGGAACTGTGCAAACTCCTTCAGATCAAGCAGCTACGCACATCAGTTTACCATCCCCAGACCGATGGTCTAGTGGAACGTTTCAATAAAACTCTGAAGGTTATGTTGAAAAAGGTGGTCTCCAAAGAGGGGAAAGATTGGGACATGTTATTGCCCTATTTAATGTTCACTATCCGTGAGGTCCCACAATCTTCCATCGGGTTTTCGCCATTTGAGTTACTGTATGGCAGTCATCCGCGGGGACTGATGGATATTGTTAAAGAAACTTGGGAACAGGAGCCCACCCCTCACAAAAGCACGGTTGAATACATTATGGGTATGCAGGATCGTATCACGGCAGTAATGCCCATTGTTAAAGAGCATTCGCTGGATGCTCAGGCGGCCCAAAGTACTCAGTATAATAGAAAGGCCTCCATCAGGTCTTTTAAACCGGGGGATCGTGTCTTAGTTCTAATACCTACCACAGAAAGTAAGTTCTTAGCCAAATGGCAAGGTCCCTATGAGATCCAGGAGAAAGTAGGGGAAGTAAACTATAAGGTGTATCAACCAGGGAGAAGAAAACCAGAGCAAATATACCATGTAAACCTGCTAAAGGCGTGGAAAGACAGAGAATGTATGGTGACTGACGTAATGTTGGACCTAACCTCTTCAGGTGCCTTGACAACAACCAAGGAGGAGTCCCCTGATGATGAATCGGGAGTGAGGATAGGGAATTCTCTCTCAAAACAGCAGAGACGGGAGTCTCGGAGCTTAATGCAGCGGAATACGGATGTGTTCTCAAGCCTACCCGGCCGAATAACCGTAATCCACCATGATATTGTCACCGAGCCTCAAGTAGGGGTACGCCTGAGGCCATACCGGGTACCAGAGGCTCGTAGGCAAGCCATTGCGGAGGAGGTAAAAAAGATGTTCCAACTGGGGGTTATTGAAAAGTCCACGAGCGAATGGTCCAGTCCCATTGTGCTGATCCCGAAACCAGACGATTCTTTAAGATTCTGTAATGACTTCCGAAAGTTAAATGAGGTTTCGAAATTTGATATGTATCCCATGCCTAGGGTCGATGAGCTGATAGAGAGACTGGGACGGGCCCAGTACTTCACGACTCTCAATCTCACTAAAGGTTACTGGCAGGTGCCGCTGACAGAGGCGGCAAAAGAAAAGACCGCTTTTGTCACGCCAGGGGGGTTCTATCACTATGTCGTCTTGCCATCTGGTTTACATGGGGCTCCGGCCACGTATCAGAGGTTAATGGACATAGTGTTAGAACCCCATCAACTGTATGCCTCCGCATATTTGGATGACATCAACATCTATAGCAGTGACTGGAGCACCCACTTATCTCAGGTACAAGCGGTAGTGGATTCGCTCAGAGCTGCTGGTCTGACAGCGAATCCAAACAAATGTGCTATGGGTCTCAAAGAAGCCCGTTACTTGGGGTATGTGATAGGCAAAGGGGTTATGAAGCCACAAGTAAACAAAATCGAAGCCATTCAAAACTGGCCTCGTCCCCTTACCACAAAACAGGTAAGAGCCTTTCTGGGTATAATGGGGTATTACCGACGATTCATACCCAATTTTGCTGGAAGGTCGGCGCCTTTGACCGATCTCTTAAAAGGGAAGAAGTCGGTCATGGTCCACTGGACTACACAAGCAGAGGAAGCCTTTCAGGCGCTAAAGGTAGTCCTATGTGGTCAGCCTGTCCTTGTCAACCCTGACTTTCAAAAGGAGTTTATAGTACAGGCAGATGCCTCTGAGATGGGTCTGGGTACAGTTCTGTCCCAGGAGGTAGATGGAGAAGAGCATCCGGTCACCTATTTGAGTAGAAAACTCACCCCGGCAGAGAAGAACTATAGCATAGTGGAGAAGGAGTGCCTGGCCATAAAATGGGCTCTGGAATCCCTACGCTACTACCTGCTGGGGCGACACTTTCGCCTGGTGACAGACCACTCCCCTTTGGTCTGGATGAGGAATGCTAAGGAGAGAAATGCTAGAGTCACCAGGTGGTTTCTCTCCTTGCAGAACTTTCACTTTTCTGTGGAACACCGGGCTGGTAGGTTGCAGGGCAATGCGGATGCCCTGTCCAGAGGTCCCTGTATGGTGGCAAAAGTTCAACCTTGCCCATTTGAACTGAGGGGGGGATATGTGAGGCAGTGACAGGGGTAATATTTGAAGACCGCTATGTGTCCCCCAGAATGTGTCTGGAAACCCTCTGAGTTTGCTATAGCTATTACGGGGACTATAGCACAAAGGGTAGCAGGAAGACAGATCCCTCCTCCTAGTCCAGGTTTTGTAGCAATCCTCATGTCTAGCATTTTAGTTTAAATCTGGCAGAGCACATCAGGGTGTGTCTCAGTTGAGAGCCAGGGTTGATGAAGCTACCACATGCTGTGTGATCTGAGCTGGTTTTGTGTGGAGTGAACACAGGCCAAGAGTGTGAGCCTAGGAGAACCTTAACAAGACCCCTGCGGTTAACAGGGTCCTAAGGTAACAAGACTTTTTATACCAAGGATTTGTCTATATGCACCGGCTGTGATCCGGAAGAGACTTTGATTGTTGGAAATTGGATCTATTTATGCTGCAACAATAAATAGACTGTTGGTGTGAACAAACTGCTGCCTCACGTTTTTGCCCAAGCAACGCCGCTACCTCACAATATATAAATATATTGGTTTTCTATAATATATATATATATATATAATTCTGTGGATAGAAACTTGTCAGTGGAAATGCTGGCAGTTCTCATCCCAATTGCACAATAAACAATAAAACAATTGGTGCATCACTTTGAACAAAATGTGACTGTACAGAAAATATATTATATGAATGTTAATGACAAATTAAAAGCAATAGGCTTAAACAATGCAGCTTTAGTTAAAAAAAAAATCTTAAAGAAGATCACATTGTAGATTAAAAAACTTAAATCAATTATTAACTGGTGAAATTAAACAAAACAATAGTTTTATTTCTACTTCACATAGCACAGACTAGGAAGACATTGTTAAATTACTGCATTTTACCATTTTATTCCAAGGTTTAAATTAGTCCTAAATCTAAATTATGGTATTAAATTAGTACAGAAATGAGGGATAGTTTCATCATCATTGTATGTTCCATTTTTATGGTGCCTTGCAATAGTATTCACCCTCTTGGCTTTTTACTTATTTTGTTACATTACTGTGCTTAAATATTTTTGTAATCCAATTTGCGTGTGATGCATCGGAATGAAATAGTTTAAATTGGGGAATTGAGGTGAGAAAAATATAGGCAAAAATTGAATTTATGGGGTAAAATAAATAAAAATTGCCATGTGCATATATAGTATATTCTAACCTTTTATGTGAAGCCTCTAAAAAAGGTTGTACAAAAGTGGAAATTGTCAAGCAACAAACTCTTTTAAAAGCCTGAATTTATTAGAAAAATGTATAAATTCACATCATTCAATGCGCAGAAAAAGCCCCGTCGGGCTCCTGGTCAGCAGACATGTTTCGGACTCCCTTGTCCTTAGTCTTAGGCGGGCTTCACATCAGCGGTATTCTGCTGCAATGCTGGATCCGTCAGAAATGCAATACAGTTGAATACAGTTAAAAGGAATCGTGGCAAGATAAAGTCACATGTGGTCACATGCGGCCGCGGCCACATGTGATTGCATGTGACCTTATCTTGCCGCAATTCCACTGTATTGAACTGTACTGCATTTCTGACGGATCTGGCATTGCAGCAGAATACCGCTGATGTGTGCGCAGCCTTAGTCAGGCAAAGACTAAGGAGAAGGGAGTCCAAAACATGTCTGCTGACCAGGTGCCCGACGGGGCTTTTTCTGCGCATTGAATGATGTGATTTTATACATTTTTCTAATAAATTCAAGCTTTAAATGAGTTTCATGCTGGAGAATTTCCATTTTTTACATATCGAAGTGGTGAGCACGTGAAGGACTCCGGGCAATAATCTTCAAAACCGGTGAGCGAAAAAAGGTGTTTTTCTTCCATTTTCTAATATTTAAAAAAGGTTGGTGCAAGCAATTAACTTCATAGGTTGCATGCCTAGTGCAATGCAGCCTACCTGAGTGCAATCTACGTGTCCCAAGATTTGTCAGTATGTACAAACATTTTCTGAAAGGCCAGAGGCTGCAACACCATAAGCAATAGACACCAATAACCAAACAACACCATGAAGACCATGAAGATTTTCAAACAAGTCAGAGACAAAGTTGTTGAGAAGTTGAAGTTGCGGTTGGGTTCTAAAAAAAATCCCAATCTCTGATGATCCCCTGGAGCACCCCATCAAATCCATTATTAACCAATAGAAAGAATATGATACAACATACTTGCCCGGAAGACATTATTCATAGAAACAGCACAGAGACAAAATGTAACCCTTCAGAAGCCACAGAGTACCCAAGCACAGACTGGAGTATCTGTCTATATGACCAAAATAAGCTGTACAGTCTATCGAGCTGGCTTTTATGGAAGAGTGGCCAGAAAAAAAGCGATTACTTACAGCCAAAAATTGGATGGATTGTTTTAATTTTGCCAAAATAGTTTTCATCAAATGTATGAAAGAAGGTGAAGAGGTCAGAGGTCAGATGAGACCAAAATGTAACTTTTTGGCCACCAAGATAAACACTTTGTTTGGCTCCAAACCAACACAGCTTATAACCACAAGAACACCATCCCCACAGTGAAACATAGTGGTGGCAGAATCATGCTGTGGGGATGTATTTCAGCAACAGAGACAAGGAAAATGGTACGAATCGCGAGGAAGATGGTGCAAACTACAGGGATATTCCTGAGCAAAGCCTATTTCAGTCTATCAGTGATCTTAAACTGGGACAGATGTTCACCTTCCGACAAAAAAAATTACCAAAAGAATAGTGATAAAGCAACACTCAACTTGATAAAGAAGAAACATGTAAATATATTGGAGTAGCCTAGTCAAAGCCCCGACCTTAATCCAATTGAGAATCTATGGTCAGACTTGAAGATTTTTGTTCGCCAGTGGAAACCATCTAACTTGAACGAGCTGGAGCAGCTTTGCCTTGTGGAATTGGCAAAAATCTTAGTGGCAAGATGTGTAAAGCTCATAGAGACTTATCCAATGGAACTTGCAGGTGAAATTGCCACACAAAGAGGCTCTATAAAGCACTGACTTTTGTGGAGTTAATAGTTATGCACACTGAAGCTTTTAGTTATTTTGTCCTGTTTGTTGTTTGCTTCACAATAGAAAGAAAACCAAATGATCACAATTTGAGGCATGCTCTTTACATGAACTGATACAAAATATAAAAAAAGTGAAATTTCAGGTTGTAGGTACCGTAGGAGGTAGGAAAACTCAAAAAATGCAAGACACTGTAGATACTAAAAGCACTTGGTTAACTGCAAAAGGTTTTTTTTCCCCTGAGTTAATTCAAGGTTTTCTATATATAGGTAGGGACATAAACCTAACACAATTACATCTTACACTTCTGGCAAAATGTATAATGTTATTTCATGTATTAATTGCAATTCAACACAGGTATAACAATGCAAAAGTCTCATAGAATTCAAGGAAAATGATTTTCCGAGTATGTACATGATTTACAACCACAAAATAAGGTTTCTAAGTTATTGTTGTCAAGAACATCCAAACACTTTTGGACACCTAATGAGGAGTCTTATCTAATCTCCATATTGTGTGAGTTGAAAAATACAATTAATACATTGATCAGAGAGTAAATCAAATCCTTTAGAATAAAAATATTTTCCTGTTCTGCAAACTACAACTCTACACCATCAAATACCATCTTTTTTGCCATATTTTTTTTTTCCTTTCAATGAGTTTTTGTGTTTGGAAAAAAGATAATAATCACATGGGGAAATGTCAGGAGAATGTGTTGGATGATCAACATTAACAGATTTAATTCAGCTTTTCCATGGTGCTACATGGAGTGGTGTAACTACAGACTGATGGGCGCCGCTGATGAGTTTGAGCCTGGGCCCCACCCCTTATGTTCGTCAAATTTATGGGCCATTATAATATTCTAAATCCTATAAAGACATACAAGTTGCTCCCCCTTTCATTGTGTAGTAATGCCTCCCATTCTGGGCCACTTCCTGGTAAATATGAAGCTAATCCTGGTAAATATGTTCCCCATCTTGGTATATGTCAACATCATAGCCCCATCCTTGTATATGTCCACATCATGGTCCCATACTGGTGTATGACCCGATCATGGCTATATCCTGGTATAAATGGTCCGATCCTGATTTATATGTCCACTCTCATGGCCCCATCCTGGTATATATATATCCCCATCATGACCTCATTATGGTATATGTCTCTTCCCATGGCCTCATCCTGGTGTATGACTCACATCATTCCTACGTCCTGGTATACGTGGCCCCCATCCTGGTATATATGTCCCCATCATGGCCTTTCCTGGTATATATGGCCCCATTTTCGTATATATGGTCCCATCCTGGTATCTATTCCCCCATCATGGCTCCATCCTGGTATCTGTTCCACATCCTGGTATATATGCTCCCATCATTTCCCCACCATGGTTTATATGGCTTCATCATGTCCCCATACTGGTATATAGCCTCATCCTTGTATATGTCCCAAGCATGTCCCCAACCTGGTATATAGCCCTCCATCCTGGTATATAGCCCCCTCATCCTGGTACGTAGCCCCCTCATCCTGGTATATAGCCCCTTCATTCTGGTATACAGCTCCCCATCCTAGTATATAGCCCCCTCATCCTGGTATATAGCCCCCATCATGTTATATAGCCCCATACTCCTGGAATATTGCCCTTACCCTAGTATATAGCCTTTTATCCTGGTATATAGCCCTCATCAGGCTATATACCTCCATCATGATGGTATATAGCTTTCCATACTGGTATATAGCCCTCTCATCCTGGTATATAGCGCCACCCCTGCACACAGTAAAAAAAAAAAAAAAATGATTGTACTCACTTACCTTGTGCTCCCCCAATGTCCTCCTATGAGGCTGGCATACCGGCATCTGACCAGTATGTAAGCAACGCAGCACATGACGTCAGTATCATGCACGGCCACTTACAGCATTGGATATTCATGGCCGGGATTGTCGCATCTAATGCATGCAACAAACCAGCGCAGCAGCAGGCTGCTATTTTTAGGCTGTGTGGGCCAATATGCCTGGGTCTCAACAAGCTTGAGATTACCAGCCCCCATCTGTCGGGCTTTGTCTTTGCTGGGTACGCTGATTTTTAAATTATTTATTTAAGTAATAAAAAAAATGACGCATGCGGTTCCTCTTATTTTGATATACAGCCAAGATAGGTGCACTGTTGGAGGCTTTAGCCTGTAGCCACTGGGGGGACCCTATGCCATTTTTTTATTTATCTATTTTTATACCACGATAGTGACCTGCAGACAGGATATGTGATTGGTTGAGGTCAGATGCTGTCACACAGGCTGGGGGGACACATCTGTCTGCAACCAATCACAGATGCCAGGATTACCAGTAGGCGGGTGAAGCAGTGAATATGTAAGAGCAATAATGAGCGGCTCTTAAAGAAGAGTGAGTGGACTGGAAGCCATTACAGCTATGCCGGAGACTTGGTAAGTTTAGTGCACTTACTTTATTTTTATTTTTCATTTTTTTTTATATCCCATCACTAGACAGAGTTCCCTGAGAACTTCAGGACCAGGATCGGCACCCAGATACTTTTTAAACTGGATCTGGGTTTTTAGAGTCTGAGTTCACCTATCACTAGTCATCAGCTGACCACTTGCTACCATGGCAATACCATGGCGCTCTGTGATCACGCTACGATGCCACTCATGGTGGCAAGGAATGATGGAATCCCTGCCATGGCCAGTTAAATTGTACTGTCAGATGTTGACAGCACGATCTAAGTGGTAAGCAGGAGTGGCTGGATCTCTGATTCTCTGATCCACCTGTGCCTGTTAGCCGCACTTCTCCTGATCGGATCAGCAGACATGTGCAGGGATTACCGCAGGCCCACCACTTAAGCCCATGGTAACCATGGGGACATGACCTAGGTAATATATATGTCCAAGATCGTAAAGGGGTTAAAATCATGTCAATACTCCATAGAAATGTAAAATATATGTAATTTTATCCTGTAGCTATAAGGCTACAATATATATGGTATATGTTTGAGGCAGGCCTTGTACTTCCACAAAGCTAAAAATTTAAAGTCGACTATTTTTTCAGTAACATTTAGCATAGACAAAGCGTAAACATACAAGAGCGATGACCCCCCCCCCCTTTTCCCTAATAGCTTAGAATGGGCTTTCTTCTTTGTGAGACATGCAATGACATGGAAATCCTCAGCTCTCTCCTCTCAGTAATCTAATAGCGGCTGTTCCCTCATCATTACCTCTCCCTACACAAAAAATCATCCTACACCCCACAATAACTCAAATATATAATTTTGGTACCTAAATAGTCTACAGTAATAGTTGATATTTATCTACTAGATAATCTATTAATAATATTTTTTAATTCTTATTTTTGTTAGCATGCATTTCTGCCTTGATTTTTCCCTGTTAATTTACAGACCTAAAAGTCTTATCTAATACACTGACTTTGCATGCCTCAACATTCTTACATTTACACTCTCAATAAAAAATAACCCAGACACCAAGGGTTCTAGTGGAAGAAAAAAACTTTTTATTTTTCTTATTTTAAACATACACAATATTCATTTTTTCATTTTTCCAATGATACATTTACACAAACATATATATAATTAAGAATATTGTCAACACCATGTGACACGCCACACCAGGGCCTTAGAGTACTTGGAACCGGGCCGAACTAGTCCAGGGATGATAGCAGTGGCAGGGGTCCAGCTCTGTGACCCTGGCGGTGTCTATTTAAATGATAAAGGGGAGGTGATGATGGGAGTAGTAGTTTTTATTAAATAAAGTATGTGGCGCAACTTGTGGTGTGCGGCTATGAGAGGGAGCCGCCGCTGTGTAGTCTCTCACAGCTGGGGCTGTTGGTATTGAGCAGTTCAGATGTTATAGCCCTCCGCAAGTAGAGCTAAGCACCAGGGAAGAATGATGATGCTTGTAGTACAGTGAAAGTGGGTAATGCAGAGGTGTGGGAAGAATTCAAACAAAACAGGGACTGCGGTTCAACTTGTTTTTTACTTACTGGTTCTGTGGTACCACCACCCATCTGGTGCTGATCTTTGCCAATCAGGACTAGATGATCCTGTGTTCATTTGATCCCGGTGCCAGTGTTGTGACCTTGTGGGCTCTTCCTCCATGCACCCTTCTGTAATTGGTGGGTCCCCGTGGCCTGAAGCGTTTTGGGGTCCCCTCCTGGTCCCAGTCCTGACCTGTATGGCAGGCAGCTTGAGCCTCTCAATGGGTTGGACCTCTGTCCCAGATCCTGGGTCCTTCTTTACTGCTGTGCCCCAGACACTAAAGTTGGTGAGGAACATTGATGATTCCCTCACCTGGCAGATTTAACTGGTGAGCCTAAAGCGTCTTTCTGTACTAGGTCTCTGCACCCCGCCTGTGCTCGGTCCCATGAGTGCTGACACCGTACTCTCCTAAGCAATCGTACTCCTTTTGAACCACCAATGTCACACCTCATGTTTCTCACTTTACTTGAGTCTCCTCACACCTTCCCTGACTCAACGTCAACTCTTGACTGACTTTCAAATGTCCTTGTCAACTCTCCAGACTAGCCCCTCCCCCTCATGGGTTTCTGACTAGCCGGATTGGAAAAGTCTCAGCCAATAGGTGGCCATCAACAGATTTGTCTCTAGCCTGTTACCCAGTCTGGAAAAAGGGCAAAGAAATGTGTGTTTTAGATGGTGTTATTTGGTGTTTACCGGCCCTGGTCTCCCAGAACCCTTGGTTAAGTACTGCACCTATAACTGGATACTATACCCTGTGGCACCTGACGACTCAGGGGCGCCACACATGCACACTTAATAATTATCAACTTTCTTCTTCAAAAAACATTGTTCTGCCTGTCAGATGTTGAACTTTAACACTGCATGTGTTTTTGGCACTCTTTTGTTAACATTATACCTATATATAACAATCTTTACTGCATGTTCAGTATTATGGTTATATCTAGATGAAAAGGCAAGTGCTTAAATAAACTATACATTTTTTCAAGACATTTTGGACTCTACTATCTCGTTTTTCATGGTAGCACCGAGGAACCATGCATCACTCCATTCATCTCTATCCAGTGGCTTCCCCTGTGGGTCTGCAGCAGCCTTTTTCAAACTCGTCAGTAGATGTGTTACACACAACTATCTCAGGTGAGGAGATACCCTCATCCCTTTTTACCTGGTTAACGATTTAAAATCCTATTGCATTTTTTTTTCTGACCTAGTTTTCTCTCCGGTTTGTCACTATTGGTCTCACACAGGAAAATCTTTTTCTAAACAATTGTAGGAATATGTTCTTTTTCACCTCTATAAAGCTGCCTGCTTTTGATTGGTCACCATCATACAGGGGAAGAAGTAGATGCCTCCAGAAAAATCTCTGGTATAGCCTAGTTGGGTTTACAATTAAATTACAATAAATTTAAACTGTAAACTTTTCAAACTAACATCTTTGCAATGATGAGGAGAAATTTAAAAATAAAAATAACTTTTTATTGAGCTCTGCAGTCATTATTCCACAATGTGAGTAGTTTTCACATGCTAAACTTGGTGAAAGGTCTTCTTCAAAAATTACCTAGTGCTAAAGTAAGTTCAAAGATGGGGTTTTAAATGCTAATGCATATGCGATTTGAGAATTGTATTTAATATTGAGTTACTAATCAAATGATATACAATTTAATTTACTGGCGGAAATCAGACCCTTTATTAAGTATAAATATATGGAACAAGTTCCTCTACATATTTGATTTTACCCTCCACATTTAGTATATAACATTGCTTATTTGCTGCATTTGTGGTTAAAAGATAATGAGGAAAGAAGATGTGAATGGAAACAGAGTAGCTCAGTACATTCATGTACTTCTGTAACTAAAGTAATTTACCACACTCAATTATATTTATATATACAGCTAGTGTAAAGAAAAACTCAACAAATGATCTGCATGCCTCCAGCTTCAACTGAGCTCATTAATTTTTATGAAAATCTTTTTTTATTAAGACAAAAGAGATACAAATTGTGTTATTGTATCTACTATAGGCAAAGTCCTTATAGAAATATGGATTATTTGCCGATACATTGCAGCTTATGATATGGCACAAACGTATATCAAAACAACACAACACATTGTGACATGCTAATTTCATAGAGTATAGGAAAACATAAATTCATGACATAAACAATATATACTTGTGAATAATTATGTGTACACATGTATACCATATTTACATATAAATAAATATTATCAGGTATTGGTATTAGTTAAGGAAGAAATGTGCTAGATGCCAGGGAGTGTGTAAACCAACAATTCATTTTCCGTTGTTCAGAACATTGAGATACAAAACTGGTTTACATTTATATTTGGTGGACATCAACTATAACATTTTACAGTAACAGTGTCTTAGCAACAGTCAACCATGGTAGTGTGATGGTGGAGCCATTACTTTGCTGCTCCAGAACCTAATTAACCCATTTAAGAACCCATACCTGAAACGTACAGTGCATGTTGAGTGTGAGTGTATGAAGTGAACTCAGAAGCTGAGACTGCACCATTCCTGGCAGGTTCTGACTTTGATATACAGCTGGCAATTGTTTGCCATATAAATGTACGATACCAAAAGGCACGGACCATCCCGTGCCATATTCACAATATGGATAAAGCCATATACAGATTAATGATAGCAAAAAAAGAGAAAAATTCTGTACAACGACTAGATTGTAGAAGGATTAGATTTTATTGATGAAATAACATAAAAGCAAATAGACAATATAGGATTAAAATTGCAGACAGATGGTGAGTACCAATAGATGGCACCCTCACTAGAGATGAGCGAACCGGTCGCGGTTCGGCTCGAGGTTGGTTCGCCGAACGGACCTCCCGTTCGAGTTCGGTTCGTCGAACGTTCGACGAACCGAACTCGAACTGCATAGGAAACAATGGCAGGCAATCACAAACACAGAAAAACACCTAGAAAACACCCTCAAAGGTGTCCAAAAGGTCACAAACAACTCACAACACATGGGAAAGTGACAAGGACATATACTCATGCGAAAACAAAAGAGCTGGACAAGGAAAAAGAGGAGGACACACAGATATATGAGTATATGCAAGGAAACATCGATTCCATTAATGTGCAACTTGAGCCCTGCTCATTCTTGGCTTCCAATCTTGATAAATTGCCTGAGCTCGCCACGTACGTCTTGGGGATCTTGTCGTGTCCTGCAGCCAACGTTCTCTCGGAACCTGTCTTCAGTGCTGCTGTGGGTCTGCTGGCAGATAAGCACACGTGTCTGTCCACTGACAATGTGGACATGGCTCTCAGAGGACTTTTCTTCCCCTGGGTCAGCCAGGGGACGGGAAAGGCACGCATATTTTTGAGAGTGCTTCATGCAAAGCATCTTTTTCTTTTTCAAAAGGGAGCTCAACCGATGCCAGTCAAGTGGGGTGTGTGTGGCCCAGTGAGTGGCAACCAGGGAGACTGTGGTTGGAGTCCCCTCGCTGTGTCTCTAAAAGAACCAAGATGAACAAGTCATGGCTCTCAGAGGACTTTTCTTCCCCTGGGTCAGCCAGGGGACGGGAAAGGCACGCGTATTTTTGAGAGTGCTTCATGCAAAGCATCTTTTTCTTTTTCAAAAGGGAGCTCAACCGATGCCAGTCAAGTGGGGTGTGTGTGGCCCAGTGAGTGGAAACGAGGGAGACTGTGGTTGGAGTCCCCTCGCTGTGTCTCTAAAAGAACCAAGATGAACAAGTCATGGCTCTCAGAGGACTTTTCTTCCCCTGGGTCAGCCAGGGGACGGGAAAGGCACGCGTATTTTTGAGAGTGCTTCATGCAAAGCATCTTTTTCTTTTTCAAAAGGGAGCTCAACCGATGCCAGTCAAGTGGGGTGTGTGTGGCCCAGTGAGTGGAAACGAGGGAGACTGGTTGGAGTCCCCTCGCTGTGTCTCTAAAAGAACCAAGATGAACAAGTCATGGCTCTCAGAGGACTTTTCTTCCCCTGGGTCAGCCAGGGGACGGGAAAGGCACGCGTATTTTTGAGAGTGCTTCATGCAAAGCATCTTTTTCTTTTTCAAAAGGGAGCTCAACCGATGCCAGTCAAGTGGGGTGTGTGTGGCCCAGTGAGTGGAAACGAGGGAGACTGTGGTTGGAGTCCCCTCGCTGTGTCTCTAAAAGAACCAAGATGAACAAGTCATGGCTCTCAGAGGACTTTTCTTCCCCTGGGTCAGCCAGGGGACGGGAAAGGCACGCGTATTTTTGAGAGTGCTTCATGCAAAGCATCTTTTTCTTTTTCAAAAGGGAGCTCAACCGATGCCAGTCAAGTGGGGTGTGTGTGGCCCAGTGAGTGGAAACGAGGGAGACTGTGGTTGGAGTCCCCTCGCTGTGTCTCTAAAAGAACCAAGATGAACAAGTCATGGCTCTCAGAGGACTTTTCTTCCCCTGGGTCAGCCAGGGGACGGGAAAGGCACGCGTATTTTTGAGAGTGCTTCATGCAAAGCATCTTTTTCTTTTTCAAAAGGGAGCTCAACCGATGCCAGTCAAGTGGTGTGTGTTGCCCAGTGAGTGGAAACGAGGGAGACTGTGGTTGGAGTCCCCTCGCTGTGTCTCTAAAAGAACCAAGATGAACAAGTCATGGCTCTCAGAGGTCTTTTCTTCCCCTGGGTCAGCCAGGGGACGGGAAAGGCACGCGTATTTTTGAGAGTGCTTCATGCAAAGCATCTTTTTCTTTTTCAAAAGGGAGCTCAACCGATGCCAGTCAAGTGGGGTGTGTGTGGCCCAGTGAGTGGAAACGAGGGAGACTGTTGTTGGAGTCCCCTCGCTGTGTCTCTAAAAGAACCAAGATGAACAAGTCATGGCTCTCAGAGGACTTTTCTTCCCCTGGGTCAGCCAGGGGACGGGAAAGGCACGCGTATTTTTGAGAGTGCTTCATGCAAAGCATCTTTTTCTTTTTCAAAAGGGAGCTCAACCGATGCCAGTCAAGTGGGGTGTGTGTGGCCCAGTGAGTGGAAACGAGGGAGACTGTGGTTGGAGTCCCCTCGCTGTGTCTCTAAAAGAACCAAGATGAACAAGTCATGGCTCTCAGAGGACTTTTCTTCCCCTGGGTCAGCCAGGGGACGGGAAAGGCACGCGTATTTTTGAGAGTGCTTCATGCAAAGCATCTTTTTCTTTTTCAAAAGGGAGCTCAACCGATGCCAGTCAAGTGGGGTGTGTGTGGCCCAGTGAGTGGAAACGAGGGAGACTGTGGTTGGAGTCCCCTCGCTGTGTCTCTAAAAGAACCAAGATGAACAAGTCATGGCTCTCAGAGGACTTTTCTTCCCCTGGGTCAGCCAGGGGACGGGAAAGGCACGCGTATTTTTGAGAGTGCTTCATGCAAAGCATCTTTTTCTTTTTCAAAAGGGAGCTCAACCGATGCCAGTCAAGTGGGGTGTGTGTGGCCCAGTGAGTGGAAACGAGGGAGACTGTGGTTGGAGTCCCCTCGCTGTGTCTCTAAAAGAACCAAGATGAAAAAGTCATGGCTCTCAGAGGACTTTTCTTCCCCTGGGTCAGCCAGGGGACGGGAAAGGCACGCGTATTTTTGAGAGTGCTTCATGCAAAGCATCTTTTTCTTTTTCAAAAGGGAGCTCAACCGATGCCAGTCAAGTGGGGTGTGTGTGGCCCAGTGAGTGGAAACGAGGGAGACTGTGGTTGGAGTCCCCTCGCTGTGTCTCTAAAAGAACCAAGATGAACAAGTCATGGCTCTCAGAGGACTTTTCTTCCCCTGGGTCAGCCAGGGGACGGGAAAGGCACGCGTATTTTTGAGAGTGCTTCATGCAAAGCATCTTTTTCTTTTTCAAAAGGGAGCTCAACCGATGCCAGTCAAGTGGGGTGTGTGTGGCCCAGTGAGTGGCAACGAGGGAGACTGTGGTTGGAGTCCCCTCGCTGTGTCTCTAAAAGAACCAAGATGAACAAGTCATGGCTCTCAGAGGACTTTTCTTCCCCTGGGTCAGCCAGGGGACGGGAAAGGCACGCGTATTTTTGAGAGTGCTTCATGCAAAGCATCTTTTTCTTTTTCAAAAGGGAGCTCAACCGATGCCAGTCAAGTGGGGTGTGTGTGGCCCAGTGAGTGGAAACGAGGGAGACTGTGGTTGGAGTCCCCTCGCTGTGTCTCTAAAAGAACCAAGATGAACAAGTCATGGCTCTCAGAGGACTTTTCTTCCCCTGGGTCAGCCAGGGGACGGGAAAGGCACGCATATTTTTGAGAGTGCTTCATGCAAAGCATCTTTTTCTTTTTCAAAAGGGGGCTCAACCGATGCCAGTCAAGTGGGGTGTGTGTGGCCCAGTGAGTGGAAACGAGGGAGACTGTGGTTGGAGTCCCCTCGCTGTGTCTCTAAAAGAACCAAGATGAACAAGTCATGGCTCTCAGAGGACTTTTCTTCCCCTGGGTCAGCCAGGGGACGGGAAAGGCACGCGTATTTTTGAGAGTGCTTCATGCAAAGCATCTTTTTCTTTTTCAAAAGGGAGCTCAACCGATGCCAGTCAAGTGGGGTGTGTGTGGCCCAGTGAGTGGCAACGAGGGAGACTGTGGTTGGAGTCCCCTCGCTGTGTCTCTAAAAGAACCAAGATGAACAAGTCATGGCTCTCAGAGGACTTTTCTTCCCCTGGGTCAGCCAGGGGACGGGAAAGGCACGCGTATTTTTGAGAGTGCTTCATGCAAAGCATCTTTTTCTTTTTCAAAAGGGAGCTCAACCGATGCCAGTCAAGTGGGGTGTGTGTGGCCCAGTGAGTGGCAACCAGGGAGACTGTGGTTGGAGTCCCCTCGCTGTGTCTCTAAAAGAACCAAGATGAACAAGTCATGGCTCTCAGAGGACTTTTCTTCCCCTGGGTAAGCCAGGGGACGGGAAAGGCACGCGTATTTTTGAGAGTGCTTCATGCAAAGCATCTTTTTCTTTTTCAAAAGGGAGCTCAACCGATGCCAGTCAAGTGGGGTGTGTGTGGCCCAGTGAGTGGAAACGAGGGAGACTGTGGTTGGAGTCCCCTCGCTGTGTCTCTAAAAGAACCAAGATGAACAAGTCATGGCTCTCAGAGGACTTTTCTTCCCCTGGGTCAGCCAGGGGACGGGAAAGGCACGCGTATTTTTGAGAGTGCTTCATGCAAAGCATCTTTTTCTTTTTCAAAAGGGAGCTCAACCGATGCCAGTCAAGTGGGGTGTGTGTGGCCCAGTGAGTGGAAACGAGGGAGACTGTGGTTGGAGTCCCCTCGCTGTGTCTCTAAAAGAACCAAGATGAACAAGTCATGGCTCTCAGAGGACTTTTCTTCCCCTGGGTCAGCCAGGGGACGGGAAAGGCACGCGTATTTTTGAGAGTGCTTCATGCAAAGCATCTTTTTCTTTTTCAAAAGGGAGCTCAACCGATGCCAGTCAAGTGGGGTGTGTGTGGCCTAGTGAGTGGCAACGAGGGAGACTGTGGTTGGAGTCCCCTCGCTGTGTCTCTAAAAGAACCAAGATGAACAAGTCATGGCTCTCAGAGGACTTTTCTTCCCCTGGGTCAGCCAGGGGACGGGAAAGGCACGCGTATTTTTGAGAGTGCTTCATGCAAAGCATCTTTTTCTTTTTCAAAAGGGAGCTCAACCGATGCCAGTCAAGTGGGGTGTGTGTGGCCCAGTGAGTGGAAACGAGGGAGACTGTGGTTGGAGTCCCCTCGCTGTGTTATACATGCTTTTAGAAGGGCATGACATGGCTTGGAGGTTGACTTTCATAAAATGCAAACTGTTGGCTACCAAAATGCTGCCTTTCCAACAACTGTGGTTATAGGCAATGAGGAACATACTGATGAAGATGAGACGCAGATACCCGATTGGGATGACAACTTAAATATTCGGTCAGGGCAAGAAGAGGCTCGGTCTGAGGGGGAGGGGAGTGCAAACACAACAATTGATGATGAAGTTCTAGATCCCACCTACTGTCAACCCCCAGTCAGGCACTCGAGGAGGTCAACAGAGGCGGTGGAGGAGGATGCAACCGACGACGAAATTACCTTGCGCCTTCCTGGACAGAGTCGGAGCACTGGTAGCACGTCTACAACTGCATCCTCAGCCACCACTCTGCCTATGAGCATTATTCGGGGTGCATCAACAGGTCGCATGGCCTCTAAGCCTTGCCTAGCCTGTTCCTTTGTTGACATAGAAAAAGATCGCCCAAATCATGTGATATGTAAAATTTGTCATGATTCTCTTAGTAGAGGTCAAAACCTCAGCAGTTTGACAACTTCTTCCATGAATCGTCACATGAATAAATATCATAGGTCCCGGTGGGAAGCTCACTGTGCTGCAATGCGGCCTAGCGGAGCGAACCATCCACCGCCCGCCCCTTCCAGTGCATCCGCGCGCTCTTCATCTTCTAGGACTGTGGGGACAGCTGTCACACCTGTTTTTCCACGCAAAACTTCCACCACTGTAACCGCAACAGGCAGTTTGCTTGGTAGGTCGTCAGTTGGTTTGGAAGGGGAAACAAGTGAGTGTGTACAGCTCTCTCAGACATCGATAGCACCTACGTTGGATGAAGGCAACATCATGTCTCCGCCTGCACTTTCCTCACAAACCTGCATTTTTCCAGGGACACCCTACTCAACACCGTCTACACACAGCAGCCAGATCTCTGTCCCTCAGATGTGGTCAAATAAAAGGCCACTTCCTCCGACCCATGACAAAGCTAAGAGGTTGACTCTATCCCTCTGTAAGCTGTTGGCTACCGAAATGCTGCCTTTCCACCTAGTGGACACACAGGATTTTAGAGACCTTATGTCTGTCGCTGTGCCCCAGTACCAGATGCCTAGTCGCCACTACTTCTCTAAGAAAGGTGTGCCCGCGCTACACCAGCATGTCGCACACAACATCACCGCTTCCTTGAGAAACTCTGTGTGTGAACGGGTGCATTTCACCACCGATACTTGGACCAGTAAGCATGGACAGGGACGTTACATGTCGCTGACTGGGCACTGGGTAACTATGTTGATAGATGGTGAAGGGTCTGCTGCACAAGTCTTGCCGTCCCCACGACTTGTGTGTCAATCCTCTGTCTGTCCAAGTTCCGCCACTGCTTCTGCATCCTCCACCTCATCTGGGTCCTCCACCTCCGCCCCAAGCCTGCCTGGTCAGGCCACCAGCGTTCTCACTGCGCAGAAGGAATCACGCACCCCTCATTACTATGCTGGCAGCAGAGCGCAACGGCATCAGGCGGTCTTTAGCTTGACATGTCTTGGGAATAAGAGTCACACAGCTGAGGAGTTGTGGTCAGCTCTGCGGTCCGAGTTTAATAAATGGTTGTCTCCACTCAACCTGCAGCCTGGTAAGGCCGTGTGCGACAATGCTGCAAACCTGGGTGCGGCCCTTCGCCTGGGCAAGGTGACACACGTGCCTTGTATGGCTCACGTGTTGAACCTTGTTGTCCAGCAATTTTTAACACACTATCCCGGCCTAGATGGCCTTCTGACCAGGGCACGTAAACTGTCTGCAGTGCTCACTTCCGCCGTTCAACCGCCGCAGCTGAGCGACTTGCATCGCTCCAGAAGTCTTTCGGCCTGCCGGTTCATCGCCTGAAATGCGATGTGGCGACACGCTGGAATTCAACTCTCCACATGTTACAGCGACTGTGGCAGCACCGGCGAGCCCTGGTGCAATACGTCATGATGTATAGCCTGGGCCAACGAGATGCAGAAGTGGGGCAGATCACCCTGATGGAGTGATCTCAGATCAAGGACCTATGCACCGTTCTGCACAGTTTCGACATGGCGACGAATATGTTTAGCGCTGACAATGCCATTATCAGCATGACGATTACAGTCATTTACATGCTGGAGCACACGCTAAACACTATTCGGAGTCAGGGGGTGGGACAACAGGAAGGGGAGGAACTACAGGAGGATTCATATGCGCAAGACACAACAACATCACCAAGGTCCAGACGTTCATCATCACCAACGCGGCAGGCATGGGACCATGGGGGAGAGGGATCAACAAGGGCGCATGGTAGCAGGCGAGATGTTGAGGAAGGTGCAGGAGGACATGAAGATATGGAGGACGAACTGTCCATGGACATGGAAGACTCAGCGGATGAGGGAGACCTTGGTCAAAATTCAGTTGAAAGAGGTTGGGGGGAGATGTCAGAGGAAGAAAGAACGGTTAGCACCTCTATGCCACAAACACAGCGTGGACTTGGTCCGCATGGCTGCGCAAGACACATGAGTGCCTTCTTGTTGCACTACCTCCAACATGACCCTTGGATTGTCAAAATTAGAAGTGATGATGACTACTGGCTTGCCACACTATTAGATCCCCGGGACAAGTCCAAATTTTGTGACATAATTCCACCCATAGAAAGGGACGCACGTATGCTGGAGTATCAGCATAAGCTGTTACTCGATCTTAGCTCGGCTTTTACACCAAACAACCGTGCAGGTGAAGGGAGTGATTCTCCCAGTTGTAACTTGACAAACATGGGACGGCATCGTCATCTTCAACAGTCTACCCGTACCAGTAGGACCGTATCTGGTGCTGGTAACAGCAATTTTATGGAATATTTTCATAATTTTTTTAGACCCTCCTTTGCAAGGCCACCAGAGACAACAAGTCTGACACATAGTCAACGGATGGAGAGGATGATACAGGAGTATCTCCAAATGAACATCGATGCAATGACTTTGCAAATGGAGCCTTGCTCCTTTTGGGCTTCAAATCTAGAAAAATTGACAGAGCTCTCCAGTTACGCCTTGGAGATTTTGTCGTGTGCAGCTGCCAGCGTTGTCTCTGAACGTGTCTTCTTCAGTGCTGCTGGGTGTGTGCTGACAGATAAGCGCACGCGTCTGTCCAGTGACAATGTGGACACACTGACGTTCATCAAAATGAACAAGTCATGGATCCAGAAGGAATTTACTACCCCTGTGTCATCCTGGGGAGAGTAAATGCTTGTGGATTTGGAATGTGCTTGATGCAAATCAAAACATCCTGTTTGCAACTAGGGCACAAGTGCTGCCACTGATGGGGTGTCTGTGTGCCCAATGTTGGGAAAAAAGGTAGACTCCGCTTGGAGTAACCCTTGCTTGATGTGTTTTTTAAAAATGATACAAGATGAACAGATCTGAAGGCAAGATGAAGGCAACATCATGTCTCCGCCTGCACTTTTCTCACAAACCTGCATTTTTCCAGGGACACCCTACTCAACACCGTCTACAGACAGCAGCCAGATCTCTTTCCCTCAGATGTGGTCAAATAAAAGGCCACTTACTGCGACCCATGACAAAGCTAAGTGGTTGACTCTATCCCTCTGTAAGCTGTTGGCTACCGAAATGCTGCCTTTACGCGTAGTGGACACACAGGATTTTACAGACCTTATGTCTGTCGCTGTGCCCCAGTACCACATGCCCAATCACCACTGCTTCTCCAAGAAAAGCATGCCCGCGCTACACCAGCATGTCGCACACAACATCACCACTTCCTTAAGAAAATCTGTGTGCGACAGGGTGCATTTCAACACAGATACTTGGACCAGTAAGCATAGACAGGGTCATTACATGTCACTGACTGGGCACTGGCAAACTATGGTGAGAGATGGAGAAGGGTCTGCTGTACAAGTCTTGCCGTCCCCACGAGTTGTTTCAATCCTTGTTCTGTATGTAGAAGTTAATACACTGCTTCTGCCTCTTCAACCTCGTGTGGGTCCTCTACCTTGGCGCAAACCCTGTGTGGTCAGGCCACCCTTCCTTGCAACTGCGCACAAGGACTACCACACACCTCCTTACTATGCTGGCAGCAGAGCTCAATGCCATCAGGCGGTCAAAGCTTTACTTTGAAATGTATGGGAAATGTGAGTCACACCGCTATTACAGAGAATAGTAGTCAGGCAGGGTCAAAACATTAATTGAGGAACAGGAACAGAATGGGACGGCCAGGAAAGAATCAGAAAACAAGCAGAGTTGAAATGCGTATCGGCCAACAAGGTACATAAACAGCAAGCAGGAAAAGTAGTCAGGTAACAAGCACACAAAATCATAAAACTGAACTGGGGGTAAAATTAACCAGAGGTTCATAGCTATGTCTGGCAGTGTTCTGCAGACAGGATGGGCATAAAAAAGGGTGTGGTGTCTTCCCATTGGTTGTAGCTGAATGATGGTATTTCATCTGTGAGATACCCACCAGCTACATTCAGCCAGAGATTCTGCATCTGTCAAGGTAATGCAGCCCAGTGGGTGAGCATAACCTGCGTCCACCTGCGCCGCTGGCATCGACTACTCTCACATCATCAGCACTATTCATGAAAGGAGCACGTTGTCACCTGGCAACCGGAGTACAAATTGACGGAGCGGACTACGTTGGTGACTTAACAGCCGTGTGCGGCAATGATGCAAACCTGGCTGCGGGCCATCCTCAGGGCAATGTGACACACGTGCCTTTTAGGGCTCACGTGTTGAACCGAATTCGCCAGCAATTTTTAAAACACCATCACGGCCTACATGGCCTTGTGCAGTGGGCACGCTCGCTATGTGCTCACTTCCATCGTGCGCACACAGCAGCTCAACAACTTTCATCACTCCGGAAGTCTTAGGGTCTGGCAGTTAAACGCCGTAAATGCGATGTTTCGACACGCAGGAATTGGAATCTGCACATGTTGCAGCGTGTGTGGCAGCACCGCAGAGCCCTGCTGAAATACGGTAAGACATATAGCCTGGGATAACTTGATCCAGAGGTGGTGCAGATCACGCTGCTGGAGTGGTGTCAGATCAAGGACCTATGCACCCTGCTACACAGTTTTGAAATGTCGACGAAGATGTTTAGCACTGGCAATGTCATTCTCAGCGTGACAATTCTGGTCATCTACATGATGGAGCACACTGTAATTATTATTCTGAGTCAGGTGTTGGGACAAGAGGAAGGGGAGGAAGTACAGGAGGAGTCATATGCGGAAGGGATAACAAGATCTACGAGGTCCAGATGGTCAGCGGCACCTATGCGGCATTCATGGTGAGGGAGAGGGATTAACAAGGGCGCATAGTATCAGCAAAAAGTGTTGATGAAAGTGCAGGAGCCCATGAAGAAATGGAGGACGAACTGGCGATGGGCATGGAAGACTCAGCAGATGAGTGAGAGCTTGCTCACATTTCGGTTGTGCGAGGTTGTGGGTAGAGGGCAGAGGAAGGATGCACGATTCTCACCTCTCTGCCACCAACACACCAAGGACTTGGTCCTCCTGGATGCACAAGACACATGAGCGCCTTCTTGCTGCACTACCTACATGACCCTCGGATTGTATGAATTTGAACTAATCCTGAATACTGGGTTGCCACACTGTTAGATCCCCGGTACAAGACAAAATTTGGCGAACTAATTCCTGCCATAGAAATAGACGCACGTATACAGGAGTATCTGCAGAATGTGGTACGCAATCTTAGATCTACTTGTCCACTAAACACCAGTGCTGCACAGAGTGAATCTCAACGCTTTGTCATGGATAGGAGGAAATGGTCTTTTACTTGTCCACATCGGAGGGACCGAGGGATGGCTGCTGTGCTGAGATGGCGTTGAGTACGGTGTCCCTGCACAGTTGCACTTTTGGTCATATCCCAAAATGAGTTGAAAAAGGACAGATGCTGTTGGAAAGGGGAACAGGTGTGTTGGAAAGGGGAAAAAAGTTTTGGTCCGTGGATTTGGTGGTTAAGCAACTGTAACATTTGCTGAAGAAACAACATCTGTTACAGTGGGACTGGCAGATTTGGATAAAGTGGTATATAATCTGTGACCGCTATATAACGAAAATTAATAAGAAAAGAAAGAGAAAGGTATATATCCCCATCAGCAGTCAGTGTCCACCGTGCTCCCAGTTGGAAAAGGAGAGGTTGGCAACTTGAAGGTTTGGTGGAGGATACAGAGCTGTGTGGCTATGAAACTAATAGTAGCCTGAACCGAGTTAGACGCCATTCGGATCTGGAGACTGTGAGCCCTGTTAGCGTCACAGGGTCCACATGCCCACCCAGCCCAGGAACTCCCTGTTAACAACACAGGGGCCATTGAGTACGCTGACCGTGTGCGTAGGGGCCACACCTGTGGACAGCAGGCGCATCAGCAGCAGCAGGCCTGTTAATGCCACTGGGCTGCACAAGCAGGACTGTTAGGACAGGAGCTGGTCTTAACCGTTCTGCGTTACCAACTGTGGTGGTGGCCTGCATCCACCACCAGATCCCTGCCTACCTCTGGCCTAAAGCTGCAATGGGTTCAACACATGGAGGTGTGCTCTTTCGGAGCATAATAGAAGACTGCGCACCTCCTTGTTGGCTCCAGCCCCTTTTATAACCTGGGTCCGCCCCAAACCAGGGTGAACCACAATGCACCTCCTGGAGACAAAAGTAGAGTGACACGTCATGAGTGGCATAACTAGTGTCCTATTTGGAAACGCAACTTCAATGATGACCTCATGGCTGCCATGACCCAAACACCTCACCAGTCATCGTCTGAGCATCAATAATGCGGTGACAAGTCATAGGTGTGGGCCTCTGCAAGCCATTTGGGAGGGCACCTGATGCCCTGTGGTCTATATGGGACCCCCACATCAGGGCCAGGGCCAAAGAGTTCATTACCGGACCTAGTCTCTGATGCAGGAAGTGCCTGAGCATGCTCAGTAGCATGAAATACAGTCTCTGAAAAAAGACTATCAGCTTTAGCATGGTGTCTATGCCCAAAACAGGACTTAGACCCGGCACGGAATGCAAGCACCTGTGCAAAGAGGCTTTTCACACTTAGTGTGGGAGCATGCGCTGTATCCCGAAATGAAAACTTAGCGTCAGGAATGGCACAGTCAGGCTGAGCATACTCACTAGGCGAAACACTGTAATTATGCTGCAGCTGGGGTACATCGGCACACGCATGCGCACTAGCTGCCTCTCCACACTTAGACGTGGAGGGGAAATTTGTCTTGGAGATGCTGTCTATGAACAGAAGGAAAAGCTAAAGGAAGCCTGACTTTCTATCCCTCCGAATTATGAAATGCAGCAATGAATTCCATGAGTTTGCTATAACATTAGCGTAGCAAAATGTGCATGAGGGTGTGATGTAGAGGTGCTAGAAATAGCTTGTCACCAGTGGGGCACTAATGGAATACAACAGCCAGTTCTATGATGCCACAAAATGGCAGTATTTTGTGCTATCATTATAGCTTATTAAAAACAGAGCACGAGGTTGTCATGCAGAGGTGCTGCACATAGATTTGCAGTAGTGTGAATTGACAAAAGTACAATAGCCACGTTTAGGATACAACTAGGTACAGTGAGTGTTTGCTAGTAAAATTGCTTAGTTTAAAAAAGTTGTAGTGTGCAATGCAGGCAGACGTGCTATGCAAATGTCTTTGCACTAGTGGGACTATAGCAAAGTCCAATAGCCACGTATAGGATGCCACTAGGTACACTGAGTGTGTGCTAGTATAATGGCTTCGTTATAATTTGTTGGAGTGTGCAACGCAGGCAGATGCGCTCTGCAAATGTCTTGGCACTAGTGGGACTATAGCAAAGTCCAATAGCCACGTATAGGATGCCACTAGGTACACTGTGTGTTTGCTAGTATAATGGATGAGTTTAAAAAAGATAGAGTGTGCAATGCAGGCAGACGTGCTGCAAATAACGTTCCAATACTGTGAATTGACAAAAGTACAATAGCCACGTTTAGGATACAACTAGGTACAGTGAGTGTTTGCTAGTATAATGGCTTCGTTATAATTAGTTGGAGTGTGCAACGCAGGCAGATGCGCTCTGCAAATGTCTTGGCACTAGTGGGACTATAGCAAAGTCCAATAGCCACGTATAGGATGCCACTAGGTACACTGACTGTTTGGTAGTATAATGGCTGAGTTTAAAAAAGTTAGAGTGTGCAATGCAGGCAGACGTGCTGCAAATAACGTTCCAATACTGTGAATTGACAAAAGTACAATAGCCACGTTTAGGATGCCACTAGGTACACTGACTGTTTGGTAGTATAATGGCTGAGTTTAAAAAAGTTAGAGTGTGCAATGCAGGCAGACGTGCTGCAAATAACGTTCCAATACTGTGAATTGACAAAAGTACAATAGCCACGTTTAGGATACAACTAGGTACAGTGAGTGTTTGCTAGTATAATGGCTGAGTTTAAAAAAGTTAGAGTGTGCAATGCAGGCAGACGTGCTGCAAATAACGTTCCAATACTGTGAATTGACAAAAGTACAATAGCCACGTTTAGGATACAACTAGGTACAGTGAGTGTTTGCTAGTATAATGGCTGAGTTTAAAAAAGTTAGAGTGTGCAATGCAGGCAGACGTGCTGCAAATAACGTTCCAATACTGTGAATTGACAAAAGTACAATAGCCACGTTTAGGATGCCACTAGGTACAGTGAGTGTTTGCTAGTATAATGGCTGAGTTTAAAAAAGTTAGAGTGTGCAATGCAGGCAGACGTGCTGCAAATAACGTTCCAATACTGTGAATTGACAAAAGTACAATAGCCACGTATAGGATGCCACTAGGTACACTGACTGTTTGCTAGTATAATGGCTGAGTTTAAAAAAGTTAGAGTGTGCAATGCAGGCAGACGTGCTGCAAATAACGTTCCAATACTGTGAATTGACAAAAGTACAATAGCCACGTTTAGGATGCCACTAGGTACACTGACTGTTTGCTAGTATAATGGCTGAGTTTAAAAAACTTGGAGTGTGCAATGCAGGCAGATGTGCTCTGCAAATGTCTTGGCACTAGTGGGACTATAGCAAAGTCCAATAGCCACGTATAGGATGCCACTAGGTACACTGAGTGTGTGCTAGTATAATGGCTTCGTTATAATTAGTTGGAGTGTGCAACGCAGGCAGATGCGCTCTGCAAATGTCTTGGCACTAGTGGGACTATAGCAAAGTCCAATAGCCACGTATAGGATGCCACTAGGTACACTGAGTGTTTGCTAGTATAATGGCTTCGTTATAATTTGTTGGAGTGTGCAACGCAGGCAGATGCGCTCTGCAAATGTCTTGGCACTAGTGGGACTATAGCAAAGTCCAATAGCCACGTATAGGATGCCACTAGGTACACTGAGTGTTTGCTAGTATAATGGCTTCGTTATAATTAGTTGGAGTGTGCAACGCAGGCAGATGCGCTCTGCAAATGTCTTGGCACTAGTGGGACTATAGCAAAGTCCAATAGCCACGTATAGGATGCCACTAGGTACACTGAGTGTTTGCTAGTATAATGGCTTCGTTATAATTAGTTGGAGTGTGCAACGCAGGCAGATGCGCTCTGCAAATGTCTTGGCACTAGTGGGACTATAGCAAAGTCCAATAGCCACGTATAGGATGCCACTAGGTACACTGAGTGTTTGCTAGTATAATGGCTGAGTTTAAAAAACTTGGAGTGTGCAATGCAGGCAGATGTGCTCTGCTAATGTCTTTGCACTAGTGGGACTATAGCAAAGTCCAATAGCCACGTATAGGATGCCACTAGGTACACTGAGTGTGTGCTAGTATAATGGCTTAGTTATAATTCGTTGGAGTGTGCAACGCAGGCAGACGTGCTGCAAATGTCTTGGCACTAGTGGGACTATAGCAAAGTCCAATAGCCACGTATAGGATGCCACTAGGTACACTGAGTGTTTGCTAGTATAATGGCTTCGTTATAATTTGTTGGAGTGTGCAACGCAGGCAGATGCGCTCTGCAAATGTCTTGGCCCTAGTGGGACTATAGCAAAGTCCAATAGCCACGTATAGGATGCCACTAGGTACACTGAGTGTTTGCTAGTATAATGGCTGAGTTTAAAAAACTTGGAGTGTGCAATGCAGGCAGATGTGCTCTGCTAATGTCTTTGCACTAGTGGGACTATAGCAAAGTCCAATAGCCACGTATAGGATGCCACTAGGTACACTGAGTGTTTGCTAGTAAAATTGCTTAGTTTAAAAAACTTGGAGTGTGCAATGCAGGCAGATGTGCTCTGCAAATGTCTTTGCACTAGTGGGACTATAGCAAAGTCCAATAGCCACAGATAGGATGCCACTAGGTACACTGAGTGTTTGCTAGTATAATGGCTTACTTAGAATGAGTTGGAGTGTGCAGAGGACAAGAGGGTACAGTGGCAGGATTGTGGTGCTCTGGGTAGAGGAATGGAAGCCTGCCTTTCTATTCCCTCCTAATGGTGAAATGCAGGGAGGAAATCCCTGACCTGGGCTACACAGACGCTGTTGCTGTTTGCAGGACCTGTCACCTATGGCTCTCTGACCCTGCCGGTACGAGCCCTTAAAAGGACTGCTAGAATGTGCTCTCCCTAAGCTGTCTAACGCTGTGTATGCAGCGCATACAGCTGTATCGGCGATAGGACAAAGGACGGAACTGCGACAGTGATGTCTGACACCAAAGACGCAGAAGGCAGATAATGGCGATCGTGAAGAAAATGTCCGGTTTTATAATGCAGGGACATGTGACATGCAGATCCTATCACACATGCCGTTGCTTCTCTGCCTCAAAGTCCACTTAGGTGTGTGTGTGTCTGTGATTGGCTGACATGCTGGCCAGCCCCACAAGACGCGCGCGCTTAGGGAAGGAAGACAAGAAAAAAAAAAAAAAAATGGCGATCGCCATTATAGAAACAGCAGTGATCTGAAGGCGCTGTTCACGCACACTATACACTGAAATGTGATAATAGTATGATTCACAGAGTGACTTACACTATTACAGCAGAAACCAAGCTAAGATTTAGCTGTTTTTTGGCTGCTAGAACCGTTCTCGAACGTTTCTAGAACTATCGAGCTTTTGCAAAAAGCTCGAGTTCTAGTTCGATCTAGAACATGCCCCAAAATCACTCGAGCCTAGAACTGGAGAACCACGAACCGCGCTCAACTCTAACCCTCACCCCACAATAGGTACATGGTGGCACATGTTACGGACAAACACACAGCATCAAAATGGCTGAAAAACCAGATGGTATAAGAATAAAGTGTGCTGAAGATCATGTAGTGCCTTTTGCAAATGAATCAAACATACACAGTGTAAAGGTCATGTAACAAAGCACTAGAAAATATAAAGTGCAACCTAACGTACCTATATGATAGATGAGAGCCCAGATCCCCGACCTATAGGTTTCGGTGTGACTCTTTCTTCCAGACTCACTGCAGGCAAGACTTTCCTGTCCCCACCAGGAGGATGATGCTCCATTTCCTCTGCTTCATCCTCCTCTTCTTTCCGTGCCGCCCCTGCGACAGCTGACGGGCTGCTCAGATCTGGATCTGCAGTGGCTCGAGGGGTCTCCGGACCCGAGGCGGGGTAGCGTGGCCACTTGAAATGAAAAATGGGAAGAAAGGTATTTAAAAAAGGGGGAGATGGGTGGATTGGATAGTGTTCGTGTAGTAAAGCGGGATACCACCGCTGCTGCGTTTAGGAGGGAGAGAGAGAGCGCCCGGGAGCGATGGGATGGCCTCGGTGATGTTAACCCCTCCGTGGGCATGGGAAGATGTCCCGGGGCTTGGTGATGGTAGGCCAGGGACCCGTTGGAAGCAAAGGGGCACAACGTACTCACACAGTCCAGAGATGCTGACACTGACACCGGGTAAACCAAAATCTTGAATGCCCTGCAGCCTCAGTTTGAACACGCTGGGTCCGTGCCCTTTTGGCATTGCTGGTTGGTCTGAAGCCTTGTCCCTTGGCACTGTGTTTACTCTTGGTAGATCCCTTTTGCCTAAAACTCTTCGGGTCCCGCTCACCTGCATGGCTAGCAGGATGAGCTTGCTTTCGGGGTTCACAATTGGGATTTTCTGGACGGTTTTTGGAAGTTTTATCCCTCTCATTGTGCTAGTACCCCGATTTTGGAGCAGGTGGAGAGCGGTTCTTAAAAATTCCGTCCTCGTCGGGTGAATTACTGGGCTGCATAAAGCTACTTCCTAGCCTATGGTCTGCGTACCCCGTTGTGAACTGGCCACTGCCCGGTTGTAGCACAAGGCCGCCGAACTGCGCTTTGTGGCAGTACCGTGCTCCTTGCCACTACCCCCTGTGACCGGGGTTCCAGCTCCCTCCAGACCAGGCCAACGTCTGGCACCTGGGACGGGTACAGGAGCCCAGCTCCGCAGCATGACCTCTTCCTGTCACTGCTCACTGACACTCTCTGACTACTACTGACACCTTTGGCCCTCCTTCTACCATCCCTCTATCTGGGCGGCCCTATTTTTCTCAGGCTGCCCAGTGGGTGTTTGGTGGGTGCGGTGCAGAGTGTTCCTCAGGATTTGTGTATACCTGTTCTTAGCAACACCAAAGGGACAGGACCCGTAACCAAGGAGGAGCGGGTACCATGCAGAAGGGCAGATTGCACAGCACCCTTGTGATGACCTGATAGGCCAGGGCATCACACTTCCTTCCTACCTTTCTGTTACGAGGGGGACCCGGGGAAGCGTGCCAAGATGGGAAATGGACAGCTTCCACCGGTCAAGGTCCACTGTGCGGTGTAAGGGACCGCTGCTATGGTCAGGAAAGAGTGAGCGGGTTGCTGCTAGTGATCGTCTGGAACGTCACAGACGATCTATGTACACCGGTCCGCCCGAACCCGTGAGGGTTGTATGGCTCGGGGCTTCTCGTACAGTGTACCTGTTGCACGGGGACGCACAGAGGTGCCTACACACGTGTGCCAGCGGGAGTCACAGGAATATGGCACGGGGGTAACACAGAGGCGCCCACGCACGTGTGCTTCAGAAACCAAGTGAGTCCAACAGAGACTTGACGAACTCACCTGGGACAGGAACACAGCCTGCTAAACGGGATACTGCCGGAGCAGCAAGGCAGGGGCAAGACCTGCAAACTAGGTGCTGCCTGAGCAGCAAGGGCAAAGCCCACAAAAGACAATAATGCCTAAGCAGTGGCGTGGCAGCACGCTGCCAGACATCCAAACATAGAAGGACAGTCGCGCACTGCCATGATGGCAGGGGGAGCTTTTAAGGAGGTGTAGCTCCACCCAAGGGCGGGCGCGAGACGGGCGTGACCCAATCAGGGTTCGTGATGTCCTGGCCCAGCCAGTCAGGATTCAGCACATCACCAGCCTCGTCATGGGGCCGTGTGATATCAGTGAGTGAATCAGAAGACGTCACGTGGAGCACATGCTCATCTTCCTGCCTCTGGGTCATAAAGGCGGGATCCCCGGTTTCACAATGTGCAGAGACATGGGAAGTCTTGCTGCTTCCCTGAGCATCTATTCTTTGCACACTGCGCAACCTCCCAGAGCCTCCGTGATGCTGAGCAGGAGAGCTCGTGGCAGGCAAGGGATGGGAAACCGCTCCATTCCTTGCAAGGGGAGAACCACTAGGTGTCACCCTTCTGCAGTGTCTCTGAGAAGGCAACTCCTGCAGACTGCGCAGTCTCCCAGACCTTTGGTGCTGCTGAGCAGGAGGGCTTGTGGCCGACAAGGAATGGGGGACCACCTCATTCCTTGCAATAAGAGAGCCACGACGTGTAACACCTTTCCTTCTCTTCAGCCCATCTACGCTGAACAGATGGAATGAAGCTGGTAGGGATAGTATCTTCTTTTGTGTAGGCAATAATCTCCTTTACCTCCTCCTCCTCATTATCACCCAATTGCGCTAAGAAGATGAGATGAGGCAAGTTTATGTAGAATCACCCTATCTACTTTCTTCCTCCATCTCCACCTGGTCCACATGCAAAACTTCCTCTTTAATTGTAAGCAGTGATGGTTTGAGTAGGCAAAGAAGTGGGATGATTATGCTGATATCGCCAATCACCATATCGGTTAATTCTACAAAGTTTTGAAGGGCCTTAAAGATGTCAGACAATCATGCCCACTATTTAGTTCTTATGAGCGGAGGCTGACCGGAATACCAACAGGCATGTTGTAGCTGTATTCAATTACTGTCCTCTGCTGCTCATGAAACCTTGCCAACATGTGTAATGTGAAGTTGCAGCATGTTATCACTTTGTACACCAGTCAGTGAACTGGCATTTGAAAGTGCAGCTGTAGTACTGCCAGATCGGCAGCAGCTGTAGCTAACTTTCGTTAATGGCGCACCCGCAGCATACTTTCACAAATAGGTCAGGCATATCTGAGCAGGGCAAGTTTTCAGAAACTACTGAAAAATTATGTTGAGCATGTGTGTGAGAGCTTGCAAAGCTTCAGAGCCACCACCAAGTTACAGCCATTATCATGCTCGACCATGCCTGGTTGTAGGTTAAGTGGGGAGAGCCACAGATCTGTCTGGTCTGTTATACCTTTTTACAACTCTGCGGCAGTGTGGTGTTTGTCAGTAAAACAAATAAGTTTCAGCAGAGCCTGTTATCTCTTCACCAAGGATGTAATGCAATACTGCAAGCTTGCGACTGATATGAATGATGTGCTCCGAGATGACAGTTCAAGAGGGAGGATGATGCAGAGGAGGGGCTGCAGGAAATTATGTAGGAGGTAGAGGAAACCCTGATGGAACTAGGGCCTGCAATCCTCAGTATCACTAACAGGGTTTGACTTTGGCCCTGCTTCCACAGGGTACATCCTGTGTGCTGTCAGAGAAATGTAGCCTCCCTGGCCACAAGCACTTATTCATGTGTTAGCCGTTAAGTGGACCTTCCCAGTAACTGTGTTGGTCAAAACAGGTGTTATTATTAGACACATGCTGATGTAAGATGAGGATTGACTACTGGGAAAAATAAAGGCAGATGGGGATCAAGCATTAAGGAACAGCCACCATTATAAGGTTGCAGAAAGCTTCAGTGTTACACCTCGTGGCTCTCCTGTTGCAAGGAATGAGGTGGTCCCCCATTCCTTGTCTGCCGCGAGCCCTCCTGCTCAGCAGCACCAAAGGTCTGGGAGACTGCACAGTCTGCAGGAGTTGCCTCCTTGGAGACACAGCAGAAGGGTGACACCTAGTGGTTCTCCCCTTGCAAGCAATGGAGTGGTCTCCCATCCCTTGTCTACCACGAGCCCTCCTGCTCAGCATCACAGAGGGTCGGGGAGGTTGCGCAGTGTGCAAAGGATGGATGCTCAGGGAAGCAGCAAGACTTCCCTTATCTCTGCACATTGTGAAACCGAGGATCCCGCCTTTATGACCCAGAGGCAGGAAGATGAGTATGTGCCCCACGTGACGTCTTCTGATTCGCTCACTGATATCACATGGCCCGATAACGAGGCTGGTGGTGTGCTGAATCTTGACTGGCCGGGCCAAGACGTCACGAATCCTGATTGGGTCACGTCCATCTCGCGCCCGCCCTTGGGTGGAGCTACACCTCCTTAAAAGCTCCCCCTGCCATCATGGCGGCGTGCGACCGTCCTTCTATGTTTGGATGTCTGGCAGCGTGCTGCCACGCCACTGCTCAGGCATTATTGTCTTTTGTGGGCTTTGCCCTTGCTGCTCAGGCAGCACCTGGTTTGCAGGCCGTGTTCCTGCCTTGCTGCTCCGGCAGTATCTCCTTCAACAGGCCGTGTTCCTGTCCCAGGTGAGCTCCTCGAGTCTCCACCGGACTCACCTGGTTATTGAAAGCACACGTGCGTGGGCACCTCTGTGCTACCCTCGTGCCATATCCTGTGACTCCCGCTGGCACACGTGCGTAGGCACCTCTGTGCGTCCCCGTGCAACAGGTACACCGATTGAGAAGCCCCGAGCCATACAACCCTCACGGGTTAGGGCGGACCGGTGTACATAGATCGTCTGTGACATTCCAGACAATCACTAGTAGCAACCCGCTCACTCTTTCCTGACCATAGCAGCGGTCCCTTACACAGCACAGTGGACCTTGACCGGCGGAAGCTGTCCATTTCCCATCTTGGCACGCTTCCCCGGGTCCCCCTCGTAACACTTGAGTATCCACAAGCTGCCTGGAAATGGGCCTTGGTCTGGGTGGCTGTTTTTTATGTTTGTGTTCCAAGGCCTGGGGTAGGGATAACTGAACGCTGTGCTGGGACGAAGATTAGGACATGGTTGCTGATGGTGCTTCAGAATGTGCAACTACAGGTGCAGGATGGGATGAATATGTGCCTACATCCTGAATAAGGAATTGGCAAGCATGTAGCATTGGAGAAGAGACAGTTATGTCACCCGTAGATGCCAATTGTGGACCCAAGCATTTGGCTCACCTAGTCAGGTGTTTTGATTATTTGTGCCTGAGCATGCTGATGGTGGTCATGCTGGAAGTGGTTGGTGTGGCGCCCCTGAGGCTTCCGTCGTCACAGAGGTACTGCACCTCACCCAGAGGTGTGGTATCCCATCCCGGGTAAGAATGGTGTCATCTACCGGTTCACAGACAAACCCTGCACACACCGATTGGTAGGTCACACACCGGGTCAGGGTTTAAGGCAGGCACTCCATTAATGCTGAGAGTAGTGGCCTACAATACCTGGTTATGGGTCCTTAAATCCCATTCACTGGTCCATGAGAGGGTGGAGCCTGCCAGGGAAGGGTGTGGGAGGAGTCATGGAGTAGAAAGGAGAATTATTAAGTTCAAGTTCAGGCAGTCTGAGAGAAGGAGTAGATGAGGCAGGAGGTGGGCTGTCAGGAGAGGACAGCGGGCAGAGAGGACAGAGACAGAAGAAAGTTCCTGGTGGAGATCCTTGGGTCTTGCTAGGCCCAGGTGCCACCGAAAGAATGGATTCCAGGGTGCCACGGAAGTATGAACGTCCCGTGGCCTTGTTCCACTAGAATACCGGGTAAAGGGATCCGGCTGCAACACAGGGACGGTCCCTAGACTGAAAGAAGAAAGACATTACTTTTAGTGAAACCGAAGGCCTGGGAGATCGTTGCAGGCGCTCAAGGCCACAACCCGCCACAGACCACCGGCAAAGGGGAGCAAGATACGACTTAGGTCAGCCACCTTTGGACAGACCCTGTGGTGGAGGCGCAAGACAGTCTAGTACAGTTTGGCGCTAAAGAGAAAGCCAGAAAGGACACATAGAGGGGTGCACCGGTACTGACCCTTGAACTATCCGGGATCGGCGGAGGTCCCTGACAGCGGATCCTGGCATTCCGTGGGTAACCGGTCAGCTGTAGCACTGAACAGTGAGTAAACATCTTAACTGCAAGCCCTGTGTCGTCTGCTTGATCCTGCACCACATCATCAAACACCATAGACTTTACCAAGCACCAAAGGTTGCCCTGGGATACCCGCTCTACCTGTGGAGAGCAAGAAACACCTCAGCTGCCATAACATCATCCCCGGAGGTCCCTTCCAGCAGCTGCGGCTCCATAGCTGCAAATTCCCACAGGTGGCGTCACAAATCTTATATAAACTTTATTACCATCTCCCCCATACCGCCATTTTAATTGACTCCACCAGGGTCACGGAGTCGGGCCCCGCCACCGCTGACTACCCCGGACTAGTCTGGCCCGACACTGAGTCACCTAAGACCCTGGGGCGGGCGAGTCATCTTTTGGTGTCACGAACAGGATTTGAACAAGACCCGTTAACACGGGTGACGTGTGCTTTAAGGAACTGTGTTTAATAGACTGTGTATTCGTGTGGAAACTGCCGCCGCCATTAAAACTGCTGGGTGCAAGAAGAAAAGGGGCGTGCCTGAAAAAAAGCGCAAAGATAAGCCCAGCCCCCTTTGTGCTCTGTGGGAGTGTTGGAAAATGGCGCATTAAGAAATCGACTGCCTGGCAGTTAATCCCGGTGTCTAGAGGAGGAATAAGTTGCCAGAATGTACTGGATAGTGGGTGGAGGAATGCCACCCGTAATAGGCTGGGAGCCGGCCTGGCGCCAAGGAGTGGTACGGCCCCCAACCCCACCTCCAGAGTGGAGAAGGGTACAGCCTAGCATTGGCGGTGAACGCTCGAGAGTAATAGATATGAGCATTAACCGGGAAGGCTGCAGAGGCATCATGGCGGAGCTTTCTCTTCCCAGTACACCAGGAGAGGCATGGGAGAAGGGATCGTAACCTGGCCTGAATCTCCTGCCGGAGGAAATGGAGCAACTGGCCCGCTCGCTACAGAGGCTCGAGGTGGAAGCCGAGCAACGAGCGGAGGGAGAGGCCGCACCGGGGCATGAACTTGACACCGAGGCGGCGTCCTGCATCACCGTTAGCTGAAAGTCACTGACTGCCACTGCGGAACCGGGTAAGGGAGATGTCACCCCCGCCTGGTCGAGCCCGGATCACCTGGTGGGACTCCTGCCAAGTCCTCCTGCAGGTGTGATGGGCACCACCACCAACCCCTTCGAGCCTTCGATCGCTGCCGTGGACCCCGGTAAGGGAGATGCCACCCCTGCCCGGCAGAGCCCAGACCACTTTATGAGGCCTCTACCCAGTCCCCCTGCCTGTGCATCCGGCGCTGTCTCACCCGGCATGGACTGGGACGCATTACCAGTCCGCGACCGCGGGCTGGCCATCCCACTGGCGCCGGTCATGACCCAGAGCGCAATGACCCTCGTCTGTCCACGGCAACTGTCCCAGTTTCAATTGGAGAGGGAGCGCCGGGAGGCGCAGTAGGCTAAGAAAGAGGCTGCTAATCTGACCGCAAAAGAGAAGATGAGGAAGGCCAAGAAAGCTACCCATGGCCCAGTCTGGAGGGGCCGCATCATAGACTTCAGCCTGGAGAGAGGATAGGGGTTCATCCGGGAACCAGGGCTGAACAGGGACGTCTTCGTGTCCAGAAGAGACATTGAGGAGCACCTGCAGCGTGGCCACCCGGGATGCGACGTCCAAATCTGAGACCGGGTAGAGTATACCCGTCTGATGGGCACCAGGGGATGGTACGCCTTGGACGTTCACATTCACCGGGAGGACGCAGCCCCGGTACCATCACCCCGCAGCAGCCCCAGCACAAGTTCTCATGGGACCCAAACCAGCCTGGCAGCGGCTTTTATGCCACCAGAAGCTGTGCCAGAATGGAACCCCTATTACTAGAAAAACAGCCTCAAAATGTAAATAGCCCCTTTAAGTCCCAATGTTCTTTTTGAAGATGTCTCTTTACTTATTGAAGTAACCTCTGCCCCCTGTTCTTTTCGAAGACATCCCCATACCCCTACTGTCTATTTTGATAAGAATGGACAACCGGTCCACCGGACCTTAGGTGGTCGGAAGTTGGATAATATGTTTTCTTAGAGTAATATAAGTAACGGACATGTGGGCTACTGGACTAGGCGTGGCCAGGACTCCACCTTGTATGTAATTGCACCAGTTGTGTACCCTACCAGAATTAAGGTGGAATTTACTCCACAAAAGAAGTTGTGCATTTGAACAGTAAAGTGCATCAAGGACTCTAAAAGTTGTTTAAATGTTAAGTAACATTTAAGAAAAGTGCCTCCCATAAAGGGATGAAAAGTTGATTGTTAACCTGTTATTACAGCATTTCAAAATTTTGCAGTTAACACCATTGAATTTTTGTTTCAGCCCGCGGACGTGCTGGGAGTTGCTGTGGGGGAGTGTGGCGCCCCTGAGGCTTCCATCGCCACAGAGGTACTGCACCTCACCCAGAGGTGTGGTATCCCATCCCGGGTAAGAATGGGGTCATTTACCAGTTCACAGACAAAACCTGCACACACCGATTGGTAGGTCACACACCGGGTCAGGGTTTAAGGCAGGCACTCCATTAATGCTGAGAGTAGCGAACAGTATACCTGGTTATGGGTCCTTAAATCTCATTCACTGGTCCATGAGAGGGTGGAGCCTTCCAAGGAAGGGTGTGGGAGGAGTCATGGAGTAGAAAGGAGAACTAGTAAGTTCAAATTCAGGCAGTCTGAGAGAAGAAGTAGAGGAGTGAGGAGGTGGGCTGTCAGGAGAGGACAGCGGGCAGAGATGACAGAGACAGAAGGAGGTTCCTGGTGGAGATCCTGGGGTCTTGCTAGGCCCAGGTGACACAGAAAGAAGGGATTCCAGGGTGCCACGGAAGTACGACGTCCCATGGCTCTGTTCCACTAGAATACTGAGTGGAGGGATTCGGCTGCAACACAGGGACGGTCCCTAGACTGAAAGAAGAAAGACATTACTTTTAGTGAAACCAAAGGCCTGGGAGATCGTTGCAGGCGCCCAAGGCCACAACCCACCACAGACCACCAGCAAAGGGGAGCAAGATAAGACTTAGGTCAGCCACCTTTGGACAGGCCCTGTGGTGGAGGTGCAAGACAGTCTAGTACGGTTTGGCGCTAAAGAGAAAGCCAGAAAAGACACAGAGGGGTGCACCGGTACTGACCCTTGAACTATCCAGGATCAGCAGAGGTCCCTGACAGCGGATCCCGGCATTCCATAGGTAACCGGTCAACTGTAGCACTGAAACTGAACAGTGAGTAAACATCTTAACTGCAAGCCCTGTGTCGTCTGCTTGATCCTGCACCACATCATCAAACACCATAGACTTTACCAAGCACCAAAGGTTGCCCCGGGGATCCCGCTTTACCTGTGGAAAGCAAGATACACCTCAGCTGCCATAACATCAGACCCGGAGGTCCCTTCCAGCAGCTGCGGCTCCATACCTGCAAATTCCCACAGGTGACGTCACAAATCTTATATAAACTTTATTACCATCTCCCCCATACCGCCATTTTAATTGACTCCACCAGGGTCATGGAGTCAGGCACCACCACAGCTGACTACCCCAGACTTGTCCAGCCCGACAACGAGTCATCTAAGGCCCTGGGTCGGGCGAGTCATTGGGACCCTACCAATCTTGGTACAGCACAGTTTCAAAATGACCATTCTTTTATCCTCCATACTTTCATTAACAAAGCACTAGACTGAGGAACAACAAACCCATGGCCTGGGAACTTGCCACGTGTGTGAGCTCTGTGGATCTGTTGACTACCTACTCCCTCTGGCCATCCCACTTGTTGTCAACTGTGTCTCATCATCATCTACCTCTAGAACCACTAATTACCATTCGACACCCTTGTCTTTTTCTGACCATGGCTGCTCAAATATTTGGGCAGCACTGCCCATAATATCATCAAGTACCCCTTGAAACATGCAGGGTGAGAGGCCAGAATCAATAAATGGAAATGTTAAGAGCTCTTCTCTGTGTTTGAATGTGGAATCAATTATCTTCTGGGACTCGCCATGGAGGGAGAAAGGAAGATCAGGGTGAGAATTATGTGTTCCAGACTCTTTGCTAGTGAGACTAAACTGTGTGGAAGGCAGGGTGGTGCTGGGAAACATAATTGAGGCATTATCTGCTATCCCACTGATGACCTGTTCTCTCTGTTCTGGCTTTGAGAGTGGTGTCCAGCACCCTCCTGCAAAGTGGGATAGGAAACTAGGTCTCATGCATGAGTTTGCATGTTATGCTCCCACAGCAGGCACAGTGTCACCTGGCCCCCAAGGCTTGGCCTCTGTGTGCACCAGTAAGTCCACTTCCCTGTCCCTTACTGCATGCATTGCTTAGTTTCAATTTGATGTATAATATATGCCTTCAAACTTTCCAGTATTTATAGAGAAAATACAATATGTAGCCCTGAAAATGACCTCTGTTTTTACGTTGCAGTAGACCAGTAGAAAGACTGAAAGGCAATTAACCCTCCCTGTATGCCTCTAATCCAAAACTATCCCTCATCCACCAGCAATCCCCACACTGAATGAATGTAACAGCTGTTTTACTAGAGAAAAGACATTATGTAGCCCTGAAAAGAATTTTTGTTTTAGTGGTGTAGTAGCTGTATACAATTACTGAAATAGCAATTAAACTCTGCCTATATACCTGCTCTAATCTAAACTTTCTTTCCTACATCAACTCTCCCTGAGCTTCTTCCAGAGGAGACTGTGCTAAGCATTGTGCCACCAGGTTTTATATAAAACCCAATGACGCGATGAGGTTTGTCAATCACAGTACTGTGAGTAGCCAACATGGCTATGGCATAACCGTTTATGGCAGGCAATCCCAACATGGCTGTCTAACAATCACAAAACATGCTAGGCAGGTACTCTAGCAAGGAGCTTGAGCACCCCAATGCTCATTAATCACTAGTGAGTAACAGCGTAAGACTCACAATATGTAATACCATTTAACACACCAACGTGCAGTAAGACTAAATGGTCTGGCAGAAACATAACCATAAAAATTGTCTCATTCTGGAATTATTCCTGCCCGACTGCACATCTCGACACATTGCCTTCATTTGGGGGTATTTGGTATTGTATATCCTCAGTTACTTTTAATGCCTTTATTGTCCTCTTCTGCTGTGTTGGACACTTCTTTCATTGAATTCATTGAACTCATATCTAAAGGCCTCGTTACACGTAACGACATATCTATATCTGCGTGTGACATCGAGTGGCTGTTAACAATGGAAAATACTCACCAAATTGTCCATCGTTGACACGTGGTTAATTTTCAAAAAATAGTTGCTTGTTGAGGATGCAGGTTGTTCGTCGTTCCCGAGGCAGCACACATCGCTGTGTGTGACACCTCGGGAACGACGAACTACAGCGTACCTGTGCCTTCAACGAGCACCGAGGTGGGAGTGATGGAGATGCGGCTGCTCTTCGCCCCTACGCTTCTATTGGCGGCCCGCTCTGTGATGTCGCTGTGACGCAGAACGAATCTCCCCCTTTCAGGGGAGGTTGTTCACCGCCCACAGCAATGTCATTTGGGAGGGCTGTACGTGTGACACAGACAAGCGAGATTGTGCGCCACGGGCAGCGATTTGCTTGTGACTCACAAACGACGGGGGCGGGTGCCATCGCTAGCAATATCGCTAGCGATATTGCTCTGTGTAAAGCCCCCTTTACTGGGATTTACTTCATAAAAAGTTTATATTTTTTAGAGAGATGTGCTTATTACCATTTTTTTTTATCCTTTCCCCTTTTGATGTTTTTGCTTTTGATTATTTTTTTATTTAGTCTTAATTTCCATTCCCTTTGCTTTCTTGTAACTCACATATATACAATTTTGGTTACATCTTTTAGGGGTATTTTTCCTGTTGAATAATTTTGATTACGTTAAATATATCAGCCTGGGCACAACTCAGTATTGTAAATGCAAAACATGATGTGCATGGCTGTCTCGGCCAAATTGACATCACACAGTGAGATTTGAACAGCTTCTATCTGAGAGGAGCTTTTTAGGAGAAGGTCAGAATTGAAGATGAGATGCTTTTAGATTTGCGTTTAACCTATAGAGTCATACAGTAGTAGGTCAGTGTTGTGGGGCTAGCATTTACAAAGCTGCATAGGCACCGCCCACATCTGCATTTAATTCTTCCCATCTGACTCACCATCATGTTCCTCCATGTTTGAGTGCACACCTTAAAAATATAAATTGAATACATTTGCAGTACCTTCCATTTAGTTAAGTTATATATGGGCAAGATATCTAGTTGTATGTGGACTTGCAAGCCTATGTGCTTGTTCATGTATGATGGTCTGTAAAAGCACCCCAAAAATTATGCATATGTACAGATGCATCTCAGTAAATTACAATATCACCAAAAAGTTAATTTATTTCAGTAATTCAATACAAAAACTGAAATGTATGTATTAAATAGAGTCATTACAACCAGAGTGATCTATTTGAAGTGTTTATTTTTGTTAATGTTGATGATTATGGCTTACAGCCAATGAAAACTCAAAAGCCATATAAAAAAATAGCATAAATGCCACAAAACACCTGAAAAGGCTTCCTAAGCATTTAAAATGGTCTCCTTGTCTGTTTTAGTAGGCTACACAATAATGAAGAAGACTGCTGAATTGACAGATGTCATAAAGGAAGTCACTGACACAGTCCACAAGGAGGGTAAGCCACAAAAGGTCATTGCTAAAGAAGCTAGCTGTTCACAGAGTGCTGTATCCATGCATATTAATGGGAAGTTGAGTGTAAGTAAAAAGTGTGGTAGAAAAGGTGCACAAATAACCGGGATAACCACAGCCTTGATAGGTTTGTTAAGAAAAGGCCATTCAAAAATTTGGGGGAGAGGGGAGATTCACAAGGAGTGGACTGCTGCTGGAGTCAGTGCTTTGTGAGCCACAACCCACAGATGTATCCAGGACATGGGCTACAACTGTCACATTCCTTCTGTCAAACCACTCATGACCAGTAGACAATGCCAGAAGTATCTTTCCTGGGCCAAGAAGAAAAAGAGCTAGACTGTTGCTCAGTAGTCCAAGGCATTATTTTCAAATGAAAGTAAATTTTGCATTTCATTTGGAAATCAAGCTCCTAGAGTCTGGAGGAAGAGTGGAGAGGCCACAATCCAAGCTGCTTGAGGTCTAGTGTAAAGTTTCCACAATCAGTGATGGTTTGGGGAGCCATGTCATCTGCTGGTGTAGGTCCACTGTTTTTTATCAAGACCGTCAGCATTGCCGTCTACCAGGAAATTTTAGAGCACCTCATGCTTCCCTTGCATCTAATTTATTGAGATGCACCTGTATGTATTTGTGTTTGCAAGATGTGTCTCTTTGTGTTTATGCAATAGTGCATTGAATTATGTGTATGCATGCTGAGTCAGAGTGTGCATGTTTATCCCTTTAACACTAGAACTACTGGACTCGTGACACCTATATAGAAATTAAACACCTTCTTCCTATTGGACCAGCATCTCACAGATAGTCCTCTCTTTGGCCAGTCTATAAATGATGTGCATTCATTTTGCGGTTTCGCGCAAATTCAAACATTTTGAGATTTAATTTGCGGTTCTCTAAAAATAAATAAATAACTTGCCTGGCTTCATTTTCTACAGTGCCAAAACATCAGACAGCAGGCTAATGTATTTTTTTGTGTGGCTGCTCGGGTCTCCCCATCATCCATCATACCCTGCAGTTATATCTACCAGATTATCCTACCTTGTACAGTGGTGATCTATACCGGGGTGATCTGAGATCAGTGATTCCCAGTGGATCACAATTTGTATGGCAGAGTCATTGGGTATGTCTGTCTCTTCTGTAAAGTATAATGGTTAGCATGGTCCTTTTTCTTTCTCTTTCTCTCTCTTCAGTGTAACATGGCACAAGGCGGTAGCCATGTGCAAGGTACTCATCTATTATGCCCTGGCACATTACATGAAATGGGGGGTCTTGGGTGTGTGAATCGGTACCGTGTAGATCCACTATCACTCTCAGACTGGTTACAACCGCAGGTTGAACTTCTTAATTTTCCATAAGAATGAGCCAGGTGTTGTTAACGAGCCATACTGGTACATCCTAAGTCATGTTCAGGTAATCACTGGTGTTTAGCCACCCCCCTAGTGATCGAGTTCGGTTCAGTTTGTTGAACGGCGGCTTAGTTCGCCGTACGTTCGACAAACACCTTCGAACCCCGCTGAAAACAATGGCAGGCAAACAAAAACACATACTAACACATTATACATGTACACATACAGTTAATAAACATTGCCATTACACTTACAGGTCCCTGCGACGCGTCCTGCACTCTGTCTCCCGCCGATTTTCCTTCCGATCATCGCTGCGCCCTTCCGGTAACCAGCACTGATGATACGACCTTCCGTGACGTCAAAATAGCATGTGACCAGTCACGTGTGTACTATCTCATTGGCTACAGACTGCTCACATGGCTAGACGTCATGCTAGGTCCTGTCAGTGCATCTCTCCGGTACGCGGTGCTCATTTGAGCATCTTCGTGTACTGGCGAGATGCTTGGGCACATGATTGGCTTCCCGTTCCTGCATGTGGGCGCTCTCTACAGAGTCATCCCACATGCAAGGACTGGATGCCACAGCCGGTGAATAACGGAGATCACCGTTGCTATAGTAACCCGCCTGTTCAACGGTGGCAGCGGTGACGTCACCGCTTACAACCCGCAGCCTCTGCTCACTCACTGAGTAATTAGACTGCACGGGAGCAGCAGCATCTTTCTCTTATGCAGTGCTGTCTGATGTAGCAGAGCTGCATGAGTTGAAGTAGAAAGAAGACAGAAGACCAGGATCGTGGAGGGGTGAAAGGGAGTAATAAACATGGAGTCTCTAATTGTGTCTGTGTATTTCTTTCTATTAAAGTATTTTTTCTCTATGTGGTGTCTTTTTTTAACCCTTCATTGGAGATTTTTAATGGCTGGGTCAAACTTGCCTGACATTAAGAATCTCTGGCTTAATACTAGCTAGTAAAACAAAGCTAGTATTAACCCATTATTAGCCAGCAAGCTACCCGTCACCAGGGCAGCTGGAAGAGTTTGATACAGTGGCAGATGATGGCGCTTCTATGAAAGCACCATTTTCTGGGGCAGCTGTGGACTGCAATTCGCAGCAGAGGGACCCAGAAAGCTCGGGCCAACCTGTGCTGCTGATTCCAATCCCCAGCTGCCTAGTTGTACCTGGCTGGACACAAAAATGGGGCGAAGCCCATGTCGTTTTTATTTTAATTAATTCATGAAACTCATGAAATAATAAAAAAAAGGCCTTCCCTATATTTTTAATTCTCAGCTGGGTACAAATAGGCAGCTGGGGGTTGGGGCAGCTGTACCTGCCTGCTGTACCTGGCTAGCATACAAAAATATGGTGAAGCCCACGTCATTTTTTTGGTGGGTAAAAACCTCCTGCATACAGTCCTGGATGGAGTATGCTGAGCCTTGTCTGCTCTCCTGCATACACTAGTGAAGGGAGCATGCTGAGCCTTGTAGTTCTGCAGCTGCTGTCTGCTCTCCTGCATACACTAGTGAATGGAGCATGCTGAGCCTTGTAGTTCTGCTTCCCCTGTCTCTCCTTCCAGCATACAGTCCTGGATGCAGCATGCTGAGCCTTCTAGTTCTGCAGCTGCTTTCTGCTCTCCTGCATACACTAGTGGATGAAGTATTCTGGGCTTTGCAGTTCTGCTCCCCCTGCCTCTCCCTCCAGCATACAGTCCTGGATGGAGGATGCTGAGCCTTGTAGTTCTTCAGCTGCTGTCTTCTCTCCTCCATACAGACAGCAGACAGCAGCTGCAGAACTACAAGGCTCAGCATACTCCATCCAGGACTGTATGCAGGAGTTTTCCCCCCCCAAAAAAATGACATGGACTTCGCCATGTTTTTGTATGCTAGCCAGGTACAGCAGGCAGCTACGGGCTGCCCCCAGCTGCCTATTTGTACCTGGCTGGGAACCAAAAATATAATAGGGAAGCCCTTTTTTTAAAAAAATTATTTCATGAATTTCATGAAATAATTTAAAAAAAAATGACGTGGCTTCGCCCAATTTTTGTGTCAAGCCAGGTACAACTAGGCAGCTGGGCATTGGAATCCGCAGCGCACAGTGCCCAAGCTTTCTGGGCACCCCTGCTGTGAATTGCAGTATGCAGCTGCCCCAGAAATTGGCGCTTTCATAGAAGCGCCATCTTCTGGCGCTGTATCCAACTCTTCCAGCTGCTATGGTGACGGGTGACTCCCTGGGTAATAATGGGGTTAGGGCTAGCTGTATATTATCAACTGGCCGAAAACCTGAAATTCATGGTGTCATGCCAATATTAGAAATGGCCACCATGAATTTCTAGTACAGATAAAAAAAACCACAACACAGAAAAATATTTTTATTAGAAATAAAACACAACACAATTAGTGACTCCACCTTTATTGAAATAAAGAACCCCCCTCCGCAGTAATTCTGGGTCAAAGGTCCCGCGTCGTCCAATCCGGATCCAATATCATCTGATCAGTTTGCTCGAAGGCAAAGAGATCAGATGATGTGTCAAGTTCAAAGGCCTGAATCACATGACACAGCAGCTGATTGTATACACGGCTTTAATACAATCAGCTAATGCATCAGTGCAAAAAAACCCCCAAAAAACAAACTACACACTTCTGTGCAGACTCCTGTCTGACAGCAGCAGCTGATAGTTTAGCCGGCTGGGTGGTAAAAAGCCGGCCTCACCGCTCGACTTATAGTGTCAGCTGATGCCGTCAGGTGACCGCATCAGCTGATCATCGCCATGTCTAAGAGAGAGAGAAGAGAGAGAGAAAAGAGAGGGAGAGAGAGAGAGAGAGAGAAAGAGAAAAAGAGAAAGAGAGAGAAGAGAGAGGAGAGAGAGAGGAGAAAGCAATGCAGCCTCATTCCGTGAACTGCTCCAATTTTAGAGGTGTGTCCCGCGGCTCAGAGCTGATGTCTGGCTCCTTCCTCAATGCATAATTAAATTAAATTATAATTATGAATAAATAATAATTATAATTTAAAATTATAAATAAATTAAATTCTTTACCCGGACGGCCAGGACTCGAACTCGTGAACTAACTCTCCTTAGGCGGCAGCTCTATCCAGTGAGCCACTGTCTGTAATGAAAAGCATAGGAGGATTTGGTAATCTTGACCTCTGTATTGCAGTAGAGAAGTCAGAAGTAGATTATTCAGCTACAAGGATGGATAGAGGGATGGATGGATGGATGGAGAGAGGGATGGATGGAGGGATGGAGGGAGGGATGAAGGTAGGGATGAATGGATGGAGAGATGGAGTAAGGGATGGAGGGATGGATAAATGGAGGGATGGAGGGATGGATGGAGGAATGGATGGAGGGATGGAGGGATGGAGGGATGGAGGGATGGATGGAGGGATAGAGGGATGGATGGAGGGATGGATGGAGGGATAGAGGTATGGAAAGAGGGAGGGATGAAGGGAGGGATGAATGGATGGAGAGATGGAGGGAGGGATGGAGGGAAGTATGAAGGGAGGGATGGATGGATGGATGGATGGAGGGATGGATGGATGGATGGAGGGATGGATGGATGGATAAAGGGATGGATGGAGGGATAAAGGGAGGGAAGAATGGATGGAGAAATGGAGGTATGGATGGATGGAGAAATGGAGGGATGGAGGGATGGATGAATGGATCGAGGGATGTATGGATGGATAGAGGGATGGATGGAGGGATGAAGGAAGGGATGAAGGGAGGGATAGAGGGATGGATTGAGGGATTGAGGGATTGAGGGAGGGGTGAAGGGAGGGATGAATGTATGGAGAGAGGGATGGAGGGATGGATGGGAGGGCAAACACCGGCACTACTTCACTCATGAACCGCACACACGCAGGCACTACTGCACGCATCATCACCGCACAAGCACCGGCACTATCACCCCAATCATCACCACACATGCAGGCATTACTTCAGTGACGTCCCCGCTGACAGCGCGGCTCACTTCAGTTGCTGCGAGGATCTGACACAGACCGCTCGTGTTCTACTGCCGCTCCTGTCAGCTTCATGTAGCAGAGCTGATAAAATGGATAAAGAGGGTGTTTTTTGTCTTTTATTCCAAATAAAGGATTTTTCGCTGTGTGTGTTTATTTACTTTCACTTCCAGGTAATCATGGAAGGAATGTCGGGGAGACACCTGCCATGATTAACTCCTTATTACCCCAATTGCCACCACACCAAGGCAATTCGGGATGAGCCGGGTAGAGTCGCGGGACTGTCGCATCTAATGGATGCGGCAATTCTGGACGGCTGCTGGCTGATTTTGTTAGGGTGGTGGGCTCCCCATAACATGGCGCTCCCCATCCTGACAATACCAGCCTCCAGCCGTGTGGCTTTATCCTGGCTGGTATCAAAATTGGGGGAACCGCAGTTTTTTTATTTTTTTTTATTTTACTGCACGATATAGACCCGCCCGCGGGCGGCTGTGATTGGTTGCAATGAGACAGCTGTCACTCATCATGGGGGCTTGTGTGACTGCATCCAATCATGGGCGCCGGTGGGCGAGGAAAGCAGGGAATACCAGTTTGAATAATGAGCGGCAGCCATTTTCAAAAGAGGAAAAGCTGACGGAGCTTTGTGACAGCCGTGCAGCGCCACGCCCGTGATCGGTGAGTAGGAAAGAGAGAGGGATTGTGCTGGGGACCCAGGACGCATGCAGATACGCAACGTGCGCACATACTTACTGTGAAAAGTCACGCTTTTGGTGATCGAACCGTTATCGAACTGCCGAACTTGAAGCAAATCATTCGAGTTCGTCGAACGACTCAAACACCGCCCAAAATCACTCGAATTTGAAATTGACGAACAATTCGAATCGAACATCGCTCAGCTCTACCAATCACCACCGGCCGCTGCGGTGAGCCTGCGGTTATCCCCGCACATATGATTTGATCCCTGCTGATTTGAACAGCAGACGTGTGCTTGCTAACCCCTTAAATCGCACTGTCATCCATGGTAAATATTAACTTAACCGGCTCCATTGGCAGCGCTGTGACGTGATCACTGTTATTTAATGGTTTCCGTGGTAAAACAGGGTCAAGTGGTGACTGCTGTAGCTCACACGACTTACTTCCTGTAACAACAGTTGGCCGAGTGCTGTCTTTTAAAAAACATGAGCATTCTGTTGATCTCAGCTGTGTAGCTTGCGATCAACTGAAATGAATGAGTGAACAGACTGCTGATCCTTACAGCCCCCTAAGGGGACTAGTAAAATTAAAAGTAAAAGAAAAGTTTTAAAAAATTAAAAAAAGAAACCTAAAAGTTCAAATCACTCCGCTATCGCCACATTGAAAATGAAAGGGTTAAAAAAATAAAAAATATATACACATTTGGTATCGCCACATTCAGAAATGCCAAATGTATCAAAATATAAAATCAATTAATCTGATTGGTAATCGGCGTAGTGGCAAGAAAATTCCAAACGCCAAAATTATATTTTATGGTGGCCACAGATATAGTGCAAAATGCAATAACAGGCGATCAAAATGTAGCATTTGCACAAAAATTGTACCATTATAGACATCAGCTTGAGATACAAAAAATAAGTCATCACAAAACCATAGATCCCGAGAAATGAGAACACTAATGCCGGCGTCAAACGGTAGGATTTATCGGGCGATATGTCGTCGGGGTTATGTTGTTAGTAACGCACATCTGGCATCGTTAGACATATTGTACCATGTGAAACCTAGAAATGACTGTGAATGAGCAAAAATACTCACCTTATCGTTGCTCGTTGACACGTCGTTCATTTTTAAAAAGTCAATCCTCCTTCTGTGCTCCGGTTGTTCATCGTTCCCGTGGCAGCACACGTCGCTCTGTGTGATACCACGGGAACGATGAACACAGCTTCCCTGCGTCCCGCCAGCAATGCACAAAAGAGAGCACAAAAAGAAGCACAGTGGGCAGGAGATATCTATACATCCCATCCACTTTGCTGAAACTATGAGCCACTGCATTTATGATGCAGCGAAAATACACAGCACCAAATACTCACTAAAAGTCATAGTGGGAATACAGCTCGAGGCCTCTTTCACACATTCATGTTTTCAGTATGTGTGACTTCTGTTTTCACATGTACCGGAGACACAGACACACGTAGACCCATTAAAATCAATGTGCTTGCACAAACGTTCGTGTTTTGACATGGACTCTGTGTCCATGTGGAGCACAGGGTTTTTCTCCGATTGCACTGTTGTCACACGACCCACACACTGATGTGATCCATATGACATTAGTGTTACACGTAGTAGAGAAAACACCTGTCTTTGAAATAAGCAGCAGCAGTGCTGGAGGCAGCAGCGGTGGGGACAGGTGAGTATAGGAATTCATACTGTCTGTGTGCTATGCGGATGTCATATACATAACATACAGACAGCACACTCTGAATACACATGGACACACGCACACACATACGTGCCCACACCACGAACTGTGCAAAACATGTGTTTTTTTTCGCAGACGTGTAAAAGAGGCCTAAAGGATCACACCTTGATGCAGTTTTCCTTCATCAGGGTGGAACTGTTTTGTCAACATTTAGCTCCATCGTTGCCCTTGCTTCCATTGTTAGATTAAATTGCTTCTACATCAGATTTCTCCTATCTTGCTATTATTTTAACAATTTACTGAGATACTGACAAATGCCGTATATTTTTTGTACTTAATAAAATAGGATGTTATTTCAACATATGGACCGTCTACTCTTGACAAGTCAAAATCCTTTAGAATGGTAAAAGAATAAACATCCAAACCATACAATACCTGCATAACATAAGTACATCATATTAAAGGGAACAAATATTATCTTACAGCTCTGTAAAAGTATTAATGTAATTAGCTACTTCCAGCCAGAATTTTCAATGGATGGAATTACAGCCTCCAGGTAACAGGATTTCTCTGACATCTGGTCTAGGATGATCTGTTCATGAGAATAAGCAAACATCTGTGCCTTACTTTAAAGTTCCAAACTTAGTTTTCCTTGAAAGCTAAACTCCAAATTGCTGACATGTTGGAAATACGAAAACAGACACTGGCTACCACGTATAACCATCTGATGACAAATCATAATTGTTCAGCTTTTCAAACATGTTATCTAAATTCCCAATACAATTTTGCATTATCTCATAAAAATGAATATCGTATGACCAAAAGTTCCAAATGGTAATTTCAGCATTACTTAGCTATTAAATATGCTATTATGTCAGCCTATATAGCAAATCAAGACCATGACAGAGGAACTGTGTGCTGTACACTTGCCAGCTTCATCTCCCATTATATGAAGAACACTAAAAAGCCATTATTTCCTGGCTTTTCATATCATATACATCTGTTTAGACCTTAATAAAATTCATGCAATATATTTCCTGTAGTATTAATACAGAACCTATTAACATATATTTTTAAATTGGATAAGGAGGTTACAGTTGGATAGTGCACTATTTGTCAGATCTACAGGAAGAAAAGTACAAAAAGGGAGTTTTAGTAATTTCCCTCTAAGAATTATAGCCAAGGTAGGATCTAGGAGAATAAAGACTGTTTAGGACTAAGCTTTTCATTGTCATCAAATACCCATCTTATAGTGATACATCTTCATCATCTAACTCAGGCCTGCTGCACAACATAGGGCCTGTGGGCTGCATGCATCCAGCCAGAGCATTTGCTGCAGCCCATGGATATGTCCGTCAGATGCAGAACCCTTCTTCCTATATACAAATGTATTCATGGCTGAAAGACATGAACAAATTGGAACACTGTAATGCTGGGACAGGAGCAGGGCAGCACATAGCAGAGGTGCCCCGATCATCCCTGGCACTGACGTACAGCAGCATAATGAGGTGAGTACATTTCTGAGCTCATCACACTGCTGCTGGCACCACAGATGCATCTAAGATGGCAGTTTCTGGTAAGCACTCTGTGGGGGAACTGAAGACTAGATGTGTATTTATCGGGAAAGGGGGAATAGGAGGATTGTGGTTACTGACAAGCCACAATATGGGGAAGGGGGATTGGAAAAAAGTGCATAGTATAGCAAGGGGTACTGGATCTTTTTCAGAGGTGCAATTTGAGTGGAATATTGTGGAATATTTTGGGGGTGACATTATATAGAGGGGTAGTGGGGGGGTAAAGGGATATTATGGAGAGACTCAATATGGGAGGGATATTATAAAGAAGCCCGATGTGGGATAATATTATGGAGAGGCTCAGTGCGGAGGTGATATTTTGGAACGAAGCAGTATTAGGGGGGATATTATGGAGAGGAGCACTTTTTTGGGGATATTATGAAGAGGGGCACTCTGGGTGAATTTGATATTATGGAGAGTCCCAGTGTGGGCAGACAGTATGGAGAGGTACTGTGTGGGGAAACATTATGGAGAAGGGCTTTGTAAGGGTACATTTTGGAGAGAGTTATATTATAGAAATGGAAGGGTCAGGTACATATTGTGGGATGCACAGTAAGAGGCAATTATTTTTTCAGGCATGTAGCATGGAAGACATTTATTTTTATGGGTCAGTACAATGATACTTTTATTTTTTAAGGGCACTGTGTTGGGAAGTGCTGCTGAAAATTGAGAAGAGAGAAGCCTGCAGAGACGACCTCTGGATATGCAATCTCATCAGTGGCTCTGATGCTGCATTCTCGTGCTTACGGTAGTTTTGATGCTCCTTTCTTGTACTGATGGTTGTTCTGGCACCAATCTAATGTACTAACGGTGGTTCTAATGCTGCATTAATGTACTGATGGTGGTTCTGGTGCTATATTTTGGTACTGGCGGTGGTTCTGAAACTGAAAAGTACTGATGTTAGTTCTGATGCTGCATTCATGTGCTGATGGTGGTTCTGGCAGTACATTAATGCACTGGCGGTTGTTTCCATGCTGCATTCATGTACTGACAGTGGTTCTGTTGCTGCATTCTGGTAGTGATGGTGGTTCTGACACCAATATAATGTCGTGATGGTGGTTCTTCTGCTGCATTCCTCTACTAACAGTGATTCTGGTGCTTCACTCATGCACTGATCGTTGTTTGGCTCTTCAACACATTAAGCAATTTATAATGTGCTTCATAGCTATGTTAAAACGTGAACTGACATTTTGTGTTTTTCTGAGGAGAACTTGTTGAAATTCTGTTAAAAAAATTTAGTTTGAATTAGTATGTGTCCACACTGATTTTTTTTTAACAGAAACTCGGCAGAATCTCCCCAAATCCTCTTTAAATACTTAAAATTTGGTTTTGTTGATTAGTATTAATGTATTAATGGTGGTATTGATTATGTTTTTATTTAAATAAATACCTCTTAATTTTTTTTTGCCAACCTTGGGATTGATTCATTATGGAAATATATTTGAGTGGAATATTGTGGAATATTTTGGGGGCGACATTATATAGAGGGGTATTGGTGGGGGTAAAGGGATATTATGGAGAGACTAATATGGGAGGGATATTATAAAGAAGCCCGATGTGGGATAATATTATGGAGAGGCTCAGTGCGGGGGTGATATTTTGGAATGAAGCAGTATTAGGGGGATATTATGGAGAGGAGCACTTTTTGGGGATATTATGAAGAGGGGCACTCTGGGTGAATTTGATATTATGGAGAGTCCCAGTGTGGGCAGACAGTATGGAGAGGTACAGTGTGGGGAAACATTATTGGGAAGGGCTTTGTAAGGGTACATTTTGGAGAGAGTTATATTATAGAAATGGAAGGGTCAGGTACATATTGTGGGATGCACAGTAAGAGGCAATTATTTTTTCAGGCATGTAGCATGGAAGACATTTATTTTTATGGGTCAGTACAATGATACTTTTATTTTTTAAGGGCACTGTGTTGGGAAGTGCTGCTGAAAATTGAGAAGAGAGAAGCCTGCAGAGACGACCTCTGGATATGCAATCTCATCAGTGGCTCTGATGCTGCATTCTCGTGCTTACGGTAGTTTTGATGCTCCTTTCTTGTACTGATGGTTGTTCTGGCACCAATCTAATGTACTAACGGTGGTTCTAATGCTGCATTAATGTACTGATGGTGGTTCTGGTGCTATATTTTGGTACTGGCGGTGGTTCTGAAACTGAAAAGTACTGATGTTAGTTCTGATGCTGCATTCATGTGCTGATGGTGGTTCTGGCAGTACATTAATGCACTGGCGGTTGTTTCCATGCTGCATTCATGTACTGACAGTGGTTCTGTTGCTGCATTCTGGTAGTGATGGTGGTTCTGACACCAATATAATGTCGTGATGGTGGTTATTCTGCTGCATTCCTCTACTAACAGTGATTCTGGTGCTTCACTCATGCACTGATCGTTGTTTGGCTCTTCAACACATTAAGCAATTTATAATGTGCTTCATAGCTATGTTAAAACGTGAACTGACATTTTGTGTTTTTCTGAGGAGAACTTGTTGAAATTCTGTTAAAAAAATTTAGTTTGAATTAGTATGTGTCCACACTGATTTTTTTTTTAACAGAAACTCGGCAGAATCTCCCCAAATCCTCTTTAAATACTTAAAATTTGGTTTTGTTTATTATTATTAATGTATTAATGGTGGCATTGATTATGTTTTTATTTAAATAAATACCCCTTAATTTTTTTTTGCCAACCTTGGGATTGATTCATTATGGAAATATGGCCCTGCTTGTGTTATTTTCTGTGTATCAAATTGAATCATGTTTGTACTTCTAAATTAGACATGAGCTAATATGCTCAATGGTCTCTAATATGGTCAATGGTATTGAAGGTACATTTGCAGAATTAAAGGAGCTGTCTGACATAAACTCCAACTTTTTTTAAAGCTAATCTGTGCTGTATTGTCATATAAAATATCCCTACATTTTTTTGCTTTCTAACTTTTGTTCCTCTTGAATTATCCCCTTATTCTCTGAAGACACTTTGTTTACCTGCAGCTCAACCAAACATGACATCTTCCTATGCCAAACATCATAGTCAAAGCTGGCATTGCCCAGCCTCACTGTCCAGCCCCGCCCTCTGCATGCTCATTGGCTGTCAGTATTCTGCCCAGCACTGACTTCTCATCACTCCAGCATTGGAAATAACAGCCCCACATAGGGCTCTGCAGACGCCACCACATAGGGCTCTGCAGACCCAACCACATAGGGCTCTGCAGACCCCACCACATAGGGCTCTGCAGACCCCACCACATAGGGCTTTCCACACCCCACCACAAAGAGCTCTGCATAACCCCCGTCACATAGGGCTCTGCGCACCCCCCACCACATAGGGCTCTGCACACCCCACCACATAGGGCTCTGTGTTGCACAGCTTCTAGCTTCCCAGTTGCAGAACAGAGTTCACAGAGCAGATTACACAAAATAACAAGCTCTTTACTTCTGTGGACATGAGGTAATGATATGCACAGTCATACAGCACTGCATCAGGAAGAGAAACAAAAACCAGGAAAAAAACAAGAGACGGTTTACAATACAGTGAGTAAGGAAACTTTACACAACATCGCCATCTACTGTTTGATTAGCATAAAGTTCTCCTTTACACATATAAAGGAGTCCTTGTCTGTTGCATATACCAACACCCTTTCGCAACAGTAAGGACTTATTCAGTTAAGCATAATTTCTTCATTAGTATCTGATGTCTTTCAACATTCAATGCCTTTGTGAAAATATCTGCTGTCATATCTTCAGTCGGACAATATTCTAATTTCAGGATTCCTTGTTCCTAGTGATCACTCAAGAAATCATACTTCACATCAATGTGCTTGATTCTTGGGTTAACTCTTTCCATCTGCGCAAGAACAAGATATCCTTGATTATCATCATTTATTTTTGTTGGTTCCAGTTGTGGTTGTTCTAGTTCTGTTAACAATTGTCTTAACCATAGAACTTCTTGACTCGCATGTGCTGCTGCAACATATTCTGCTTCTGCTGACGACAGCATTACAATAGATTGCTTTTTACTAGTCCAACTAAGTGGTCCGCCTGAGAGAAAGAAAAGATAGCCACTGGTAGATTTCCTGTCAGTTGGATCTCCAGCTCAATCTGCATCAACGTATACAGTTAAAGTTCCTTTATAACTTGTAGGTAGTTTCAGTTTAACGTTGCTAGTTCCTTTCAAATAACGTATTACTCTCTTCACAGCATTCCAATCCTTTTTTTTGGCTTTGACACTTTTCTACTCAGAATTCCTACTGCTGCTGCGATGTCTGGCCTTGTAACAGTTGCTAAATACAGTAATTTTCCCAATTGCTGTTCTGTACTCTTCATTATTTGGTAACACATTTTGCTCGCTATTCATCTCTTTAAGATAATTGGTTTCCATTGGAGACTTTACTGTTTTTGCAATCTTCAATCCAAATATTTTGATTATGTCTTGAATCATGTGATTTTGATTAAGTAGGAAACTTCCACTTCTCTTTCTATCTGTATTCCTAGGTACTGTTTCACATTTCCCAAGTCTTTGATCTCGAAATGTTGATTCAGAATTCTTAGTATGTCCTCTTTATCCCTTTCTTTTTTAAAGCAAACTAAAATATCATCAACATATGAGTCCATAGATCGATCTGTCCTTCAGTCTTTTTGTGTATAGGCAAGGATCAGCTTTGCTTCTTTGAAATTTTTCATTTGTGAGCACTTCTGTGATTTTATCAATCCACGCTTTAGCAGCTTGTTTTAAACCGTATATACTGTTCTGTAGTTTACAAACCATGTTCGGGTTACATTTATCTTTGAATCCTGGAGGTTGTTCCTTGTAAATATCTACTGTTAAATCTCCATTCAAAAATGCTGTCTTTACGTCCAGATGCTTCAACTCCATTTGCTTCATTGCTGCAACTGCAAACAAAGTTCTTCTTGTAGTATGTTTGACAACTGCAGCAAATGTTTCATAAAAGTATTCTCCATATTTTTGAGAATTACCTTTAGCTTCGAGTCTTCCTCGGTATAATTCAGCTGTGCCATCTCTTTGATATTTTACTTTAAAAACCCATTTACATCCTATAGCTTTTCTTGCTTCTGGTAATTCTGTCAATGTCCATGTCTTTGAGTCATGCATGGATTTTATTTATGTTTCTTTTGCCTTTATCCATTTATTAGCTTCTTTTTCAGGAAGTCGAGATATGTCATCCCAAGAGGTAGGTTCATAAATTTTGCTTGTACTTGCCTTGTATGAAAGAAGTATTGGTGGTTTTCCTTTGTTTTCTCTTATTGAAGTTCTTAGTTCTGTGCCTGTTTGTAGTTGTATCTCTTCATTTTCAGTATTCTGTTTTTCATCAATTTCAACTTCCTTTTCATCAGATGTTCTTTCAGCTATATCACTGCTGTTTTTCTTATTTTTTGTTTCCAGTGAAATCATAGTGTCTTCATTTAGATCCTCAATGAATGTCACACTGTTACTCACCATAACTCTGTCTATTTGGGATCTAGGATTCTATACCCTTTGCAATTTTCACTATATCCAACAAATATTCCTTCTATGGATCTGTTTTGAAGTTTGGAACTTTTTTTGTTGGAAAAAATACAAAAACTTTACATCCAAAATCTCTTAAATGATTCACACTTGGATTCTTACCATGCCACAGTTCATATGAGATTTTCTTTTCAGTATTCTAGAAAAAAGTTGGATTTGTATGTAAGTAGCTGTCATTGCTGCTTCACCCCAATATTTCTTTGGTAGTTTGGAATCTATTAGCATACATCTTATCCTTTCAGTCAGAGTTCTGTTTTTCCTTTTTGCTACCCCATTTTGTTCAGGTGTGTATAGAACAGTCTTTTGATGCTCTATGCCATTTTGTCTTAAATGGAACCTGTGAGGTCAAAAAAGCATTCTGACCTACAAGCAGGAGCCTGTGTAAGCTGCTAACCCCTTCCTACCCATCCCTGTGTTGTTATATTGTGTAATATGAAAGTAATAAAATATGCTTTATTAATTTCATATGCCCTATGTAAATAACACAGGTCGCTAGCCCCATGGGCATCTCATCGCCCTGTGGGCGTCTACAAGCTTTCCATGGTATAACACCCATGTGGGCATGATACCATGGATTTCCATCAGCGACGTGACCATCGCTACTTCAGAATCTCACACGTGCTTACCATTTTCACTGCCTCACCTGGTGTTTGTGTGTCGGCTTCTGATGCGCACTGAGCATGCTAAGAAGACGCACTGCGCATCAGAAGCCGATAAGCAAGCGCCAGGATAAGAAGGCAACAAGAATGGTAAGCACGCGCCACGAGATTCTGAAGCTGCAGAAGTGATGTTGCTGATGTAAATCCATGGTATCACGCCCACAGAGGTGTGATACCATAGAAAGCATGTAGATGCCCAAAGGGCGATGAGACGCCCATGGGGCTAGAGACTAGAGATGAGCGAACCGGTCATGGTTCGGCTTGAGGTCGGTTCGCCGAACGGAGGTCCCGTTCGAGTTCGGTTCGTCAAACGTTCGACGAACCGAACTCGAACCACATAGGAAACAATGGCAGGCATTCACAAACACATAAAAACACCTAGAAAACACCCTCAAAGGTGTCCAAAAGGTGTCCAAAAGGGGACAAACAACACACAACACAACACAAACACATGGGAAAGTAAAAAGAACAAATTCTCATGCGAAAACAAAAGAGCGTAAGGAGGAAAAAGAGGAAGAGACACAGATATAGGCATGGCACGCCCTTCTAAAATCATGTAAAACACCGCAAGGTGACTCCAAGCGGAGTCTCCCTTTTTTCCAAAAATTGGGCCCCACACACACCCACCCATTCAGTGGCAGCACTTGTGCCCTAGTTGCAAACAGGATGTTTTGATTTGCATCAAGCACATTCAAAAATACGCCATAATTACCTGTCCCCAGGATGACACCGGGGTAGGTAGCAAAGTCTTTCCTGATCACAGCTCTGTTCATCTTGGATTATTTTTAAAAAACACAGCAAGCAAGGGTTACTCCAAGCGGAGTCTCCCTTTTTTCAAAATATTGGGCCCCACACACACCCACCCCTTCAGTGGCAGCACTTGTGCCCTAGTTGTACACTTTACAGCTAGATTTGCATCAAGCACATTCAAAAATACGCCATACTTAACCGTCCCCAGGATGACTCCAGGGTAGGTAGCAAAGTCTTTCCTGATCCCAGCTCTGTTCATCTTGGATCATTTTTAAAAAACACAGCAAGCAAGGGTTACTCCAAGCGGAGTCTCCCTTTTTTTCCAAAAATTGGGCAACACACACCCACCCATTCAATGGCAGCACTTGTGCCCTAGTTGCAAACAGGATGTTTTTATTTGCATCAAGCACATTCAAAAATACGCCATAATTAACTGTCCCCAGGATGACACCGGGGTAGGTAGCAAAGTCTTTCCTGATCCCAGCTCTGTTCATCTTGGATCATTTTTAAAAAACACAGCAAGCAAGGGTTACTCCAAGCAGAGTCTCCCTTTTTTTCCAAAAATTGTGCCCCACACACACACACCCATTCAGTGGTAGCACTTGTGCCCTAGTTGCAAACAGGATGTTTTGATTTGCATCAAGCACATTCCAAAATATGCCATTCTTAACCGTCCCCAGGATGACACCGGGGTAGGTAGCAAAGTCTTTCCTGATCCCAGCTCTGTTCATCTTGGATCATTTTTAAAAACAATGTAAGCAAGGGTTACTCCAAGCGGAGTCTCCCTTTTTTTCCAAAAATTGGGCCCCACACACACCCACCCATTCAGTGGCAGCACTTGCGCCCTAGTTGCAAACAGGATGTTTTGATTTGCATCAAGCACATTCAAAAATACACCATAATTAACTGTCCCCAGGATGACACCGGGGTAGGTAGCAAAGTCTTTCCTGATCCCAGCTCTGTTCATCTTGGATCATTTTTAAAAAACACAGCAAGCAAGGGTTACTCCAAGCGGAGTCTCCCTTTTTTTCCAAAAATTATGCCCCACACACACCCACCCATTCAGTGGCAGCACTTGTGCCCTAGTTGCAAACAGGATGTTTTGATTTGCATCAAGCACATTCAAAAATATGCCATTCTTAACCGTCCCCAGGATGACACCGGGGTAGGTAGCAAAGTCTTTCCTGATCCCAGCTCTGTTCATCTTGGATCATTTTTAAAAAAGACAGCAAGCAAGGGTTAAGGCTGCTTTACACCAGGCAATCTATCATGCGATAGATCGTCGGGGTCACGGTTTTTGTGACGCACATCCGGCATCGCTGGCGATGCCGGCCTGTGTGACACCTCCTAGCGACGCAGTATCACTCACAAATCGTGAGTCGGGTACTGCTCGTTAGGTTCCATAATATCGGTTACTTTAGTTGACCATCGTTTCCGTGGTAGCACACGTCGCTCCGTGTGACACCACGGGAACGATGAGCAGCTCACCTGCCTCCCGCGGCCGTCGCCGTCTCTATGTGGAAGGAAGGAGGTGGGCGGGATGTTTACATCCTGCTCATCTCCGCCCCTCCGCTTCTATTGGCCGGCGGCCGTGTGACGTCGCTGTGACGCCGAACGTCCCTCCCACTCCAGGAAGTGGACGTTCGCCGCCCACAGCGAGGTCGCACGAGAGGTAAGTATGTGTGACGGGGGTTACTACCTTTGTGCGACACGGGCAGCGATTTGCCTGTGACGCAAAAAGGACGGGGGCGGGTACGATCGATTGTGAAATCGCACAATCGGTCGTACCGTGTAAAGCAGGCTTTACTCCAAGTGGAGTCTCCCTTTTTTTCCAAAAATTATGCCCCACACACACCCACCCATTCAGTGGCAGCACTTGTGCCCTAGTTGCAAACAGGAAGTTTTGATTTGCATCAAGCACATTCCAAAATATGCCATTCTTAACCGTCCCCAGGATGACACCGGGGTAGGTAGCAAAGTCTTTCCTGATCCCAGCTCTGTTCATCTTGGATCATTTTTAAAAACAATGTATGCAAGGGTTACTCCAAGCGGAGTCTCCCTTTTTTTCCAAAAATTGGGCCCCACACACACCCACCCATTCAGTGGCAGCACTTGTGCCCTAGTTGTACACTTTACAGCTAGATTTGCATCAAGCACATTCAAAAATACGCCATACTTAACCGTCCCCAGGATGAATCCGGGGTAGGTAGCAAAGTCTTTCCTGATCCCAGCTCTGTTCATCTTGGATCATTTTTAAAAAACACAGCAAGCAAGGGTTAATCCAAGTGGAATCTCCCTTTTTTTTCCAAAAATTGGGCCACTCACACACCCACCCATTCAGTGGCAGCACTTATGCCCTAGTTGCAAACAGGATGTTTTGATTTGCATCAAGCACATTCAAAAATACTCCATAATTAACTGTCCCCAGGATGACACCGGGGTAGGTAGCAAAGTCTTTCCTGATCCCAGCTCTGTTCATCTTGGATCATTTTTAAAAAACACAGCAAGCAAGGGTTACTCCAAGCGGAGTCTCCCTTTTTTTCCAAAAATTGTGCCCCACACATACCCACCCATTCAGTGGCAGCACTTGTGTCCTAGTTGCAAACAGGATGTTTTGATTTGCATTAAGCACATACAAAAATATGCCATAATTAACTGTCCCCAGGATGACACCGGGGTAGGTAGCAAAGTCTTTCCTGATCCCAGCTCTGTTCATCTTGGATCATTTTTAAAAAACACAGCATGCAAGGGTTACTCCAAGCGGAGTCTCCCTTTTTTTCCAAAAATTGTGCCCCACACACACCCACCCATTCAGTGGCAGCACTTGTGCCCTAGTTGCAAACAGGATGTTTTGATTTGCATCAAGCACATTCCAAATCCACAAGCATTTACTCTCCCCAGGATAACACAGGGGTAGTAAATTCCTTGTGGATCCATGACTTGTTCTTTTTGATGAACGTTAGTCTGTCCACATTGTCACTAGACAGACGCGTGCGCTTATCTGTCAGCACACACCCAGCAGCACTGAAGACACGTTCAGAGACAACGCTGGCAGCTGGACATGACAAAATCTCCAAGGCGTAAGTGGAGAGCTCTGGCCATTTTTCAAGATTTGAAGCCCAAAATGAGCAAGGCTCCATTTGCAAAGTCATGGCATCGACGTTCATTTGGAGATAATCCTGTATCATCCTCTCCAGCCGTTGACTATGTGTTAGACTTGTTGTCTCTGTTGGCCTTGCAAAAGAGGGTCTAAAAAAATTATGAAAAGATTCCATAAAATTGCTGTTACCAGCACCAGATACAGTCCTACTGGTACGGGTAGACTGTTGAAGATGACAAAACCGTCCCATGTTTGTCAAGTTACAACTGGGAGATTCACTCCCTGCACCTGCACGGTTGTTTGGTGGAAAAGCCGAGCTAAGATCGAGTAACAGCTTCTGCTGATACTCCTCCATACGTGCGTCCCTTTCTATGGCTGGAATTATGTCACAAAATTTGGACTTGTACCGGGGATCTAATAGTGTGGCAAGCCAGTAGTCATCATCACTTCTAATTTTGACAATACGAGGGTCATGTTGGAGGTAGTGCAGCAAGAAAGCACTCATGTGTCTTGCGCAGCCATGCGGACCAAGTCCACGCTGTGTTTGTGGCATAGAGGTGCTAACCGTTCTTTTTTCCTCTGACATCTCCCCCCAACCTCTTTCAACTGAAATTTGACCAAGGTCTCCCTCATCCAAAGAGTCTTCCATGTCCATGGACAGTTCGTCCTCCATTTCTTCATGTTCCCCTGCACCTTCCTCAACATTTCGCCTGCTACCATGCGCCCTTGTTGATCCCTGTCCCCCATGGTCCCATGCCTGCCGCGTTGGTGATGATGAACGTCTGGACCTTGGAGATGTTATGTCTTGCGCATATGAATCATCCTGTAGTTCCTCCCCTTCCTGTTGTCCCACCCCCTGACTCCGAATAGTGTTTAGCGTGTGCTCCAGCATGTAAATGACTGGAATTGTCATGCTGATAATGGCATTGTCAGCGCTAAACATATTCGTCGCCATGTCGAAACTGTGCAGAAGGGTGTATAGGTCCTTGATCTGAGACCACTCCATCAGGGTGATCTGCCCCACCTCTGCATCTCGTTGGCCCAGGCTATACGTCATGACGTATTGCACCAGGGCTCGGCGGTGCTGCCACAGTCGCTGTAACATGTGGAGACTGGAGAGTCGAATTCCAAGTGTCGGCACATCGCATTTCAGGCGATGAACCGGCAGGCCGAAAGACTTTTTTAGCGATGCAAGTCGCTCAGCTGCGGCGCTTGAATGGCGGAAGTGAGCAGACAGTTTTTGTGCCCTGGTCAGAAGGCCATCTAGGCCGGGATAGTGTGTTAAAAATTGCTGGACAACAAGGTTCAACACGTGAGCCATACAAGGTACGTTTGTCACCTTGCCCAAGCGAAGGGCCGCACCCAGGTTTGCAGCATTGTCGCACACGGCCTTACCAGGCTGCAGGTTGAGTGGAGACAACCATTTATTAAACTCCGACCGCAGAGCTGACCACAACTCCTCAGCTGTGTGACTCTTATTCCCAAGACATGTCAAGCTAAAGACCGCCTGATGACATTGCGCTCTGCTGCCAGCATAGTAATGAGGGGTGCGTGATTCCTTCTGCGCAGTGAGAACGCTGGTGGCATGACCAGGCAGGCTTGGGGCGGAGGTGGAGGACACAGATGAGGTGGAGGAGGCAGAAGCAGTGGCGGAAATTGGACAGACAGAGGATTTACACACAAGTCGTGGGGACGGCAAGACTTGTGCAGCAGACCTTTCACCATCTATCACCATAGTTACCCAGTGCCCAGTCAGCGACATGTAACGTCCCTGTCCATGCTTACTGGTCCAAGTATCGGTGGTAAAATGCACCCGTTCACACACAGAGTTTCTCAAGGAAGCGGTGATGTTGTGGGCGACATGCTGGTGTAGCGCGGGCACACCTTTCTTAGAGAAGTAGTGGCAACTGGGCATCTGGTACTGGGGCACAGCGACAGACATAAGGTCTCTAAAATCCTGTGTGTCCACCAGGCGGAAAGGCAGCATTTTGGTAGCCAAGAGCTTACAGAGGGATAAAGTCAACCTCTTAGCTTTGTCATGGGTCGCAGGAAATGGCCTTTTATTTGTCCACATCTGAGGGACAGAGATCTGGCTGCTGTGTGTAGACGGTGTTGAGTAGGGTGTCCCTGGAAAAATGCAGGTTTGTGAGGAAAGTGCAGTCGGAGACATGATGTTGCCTTCATCCAACGTTGGTGCTATCGATGTCTGAGAGAGCTGTAAACACGCACTTGTTTCCCCTTCCAAACCAACTGACGACCTACCAAGCAAACTGCCTGTTGCGGTTACATTGGTGGAAGTTGTGCGTGGAAAACCAGGTGTGACAGCTGTCCCCACAGTCCCAGAAGATGGAGAGCACGCGGATGCACTGGAAGGGGCAGGCCGTGGATGGTTCGCTCCGCTAGGCCGCATTGCAGCACGGTGAGCTTCCCACTGGGACCTATGTTATTTATTCATGTGACGATTCATGGAAGAAGTTGTCAAACTGCTGAGGTTTTGACCTCTACTAACAGAATCACGACAAATTTTACACATCACATAATTTGGGCGATCTTTTTTTATGTCAAAAAAGGACCAGGCTAGGCAAGGCTTAGAGGGCATGCGACCTGCTGAGCCACCCCGACTAGTGCTCAGAGGCAGAGTGGTGGCTGATGATGCAGTTGTAGACGTGCTACCAGTGCTCCGACTCTGTCCAGGAAGGCGCAAGGTAACTTCGTCGTCGGTTGCATCCTCCTCCACCGCCTCTGTTGACCTCCTCGAGTGCCTGACTGTGGGTTGACAGTAGGTGGGATCTAGAACTTCCTCATCAATTGTTGTGTTTGCACTCCCCTCACCCTCAGACCGAGCCTCTTCTTGCCCTGACCGAATATTTAAGTTGTCATCCCAATCTGGTATCTGTGTCTCATCGTCATCAGTATGTTCCTCATTGTCTATAACCACAGGTGTTACAGTTTGTGACAAAGGGTCAACATTATGCTCAGAAACTTGGTCCTCACGGCCTGAATCAGAGTCACAAAGGTTCTGGGCATCACTGCAGACCGTTTCCTGGTCTGTACTCACTGTAGCTTGGGAGCAGACCTCTGATACCCAGGCTATAGTGTGACTGAACAGCTCTGCAGACTCAGCCATCTCACTTCCACCATACTGTGCAGGGCTGATGGAGACTTCAGAGCTGGGAGAAAGCAAGTTTGATTGGGATGACAACTCAGAGGACTGGTGTTTTTTTAATGCGGTAGTTGAGGTGGCTGAGAGGGCACTTGTTGGACCACTTGAGATCCATTCAAGCATTTTCCTTTTTTGGCCATCATCTACCTTTGCTCCTGTTGTTCGTGTCCGTAAAAAAGGGAGCACATCGGATTGTCCACGGTAAGTAGTAGACATCTTACTTTTGCTGGTAGATGGTCTATCTTCAACAGATGTTAATGAAGCTTTGCCACCTTCCCCACGGACAAACCCTTTTTTTCCTTTTCCAACATGCCTCTTCCCCTTTCCACCAGCATCTGTCATTTTGCCACTCATGTTGATTGCGACAAGATTGTGCACTTAAAATGTGGTAGTAAAAATTGAGAGGTGGTGTAGATTGCAGCGGTGGTCTAGCTTTATTAACTGCAGAATAATAAAGAATAATTATCCCTGACAATGCAACTATGGCCCTTAAACTGGCAGCATAAATTGCTAGTATAATGGCTTAGTAACAATGAGTTTGAGTGTGCAATGCAGGCAGACGTGCTGCAAATATCTTTGCACTAGTGGGACTATACAGAAGTCCAATAGCCACGTTTAGGATGCCACTAAGTTCACTCAGTGTTTGCTAGTATAATGGCTTAGTAACAATGAGTTTGAGTGTGCAATGCAGACAGACGTGCTGCAAATATCTTTGCACTAGTGGGACTATATTGAAGTCCAATAGCCACGTTTAGGATGCCACTAAGTTCACTCAGTGTTTGCTAGTATAATGGCTTAGTAACAATGAGTTGGAGTGTGCAATGCAGGCAGACGTGCTGCAAATATCTTTGCACTAGTGGGACTATACAGAAGTCCAATAGCCACGTTTAGGATGCCACTAAGTTCACTCAGTGTTTGCTAGTATAATGGCTTAGTAACAATGAGTTTGAGTGTGCAATGCAGGCAGACGTGCTGCAAATATCTTTGCACTAGTGGGACTATACAGAAGTCCAATAGCCACGTTTAGCATGCCACTAAGTTCACTCAGTGTTTGCTAGTATAATGGCTTAGTAACAATGAGTTGGAGTGTGCAATGCAGGCAGACGTGCTGCAAATATCTTTGCACTAGCGGGACTATACAGAAGTCCAATAGCCACGTTTAGGATGCCACTAAGTTCACTGAGTGTTTGCTAGTATAATGGCTTAGTAACAATGAGTTGGAGTGTGCAATGCAGGCAGACGTGCTGCAAATATCTTTGCACTAGTGGTACTATACAGAAGTCCAATAGCCACGTTTAGGATGCCACTAAGTTCACTCAGTGTTTGCTAGTATAATGGCTTAGTAACAATGAGTTGGAGTGTGCAATGCAGGCAGACGTGCTGCAAATATCTTTGCACTAGCGGGACTATACAGAAGTCCAATAGCCACGTTTAGGATGCCACTAAGTTCACTGAGTGTTTGCTAGTATAATGGCTTAGTAACAATGAGTTGGAGTGTGCAATGCAGGCAGACGTGCTGCAAATATCTTTGCACTAGTGGGACTATACAGAAGTCCAATAGCCACGTTTAGGATGCCACTAAGTTCACTCAGTGTTTGCTAGTATAATGGCTTAGTAACAATGAGTTTGAGTGTGCAATGCAGGCAGACGTGCTGCAAACATCTTTGCACCAGTGGGACTATACAGAAGTCCAATAGCCACGTTTAGGATGCCACTAAGTTCACTCAGTGTTTGCTAGTATAATGGCTTAGTAACAATGAGTTGGAGTGTGCAATGCAGGCAGACGTGCTGCAAACATCTTTGCACTAGTGGGACTTTACAGAAGTCCAATAGCCACGTTTAGGAGGCCACTAAGTTCACTCAGTGTTTGCTAGTATAATGGCTTAGTAACAATGAGTTTGAGTGTGCAAAGGGCAGGAGGGTACAGTGGCAGGGTTGTGGGTCTCTGGGTAGAGGAAAGGAAGCCTGCTTTTCTATCCCTCCTAATGGGGAAATGCAGCGAGGAAATCCCTGACCTTAGCTACACAGATGCTGTCATCTTGTGTAGCTGTTAAACTATGTTTTAAACTCTGTCACCTATGGCTCTGACCCTGCCGGTATGAGCCCTTAAAAGGACTGATAGAAAGTGCTATCGCTAAGCTGTCCAGCGCTGTGTATGGAGCGTATACAGCAGTATCAATGATAGGAGCTGCGCCAGTGATGTCTGACACCAAGGACGCAGAAGGCAGATAATGGCGTGCTGGAGGAAAATGTCCGGTTTTATAATGCAGGGACATGTGACATGGACATCCTATCACACATGCCATTGCTTCTCTGGCTAAAAGTCCACTTAGCTGTGTGTTTGTCTGGGATTGGCTGACATGCTGGCCCGCCCCACTACACGCGCGCGCTTAGGGAAGGAAGACAAGGAAAAAAAAAAAAAAAGGCCATTATACATACAGCAGTGATCTGAATGCGTTGTTCCTGCACACTATACACTGAAATGTCATAAGTGTGAGTCACAGAGTGACTTACACTATTACAGCGGAAAGCCAGCTAGGAATTAGCTGTTTTTTTGCTGCTAGAACCGTTCTCGAACGGATCTAGAACTATCGAGCTTTAGCAAAAAAGCTCGAGTTCTAGTTCGATCTAGAACAGCCCCCAAAATCACTCGAGCCGCGAACTGGAGAACTTCGAACTGTGAACCGCGCTCAACTCTACTAGAGACCTGTGCTATTTACATAGGGAATATGAAAATAATAAAATGTATTTTATTAGTTTCAGAATACACAATATATCAACACAGAGATAGGTAGGAAGAGGTTAGCATCTCACACAGACTCCTGCTTGTAGGTCAGCATGCTTTTTTGACCTGACAGGTTCCCTTTAAGTAGTTTTCTATTTTGTGTCTTGTGAATTCACCTCCATTATCACTTCTAATGACAATTGGCTTCCTCTGAAACTTTTTATTCGACTTTGTCACATAGTCTACTAATTTATTGAAAACTTCACTTTTGTTCTTGATCAAGTATGTGACTGTGTATCTTAAGTAGTCATCTATTAAAAGTCACTATATATCTATTGCCTCCTGATGTAGTCACTTTCATGGGTCTACATACTTCAGTATGCAAAACAAGAACAAGAGAGGCGATCAATAGTTCAATACATATTTTTATTTTGTATAAGTATTCATAAAAATGTGGACAAGTGAGGGGAGGAAAACAACGGTATACATCACCGCAAACATTTAGGTATAGGATAATAGTGTGCCAATTATCTCCAATAATACAAGATATGAGGTCATATCCAACAAAGATGGAGGTCCTATAGTTAGGAGAAGGACCACATCAGGTCGACCCATCAATCTACTCCTGCTAGAATATTTGTTAATAAAGCAAAAATCCGCTGTATCCATAACAATCCATATAGATTTCCAAGCAGGAGGGATTGAGACAGGACCTAAGATGTGGAAAGGACTCCAAAATGGTATCCGTTTACTATAATGTCAATTGCGTATTAGATGCACATCCATATATTCACGCATCACAAAAGGATTTACTAATATAGTAATCCATAGGGAATTGCGTTCCATATAGGTTCTGCTCTAAAGGCCACAACATATAAACCCCATACGTGACAATAGAGCATCAACAGATGGTTTATATGTGTATGAATATAAATTTCACACAAAATCAATGCATATGGGGGAACCGCGGCATGAGCAGAGGCATAAAAATACCTCACAATAAGGCATACCAATGTGTTAATACATATCCATATGCCTACGCATCACAACCAAAGTTACCCATGTGTTGATCCATAAGAGACTATATTCTCTGCGAGCTCTGCTAAAGAGGTCACAGCATACAAACTCCGTGTATGAGGGAATTCAAAGGTGGTTTGTATGTATATGGAACAAATTTCATAAGGGATCAACACATATGAAAAACAGCGGCATAAGCAGCAATATGGAAATACCCCACATATGATTATACGCATGCAAATGCATACACACACATTGAAATCCACTTGGAAGTCAATGGAGTATCTTCCATGGAAGTCAATGGGTGTATCATGCAGGATAAGATACAGAGGTTAATAATATATGCCTATATAGATGAATGTGTTTAAGGATAGAACTATAGTAGGCGGACACACACAGGCCATAGTATCATGACTTAGTGTAAGCAAGCCACATACACATGACCTCACAGCAATTACCAATCGTGTGCTCGCCTTAACGGAGATGCTAAACAAGCCACAAACCACAGCACGTGCAAGTGTTAGCGCAAGAAAAGCATGTAGCACCACGGGGCAATATGGCCAATAGTGCCACCGGGTAGCAAGGATTAAAGCACCAACACTACATACGCGCTAATGGCCGGCGACCACCATCATAATTACAGCGGGAAAAAGGAAATAAATTCCCACCTAGAGGGACTAAGCCCACTCTCTGGACAAACCAAGTAGTGAATAAGGCATTACCTATAATGTATAGTTTGCAGATGGAATGCGCCCGATGCGCATTTCGGAGTGTACCTTCGTCAGGGGGCACCAAATCAAGTGGTCTTGTGCTTTCCGTCTCACTTTCATTAGGTATAGATATTCTTGTAGCTTTAGATTTTATACAACATTCATATCTTACAATAATTGAGAAATCAGACATGAATAGATCATTTGTCAATTCCTTTTTTTGTAGCTCCATTATACTTTCAGGATGCCTGTGTCCTAGACGTTTATGCCACATGTGAATAAAATTCTTGTGATCATGTGTATACAACGTCATCTGTTCCTTTAATGTGTCTAGATGATATAATTGTTCATCTGCCTTGACATTGGTTATCTTATTTCTCACTAGGATTGTACATTCATCCTATTTGAATTTTACAGTAAGTCCTTTAGCTGTTAGACGCTTTACAGAAAACAATTTTCCTTCTTATCCTGGAACATATAACACATCCTGTACAAGTATTTTTGAATCATGCCCAAACTTATTAGAACAGTTTAGCATTCCTTGTCCAATACCTTCCGCAGTTATTTTGCTCCCATCTGCAAGATATATGGCTTCCTTCTTATTTAAAGGGAACCAACCATCAGCATTTTCGTGTATAAGCTGCAGCCAGTGCAGTACTGGCACTATCATGCACAGTGTGTACATACCATCAGGGGGCAGCTCGGGTGTTTAGGCAGTGAAATCCAACTTTATAAAGTTTGAAATTACGTGCACTTTTTGATTGACGTGTGCACCTCTCTGTTAATGTCCGGGCGGGTTATGCAGGAGTTCCCCGCCCCCCCACCAGCCTGTTCCTCCCTCTCTCCTGATGTCCGGGCGGGTTATGCAGGAGTTCCCCGCCCCCCCGCGCTGCCTGTTCCTCCCTCCCTCCGGCTGAATGTAAAATGCTAATCTTCAGAAACATGGCGCCGGAGGGGGCCTCTGTGCATAGCGCTTATCTCCGGCGCCATGTTTCTGCAGCCCGCATTACACAGCTTGGTGTCTGCAGAACAGCTGATCAGAGGACGCGATCAGCTGTAGCTATGATGACGTGCCGCCTCAGGACACCGGGCCAGGACAGGAGCTTGCCAGCGACATCGGGGGTCAGGTGAGGTAAGTTCACAATGGACTCACATGACCCCGTGACGGCAGTGCTGCGAGACCCGGTCACGGTAGTGATATCGGGTGGCACTGTCTTCACGGGGTCAGGTGAATGAAATTACTAGCACCTGTGATGTCATTGCCCCAGCAGGCACGCACACATTATACACACGCATACACACACTATATATATACACACACACCCACACTGCTGTGTGTGCGCCCCTGCGTTGACCTGGGCTCACCTTCTGAGTTCCAGGTCACTGCAGGAAAGCACTCACAGCTGTGTGTGTATATAATGTGTGTATGCACATGTGTGTATATAATGTGTGTATGCACATGTGTGTATATAATGCGTGTACGCACATGTGTGTATATAATGTGTGTACGCACATGTGTGTATATAATGTGTGTACGCACATGTGTGTATATAATGTGTGTACGCACATGTGTGTATATAATGTGTGTACGCACATGTGTGTATAATGTGTGTACGCACATGTGTGTATAATGCGTATGCACATGTGTGTATAATGTGTGTATGCACATGTGTGTATAATGTGTGTATGCACATGTGTGTATAATGTGTGTGCGCGTGTGTGTGTGTATAATGTGTGTGCGCGTGTGTGTGTATAATGTGTGTGTGCGCGTGTGTATAATGTGTGTGCGTGTGTGTGTGTATATAGTGTGTGTGTGTATATAGTGTGTGTGTGTATATAGTGTGTGTGTATATAGTGTGTGTGTATATAGTGTGTGTGTGTATAGTGTGTGTATAGTGTGTGTATAGTGTGTGTGTGTGTGTATAGTGTGTGTGTATAGTGTGTGTGTATAGTGTGTGTGTGTATAGTGTGTATGTGTATAGTGTGTGTGTGTATAGTGTGTGTGTATAGTGTGTGTGTGTATAGTGTGTGTGTGTATAGTGTGTGTATGTGTGTGTATAGTGTGTGTGTGTGTGTGTGTAGTGTGTGTGTGTGTGTGTGTGTGTGTATAGTGTGTGTGTGTGTATAGTGTGTGTGTGTATAGTGTGTGTGTGTGTGTGTGTGTGTATAGTGTGTGTGTGTGTGTGTGTGTATAGTGTGTGTGTGTGTGTATAGTGTGTGTGTGTGTATAGTGTGTGTGTGTGTATAGTGTGTGTGTGTGTGTATAGTGTGTGTGTGTATAGTGTGTGTGTGTATAGTGTGTGTGTGTGTGTATAATAGGATAATAATGATGGAGGAGGAGGAGGAGGATAATAATGATGGAGGAGGAGGAGGATAATAATGATGGAGGAGGAGGAGGAGAATGATGATGGAGAAGTAGGAGGAGGTGGAGTATTCATAGAGCTTACCTATCCCCGCTGCCTGCGGCGTCCTCGCCACCTATGCTGCTGCTACTACTTGCGGTTGTATAATGAATTTTTCGCGCACACACACATTATACACACGCGCACACACACATTATACAGACGCGCGCGCACACACACATTATATACACACACATTTATACACATACACACTATACACACACATGTGCATACACACATTATGCATACACACATGTGCATACACACATTATGCATACACACATGTGCATACACACATTATGCATACACACATGTGCATACACACATTATGCATACACACATGTGCATACACACATTATGCATACACACATGTGCATACACACATTATGCATACACACATGTGCATACACACATTATGCATACACACATGTGCATACACACATTATGCATACACACATGTGCATACACACATTATGCATACACACATGTGCATACACACATTATGCATACACACATGTGCATACACACATGTGCATACACACATTATATACACACATGTGCATACACACATTATATACACACATGTGCATACACACATTATACACACACATGTGCGTACACACATTATATACACACATGTGCGTACACACATTATACACACACATGTGCGTACACACATTATATACACACATGTGCGTACACACATTATATACACACATGTGCGTACACACATTATATACACACATGTGCGTACACACATATACACACATGTGCGTACACACATTATATACACACATGTGCGTACACACATTATATACACACATGTGCGTACACACATTATATACACACATGTGCGTACACACATTATATACACACATGTGCGTACACACATTATATACACACATGTGCGTACACACATTATATACACACATGTGCGTACACACATTATATACACACATGTGCGTACACACATTATATACACACATGTGCGTACACACATTATATACACACATGTGCGTACACACATTATATACACACATGTGCGTACACACATTATATACACACATGTGCGTACACACATTATATACACACGTGCGTACACACATTATATACACGCATGTGCGTACACACATTATATACACACATGTGCGTACACACATTATATACACACATGTGCATACACACATTATACACACACATGTGCATACACACATTATATACACACATGTGCGTACACACATTATATACACACATGTGCGTACACACATTATATACACACATGTGCGTACACACATTATATACACACATGTGCATACACACATTATATACACACACAGCTGTGAGTGCTTTCCTGCAGTGACCTGGAACTCAGAAGGTGAGCCCAGGTCAACGCAGGGGCGCACACACAGAAGTGTGGGTGTGTGTGTATATATATAGTGTGTGTATGTGTGTGTATAATGTGTGCGTGCCTGCTGGGGCAATGACATCACAGGTGCTAGTAATTTCATTCACCTGGCCCCGTGAAGACAGTGCCACCCGATATCACTACCGTGACCGGGTCTCGCAGCACTGCCATCACGGGGTCATGTGAGTCCATTGTGAACTTACCTCACCTGACCCCCGATGTCGCTGGCAAGCTCCTGTCCTGGCCCGGTGTCCTGAGGCGGCACGTCATCATAGCTACAGCTGATCGCGTCCTCCGATCAGCTGTTCTGCAGACACCAAGCTGTGTAATGCGGGCTGCAGAAACATGGCGCCGGAGATAAGCGCTATGCGCAGAGGCCCACTCCGGCGCCATGTTTCTGAAGATTAGCATTTTACATTCAGCTGGAGGGAGGGAGGGAGGAACAGGCAGCGCGGGGGTGCGGGGAACTCCTGCATAACCCGCCCGGACATCAGGAGAGAGGGAGGAACAGGCTGGTGGGGGGCGGGGAACTCCTGCATAACCCGCCCGGACATTAACAGAGAGGTGCACACGTCAATCAAAAAGTGCACGAAATTTCAAACTTTATAAAGTTGGATTTCACTGCCTAAACACCCGAGCTGCCCCCTGATGGTATGTACACACTGTGCATGATAGTGCCAGTACTGCACTGGCTGCAGCTTATACACGAAAATGCTGATGGTTGGTTCCCTTTAAATCAAGTTCACTAAAGAAACATTTATTACTTATCATATGATTTGTTGCTCCTGAGTCACTAAACCAACTTGATTATGATTTCTTATCAGTTACTTTAAATGTGCCATTCCAATTATTTACACATGAATCAGAAATTGTGTTGTTCACCTTCTGTGTATTCTCTTTATGGTGTAATTTCTGTTGTTCTGCTTTCCATATAGTACAGTCTTTCTTTAAATGTCCCTTTTTCTTACATCTGAAACATTATCTTGTCTCTTTAGTATAAGGTCTCTTTGATTCTGTAGCTTTAAGAACATTTCCACCATCTTTTTCAGTAGAATCATTTGTTTGTTCTTTCCTTCTTTGATATTCATCTATGAGTCTGGTCTTCACAAACTCTAATGTGATGTCTGTTTCAGGTGTTGTCTCTAGTGCATTTATTAAAGCAGTTTATGAATCCAGTAAACTGCACAATAATATTGCTTTTATATGGCTATCCTTAATATCTTCACCAATTGATCTCAGCTGTGATATCACTTCCATCATTGAGAATATATGCTCCTGCATGTCATTGTCTGCACTCAGTTTCATTCTGTAAAGCTTTCTTAGCAAAAATAACTTGTGATTTAAGCTGGGTCTTTCATGTAGCATTCTTAATGCTTCCCACATTTTCTGTGCTGTATCCTCATTGCTCATGTAGATTAATTGAGAATCTTTCACTAATAGGCTGATAGTAGCTCTTGCTTGTTTATTTTTCTTATCCCATGTCTGATTATTATCATTGGGTCAATCTGTAGTGATTACTTCCCATAAATCCTCTTTAGACAATAACATCTCCACTTTGATCTTCCATAACTGATAGTTCTCATTATTCAGTTTAGCTACTGTGAGTTTAAGCTCTGTGCTATTCATTATCTTTAACTTGTCTCACTTGTTTTGAAAGAATTGTGCTAAAGAATTCTTCTGCATTCACCAGGTTTTTGCTGAGCTTTCTGGTTTCCTGGGTGTCTGGGACCTTCAGGTGTCTGGGATCTTTGGTGCCTGGTATCCTGGGATCTTGGGGTGCCTGGGATCTTCGGGTGCCTGGGCCCAGAACCTGTTGCACAGCTTCTAGCTTCCCAGTTGCAGAACAAAATTCACAGAGAAGATTACATGGGATAACAAGCTGTTTACTTCTGAGATCATGACGTAAGGATATGCACAATCATACAGCACTGCATCAGGAAGAGAAACCAAAACCAGGAAAAGAACAAAAGACTTTTTACAATACAGTGAGTAAGGAAACTTTACACAACATCGCCATCTACTGTTAGATCAGCATAAAGTCCTCCTTCAGACATATAAAGAAGTCCTTGTCTGTTGCATATACCAACACTCTGCACACCCCACCACATTGCGACATGCAGACCCCACCACATAGGGCTCTGAAGATCCCACCACATTGCGACATGAAGATCACACCCCATAGCAATCTACAGACCCCCCCAATGGCGCTCTGCATCCACCCAACACAGGGCTCTCCACCCCCCAACAAAGGGCTCTGCACTCCCCCCACACATTGCTCTGCACCCTTCCAACACAAGGCTCTGCACCCTCCAACATACATACTCACCTTTCTTCAGTCCCCACCACTGCTCCTTGTTCGCGCGCTGTCTGTGCTCTGGCCATATCAGCACAGAAGTGAAATAACTGCTGTACTAATCTGTCAAAGAGCACAGACAGTGGGACAGTGATGAGAAGCAGCGCAGTGTTGCCTCTCATTTGTGATTTCAAATGTATTGGCATCTGTGATGCTGATACATTTGAACTTGTGATGCTGAACAGGGGGCCTGGTGCTGGCGGTGATACCGCGAACAGCACCTGCCAGGCCCCTCCACCAGCTCGCGGGCCCCACAGCAGTGGCTGGGAGGTTGCAGGGAGAGTACAGAATGTGGGGAGGGTGCAGGGACTTCTTCTCACTGTACCTGCCCAGCAGGGTGGTTACATGATGTCGGCTGTAATGCCCATCTACAAGGTGAGCATAAGCTCCTGTTCCTGACGACGTGACATCACAGGAAGCAGCAAAATCCCACCAGGAGCGGTCCCATAACCGCTCTGAGCAGGGGAGAGGGGCTGACAGCAGGGTAGGTAGGTAGATACTATGTACGTACCTGCCCTACTGTAGCCCAATAGTGAAATAATAAAAAAAAGGAAAATAACTCGAATAACCCCTTTAATAGTACAATAGGATAAAGAGTTATACCTACAATTAAGACACAGGAATCTAGATTGCTTGCAAAAAGTGAAACAATTGTTTTTATTAATTAAGCAAAGTACATTTTCATTTTAAATGGTGACATTTCACAAAAGGACCATAGTTTAGTGACAAATGGAGGGAAAATAGTATAGCCACACTAAATGTTTATGGTGATGCACCCCGAGTAGGCAGGAACCCTTATAAGTCCACCAATGTATTAATTGCCAGTTAAGACCACACGGCAGAATTGTCAGGGAAATAATATCTCAGACGCTGAACCTATGTGCCCAGATATCATTATACATGTGTGCCAACCGACCTATTATGGTCCAATGGTAACACTATCAATGTAGATGTAAACACCTTCAATCCTGACTTTAACTTAAAGGCTGTGCATGAATATTCAATAAAGTATGTGCAAGATTTACACTGGGAAAAAATGGTATATCTACCCAATGTTACACTAGATCCAGGACACACATGAATATGTTATCAAGTACAGGTGATGTACTGAAGGACTAGTTAAACCAACAATACACCTGCAATACTGCTATGTTGGTCCATACCTGAAGTCATGTTTGGTAAGGGTTAAAGGGTTTCCACGTGGTCGGGGTCCGTCACCAGTAAACCTGCCTCAACGCGCGTTTCACCGCTTCGGTTTCGTCAGGAGGCTTATGTGTTGCAAAGTGATGTCCCCTTTTATAGATCCCTCGGTCAGGTGCAGGTGTGCGCGGACCGTCAGCTGTTGTGGACGCGCCCACCGACATGATGCAGATCCCGCGAGCCCGTCGCCTGTCGAGCGCGTCATACGCCGCGTGACCGCAAACATGCGGTCAGCGGTCATGTGACACGGAGCCAGCAAGGAAACTGGATGTATCATCCGGTTGCCCTGCCAACTCTCTCAGTCGGCTGACTTGCCCGCGGTGATATGCAGCGCATGCCCGAGGCGCGTCTGAACCGTCTGCGCGCACACCATAAGCCCAATCATCATAGATCATAATAATACTATGACCACACCAATGGTAAGTAACCTAACACATTCCACAAATTAATGATCAACTGTTTAAATATGAACATTGCAGCTATAAAGCTAAGAGAGAAGGACAGAAGATAAAGGTAAAGATAAAGGGATCACAAAACACTATTTATGTTCATCAGATGACAAAACGTAATATACTAGTTCTTACTATAATCATTGTATGTAAACGTATCTGATGAACACTTATACATATATATAGAAAATACTGTAATCCCAGTTTTATATATTTTTTTCTCATTGTTTTTTCTTTTCCTTCTCTCCTTCCATAGGTTTGTAATATAGGTTATTACACATTGTCCAATAGGGGTCATCATTCAAAGATGGTAAATATATAGTGGAACTATACCATATGGGGAGCTACAAAAGAAACAAATAATTAGAATTAAAAACATGTGTAAGATGAGTAAAATAAATTAAAATTCGCGCTAATCTGATAAATAGGACTTGAAGCTTAGGGACTCATTCAGTCCCTTAGGTGTCATTGTATCCAGGACTACTATCCACTTTGTTTCTTTTTTCAATAGTTCGTTCTTATAATCACCTCCCCTGGAACCCAGACTGACATGGTCAATGCCCTTTACCTTAAAACCTGTAGGGTTACTCTTATGATGGAGAAAGAAGTGCCGTGGTATTGTTTTTAACCCTACTATGTCCTGGCAACCCTTGGCATTGACTATGTCCCTCACATGTTCCAGGGTTCGCACCCGTAATTGCCTTGTGGTCATGCCTATATATATTTTGTTACACGGACACCAGGCATAATATATGACCATGTCCGTCCTACATGTAATATTATGGGTGATAGAGTAGTTTTTGGAAGCAGCACTATCGTTAAACGTCATGCTCCTCTGAATATATTTGCACGCTGTGCAATACCCACACTGAAAACATCCCCATCTAGGTCCTTTTTGACCCAGTATGTTATGTGGCGGAGGGACGTAATGACTACGCGTGAGCATGTCTCTCAAATTTTTAGACCTCCGCCAAGTCATTGCTGGGTATGTTGTCAAATGTTTGGCCAGATCTTTGTCTGCCAACAAAATCTGCCAATATTTTCTGAAAATACCTCCAATCTCGTTCCATTTATCATTAAAATTGGTGACAAATCTAACTGGTTGGAGGTTCTGTTTTCTTTTATGTGTGACCAATAGATGCTCTCGCTCACTCTTTGCTGCCCTAATGAAGCCCTGCCTGATGTTTTTGGGCTTGTAGCCACGTTCTTCCAAATTAGTCCGTAGTCGTTGAGCTTGAATATCGAAATTTCTATCATTCGAACATATTCTCCTCATACGTAAGAATTGTCCTGTGGGTACTGCCTTAATAGTTTGAGGATGGTGTGAGGACGAGGCGTGCAAGAGTGTATTAGTCGCCGTTTTTTTCCTAAATACATCCGTAACTATCTGACCGTCCTCCCCTCTAATGATTAGAATGTCCAGAAACTCCACCCTTGAATAGTCATATTTAGATGTGAGCCGAATATTAAATTCGTTCACATTAAGTCTTTGCAAAAAATTCACCAGGGATGCCTCAGGGCCCTGCCATATAAACAGGATATCATCAATGTAACGATGCCATGAGACCACTGCGTCGAACCCCTCTACATATTGGACAACCTCCCGTTTCCACAGCCCCAGGAAAAGGTTAGCATATGAGGGCGCACAAGTCGCCCCCATTGCCACCCCCTGGAGCTGTAGGTAATAACGGTCTTTAAAAATGAAGTAGTTATGGGTTAAGATGTAGTCCAATAGCTCCATAACAAATTCCATAAGTTCGGTGTCGATGTTAGTCATTTGCAGAAAGGTTCTAGACGCAGTGGTCCCATGGCTGTGAACAATCAATGTATATAGCGCCTCAACATCACATGTGACCAGATACATATCAGGCTCAAGCTGAATGCGGTTGAGGCGCCTTAAGACATCTGTTGTATCCCTGATATATGAAGGCAGGGTCCCGACACATCCCTGGAGAAAAAAATCAATGAATTTGCAAGCCTTTTCGTTTAGTCCATTAATTCCCGATACTATAGGGCGACCGGGTGGATGGTCCCTATTTTTGTGGACTTTGGGAATGACATAAAAGGTTGGAGTCTTTGGGCAACCAACCATGAGTCCGTCTCTCATTCTACATGAAATGATGCCTTTCCTACAGCCAGTTTCTATTATATCATCCAATATCCTTTTAAACTGAACTGTAGGATTGGCCTCCAATCTTTTATAACAATTCTTGTTGTTTAATTGTCGATAAACCTCACATTCATACTGATCTGCAGGCCACACTACAAGATTCCCCCCCTTGTCGGCGGGTTTTATCACCACCGTTTTCATGTTTTTCAGCTCTTTTATTGCCTGACGTTCATTAAAGGTCAAATTATGTTTTACAATTTTTTCTGGAATGGTAAATAATGCCTCCCTTACCACTTTTACGAAAATATCCACATTCGGGCAGAGGCCGTGAGGGGGGAAAACTTGTGTTCGGCTGTGCAGATATGTAGGAAATTTGGCAGGTGTGGATTCTTCCACCTCTTGCTGCTCCTCCAGCAAGGATTCCAGATCCGAAAGAGCTTGTTGTTCCCTGAATGTAGAAAACAAATCATTATCATTACTGTTTGCAAAAAATTTTTTGTACCTCAATTTTCGCGCAAACAGCTCTAAGTCCTTAATGATAGTGAAATGATCTAGTTTAGCTGTGGGAGAAAAGGTAAGTCCCTTTTCAAGTACACTTATCTGGGACTTAGTGAGTGTTATATTGGAGAGGTTAATTACCTTTAATTTATCCTGTTTTTCTGTATTCCTCTCTTTTGATTTCTCAAAATTCTTCCAGAACCACTTGGATTTGTGGCATCGGGCAGGGGGCCATGCTCCGATGTGTCTCCCCTGCCTTGCCGCTTGGCTAAAAAATGTTCTCCACATGATTCGTCAGAAAAACTAGATGCTAGGGATGATGATCTTGAATTCCTAGCACTTCTCCCTCTCCCACTTGAATTATTGTTATACCAACGGTATATTTTTTTGTTCTGGTAATCAGATAAATCTCGTTGGTATTTCTTGATTTTTCTATCTTGAACTTCCTTTTCACATTTATTAATTTCGGATTCAAGCTCTTTATCGAATTTGGAATGCTCCTCTGGAGACAGACTTTCCTGAATCTGGATCTTGTAATTATCCAGATCCTTCTCAACTGAGTCAATGGCTTTTTTGTCTAATCCTATAAGTAACTCTATAAGAGTGCGAGAGCATCTAGTCAGTGCCTCCTCCCACCTTTCAATAAACAGGGAGTCAGAGATTACTGCTGTGGGAAATTTTTGTATGCGCAGTCCCCGTGGGACTATATTTTTTTGCAAATATGTTTCTAAGGAGACTTTATTCCACCATAAGCGAGTACGACGCTTAAGAGAGTCCTTGATTTTAAGCTTTAAGTCCCTTATATCAGATACATCACTTTCTGTGGCACTCCCTTCACCAAACAGTGTGCCTATCTGAGAAATCCACGTTTTGTCACGTTTTTTGTAATCCATGTAGCCACTGGCTGAGGCATCTGAAATAACAGAACAATGTTACTTAACCAATAGGGAGCCCCTTTAAAATCTCAAAAATTGATTCCCATCCAAGACTAATACCTACAATTAAGACACAGGAATCTAGATTGCTTGCAAAAAGTGAAACAATTGTTTTTATTAATTAAGCAAAGTACATTTTCATTTTAAATGGTGACATTTCACAAAAGGACCATAGTTTAGTGACAAATGGAGGGAAAATAGTATAGCCACACTAAATGTTTATGGTGATGCACCCCGAGTAGGCAGGAACCCTTATAAGTCCACCAATGTATTAATTGCCAGTTAAGACCACACGGCAGAATTGTCAGGGAAATAATATCTCAGACGCTGAACCTATGTGCCCAGATATCATTATACATGTGTGCCAACCGACCTATTATGGTCCAATGGTAACACTATCAATGTAGATGTAAACACCCTCAATCCTGACTTTAACTTAAAGGCTGTGCATGAATATTCAATAAAGTATGTGCAAGATTTACACTGGGAAAAAAATGGTATATCTACCCAATGTTACACTAGATCCAGGACACACATGAATATGTTATCAAGTACAGGTGATGTACTGAAGGACTAGTTAAACCAACAATACACCTGCAATACTGCTATGTTGGTCCATACCTGAAGTCATGTTTGGTAAGGGTTAAAGGGTTTCCACGTGGTCGGGGTCCGTCACCAGTAAACCTGCCTCAACGCGCGTTTCACCGCTTCGGTTTCGTCAGGAGGCTTATGTGTTGCAAAGTGATGTCCCCTTTTATAGATCCCTCGGTCAGGTGCAGGTGTGCGCGGACCGTCAGCTGTTGTGGACGCGCCCAACGACATGATGCAGATCCCGCGAGGCCGTCGCCTGTCGAGCGCGTCATACGCCGCGTGACCGCAAACATGCGGTCAGCGGTCATGTGACACGGAGCCAGCAAGGAAACCGGATGTATCATCCGGTTGCCCTGCCAACTCTCTCAGTCGGCTGACTTGCCCGCGGTGATATGCTATAGGATAAAGAGTTGCACACAAGTCAGAATGTATATGGGAATGATGAAAAACAAAACTGCTATGGGAATACTAGACTGAAAAATACAATGAACTATCTAAAAAAGTGAAAAAAACATGAAAAATGGAGTATGCATAACTGTTATGAATAATAGGAATATAAAAGATGCCATTGTATTGATCAATGCAAAAGAGCCCCAAAACCAAACCTAGGTAATCTCTATTTTTGGGGTCCCTAGCCTATATGTAACCTCACCTGCAGTTAAAAAAAATTGCTCTGTATGGGAAGCAAAGGACCAAGCTATATATGTGAAGTGAAACAAATGGCTGTGGGTGGGACAGGGTTCTCAGACAAAAAGTGTATACTAACTAAAGAATGTATGTCTGGAACATAAGCGTGTGCAACTCTTTATCCTATTGTATAGTTATGTTTTTTGAGTCTTGCACCATGTTCACACCATTGGTGTTCCAGACATACATTCTTTGGAAAAAATCGTCCACTGTCTTGGCCGCACCAATTTCCTCACGTGCTCCCTCACTCGTATACGTAACTCCCTTGATGTTGATCTGACATAAATATAAGAGCAGCTACAGTTAGCATAGTAGATGACATTTTCAGTGCTGCCAGAGATCTTATGTTTGATCGAGAAGCATTGTCGGAAGTTGGAACTTGTGAAGTAGTTATAGCGAAGGACATTGGCGCAGGCAAGGCAGTGCCCACAGGGGAAGCAGCCCAAAACTGGACCGCTTCAGTTAAATGGATTGAGTTTTTTGGCGAAATAATGGCTCTGGACTAGAAAATCACTCAAATTCCTAGCTCTTCTAGCTGTCCCCAAGGGTCCAGGGAACAGAGATCGAGACAAAACTGGGTCCGTCTTAAGGACAGACCAATGGTGTGCCAAAATATCCCGCATTATTTGCCATTCAGAGTTATAAGTGGAAACAAAAAAGGGATTTGAATCACCATGGGTACATTTAGATGATCGATATAGAAGTGATGCCCTAGATGTATGTTTAGCCCTTAAATAACCCTTTTTAACACACCGACGACTATATCTTCTCTACTCAAACCGTGTTTTAAGGTCATCAGCCTGCATTTCAAATTTGCCATCTGATGAGCAGATCCGTCTCATCCGTAAGAAGTGTCCGGTCGGGATAGCTCTAATCGTAGATCCCATATATCAAGAGGAGGCGGTAAGGAGTGCGTTAACTGATGTTGACTTCCGAAAAACATTTGATTGTACACGCTGGTTATCATCCACCTCCAGAACAATATGAAGGAAATCAATACGACTAGAGCTATATTTATGTGTAAGTTTGATATTATATACGTTGAGATTTAAACACTGAATGAACGAGTCGAGCTGCTCCACCGTACCCTGCCATAACATCAAGATGTCATCTATATATCTCATCCAGCAGTGCGCCTGGGCAGCGGCCTGAACACCCTCGTCGACAAACACATGTCTTTCCCAGAACTCCAGGAAAAGGTTAGCGTACGAAGGCGCACAGGCCGTGCTTCTGGAGGTAGTAAGAATCCTTAAAGGTAAAATAATTGTGTGACAGGGCAAAGTTTAGCAACTCAACTACCAACTTGCTCAGTTCCGGTTCCCGACCGGACATCTCAAGGAAGAAACGGACCGCTCGGATACCATCTTCGTGTTGTATGCAGGTGTATAATAATTCCACGTACATAGTTATAAAAATTAGATTAGACTTCATGGAGATGCCGTCAACCATCGTGAGCACATCCGTCTTGTTTTTGACATAAGAAGGGAGTAATTCCACTAAAGGTCTTAAATAGAAGTCAATGAATCTACATACGGGTTCACAGAAACCATCAATGCCAGGCACGATCGGACGGCCTGGAGGGTTAACGGCATCTTTGTGGATCTTGGGGAGGAGATATAGTGTTGGTATCCTGGGGAACTTCACAGTGAGACCATCATACATTTTTCTAGAGATGATACCCAAATCAATGGCTTTTAAGAGAATCTTTTGTAGCTTATATGAAAAAGAGGTAGTAGGATCATAGTCCAATTTTTAGTACGTCTCTCTATCTTTAAGTTGTCTGAAAACCTCCTTTTCATATTGTAAAGTAGGCCAAATCACAATATTACCCCCTTTGTCAGCCGCCTTAAATACCACATCATCAAGTTTTTGGAGTCCATTAAAGGCCTCTGTTACGGGGGGCTGTGTTACGGTTGCTGCGAGCGCTGGAGACTAAGTCCAGATTTCTTGCTACTGCACATGTGCGAGCACTGGAGACTAAGTCCAGATTTCTTGCTACTGCACATGTGCGAGCGCTGGAGACTAAGTCCAGATTTCTTGCTACTGCACATGTGCGAGCGCCGGAGACTAAGTCCAGATTTCTTGCTACTGCACATGTGCGAGCGCCGGAGACTAAGTCCTATCTTGGAGCCATTGCACATGTGCGGGTGACATCATCGCTGACACGAGGTCACATGTCTCTGACACCTTCTATGCCGATTGGTCGCTGGTCATGTGCTTGTGATGCCTTGCTCAGTGATAGGCCAGCATGATGTCACTCCTGTCGTTCTGGCAGCGGATTGGCTCTGGTGTCCTCCATCTTGGATGAGGCACAGAGTCTATATAAGACCCTGACACACGCCGCATGGCGCTCAGTCCTCTTGGTTCATGCATAAGAGTAGACGCTCTGTGCGCGTTCCTCTAGGCATTCCTCTGTCTATGCTAGGTGAGCGCTACCGGCAGGGTAGCGTTCTTATACCTTACAGCTTCGGCTGCTGTCCGTATCCTTACCTCTTAGGGGAGCGGACATAGGCAGGTGCCTGAGGCACATGGTCTGGCTGGGCCTTGTGGTTCGACTCGTAGGTGGACGTTGCCGCTAGGGTAACGTTCCTTATACTGCGACTAGCAGTTGTTCGTATCCTCGCACACTAGGGGAGCGAACAGAGGTAGGAGCTTTGTGCGGCTTACGCTGCTGTTCGTCTCTTTTGCACCACTAGAAGAGCGGACCTAGGCAGGTGCCATATCTAGTGGTTCGTGTCCTCACACACTAGTGGAGCGAACGCAGGTAGGAGCTTTGTGCGGCTTACGCTGCTGTTCGTCTCTTTTGCACCACTAGATAAGCGGATCTAGGTAGGTGCCATTTCGCACACATTGCCTTTGTCTCTGTGATTATTAACAGAGATCATTCCACACACCCTCCAAGTAAGGGAGGAATTGCTTTACTTTCTTATTATATCCTTCTGTGAGTTAACAGAGGTATTGCACTCTGCCATAGTCTGCAGCAGAGTCTTTGCACGGTGGACCCTGACTGTCTGATACTCCTTTAGGTTATTATCAGACAGCCCCCCGTAACAGGCTGTCTGATAATAAAACCTAAAGGAGTATCAGACAGTCAGGGTCCACCGTGCAAAGACTCTGCTACAGACTATGGCAGAGTGCAATAACTCTGTTAAACTCACAGAGGAATATAATTAGTAAATAAGGCAATTCCTCCCTTGCTTGGAGGGTGTGTGGAATGCGTAAGCCGCACAAAGCTCCTACCTGAGTTTGCTCCACTAGTGTGCGAGGACACGAACCACTAGATATGGCACCTGCCTAGGTCCGCTCTTCTAGTGGTGCAAAAGAGACGAACAGCAGCGTAAGCCGCACAAAGCTCCTACCTGCGTTCGCTCCACTAGTTTGCGAGGACACGAACCACTAGATATGGCACATGCCTAGGTCCGCTCTTCTAATGGTGCAAAAGAGACAGACAGCAGCATAAGCCGCACAAAGCTCCTACCTCTGTTCGCTCCCCTAGTGTGCGAGGATACGAACAACTGCCAGACGCAGTATAAGGACACGAAATTCAAATAGCAACAGCGCTGCTGCGCTTGCAAAACATATATATCCCCAAGGCACCTTTTCCATTTACTTCAGTGCTTCAGTGCACATCATCCTTCACCCTTCAGTCACCTACTATACAGCGACTTGACTAAGACCCAGGCGGGTCGAAACGTCGTTGGATGTTGCTTGATCACTTGTTTATAATAAATGATTTTTCACCTTCTTGCAAATTTACAAATTGAGTGCAGTGAATTCATTATCATATGACTTTAGGGCATCGCCCTTTTTTCACGTGCACCGCCATCCTCTTTAAATTGAGTGCAGACCATTTTTATATCATCAGATGCAGTATAAGGAACGTTACCCTAGTGGCAACGTCCACCTACGAGTAGAATCACAAGGCCCAGCCAGACCATGTGCCTCAGGCACCTGCCTATGTCCGCTCCCCTAAGAGGTAAGGATACGGACTGCAGCCGAAGCTGTAAGGTATAAGAACGGTACCCTGCCGGTAGCGCTCACCTAGCATAGACAGAGAGATGCCTAGAGGGACGTGCACAGAGCGTCTACTCTCATGCATGAACCAAGAGGACTGAGCGCCATGTGGTGTGCGTCAGGGTCTTATATAGACTCTGTGCCTCATCCAAGATGGAGGACACCAGAGCCAATCCGCTGCCAGAATGACAGGAATGACATCACGCTGGCCTATCACCGAGCAAAGAGTCACAAGCACATGACCAGCGACCAATCGGCATAGAAGGTGTCAGAGACATGTGACCACGTGTCACAAGCACATAACCAGCGGCCAATCGGCATAGAAGGTGTCAGAGACATGTAACCTCGTGTCAGCGATGATGTCATCCGCACATGTGCAATGGCTCCAAGATAGGACTTAGTCTACAGCGCTAGCACATGTGCAGTAGCAATAAATCTGGACATAGTCTCCAGTGCTCGCACATGTGCAGTAGAAAGAAATCTGGACATAGACTCCAGTGCCACAGCAACCGTAACAGTACCTCCCCCTCAAGGGCCCCCCTCCCGGCGACGCAGGTAATCGGCAACTAAGTCGGGAGCATGGACAGCCTCCTCAGGCTCCCAAGAGCGATGTTCTGGGCCGTAGCACTCCCAATTTATCAAGAAGAACCTGCGCCCTCTAACCATCTTAGAACCAACTATGGCTCGTACCTCATAGCTTGAGCGAGAGGAATCAGAGGCAGGAAAGTGCACTTCACGAGCGTGAGGTAAAATAGCCGGCTTTAGCAGTGAGACATGGAATTTGTCATGGATCCTAAGATGGACGGGTAACTTCAATTGGTAGACTACAGGATTTACCTGTCGAAGAACCTCATAAGGACCCAGGAAGCGAGGAGCAAATTTGACCAAGCTCACTCTAAGTCTGACGTGTTTTGCAGAGAGCCACACAAAGTCCCCCGGAGAAAAGACAGGAGCCGGGCGACGAAACCGATCGGACACCGTCTTCATACGGTCCTTAGCTGCTTGGATCGACTCTTGAGTCCGATCCCAAACCTCTCTGGCATTAGTTGCCCAGTCAGCCACAAGAGGAGGAGGTGCAGCAGCGGGAAACGGTACCGGTACCCTAGGGTGTTGCCCATTATTGAGTACGAACGGTGTCTGCCCAGTGGCCTCAGCCAGTGAATTGTTAAGGGCAAATTCTGCCCAGGGTAGGAGGGAGGACCAGTTATCGTGGTTCTCAGCAACAAAGTGTCAAAGGTATATAATCATGGATTGATTGGTACGCTCAACCAAACCATTGGTCTCCGGATGGTATGCCGAAGAGAGATTCAACTCAATTTGCAGAAGGCTACAAAGATCTCGCCAGAAACGGGAAGCAAATTGCGGGCCTCTATCACAAATGATACGATCTGGCATCCCGTGAAGCCTAAAGACATGCTTGAGGAATAGATTGGCTTGTACCCTGGAAGATGGGATTCTCGATAACGGTACGAGATGAACCATCCGGGAGAAATGGTCCGTAATGACCCACACAAATCTATGTCCCTTTGAACACGGAAGATCACCCACAAAGTCCATGCCTACCACCTCCCATGGTCTATCTGGCACTGGTAAAGGATGCAAGAGCCCAGCCGGTCTCTGCCGTAATGGACGGTTGCGAGCACACGAGTAGCAGAAACCGACATATCTCTTGACGTGGCTGGCTAAGTGTGGCCACCAATACCACCTCTCCAGTAACTCTCGTGTCCGCCTAATACCAAAATGCCCACCCACCTTTGAGGTGTGGGCCCACGACAGTATATCATTCTGTCGATCAGGCGGAACAAAGGTCTTGCCCAGTGGGATTTGGTCTAACGTCACAGGGGAGAGCGTATGAAAAACCCTGGAGGGAAGGATAAGACGAGGTTCGTCAATCTCTTCCTGGGTAGAAACCATAGAACGAGACAGGGCGTCTGCCTTGTTATTCTTACTCCCAGACAGATAGTTGATGGAGAAGTGAAAGCGGGAGAAAAACAAGGACCAGCGGGCTTGGCGAGGATTCAGACGCTGAGCGGTTTGTAAGTACGTCAGATTCTTATGGTCTGTATAGACCTGGAAAGGATGTTTCGCTCCTTCTAGCAAGTGACGCCACTTATCCAAGGCTAATCTCAGGGCGAGCAGTTCCCTATCCCCAATGGTATAGTTTCTCTCTGCCGGTGAAAAGGTTTTAGCAAAGAAGAAACACGGCCTTTTTCTACCTGCACCGTTCTTTTGATACAAGACCGCACCAGCACCCACTGAAGAGGCATCAACCTCCAAGAGGAAGGGCTTATTCTCATCGGGTCTTTGAAGAACGGGAGCAGTTGAAAAGTGTCTTTTTACTGCCTCAAAAGCCTGAGCTGTCTCAGTAGACCAGACTTTGGGATTAGCACCTTTCTTAGTCAAGGCCACCAAAGGGGCCACCAAAGTAGAAAAATGGGGTATGAACTGCTCTAATAATTTATGAATCCTAAGAAGCGTTGCACCGCCTTCAAGGAATGAGATTCGGACCATTCCAGGACAGCAGAGAGCTTCGCAGGATCCATAGCCAGACCCTCTTCTGAGATAATGTAGCCCAAAAAATGCAAAGATGACTGCTCGAATACACATTTTTCGAGTTTAGCAAACAATGAGTGCTCCCTTAAATGGGAAAGGACACGAACGACATCCTGATGATGAGTCTCCAGATCAGGAGAAAAAAATCAGGATGTCGTCCAGATACACCACTACAGAGGATAACAGTAAATCTCTGAACACATCGTTTACGAAGAGCTGAAATACTGCGGGTGCATTACATAAAACAAAAGGCATGACGAGGTATTCATAGTGACCGTCTCGGGTGTTAAAAGCGGTCTTCCATTCATCACCCTCTCGAATTCGTACCAAGTTATACGCACCCCGCAGATCCAACTTCGTAAAAACTTGAGCTCCCCTCAGTCTGTCAAAGAGCTCCGAAATTAAAGGTAACGTGTATTTGTTCTTTATTGTGATTGCGTTGAGACCCCTGTAATCTATGCAGGGACGCAAATCACCCTCTTTCTTCCGAACAAAGAAAAACCCAGCTCCCGCGGGAGAGACAGACTTACGAATGAACCCCTTCTCTAAACTCTCTCTTATATAGGTCGACATGGCCTCCGACTCAGGTATCGACAGGGGGTAAACCCTGCCCTTAGGTGGAACCGAACCTGGGATAAGGTCTATGGCACAGTCATACGGCCTATGGGGTGGAAGAACCTCAGCACCCTGTTTGGTGAACACGTCAGCGAAATCCAAATAAGGTGTAGGTATGGGAGAGAGATCAGTTGATGCAACCGCAACGACCTTAGGTGGTAAGGGAAGACATCAGGACTGACATTTTGAACCCCAACTAATAATGCTGTCGGACTCCCAGTCAATGTGAGGAGCATGAGTCCGAAGCCATGGGAGACCCAGAAGGACGTCGTCTATACCCTCAGGCAAAACAAGAAAAGAAAACTCCTCTATGTGACCCTGAGACAGGGAAAGGCGCAAGGGAACTGTCCTCAATGTAATGGAGTCAGACAACATAGTTCCATTAACAACACGGACAGGAATAGGCGCCTCTAACATGATAGAGGGAATATTGTGTCTCTTCACAAATCCTGAGGACACAAAAGTCCCGTCAGCTCCGGAATCCACAAAAGCCATAATAGGCCATGTATTCTCAGAGAATGAAAGCTGACCTGGGATACTACACTTAGAGGGTGCAGAAGACATCTCTAGCAACCCCCCTCTAATGGTTACTAGGCCTGGGAGTTTCCCTGACGGCTAGGACACTTGTTGGCATAGTGCTCAGCCTGACGACATACGTAACATATAGGAGGACCAGACTTGCGTTGTCTGGAGGACGTATGACCTAACTCCATAGGAGTGGGAGATGTTTCAGATGCTGAGGAAGATGGTAGTGGACCCTCAACAACTGGAATAGCCCGATGCTTAGGGCGTGAGGAAGAGACCTCGAGTCTACGTTCCCTATGGCGTACGTCGATCCTCGTTGCTACTGTGATCAAGTCTTCCAGAGAAGCAGGGACCTCACGAGTAGCAAGAGCATCCTTGACATAGCCTGCCAACCCTCTCCAGAAGATAGGAATCAACACCTTCTCTGGCCAATCTAGTTCTGCCACCAGAGTTCTAAAAGCAATGGCATAAGAACTAGTGGATAATGAACCCTGAGATAGATCTAACAGTCTCAGGGCCGCATCATGGGTAACCTGCGGACCCATGAATACAGCCTTAAGAGCATCAAGAAAGTCTTGATGTCTCAGAGTAACCACATCAGAGCGCTCCCATAAGGGAATCGCCCATTCTAAGGCTTTGTCCTGAAGTAAGGAGATGATAAAGCCTACTCTGGACCTCTCCGTAGAGAAGCGAGAAGAGTTGACCTCTAGGTGTATCTGACACTGACTAATGAAACCACGACATGATCTGGCATCGCCAGAATATCTGTTTGGCAGAGCAAGTCGAGGATCATGTGCAGATGTCACCATGGTCTGAGGTTTATCCTCTATACTCTTGAGCCGTGACTCAAGTACTTGTATGTAACGGTGTAACTGCTGATATTCTGCCATAACTGCCAGACCCTTGGCTCAGTCCTAATGTTACGGGGGGCTGTCTGATAATAAAACCTAAAGGAGTATCAGACAGTCAGGGTCCACCGTGCAAACACTCTGCTGCAGACTATGGCAGAGTGCAATACCTCTGTTAAATTCACAGAGGAATATAATTAGTAAATAAGGCAATTCCTCCCTTACTTGGAGGGTGTGTGGAATGGTCTCTGTTAATAATCACAGAGACAAAGGCAGTGAGTGTGAAATGGCACCTACCTAGGTCCATTCCTCTAGTGGTGCCAGGAGACGTACAGCAGCGTAAGCCGCACAAATCTCCTACCTGACTTCGCTCCACTAGTGTGCGGGGACACGAACCACTACATATGGCACCTGCCTAGGTCCGCTCTTCTAGTGGTGCAAAAGAGATGAACAGCAGCGTAAGCCGCACAAAGCTCCTACCTGCGTTCGCTCCACTAGTGTGCGAGGACACGAACCACTACATATGGCACCTGCCTAGGTCCGCTCTTCTAGTGGTGCAAAAGAGACAGACAGCAGCATAAGCCGCACAAAGCTCCTACCTCTGTTCGCTCCCCTAGTGTGCGAGGATACGAACTGCCAGACGCAGTATAAGGAACGTTACCCTAGCGGCAACGTCCACCTACGAGTAGAATCACAAGGTCCAGCCAGACCATGTGCCTCAGGCACCTGCCTATGTCCGCTCCCCTAAGAGGTAAGGATACGGACTGCAGCCGAAGCTGTAAGGTATAAGAACGCTACCCTGCCGGTAGCGCTCACCTAGCATAGACAGAGAGATGCCTAGAGGGACGTGCACAGAGCGTCTACTCTCATGCATGAACCAAGAGGACTGAGCGCCATGCGGTGTGCGTCAGGGTCTTATATAGACTCTGTGCCTCATCCAAGATGGAGGACACCAGAGCCAATCCGCTGCCAGAATGACAGGAATGACATCACGCTGGCCTATCACCGAGCAAAGAGTCACAAGCACATGACCAGCGACCAATCGGCATAGAAGGTGTCAGAGACATGTGACCACGTGTCACAAGCAGATGACCAGCGGCCAATCGGCATAGAAGGTGTCAGAGACATGTGACCTCGTGTCAGCGATGATGTCACCCGCACATGTGCAATGGCTCCAAGATAGGACTTAGTCTCCAGCGCTTGCACATGTGCAGTAGCAAGAAATCTGGACATAGTCTCCAGTGCTCGCACATGTGCAGTAGCAAGAAATCTGGACATAGACTCCAGTGCCACAGCAACCGTAACAGCCTCTCTCTTTTTGTTAGTAAGATTTTCAAACCTGCGTCGTGTGGAGATGGTTTTAAAATCTTCCATGATGAGTTTTGTGAAAATCTCGACAGCCGGGCAGACTGACAAAGGGGGAAACCTTGCTGACTTGGAATGAAGAAAAGTAGGAGACGTACCTTGATCAGTGGACTGTTC